>NC_072382.2:58595357-59262500 GCF_028885625.2 Pongo pygmaeus
CATGTGTGGACATCCTGCATGTATATTATGGTGGTTCTCACTGATTTTGAAGTGCTGTGTTGTATGGTGAATGGCCTGGGACCTTTGGGGTAAGCAACAGTGTGTCCATTTGATATTCATTGCTCTCTCTTAGCTCTTCTTTGCTAGTGTATGCTGGTAACTTTCAATGTAGAACTTGGAAGGCTATGTTAATGAATAGCCAGCACTCTGTCACATCCAGTCACTTCCTGATATTATCCCAGAAAGCCTTGAATATGGGAAATGACTCCTGATTTAACGGGAAAAAAAGGGAGGGGAGGAGGAAGCAGGGGCGTATTTGGCTCTGTAAATGAAGTGATAACACTGTACCATCAAATGCAGTATTAGGACATTCCAGTGCCATTTTCTACAGTACTGGTCAACTGCACTGGCTTGAAGTGTAATACCTAGAAATTTCTGGCCAATTTCCAGCTATAGAAAAAATGAAGATGAGAGAGTTCCTAGAAATAATTTTCTATTAAAAGAATAGGAATGTTTTTCTTGGATGTTAGGAAGATGAACAGTGTCTTTCTGAAAAAGACATATTTCTTATTAATTATTCGTAATCCAAAGACTATTTTGAAACATGCAATCTCTGAGGAAGACAGGGAGCTTGGATCCCATGAAGGGAAAAACAAAATATTATTCCACTCCCAAAGCTATGAGGCCAGGCTTGAGTCAGTGCAAAAGCATCTCATGTCAGCTGAGGGTAGCAGGGGTTGCTGAGGGAGGGCATAGTCAATAGCACCTGACCAGTGGTTTTTATTAACCTTCCCTGCGTGGATTTGAGTTCCTGCATGGAGAGCAGGACAAGCATCTCAGAGCACTCAGGAGAGCTTACAAGGAAGGTGGGAGTGAAGAAAGTGCCAGATGCCAGGAAGGCTGCAGCTTCCAGCGGGAGACTCTCAGAGGGACCCTTTCTGGACCTCTGGTTGGAGTTGTGAGCCCTGCAGCTTCGATAGGAAGAAATCTGCCTGTTCTGGGGACATCTTCCCCCAGAGCCCAGCCAGGAGCTGGTTTCTAGAGCTGAGTTAGCCTTGCACAACATTTTTCTCTGTAAGTGGCCTCCATCAAGATGAGCAGTAGCTTTTCCTCAACAAATTTGATTCCACTTTGATTGAGTACCTGCCTGGGGCCTCTCTCTGTGAAGGGGAGAAGGGAGCAGTGCTGAAGAGGATGCGGAGGAGACTGACATGCCTGTGCTTTCCAGGACTTTGCCATCTGAAGGATGAGCTGCTGCCCAGGCAGGCTTCTGCTATAAAATATGCGTAAGGAATGCGCTATGGGAGGGATTCATTCTAACTGAAGATTGAAGACACCTCTGTAGAGGGCTTACAAGCTGAGCCTTGAGGGATGGCAACACATGGAGGATGGGAGCAAGGACATTGGAAGTGCAGGGAACATAAAGATGGCAAGTTGGAGTAGCAGGGAGTTGGACTGGCTGGGTTTGAATCCTGGCTCTGCCACTTACTAGCTAGGTGACTGAACACATGCTACTTCATCTATCTGAGCCTGGGCATCCCTGTCCAAAAATAGGAATGCTAATGGAAGCTACCTATTCGAATCAAATAAGTTAATACATGAACACATTATAAGTTAAGAATGGCAAGAGTGGCAGGCACGTCGTGGATGTTTAGTAGACATTAACTATGGTTATTGATAGTCCAGAGTACAAGAAAATTTGGGTGAAGCTGCAAACCTGGGATCTTAGCAATCTCAGTCTCAGCAAAACTTTGAGTCAGGATCAAGATTCAAGACAGAGTCCAGATTTCTCAGATTCTTCAAGGCATCACCAAGTTCCCACTGTTAGTTCCTGATCAGAGCCCAGGGAAGGTTAAAAGCCCTCCAACACGAGGAGCCTCTGAAGAACTGGACCATAAATGTCATAAGCAACATCAAAGCCAGGGTTGTCCCAGCCTCGAAAGCCAGGGGGCTGTTGTTTGGTTGGCTTCATTTGGCCCACCTCTCACCCTTGTACCACCCACCCTCCTCCTCCCTGCATGCCCCTGGCAAGCTGTCATCAGTGCTGCAGCAGGAAGTGTGAGTGACCACACGCCCACACAGTCAGCCCAGCCACCAGCAGGTCCCAAGTCATGGAAACAAACACCTGTGTTGGCTTGACACTTGTGCCTGCCACACCAGCACCTGCCATAGGGGGGTTTTCAGGGCCAGATCTATCCACAGGCACTGTCCCATGTTCTCACCATACTATTTAGTCATTCATTTATTCATTCAACACATGCTTATTGAGCACCTACTGTATGCCAAGGCACTATGCAGGGCACTGGGAATCCCTGCTAGATAGACAGCTGCAGTCTCCCTTCTCAAGACAGTCTGCTGGGGAACAAAGAAAAGTAGGTACCCGCCACACCATCAGGGTGGAGATGGAGGAAGCACAGGTGCTATAATAAGGAAGAGGGCTGGAGTAGAGGAAAAGCTCAAGGGAGGTTTCCAGAAGGCAGTGATGCCCAACTTAAGACCTGGGAGGCAAAGCGGAAGAAGGAAAGAGCACATGCAAAGGCCTCAAGGCAAGAAAGCCTGGCATTTTTTGAGGCTAAAGCTAGGCAGTGTGAGGAGCATGGCGAGGAGTGAGAGATAAGGCTGAAAAGGAAGCTAGAGAAGCTGGTGAAAGGCCTTGGGAGTCAAGCCAATGAGCTCAGTAGTCAATGGGGACACTCGGGAGGGTTTGGGGGCAGGGTTGTGAACTGATTTGATACATCTTGCCCAAGAAGATCAAGTGGGTTAGAGCCAAGCAGACAGGTTGCGTCAGCTCCCCTGGATGCCTCTCTTACTGGTCTTCACCCCATGGCCTCTAGAGACTATGTGCCTACCAACTAGGAACAGCAGATGCTTCACACTGTGGTCCAGGGACTGGAACTGTGGCCAAAGAGACAGCCCTTAAAGACAAGGGACACTGGATAGCACCCATGGCCACTGACAGAGGGGTCTGAAAGTGTGTCTCCTCAGTGACACTGGCTGCTGGCACCCCCAAGGCAGGTTCTAGCTCAAGTGTCCGATTTCTTAGAGCCACTCCGTAGTTTCTGTGGTCTCAGCCCACACTGTGGCCAATGGGCTTCTCATCTCTCTGCTGAAGATCACACCCCCAGGACCTCCAGCAGATTGAATGAACCAGGCTGGCTTCGCATGTGCATGGGTGTAGATTTGCATGTGTGTAGAAGTAGCATGGCTGGCCTTGGCCACCCCACCATGACCTCACCTGGGTCCGTGTTAAACTAACTCCTGTAGACATTTTGCCCAAGCCCACAGCCTCCACGAGGCCCTGGCGTGTCCACCATTTCCAAACCTGTCATGGTCCACCAGGAGCCCAATTTCATCTACAGGCCAGCTGTGAAATCTGAAGTTCTGGTAAGCCCCTTGGGTCCCCTCCAGGTTGTCTCTAGAGGAGCAGACCAGGGCTACCTCCCCTGGGCTCTGCTGTCTCTGGAGGGCAAGTGAGGTGGGTCAAAAATGCAGATCACAGATGCCGTCTCTTAACCTTCTTATTGGCCAAGAGATGAGGCCACATGGGTGTAAGTGGATGTTGACATGACCAGTGGAATTTCTGTTCCCCACTTCACTGAACAGCCTGGAGCTCTGTTTAAAAGTAATAATAATCACTATGACCTGTGAAGAGCCTACTATGTGCCAGGCTCTGCATGGCCTCAGTTAATCCTCACAGCAGGACTGTGAGATGGTTCCTGTGGTCATCCTGTTTAACACTCAAGGAAAGGGAGGTTTAGAGAGGTTACCAGAGGGGCACCAGGTGCCCCAGGCAGAGCCTGGACTTAATACTTACCCTCATGCCTTTCATACTCCAAAGCCCACGCTCTTACCCTCACTGTCATCTTGCCAAAACCTACAGAGATTCCAGGTGCCCTGGCCCCAGCCCTAAGGCCTGTTGTGGCCTGGCATGAAACACTCTCAGATGGGGAACTGGCCAGAGCAGGTTCACTCCCTTTCTCCAACTTACTTCTCACCTCTCACTGGGGCTGGAAGTCTGAGTTGTGGTCCTGGGGAAGTGGGAAATGTCCGCCAGTCTCAGTTACTGACGGCTAAGGGAGCTGGGATTCGTGTGCACCTCCCAGAGGTGCCAACCACTGGCTGGCCTCCCATGAACAGTGAGAAGACAGTCATGTCAGAATTTTAACTTCCCTTTCAAGGAAACTCTATCCAAATGTCAGGGCAGGACAGCTGAGGTATTTATTTTGGGCCTTAGCTGTCCCGTCAGCTCCCCAGAGAGCAAAGTTTTTGCTCCTGGGACAGCCTGCGGATGCATCCATGTCATGTTCTCTGGATAATGTCAAGGGGTGGTGTCTGCTTGACAACAACTGGTTAGCATCTTTGGACGTTGAGTAGGCCCTTAACATAAGCCAGACTGTCTGCTCGGGGAGGGACATTGGCATGGCAGCCCCAGGCTGGCAGGCCCGAGGCCTGGCACCAGGGGGCAGCCAAGACCTATTGGTAACTTCCAGTGTGAAACTTTTTTTTCCTCTGGCAGCCACAGGAGATGTTGAAGAGGATGGTGGTTTATCAGACAGCATTCAGACAAGTAAACTGATACCCATTGTGTGTCTGGGGGTCTCCCTACCACCCCCATCACTCCCACTCTGTGCCACTTCTTTCTCTCTGGGAGTACCTGGTCAGGTCCACAGTGGCCCCATCTGCCACCAAGCCTCAGGCCAGAGCTGTGTCCTCCATTGCCTGCGCAGGGGTTGGGGAGGATTTCATATCAGATGGGAATCCAGGGCTTATTAGACCCCATGCGTGAGCTGAGAAACAGCAGGATCCCTGGGCACTCACCGCTTCTGCTGCTGTTTTGTCCAGAGAGGAGCAGGGCAGAAGGAACCCTCAGAGGCCCACAGAGGCCAAGATGGGCCCTCGCTCCAGCCCTAGGAGAGAGGGAAGGGGCTGCTTAGGTGTCTCCCTGTACCTTCCCCTCTTCTCCTCCGGGTAGATCACAGCTTCACCAACCCTGCCTGACACTGAACCAGCCAGCATCAGGGAGGAGGTGGTGGCTGAGGTCCTCCCTGTGCCTAGGGCACTCCTGTGCACAGGGACGTGGAAGTCCTTGCTGGTCCTCTGAGTGGCATCAGGCAGGCAGCCACCTACCCCCCTGCATCCTGGGGTACCTCCACGGAGCCAACCATTGGATTGGCTGTTTCATCACCAATGAAAGAAACCCCGGGACAAAGGGAGATCTTGCAGCCAGCCCAGGCTTCTCCAGCCTCCTTACTTGATAACTCACCATCAGACCACAGGCTGATTTGACTACAGGCAGGGAGCAGAGGGGCGGTATCAACTGTGCAGTGAGACATAGGTGTCGGCAAAAGAGGCTGCTCCCAGCCCAAGGATTTGTCAATTTAATCTTTCCAACAACCCTGGGTGGTAATTGCTATTATCATACCCATTTTATCTATGAGAAACTGAAGCAGAGAGATTTGAAAATGTGCCCACGATGGCACAGCTAATGTCAATCCCTGGATTTGAATCCAGGAGGTCGGTCTCTGCAGCCTGTGCTCTTAAACACTGTACCATCCCGCCTTAAAGCACTGTCATCACAAAAGAGGCCTTCCAGGACCTGGCGGTTTAGGGCACAAACAGCCCTCACAGGGAGAGAAGCAGGGAAGTGCAGAGTCTAGGCTCCAGAGTTGGAGTCAAACCCTTTGCTCCCCTGCCCACTGACTGGGTGACCTTGGGCGTGAATATCACCTATCTGGGCCTCAGTTTCTTCCTCTGTTGAATGAGGGGCTGGGCTGCCTCTTTAAGGGCCGACCAGCTGCAGTGGCTTATGAGTCTCTGATCTAAATTCACACAAAACACAAGTACCTGCCATCTGGCCCATCCCTGAGAGCTGGTTCTCAGGATCATGGAGCAAGGAGGCCAGAGCCACCATTGCCCAGCCTTCCAGGAGAAACAGCTGGAGTAGGCAGCGCCCTCAAAGTCAAAGAGCGTCAACTCCACATTCTGCCCAATGATCCTTCTTGCCCGTGCATTCGCTGTGCCCCCTCTGTCTGCTGCCCACACACTGACCTGGATGTAGCCTCCAAGCTGAGCCGAGCTCATGGCCTCTTGGGGTTGAGCCTGGGTGATTGAGGCAAGTGAGGAGGGATGCCAGGCAGATGCTTGGGGATCTGTCTGCTGATATTTGGTGCTCGTCTTGTGCTCGGAACTTAGTTGGTGTATTCTGAGGATAGGGGAGTCTGTGGCCTCCCCACCACACAGACCATGGGCCCCAGGGATCACTTGGTGTGGTCTAGGGACCTGCATGCTGTGGGTGGCTCCACTCAGTCCGGCGAGGCCTGTCACGGGGCTCTCCTCTGCTCCCACCTTCCATGGGGACCAGCCATGGCTCTGCTGCCCTTGTGCTTAGCATCCTGGCCCCTCAGCCTGGGGATGCCCCTGGCTCCCACTCACTGTGTATGACTCCCGAGGAAGGCCATGTAGTTCAGGCATTACCTCATTGTGTGTTCAGGTGCCACCTCACTGTCTTGTTTCTATACCCTGGAGCCATTGTCCCCACAGCATCCCCCATCAAGCCAGGTCCCCTGAGATGTGTGTCCTCCCTTCTCCCTTAGCTAAAGGGCCAACCTGCACTCCCCGGAATCTGGGGAGGCCTCTTACCTTCTAGGTAAGCATTACATGAGGACACTGCCAGGCCCCAGGCCAACACTGCTTCTCAACACCACCTGCTTTCCTTTTGGTGTCCGTGGGCTCCCTCCACCATCTTGTGGCTGATTTCCAGGAACAGCCTTCTCCTGAGCTGGATGGGCCCCTCCTGTGGGGTCAGAGCACTGGGTGGAGACACCCTGGGCTTCATCCCCCAGGGCCTGGGCCTGCTCCAGTGGAGACTTGGAAGAGATGAGGTGGGGCCTAAAGGACTTGAGGCTGGGGCTGAGACTTTCAGCAAGGCAGATGCTGCCTCTCCAGACCATCTAGACATCACTGGTGCCCCTGCAGCCCCTGACGCTTGTGCCACTGAAGCAGGGCAGGGTCAAGATCCTCTAAAGTCTTCCTCAGCCTCCTGCTTGTCCCTGAACAGGGGTCCCCTGGCTGCTGGGGTTGCCGGCCTCCTGTCTGCATCCCGCACCCTGGCCATGCCTTCCCCCACCCTGCCCCTCACTTCTGACCCTTGGATTCCAACCATTCACCCTCCTACTCCTCGGCCCTGACCCTCAAGGGCCTCTGCTGTGTTGCCCTAAAGCCCTCCCTTTGCTTCCAGGATTTCCGGAAATATGAGGAAGGCTTTGACCCCTACTCCATGGTAAGAGATGACGCTTCTCTCCTGGGGGAGTAACCGCAGGAACAGGGCAGGGTGGGGGTTAGGGTGTTTGATAGTGGTGCATTCCGGGCCCTGGGGTCCTGGGATGAGGTGGGGCACGGAGGAGTCCCAGTGATGCCCCAGCTGCTCTTCCCACGAAAGTTCCTTCCAAAGGGCACTCCAGTGTGAATTGTATGGTACACATGCACGTGTGTGTGTGCACTGTCCCCATGGTTCCTGGGACTCCCAGTTGAAGACCAATAGGGATGGGGCTGGGCACGCTCCCCTTGCCCATGTGCTCTGTGGGGCCCAGTGTCCCATAGATGCCTGGATTCCCCTTCTAGCCCTACCCCAAGCGCCATCCTTCAGGCCAGCTCAAAGCTTCCCACTGTCTTTTTCCCTCTAGTTCACCCCAGAGCAGATCATGGGGAAGGATGTCCGGCTCCTACGCATTAAGAAGGTACCTGGGCATGTGGAGGCCAGTGGGCCGCCATCCCTCTCTGTGCCTGCCTCTCCTCCCTTGGTTTCCTGCTTCTAGTCTCAAGGTCACTCCTGGGTGGTCTCTCAGGTCCCCACTGTCCTCCCGTCTCCCACGGAGACACCCTTCTGTTGTAAGGCTGCATACCCAGGCCCCACTTGGCACCGAGGCCACGTTTTCTCCAGACGGCACTGCCGGCGGCCCCATGGCTTCTTCCACTGTTACTGAGGCTCTGTCAAGAGACTCCTTGGTGCCTAGGTGTCCGCAGGCTGCTGTCTGCTTGGCTCCCTAAGGCCTGTTTTCCTCTAACCAGGAGGGATCCTTAGACCTGGCCCTGGAAGGCGGTGTGGACTCCCCCATTGGGAAGGTGGTCATTTCTGCTGTGTACGAGGGGGGAGCTGCTGAGAGGCACGGTGAGTGGAGACCAGCCACACCCAGGTTTGGGGATGATGCAGTGGTTAGACGGAGCCCTCCAGGAAAGCAAACAGGTGACCACTTGGAGTGGGCTGACGGTTGCTGGAGAACGCCCTCCCACTCGGGTCCATCCGTCCAACTGCCTGTCCAATCCTTGGGGGCTTGGGATGGTGCCTGGACCTGTGAGTACACAGCCAAGCCAGATGCCACCGTGCCCTCAGGGGGTCCCCAGCCAGGGTTGGAGACGGACTCAGAATTGCCAGATACTGAAAGTCACAGCATGGTCTGCTAAGGGCTGATGGGGAACTCAGAGTGGAGGGAAGCTGTGGGAACCCTGAGGGGCCCCTAACCCACCAAGAGGAAGTGGGAGGCCAGGAGCGCTCCTCAGAGGGGCAAACCCTGAGCTGAGCATTAGTCAATGTCAGCCTCGTGAAGAGGAGAAAGGGCTTTCGAGGAAGAGGAGCAGCACGTGGAAACCCCCGAAACCTTGCCTGTCCTTTCAGTGATGGTAAGAGCCGAACGTTTGGCCAGAACTAGCCATGTGCCAGAAGCTATTCATCTGGCTCGCAGCCCTGTGTCTGAGCGTTTCATGGATATTAACTCACTTAGTCTTCACAAAAACCCTGAAAGCAGGTTCTGTTATTATTCTTATTTTACAGCTGAGGAAACTGAGGCTCAGAGAGGTTAAAGTATTTGTTCAAGGACCCACAGCCAGGAGAAGGTGGAGGCAGGACTTGAATCCAGGCAATTTGGTCATTTTGCTTTACTGTCCAGCACAAGTGCCACCTCTGTCTGAGGTCTTCTGCAGCCTTGTCCCCTCCCAGAGGGCCAGAGGTCCCCATACCCTGTGTCTCTCTTCTCATTTTGCTTTGTTCTTTATCCCCTTATCTACAAAAACACCCTCTGCTGATGAGTGAAAGCTTTGCAGACCCCAGGCACAGTCTCTTGCTTCAAACCATCACCCCCTTCACCTGTCGGACACAGTCTGAAACCCCACTGTTGGTGATTTCTTCTTCCATGTCAAGGAAGCTCCTGAGTCCTCTGTGGCCCTTTGTGGAGATGTAGGTGCCCTTGGAGGAGGAGCCCCAGGCCTCTTACCTTCCCAGGCCAGAGTGGGGGATCCTATGAGCAGGTCCCTTCCAGGCAGTCCTAGGCTGGACCACAAGCTGGAGGTGGTAGAATGGAGGGGTAAGAGGTAAGGGGCAGGAAACAGGGACGGGAAAGGCCCTTGGGGGCTGGCAACCAGGCCTCTGTGGGTTACTAAAGTGAGGTATGGGCATTGGGAGCCCTGGATACAAGTCCAGCTCTGCAGCCATGACCTTGGTGACTTCACACTCTAAGCTTTCATTTCAGCCATAGAAGGGGGACCTGCCCAGCTGGGCAGCTGCCCCAGCCCATCAGTGCACACCCAGGCCCCACCTTCTTCTTCTGTCTTCATTTGTCTGTCACCTGGTGACATTTCTGTGATACCTGCCTGCTGTGTCTAGCAGAGAGAGGGGACCAGGATGGATGGGTGACTCTCCTGGGTCCTTCCCACTTACAAAGCCCCAACCCAACAACTGCCTTATTGCCCCTGAGACTCTGTCATGGATTTGTACAAAATGAAAAGGTGAAAGTCACCCATCCCCAGTTGCACTGCACAGAGGCAACTGCTTTCTATGTTTGGTCCTGCACTGCTTTGAACATAACCAGTCACTGATGAAGCTTCCCTAGGAGCACGTGTGTTTTAAGCCTCCATGGCCACCATTGTCAGTATCATACACCACATTCCTATGGGCCCTCATGCCCACAAGGCTCCTGGGTGATCTATTTCAATGTAACCTGGAGAGTGTTCTGTGGACATCAGGACTGGGAGAAATTCCTCCAAAAAGGGCTCTGATGTCGAAGAGGTGTGGAAAACCACGCACAATCTGTCTACCTCTTGGAAAGCTGCAGTGCATGTTAGCACATTCAAGACTGACAAATCCTGCAGTGAGTAGCTCTGTCCAGCTTATAACTCAGCTTTCCCCAAAATTATTAGATCCCAGGCCACTCTTCCAGGAACACCTTATTACAGCTTCATTTATTCAACAAATATCTACTGTGGTCCTATTTCGTGTCAGGCATTATGTTAAGTGCTGGGGATATTATGGTGAACCAAAAAGACAATCCCTGCCCACGTGGAGCTGACAGTGTGGTGGGAGAGACCATCAGTAAACAAGTAAACAAACAGATTAATGATTACAAATTGTGGAAAATGCCAAATAGGAAAAGATTGGGATGCTGTGAGAGAATAGGCAAGATCTACATTCGACTGAGCGGGGGTCAGAGAAGCCCCCTCTGACATTTCCTCTCAGACCTAGAAGAAGAGAAAGCAAGGTAGGGAACAGCGACATGAAGCCTCTGAGGCAGGAGAGAGCATGGCAGCTCGGGGACCTGAAAAGACCAGCATGACTGGCAACAGGGAGGGCTGGCTGGCAGAATTGACTCAGGCCTCATACTGTGCTGGAAATGCAGGTCTGTCTCCCTCTGTAATAACAGAGGCTCATCATCAATGATATCCAGGTTCTCCTGAGCTGGGGTGAGGGGGCGTGGAAGGGACAGGGACGAAATGCCCTTTGATTAGCCACTAACCAGGTGGCTAGTTTCCCCTCATGCTTTCTGAGTCCACATGAGCTTTCAGAACCCAGGCTCTGGTCTCTTCTGCTGTCTGGCAATGACCCCCCTTTGCCAAGCCCTGGGCCAGGCACATGTCACATACAGCCCAGTTGGCCAATCAGCCTCATCTGCCTGCAGGTGGCATTGTGAAAGGAGACGAGATCATGGCAATCAACGGCAAGACTGTGACAGACTACACCCTGGCTGAGGCTGAGGCTGCCCTGCAGAAGGCCTGGAATCAGGGCGGGGTAAGAATGAGCCCCCTCCCTCCTTTCCTCCCTCACCTGCCTGCCTCAAACCCTGGCCTCTGCAGCCAGGCCTCACGATAGGATGCCTCATTCCAGGGTGGGCATCTGGAGTCCAGGCAACACTTTGGTGACGCCATACCCCATCCAGCCTGTGGTTTAAATCTGACAAGATGGGATTCAGAAAAATAAATGTCAATTCCTGACCTTGGATCCAAAAAGCCAGTGGCTTAAACAGACTCCTGAAGCCAGGGCGTGGCAGGTCACCCAAGAAAAAGACTTAAGGTCTTTTCTAAGTGCACACTGAACAAGAATCAAGAGAATTCTGAGGGCTACCAGAAAGCATTAACAAAAGCAGAGAACCCAGGATGAAGGAGGGGCTGGCGGGAATCTGTTCTGCACTCATTAGACACCCACCCGGATCAGGGCCACTGCATAAGGTTGCCCAGGCTGTGCACTACATAATCTGAGGGGGTGCCCTTTTACAGACTGTAGTGTGAATGGTGCCTGTTCATGTTGTGCAATGCACAACCTGTGCAACTGTATGCAGGCAGCCGAGCCTGAGGTATTAGGTTCAGTGCCGAGGAAGCTGACCACATGGGCCTGGGACCCACATGAAGGGATGTGGAGAAGAGAAGACTCACGGGTAACATGATGACTATCTTTGATTATCTGAAGGTCTGCATTAGGGCAGAGGGAGCTGAAGTGTTCTCTCTGATTCTTGAGGGAAGACCTGGATTGGATGGAGGGAAGTCCTGGGGAAAGAGAGAGAGATTTCAGCTCAATATTAGGAACTAGCTCGTGGTAGAGGGGTCCAGTGATATTTCCGATACTTTTCAGGGGATACACCCAAGCCAAGGAGGGAGAACGATGGGCAAGTCAAGGATGGCAGTAAAAGGGATTCAGGTGTTAGGATCAAAAAGCTGGGCCAGAAGTCCCCCACTTGACTGTGCATCAGAAAGTGCATCGGAATTACCTAGAGAGGTTGTTAAAAGTACTATTTCCCAGGACTCACCCCTGACTTCTAGGGGCCAATTCTATGAGTCTACACTTTTAAGAAGTTCCCCCAAGTGATTCTGAGGTTGCTGCCTGTCCCCGGTCCATAGATTGACATTTGGGAGCTGAGTGTCATTCGAGGGCCTTGCAGCCCTGGCCTCTATGGTCCCAAAGCCTCAGAGACTAGAAACGTCCTCAGACCATGGAAGTCGCAGTGGGGCCCATGTGGGCCCATGGGAAGAAGGTGCAGGCTGGCTGATCCTGGGCCATGGGGCCCAGAAATGCGGACGGAGTGCCGGGGCAGATGCACCATCCAACTGAGTGTGCCCCAGAGTCACATGGCTTCTCCCCACAGGACTGGATCGACCTTGTGGTTGCCGTCTGCCCTCCAAAGGAGTATGACGATGAGCTGTAAGTGTGTGCAGGCACCTAGCCTGAGACCTCCTCTTCCTTCTCTGGAATCTCAGCCACCTTTCTCCAGCCCACCCCCAGCCTTCTCCCAGCCTGAAGGAATGGCCCAAGCACGCAGCTTCTCATAGCCAGAGCTCCTAGAAAACTCCTGGACTAGAGCCAAGTCATTGTCCTTAAGCAGTGTCTGAGCTGCCTCCCGGGAAGTCTTGTCCAAATTCTTCTCTACTATGGGGAACTGAGGCATGAGGTCTTAGACCGAGTAAGCAGTGACATTGGGAAAAAGACTCAGGAATGTTAATTCCCCACTCAGAACTTTATCCCCTGCCCCATTATTAGATGGTTAGAAGGTGTCTGTGTCCCTCCTTCACTCTCTGGAAGGTCTTCCTGATGTCTAACTGCATTCACTCATACTGTGCCTCTAGGCAGCCAGGACCACAGGCTTTTGTCCCCACCCTGTGGGACTCCAGGGAGCTTTGGCCTAGTCTGTCTCTGTCTGTGATTCCCTGTGTGTCTGTCTTTGTGTCCTGTGGGTCTCTCTGTCTTCTCTCCTCCTCCCTCTCTGTCTTTCTGTCTTTCACCCTCTCCTTCCTTCCTGTCAACCTCTTATCTGCCCCCCTCTTTCCCCTTCATCCCGGTCCCCTTTCTCTCTTACTGTCTCCTATTCTTTCTTCCTGTTTCTCTCCATCCCTGTCTCTGAGTCCCTGTTCCTCTGTCCTTGTCGTTCTGCATCTATTCTTACCTCTTTGTCTGCCTTTCTCTGTTTCTCTGCCTCTGTGTGGTGTCTCACCTCCATCTTCACCTCATCCCATCACCTCCCCAGCCCTCACCCACCCACCACTCACCCACTCACTGACCACGCCCTGCCTCCCTGTCGTGGCTGGGCCTGCTTGCTCCCCGTGGCCAGCAGAGTCTGAGCTCTACATGTGTCTTGGAGAAAGCAGGGTCTGGCAGCTCCTAATTCTGGAACCCAGGGGCTAGGCAGAACCGAGGCAGGAGCCCAGTGAAAGGAGAGGCCCCATGGAGCTCTGCCTGGGAGTAATCAAGCCTGTTTTGTGTTTCTTGCTCTGCTCAGTGTATATAGAGCTTCTCTTCCCTCCTCCGAAGCCGAAAGCCCCCAGCCGGTCCGAAAGCTCCTTGAAGACCGTGCTGCCGTGCACAGACACGGGTTCCTCCTGCAGCTGGAGCCCACGGTGAATAGGCAGGCGGGCGACATGGCCCTGTCTGTCCCTGCTGCGTGCAGTGGCCATCTGCTGCCCACGCTGTCAGCAGGTTCTTTGGACTGGTGTCCGGAGGGTACACAAGGTGCCATCCCTGAAGTGCTGCCTGGGGCCTGCTGTTGGCCACAGTGGAATTCCTCAGACTCAAAGCCCTCCCCTCAGGGAAGTGGTGCAAAGCCCAGTCTGTAGTACTTGCTTGAGACCCAGGTGTCCTGACTCATCACGGCCCTGGGACCTGCTTTGGGTCCCAAGCAGCACCCAAATGAGCAGGATGAAGCCCTGGGCACCGTTCTCTGCGGGACACAGACAATGCCTCGAACCAGGCATATGGGGCTGAAGGAGCCCACAGGAAGCCTGGCTGGAATTGCCCCCAAGAGATGTCCTCAACAGGATGTGAAAATTCCCCTTCCTATGAATGCCAACCTGCTGGGAGATCCTGCTCCACCCTGGCCCCCACACTTGGCCAGAACCAGGGCTATTAAGAGGTTTTGAAGGCTGGTCCAAAGAACCAGGGTTGGTGGATTAGAGTTGCTCATGTCCTGTTGTGCCCTGTCCTGGCCTGAGCCGTGCTTAGACCAAACTGTCTTCTCTGCCTTCTCCCTTCCTTGGCTCTGGGCTCTATCTGTGGGATATACCATGGAGCCCAGCTGTGGGATGGGTTTCTCACCCTGTGATAGGGATGTGCCCATGGACAGAGCTGGCAGATGGCTGTGAAACTGGTGTTTGGTGTGGCCTGAAGCCACAGATGGCAGCATCTGGGGCAGACCCAAGCCTGGACTTGACTTTTCTGTTACAACTTTCCCAAAACATTAGGGCCTCATGCTCCCAAGACACTTGGCTGGCTAGACCATGGCTTCTGGGGTGGCCTGCATGGCCCTATGTTTTCTGTCACTTGCCTTTTGCAAGGGACTCTTGCCCCTGTTCCTCCCAGTCTCCTCCTTCCCCCATCCCAGGAGTCCCTCCCGCCTTCTCCCTGGCCTCCTGTGTGCTGTGGCTGTGGCTGGTGTGTAGCCACTTGGGGCCTGCACCCAGAGGGGTCTCCAAAGGGTGGCAGGGCCTTGTGCTGCCAGAGTGGGTACTCCCCGTTGTGGGGCCTTGCTCTGGCTGGGCTGAGTGTGCACCCACAAAGCCTGCACCCACCTGGGCTGTTTCCACTTCCCTGCAGGACCTTCTTCTGAAGTCCAAAAGGGGAAACCAAATTCACCCTTAGAAAACAGTGAGCTCCGGCCCCACCTCCTGAACACAAAGCCTCGGACCAGCCTTGAGAGAGGCCACACGGCACACACCAGACGGCATCCTTGGGACCTGAATCTATCACCCAGGAATCTGAAACTCCCTTTGGCCCTGAACCAGGGCCAGATAAGGAACAGCTCGGGCCACTCTTCTGAAGGCCAACATGGAGGAAAGGGAGCAGCCAGCAGTTTGGGAGAAGATCTCAAGGATCCAGACTCTCATTCCTTTCCTCTGGCCCAGTGAATTTGGTCTCTCCCAGCCCTGGGGGACTCCTTCCTTGAACCCTAATAAGACCCCACTGGAGTCTCTCTCTCTCCATCCCTCTCCTCTGCCCTCTGCTTTAATTGCTGCCAGGATTGTCACTGCAAACCTTACTCTGAGCTCATTAATAAAATAAACAGATTTATTTTCCAGCTTATGGGAGTGAGTGTGGATTTGGGCAGCAGATTCAAGGCTGCAAATCAAAACACCATAAGGTTTGTGGCCGTTATTCAAGGGTGATAGACAGATCCCAGTGCTGTGATCTGGGTCTGACATGAAGGGTGTGATCAAATGGCCAGGGCTGGCTTGAAGCAGAGGTTGAAAAAGCAGGAGATAGGTTGGGCTGGGCTTCAATGTCTTCTCAGCAGAGACGGTAGGAGATGAAGTTTGTGTGGCAGGGATTTTGCTCAATTCCAGAAAGCAGAACTGAAGGTAGGAGCCCCGAAGGGTCACCTCAAGATATGGGGTGCCCCAGCTTCTTTCAAGAACGTCACGGCCACCAATGCTTCTCCTGAGGTCACCACGACAGCATGTGAGGGAGGGAGATGGCAGGGTCCACTCCCTCCGTGGAAGCACATCCTGCAGAAGCTCATGGGAAATGCAAGGGCTTGAGGCAGGAAGGCATAACTCCGGGGGCCCAGCAGGGGGAATGTCAAAGTTCTTCTGGCGACAGGGACCAGGGCTGCTAGCTCTGAGGAAGAGGGTGGGGCGGTATCAGCATGACTCGCCTGACCCCGTCTCTGTTTCCCCATTCCAAATTCCTGTGGTACAATCTGATCAGGCCAAATCACCTGAGTGGGCGACCCTTGGGTTAGGGACCAGTCACAGGTCCAATCAGCTGTGGCTGGGGGTGGGGTCACATCCCACCCAACATGGCTGCTGAGGCAGCAAGGACCGTGGGCAGCAAGTCATGATCAACACCCCTACCAGAGGATGACTATGACATCCCTCCTCCCCCACCAAACCCTGGGTATGGAAAGGAAGTGGACTGGGGTCCCAAGGGAAGGCAGTCTGAGGGAGAGTGCCTGTGTGTGAGGGGACCATAGGAAAACCCCTTCCTGAGGTGGGATACTGCAGAGAGCCCCTTGAGGACACACCCACTGCCCATCCCCCAGGTTCAGCCCTATGTTCAGCTGAATCCCCCACCTCATCCCATAGTGGATGCAGACCAAGCTGGATCCCGAGGACTTGGTAATAAAACAGACGGACTCCCAACACCTCCCAGAATCATGGCAGGGGAGAGGGGCTCAGACCAAAATGCAGCGACTGCCATGTGGGACTGAAAGAAATCAATGGGTAGGGACAGAGAGGGAGCAGAGAAACTGCCAGACTTTCTGATGTCCTGGATGAAGACAAAGCCACAGTGACCTTCAAATTACTGGCGCTCAGAGACAGCAGCCACGCAGACAAGCTCCCTGTGTTTTCCTGCCAGGCACCTAACCTGGCTGTGGAGAAAATTCCAAAGCCCAGGTAAGAGGAGGGAGCTCCTATTTGCTGTCACCCATGTGCCTGGCCTAGGCTAGACTCTTGTCTGCCGTTTCAAACTGCAACACCTGGGCTTCATGCCTGGCCATCCCAGGAGCCTGGTGATAGCAGCCCACACTCAGATGGCATTGACTAAGTGCCAGGTATTGTTCTAAGCACTCAGCTCATACATTCCATCAACAACTCCATGAGGCAGGTACTATTATTATCAACAACCTCATTTTATTAAGAGATAGTTGATAAACAAAGAGGTGAAGTCACTTGCCCCAGGTCACACGGTGAGGAAGTAGTAAAGCTGCGACTCCAGCCAGGCACTCTGGTCCCAGAGACTGTGTGCACCCGTTTCCACCATATGCTCTAGAGGGCAAGGCAGCTCCCCCCGGAATGTCTCAAATTCCAGACTGTTGGCAGAACACGTCTCTCCACCACTGAAGAACAGTGAATGTTCTGCTGTTGGGTGGTGTTCACCTCCTTTTGTGGCCTACAAAAACTTCTGCTGAGGCCTTCAGCTGGTCAGTGCCTGGAATCTCACCATTGGAAATTCACCTGCAGCTGGAGTGAATGAGTTTATCAGCGCTTATCGGGACTTGGTGAGTGAGACGGTAAAGAGGCTTTGAGCTCCTGATTAGAGGAGAAGGGCAGAGAGGATGAGCACTGGGCCGGGCAGGAAGGGGGACTGAGAGGAGGCGGGGGAGGTGGATGGCATAGCCCTGAGCCAGGAGGTCACCTAGGGCTGGCAAAGTGTGTAGGCTACGATAGGCTTCAGCTTCCTTTTTTATGATGCTCTCTTCATTGTCATCAAGGAAATGAACTCTCATTAGAAAGTTGTCCCACGTTGAACCCAGAGTGCATAGTTCTCTCCAGCAGACATTGACATTAACCAGGTAGGAAGGGAAAAAGCCAAAGAATTTGTATAGAGGTAGAATCTAAATCAGCTCCTGACTCGCTTTGGGAGCCATAGGAACACTGCTGGGGCCAGAGTCCGTGGGAGGACTGGGCCAGACATCAGGATCCACTTCAGTGACCAAGACTAAGCATTTTAGGGCTAAAACTAGGGCAAGGACTGCCCATGGGCCAGTGCTATCTAACTAGCCAGCCAGGCAGCCAATTACCACTCATCAAATCTGACCCACAGGATGAACCTTGTTTGCCACCCTAGACCCTAAACCCCCCATCACTGGATGTTCAGGAAAATTGAACCCAAGGAGGGGATGATTTGTCAGGATCCCCCTAAGTTGGTGGCAGAGGTGCCCTTTCTCTGCACCACCCAGTGGAAACACAAACCTAAAAAGCCTGGGAATCCAAGGATGCCCTTTGACTCTGAACTTTTGGCATTCTACGCATCTCATTGAAGTTGCTTTCCACAGCTAGTCCCCAGGGTTTGCCGAGCTGGCTTTGAGCCTCTCGCCTCCGTATCTGGGAGTCAGAGGGGAAAGGGCTGAGTTTACGGCCTCTGTACTTCTGTGACTCTCTTTGGGCCTGTGTGGCTGGGAAGCTTGTTCTCACCCAGTTCCAGCCTAATTCCCAAGACCAAGATGAGGATAAGAACCTGTTTCCAGAGCTGAGAGCCCTGTTCTGTCCTGTCGCTGCAATGACAATTCCAGCTCTCTGGAGGTCAGGCTGGCCATCCCTCTGTGAGCAGGAGCAGCCCCCTGGGGAAGGCAGGTGGGCTGCCTGATGCAGGGAGAGGGTAGAGGGCTGCAGTTGTCTTTCTGGGGCCTGGGGTTTGCAGCCCAGGAGCCTGCCACTGGCCTTCGTAGGAATAAGATTGTTACTAACTACTAGGTGTTTACTACTTGTCAAGCACTGTGCTGAACTCTAAATGTGTGGTGACTCATTTAATCATTACATGGAATCCTATGAGGTAGACAATGCTGTTATCTTCATTAGGGAAACTGAGGCACCAAGGCGTTAAGTAACATACCTGAGGTTAAATAGATAGTAAGTAGTATAGACCAGGCAGGGTTGCTCCAGGAATCCATGTCATTAACCACAGTGCTATACTGCCTCAAGTAGATGAGAAAGAAACAATGTACGGAATCTGATTTCATGTGCCCCCTCAGCCTGGCTTCCAAAGTTCTACATCCTCTGGCCCCCAGACCATTTCTCCATTCCCAGTTCTTGCCAAATGACTTCCTCTGCTTCTGCCACATCAACCTCTCTGGTTTCCTTGGCCTGCCATGCTCCATCACTTCTCTGTGTCTTTGCACGTGTTCACTCTACCCTGTCCTCCTCATGCCTACATGAACTCCTATGCACCCTTTAAGGCCTAGGTCAACTGTCAAAGGAGGGCACTGAGCCCGGCAAAGAATGATATTTCAGTCAATGTGAGCACACCGCTCCCTCTTGAATTGGACCCTTTGGATTCCAAGTGACAGAAACCCAATTGAAGAGGACCAGTTAAGTGAAAAACCCAGGAGTATATGATGTCAGGTTTGGCCAGATCGAGATATTAAAATGATGTATCTATTCTGGCCATCTGTGTTAGTCAGGGGTCTCCAGAGAAATTGAAGCGAGAGAGAGAGATTTTTATTTTAAGGAATTGGCTCACACAATTGTGGAGGCCAGCAGGGCCAAACCCTGCAAGGCAGGCCAGCAAGCTGGAAACAAGGGAAGAGCTGATATTGCAGCTCCAGGCCAAAGCCAGTGCGTTGGCAGAATGCTCTCTTCCTAGGAGGACATCAGCCTTTTTTTCTTTTAAAGCTGTGGGCAGATTGGATGAGGCCCACCCACATGATGGAAGATAAGTCTACTGATTTAAATGTTAATCTTATCTAGAAAATGCCTTCACAGCAACATCTAGATGTGTTTGACCAAATATCTGGGCACTGTGGCCCAGCCAAGTTGACACATAAGATTAACCACTGTGCTGTCTCTGGACTCCTCTGTTTGGCTTCATTCCCAGATGGGCTCTTTCCACATGATGCCAAGATGCCCTCTGCTGTTCTAAATGTATTCCACCAAGTAGTGCAACCCCAGGGGGAAAAGCACGCCTCTTTCCTAATAGTTCCAGCTAAATCCTGAGGATTTACTCTGATTAGCTCAACATGGGGGTGTGGCCATCCTTGATTAGCCAGACCTGGGTCACACACCCACCCATGTAGCCAGGGTTTAGAGTGAGCCCCTCCAGTACCACATGGACTAGGTAAAGGGGAAAGGGGGGTTCCAAAAGGAAAATTGGGGGCTGTTGCAGAAGAAGGAGAAATGGATCCAAGGCAGACACAGAGGGGTGTCCCCTGAGAACCCTTGTCCCCAGAAGTGCCCTTTCTCCTCCTTTTCACCTGTTCTTCCCTTTTCCTCTCCCTGCGACCTAAACTGGAAGGGGCCTGTGGCCAAGACACCAGGGGTTCATTCCCTTGGTATGTGGAACCCCCACCAACTCCCAACTGCCAGGGTTGGGTAGTCGGCCAACACTTGGAAGTAAAAAATGGTATGTGATCTTGTATGACCACAGGACCCCCAAGGCTAAGATATGAGGGTTCCAATACTTGCTCCCCAATGTCCAGGGGCGAGAACCGAAATCTGACCTTGGTCACATTTCTTAAATCTCATTTTGGTTTCTTCAACTATAAAGGGGGTATAAATCGAACTTACTTCATAGAACTGTGAGGATCAAAAGAAATACAGATAAGCTGCTTAGAAATAGTTCTTGGTCCTGAAATTAATATTAACTTAAAATCTGGGATGAATGCTATAGAAAGAGCAGCTTGGGGCCCATCTCACTCCTGGGGATGGAGTTTCCTAAGGGGAGGCTCTGAGGCAAAGGGTTGTTCCTTACTGTGCCCCCTCACTTACACCTGTAGCAACTTCTCCTCTCTGCAGGAAATCCTCTAAGCTCTTTCCCTTTCCCTAGGGACCCTCAGTAGACCACCAGCTGAAAGCGTGCATGTGGGTACACACATATGTACATGTTGGGGTTTTAGTATTCATCTTTATTAATTTTATCCTCAGTGCACACAGGAGGTAGGAGAGACAGATTTCTTCTCAGTTACCTTACAGTAAATAAGTGTGTCAACTTCCATTGCCCCAGACCTTATCCCTGCATGATGTGTTAAAAGCCTACAGGAAAAAATCTCCTCCCCGAGTGGCAGGACACTCAGTGAGAGACCAAAAACAATGGTTTTCTCCATTTATATACAGAAGTTAGACAGCCGTCCCTGCCTGCTCTCCTGAGAGGTGAAGGGAAAAAACAAAACAAAAACCTTTTCTTCTTTGAGAAGGGATAGAAAGAATCTTAGATTTTTACTCTAACTTTTTTGAATGTCCTTAGGGGAACAAATGCTGGCAAGGGTGTGGAGAAAAGGGAACCCTCGTACACTGCTGGTGGGAATGTAAATTAGTACAACCTCTATGGAGAACAGTTTGGAGGTTTCCTCAAAAAACTAAAAATACAGCTACCATATGATCCAGAAATCCCACTGCTGGGTATATATCCAAAAGAAAGGAAATTTGTGGTGGGGCACAGTGGCTCATGCCTGTAATCCCAGGACTTTGGGAGGCCAAGGCGAGCAGATCACGAGGTCAAGGGATCGAGACCATCCTGGCCACCATGGTGAAACCCCGTCTCTACTAAAAATACAAAAAGAAAATTAGCTGGGCGTGATGGCGCGCGTCTATAGTCCCAGCTACTCGGGAAGCTGAGGCAGAAGATTCACTTGAACCCGGGAGATGGAGGTTGCAGTGAGCCAAGATGGCACCACTGTGCTCCAGCCTGGCGACAGAGTGAGACTCCATCTCAAAAAAAAAAAAAAAAAAAAGACAAGAAATTAGTATCTGTAAGATATATCTACACTCCCGTGTTTGCTGCAGCACTGTCACAATAGTCAAGATTTGGAAGCAACCTAAGCGTCCATCCACAAATTAAGAAAAAAAGGTGGTTCATGTACACAATGGAGTACTATTCGGCAATAAAAAAGAATGAGATCCTGTCATTTGCAACAACATGAATGGAACTGGAGGCTATTATGTTAAGTGAAATAAGCCAGGCACAGAAAGACAAACATCACAGGTTCTCACTTATTTATGGGATCTAAAAATCAAAACAATTAAATTCATGGAGATAGAGAGTAGACGGATGGTTACCAGAGGCTGGGAAGAGTAACGGGTGGGTGGGGAAGGGAGATGGAGATGGTTAATGAGTACAAAAAAAATATGAGTTAGAAAGAATGAATAAGACCTAGTATTTGACAGCACAACAGAGTGACCGTAGTCAATAATTTAATTGTACATTTAAAAAATAACTAAAAGAGTATAATGGATTGTTCGTAACTCAAAGGACAAATGCTTGAGGGCCCTGGATACCCCATTTTACATGATGTGATTATTTCACATTGCATTCCTGTATCAAAACATATCCCATACCCCATAAATATATACACCTACTATGTACCCACAAAAATTAAAATAAAGAAATACCTAGGGATTTAGGTAGGGAGATAGCATTCTAGTCTTCCTGGCACCTTGGGAGCTTAGCCTAGGGACCTAGCCCTACCTGTAACCCTTTGGCCCCCTCGGGAAGATAAGAATTTTTTATCCCTTAGAAAAATTGTGGTACAATACACATAACATAAAACTTACCATTGTAACCATTTTTAATTACAGTTGAGTGATATTAAGTACATTCACACTGTTGTGCAACCATCACCACCACCCATCTCCAGAACTCTTTTCATCTTGCAAAACTGAACTCTGTACCCATTAAATAATAGCTCCCGTTCTCCCCACCCCATGGCCCCTGGTAATCATCATTCTACTTTCTGTCTCTATGAATCTGACTATTCCAGGTACCTCATATGAGTAGACACATTTTATTATCTGTTTAGAACAGAACCATTAACTAGACAGATAGCTACAGATGTGATTCTTATGCTTATATGAAGGGCAGAATGCTTCTAAGGAAGGTGAAAGCACAACTTCTTTTCCTCTATGTCATATACATTTTCAAGTCTCAGGAGACTAGGGCTTTTTACAGGAGCACTGAGAAATTCAACGAAATGTTATTTCCCCACAGTCCACGTGTGCAAATAGTATGATGGTTGCAGGCTGGCCGAAGACAGCAGGTTCTCGGCAAGCACAGAAGGCAGCCACCTCCAAGGAAGCAGAGTCTCTCCCTCTCTGCCTGCATGTAGCACAGCTGGCCACTCTGGCCACAGACTCTTCATTGGTCAAGGGTGATCCTGAGACCAGTGAACCAGCTCAGACTACTGTGCAGGCCCCATCGCTTACCTGACAGGTACCAACGAGCAAAATCTTGTCTTATGTGATTCCAGACCCTCGACACAGTCCAACAGCCGTCCAGCAGGCAGCTACCTCAGGCCTGCAGCTCCTAACTCTGAGTCCATAAGTGGATTTAGGAAGGGGGACGCAAGGGAGGGGCCTTTAAGTCAGCCCATCTCTGGGAAGGACCAGGAAAGGGTTAACTAGGAAGTGACAATGGAGCCCAGTGCTGAAAGCTGAGAAGCAGGTCGTCAGATGGCTGGGGGATTTGGAGGTGACGTCCCCAAGAGGGAACAGCACAGCCTCTGGGAAAGCCTGCTTTTAGCTTCCATTGCCCTGTTCTGGGCACACACAGCAGGTGCTTTGTAAATATAGATTGTCAAATGAATGATGGCTGCCTATAGGAGTAGAAGCTATGTGGGGAACTCATTGGCTGAAAGTTCTGAAGCACTAACAATCCAGCCCCCCTCCACCCCATTATTTTCCATGACTCCCCTCAGCCTGCACCCTATCCTAGAAAGACTCATTTGTTCACTCACTGCATCTGGAAAATTGTATCTCAGTGGCCCCTCCTTTGTACACACTGGTATATCCTTCCCAACCAGGCTGTCTTCTTCACCTGTACAGACTGGGCCAACCCTCAAGGCCACCTTTTCCCCTAAAGCTTCTAGGAAGCTCCCTTTCCAAGCCCAGCCAACTTTTTGTTTTTAAATAAACATATATTTCTTTTGTTTTCCCAGCCATATTGTAAACCCCTAAGGGCAGGGACCATCAGTTATTATTCCTTAACTGGAGACAGTGTGATGGAGAGAAATGGTTCTCAAACTTTAGCATGCATCAGAGTCACCTGGAGGACTTGTTAAAGCAGACGTTTGGACTAGAGTTTCAGATTTAGTAGCTTAGGGGCTGACCTGAGAATTTGCATTTCTAACAAATTCCCATGTAATCCTGCTAGTCCCAGGGACCACATCTTTTGAAAACCATCAGTACAGAAAGCAGACCCAGCTGAACCTGGATTCCAATCTAGGCTCCGAATCTTACTGGGCTGTGTGAGCTAGGACAAGTCCCTTAGCCTCTCTGGGCCTCAGTTTCCTAAGGACACAATAATACTGACTTCACAGGCTTACAGAGGAACCCAGCTGGCACAGCAGGTGCTTAATAAATGCCCTTTACTGACTGTCTCAGTTACACATTGGTGCACTGAGCCAGGTTATTTCCTGAGCCAGGTTATTTCCCATTAGGGGAATGAGCAACACCTCAAACACCCTCCTCCCCTGCTCCATCCCACCACGGGACTGGTCTCTGGGGCAGCAGAGGAATTTTACATGATTTCTCTGGCTTCAATGGAAAAGGCGACGCTTCTCCCCAAACCGCTGGGGTTGCTCTTCTAAACAGAACTTCTCTAGGCTCTGTCCTCTGCCCAAGCCTGAGAGCACTCACATCATTAAATAATTACCTCCTCAAGGACACACTGGAAAAAAAAACTTCAAATTTAATATATTCACCAATTTGAAATTTTAGTGTACAACTTTTAACTAAAAAATAGCTTTTGGCTCAACACGGGGCATGAGGAGGCACTTTGGCAATGTCATCTTACAGCAGGTAAATGCTAGGTACTGGCTGTGAGTCTGTCTCCATGTTTCTCTCACTCCTAACTCTCTCTCTCACGCTCTCTCTCCCTTTCAGGTTTCTGCTTGCCCTGATTGGAGAGGTTCTTCTCTGGCCAAGTACCAGAGAAGGGTCTTTCTCCCTCTTCTCCCACAGAATCATGGTCTCACGTGTAGCCACACTTACCTCCACTTATATAGCAAGTTTTCATCAGTGCACAAGTGGCTTAGTTTGTTTGTGCTGCTCTAACAAAATACCATAAGTTGGGTGACTTATAAACAACAGACATTTATTCCTCCTAGTTCTGGAGGCTGGGAAGTCCAAGATCAAGGCACCAGCAGAACTGGTGTCTGGTAAGGACCTGCCTCCTCATAGGTGGCCATCTTCTCACTGTAAACTCACATGGTGGAAAGGGCAAATGAGGTCTCTGAGGCCTCCTTCATAAGGGTACTAATCTCATTCATGAGGCCTCTGCCCTCATGATGTAATCATCTCCGGATGGCCCCACTCCCTAACACCATCACCTTGGGGATTAGGATTTGGGGGTGGGGGGTACATAAACACTCAGTCCATTGCAACAAGGAAGTCAACTATATACATTATGTACAGACAAGCACTCAACAAGCCAAGTCTAAATAAGAACAGGGGATTGATCGTCAGAGAAGTGCAAATCAAAACTACAATGAGATATTATCTCACCCCAGTTAAAATGGCTTATATCCAAAAGACAGGCAATAACAAATGCCGCTGAGGACGTGGAGAAAAAGGAACCCTCGGACACTGTTGGTGGGAATGTAAATTCACACAACCATTATGGAGAACAGTTTGAAGGTTCCTCAAAAAACTAAAACTAGAGCTACCCTATGGTCCAGCAATTTCACTGCTGTGTATATAACCAAAAGAAAGGCCATCAGTATATTGAAGAGATATCTGCACTCCCATGTTTGTTGTAGCACTGTTCACAGCAGCCAAGATATGGAAGCAACCTAAGTGTCCATCCACAGATTAACGGATAAAGAAAATGTGGTACTTATACACAGTGGAGTACTATACAGCCATAAAAAAATGAGATCTTGTCATTTGCAACAACATGGATGGAACTGGAGATCATTATGTTAAGCAAAATAAGCCAGGCACAGAAAGACAAATTTCACATGTTCTTACTTATTTGTGAGAGCTAAAAATGGAAACAATTGAAGTCATGGAGATAGAGAATAGAAGTACCAGAGGCTAGGAAGTGTGGAGGAGGAGGGGAAGGGGGGAATGGTTAATGGGTACAAAAATATAGTTAGATAGAATGAATAAGATCTAGTATTTAGATAGCACAACAAGGTGACTACAGTCAGCCATAATTTATTGGTACATTTTTAAATAACTCAGAGGGCCGGGCACAGTGGTTCACACCTGTAATCCCAGCACTTTGGGAGGCTTAGGCAGGTGGATCACCTGAGGTCAGAGTTCAAGACCAGCCTGGCCAACATGGTAAAACCCCATCTCTACTAAAAATACAAAAAAATTAGCCGGATGTGGTGGTGTGGGCCTGTAATCCCAGCTACTCAGGAGGCTGAGGCAGGAGAATCACCTGAATCCAGGAGGTGGAGGTTGCAGTGAGCTGAGATCATGCCACTACACTCCAACCTGGGTGACAGAGTGAGAGTCTGTCTCAAAAAAATAAAATAATTCAAAGAGTATAACTGGATTATTTATAACTCAAAGAAAAGATAAATGCTTGAGGTGATGGATATCCTATTTATTCTGATGTGATTATCATACATTATCAAAAGATCTCATGTACATCATAAATACATCCACCTACTCTGTATCCACAAAAATTAAAAATTAAATAAATAAATAAGAACAGGGGGCTTGCTCTGCAGACACTGCATCCACACAAGTCCCCCATCCCACCACATCACACCCCCTTCCAAAGGGATAGCTTCCACTCCCATTTTTGCCTTCTTCATTTATCCCACCCCTGCCTAAGCCCATCCCTGTATCTCAGAAGGCTGCCCCAGTAGGAACCTGGACTCTGACACCTTCTTTGCTGGATGACCTTGGTCAACCAAGGTTTTCTCTCTGCCTTATTCTCAACTTGGTAATAGCAATCATACTACCTGCTTTAAAGAGAGATGGTGACTAAGCCAGAAAATGTAATAAATGACTTGGCACTAGGTAGGAACTCAATCAATTATTAAAAAAATAAAAATAAATATCAGTGACCATCTTGGGATTTCAGACAAGAAGCCCTCGGCTGACCTGAAAGTGGAAAAGCTCGACTCGAGTGTCTCCTGTGTGCCAGGCTTTCTCACACACACAATCCATAAGAGAGAGGTTATTCTTCCTATTTGACAGCTGAGGCTCAGGGAGGTTGACTGGCCCAAGGTCACACAGCTGGTCAGGGGTAACGCCAGGACCTAAACTTCCCCACCACAGAGTTTGGGTTTAGGCAAGCTCTGCTCAGGGGATAGGAGCTAAAGTCCCTCTGGGGAGAAGGGAGGAATGTACAGGAAATGGGAAGTTATTGAGCAGTGCCCTCGCATCACTTGGCCTCGGTCTCAGCTCTAGCAGGACCCTCCAGGCCCAGACAGCTGAGGCCATGCTGTGCCAGCCAGAGGCATCTGTCAAGGTCCTGGCTGGGCCAGAGAGCAGAGTCCTCTTTGGCTGAACCCTGAGAGACAGTCTGCAACAGTGTGGCCCTGAGCAGGGAGCGGGTTCAGCCAGCACACCTTATGGGATTCCACAGCATTGGCCAGACCCAGAGCTGTCCCCGTGCTGTTCACACACATTTCCTTCCATCAGCAGTGGCAGCTGTCTCCAAAGCAAATCACTGCAGGGTCATTTGTGTGCCTGCTTCACCCACAGGGGTAAGGCCCCAGGGAGCAGGGCCCCCTCACCCTCGAATCTTCCCATCTGACCCCCGACTGATGCCAGCAACAGAAGTAGGCCTTTCTTTCGGGTTCTAACACAGAGAAAAGGCAAAAGGCACAGATATACAGGTTTCCCCAAAGGTCTGTTCTTTGGACCTTGCACTCCCTCCTCAGGAGCCAAAGTCTCAGAGGCAGAAAAATCCTCGGTACCCCAGTATCCCTTTGGGAAGTGGTTAACAGCACAGGCTTTGAAGCCAGGCCTCACTGAGTTTGGGTCTTTTCTTCACCAACTCCCCCAGCTGTGTTACTAGGGAATGGGGCTTAACCTCTCTGAGCCTCAGTTCTCCCAATAGTTGTAACTACTAGGCAGGGTTACTGTGATATTTAAAACATGTAAAGTGGTTGGCATATACTAAGCACTCAACAACTATTGGTGAAACAAAAAGGAGAAAATCTTATCCTCAATAATCTTCCCAGGAAGAGAGCAGGTTTGGGGATGACCAGCAGCTTGGGAAGGGAACAAGACTTGCTAGAGAAGCCCTAAGTGGGTAAGCAAGCTGAAGGCAAATACTGACTTGCTCTGGGTCACAATGGGCATGTTTTTTAAAAAAGACACTGTGTGGAAGAAAGGAAGAGGAGATATGAGATACACACAAAGGAGAAGACCACTGGGGGTACAGGAGAAATAGGGGGGTTTACTAAGTTTCTGCTGTGAGTTGTGTGAATTACACCTTTTCTAGCTCTCTGTAAAGAGCTCAGTAAAGCTTTCATTTTTTTAAACCAATGGACTGGGAGTTGGCTGTTTTAGAGGATGCAAGGAGATGCTGTGTTTGACCTTAAGTGGCCTCAAGGGTATAGAGCAACCAGGCCATCCGTGGGAGTTACCCTTCTGCATTATGTTACTGTGGTGAGGGTGATCTTGGACCAAAACTTAAGTGGGCAAGAAGAAGAATGTTATTTAATTTCTGTATCAAGCCCCCATCCCACTAGACTGGCAGAAAACATTAGCCTTGGGCCTTCTTGGATTTCCTTCCCCACCTCCCCAGTTACGTGGTGCCAAGAGACTGGGGAGAGTTCGTCTTGCCCCTGCCTTACCCTCGCCATTCAAGTATGGCTGAGGGTCCCCTGCCTCTGATGTCTAGAGGCCCTGCCCTGGGACAAGAAGACCTTTCTTCAAAACTGCCCTTGTATGTGAGCCAGGCACAGTGGCTCACACCTGTAATCCCAACACTTTGAGAGGCCAAGGTGGGGGGGGCGGGGGGGATCCCTTGACGCCAGGAGTTTGAGACCAGCCTGGGCAAAACAGTAATACCCCCATCTCTACAGAAAAAAAAAAAATCTTAAAAACCTAAAAAGCCCTTGTATGGATTTTCTAACACAGTCTACACACAGCCTGCCCTTTCTGGGTGGCTGTCCCCCAGCCACCCCTACAACAGACAGGCAGGGAGGCTGGGCACAGGCTCCCTCTCAAAAGAACTTCTCTCTCTACTTCCCTCCTCCTGACATGGGGCAGGATGGAGATGAGACAGGAGATCACTTATCCCTCCCAGGTTCCAGTTAAGACATTTTATCTCTATATCAGTCCTCTCTTTTACTAGTTCTACAGTCTTCCAAGTTCCCCTGTGGATACAGGCTTTGAGCACCTGAAGGAGACAGAAAAGGACACATCTTTCCCAGTCAGTGAGGTTCGCCGGAACTTAGGCTCTGTACTTGTTCTCCACTATTCCATAGTATAGATCACACCATGAGTTTTGCTTTTGTCTGTTTTTAACCAGCCCACTGTTGATTGTGGTTATTGAAAGGGTTTATTTCTTAAACTATAACCCCACTCCATTATGTCACCATTGTCATTGTAATGACCCTCTCTGCCATGGTCACTGGAACACTGGCACTCCTAGTCAGCCAGATAGAGACAAAGGCACTAAGGCCAGAACAACATCAGAGCTGGAAGGGACTTTTTTTTTTGAGACAGGGTCTCTCTCTGTCGCCCAGGCTGGAGTGCAGTGGCCTGATCACGGCTCACCACAGCCTTAACCTCCCTGGCTCAAGGGATCTGGAAAGGACTTTTCTGAAGCTCTGAGCCAGCCCCTTTACTACACCCTGCCTGAGGCCACACCCACCCAGTAGCCAGTGAGTATGAGAATCCAATCTCGGAAATCCAGCCCTAGTTTTCATTTTGCCAGGAGAATGGCTGGGAATTCTCAGAGCGGGGTACCCTTGCTCGAAGCAAGCTCTCAGAGTCTGACCTTCTTCCAGGCCCTAGCAAGAGAAACAGGAGGCAGCACTTGAGGTGGGGAAGCACCAGACACCCAGCACCTCCCCCACAGAGGCAGACGTAGCCCTGTTACAGACATAAATGATTTTGTATGCCGCACACTGCTCTGCGTCTGTGTCTTGGACATCTTCCCCTGCCAGTAAGCATAACTCTATTCTCTGCGCTTGCTCCACAGTATCCCACAGTACAGATAATATCTGTTTTTTGTCTGTTTGGGTTTTGTCTGTTTGAACCAGCCCCATACTGATGAGCATTTGGGTTGATTCCAGGATTACAATCCATATACTACAAAGGAAGTCCTTTCATGCCTCCGTGCGCACCTGACTCCACACTTTTCAAAGTAATTTTCCCACCCGCATGGTGGGCAGTGTGGTGCATGTCCTCAGTGTAGACCTAGGTGCAGGGAAAGGTGGAATTTGTCCACAGTCACACAGTAGGTTTGTGCTAGAGATGGCAAACACGAGTCCCCAAGACTCCAGACTTAACACTCTCTTAGTCCCAGGTGATGCTCCCTTAATACCAGACTTTTTGTTTGTTTTAAATGACCCAGAATAGGCAAGTGTGAGGGTTGCGCCAGGCAATGTGGGGTGAGGGAGAGACCATTAAATAACCCTGATTGATCAAGGGGCTGCCGTGTGTGGTCACCCAGGGGATGAAGTAGCTTGGACTATCTCCCCAACTTGCAAAGCACATTCATACCCATGATCTCATCTTAATCCTCTGGGTTCCATATTATTATCTTTTCCATTTAGAAATAAGGAAACTGAAGTGCAGAACGGTAACTTGCCCCCAAATCACACAACTAGTAGTGGTAGAGCCAGGACTAGGAACCCTGTTCTTTAAAAGTAAATATATTATTACTGCTAAAAAGAAAGATAGCACTGCTGAAAGTGTGAAAAACTGAAATTGTATCTACAAAACAAAATAACAACATTGCAGAAAATATGAAAAAAACCTTGAAAGCAAGAAAAATAAACTAAAAGAAAAAATCTTACTGGGTGACCATGGACCTGTCATCTCATCTCTCTGAACCTCAGTTGTCTCATTTTCAAAGAAAGGGAATGATGATAAGCACAGCGACGGCAGCTAATACATACCGAGCACCGCCTTACCACATTTCCAAGTCTGACCTTTCCCTGCAGGCTTCATGCAAGCATACATATTTCATACGGCTATAATCATTGGAAGCACAATTTTGTTTGCCGTTTTTCACCTGACACTGTCTTGTAAACTTTTTCTATTGACTACACAGACTCAGCTAGCACCGTTCCCAGCAGTTGCATTTTTCCAGGTTAATTAACCCCTGTCCCTGGTGCTGGATATTTACTGCCACCGAGTTTTCACTATTTTGGCTGATGCTGCAAGAAACATCTTTTGGCTTCAGAGTAATTCTCCAAAGTCAGAGACTGAGGCTTTCAGACCCCGAACTCCTGCTTTCCCAAGACTTTTCACCCAACCCCATCTGCCCTCTGCCTCAGGGCCTGGGCAGAGCCTCGGCCTTGCTGACAGCATGCTGGAGAGGCTCACCAGGCTCAGCAGCCTCAGGGCAGGCTCAGTGAAGCTTGTAGGCAAAGGGGCTGAAGGGATCTTCCCTTTTGTGTTTCCCTGACCCTTCCTGAGAACATGTGCATTTATGCTTCATACCCTAACTAGGAAAGTTCTTAAATCTAACCCCCAAATCCCATTTTCTGTTCTTTCTACATACGATATAAACTTCTTTGGGCCACAGTCTTGTGAGACTCTCTCCAGAACGTATAGGAAGGCATAATGTTATCTTTACAATTTCACGGTGTCCTCCAACTGTTAAACCTGTCCCAGGTCAGGTTAAGAATTTCAGTCCCTCTCCACTGCCTCGCATCCGTCTGGCCAGATGCGTTTCTTAAACTCCTCTTTTTCAGCCTGGGGCTATCACCCATTCTACCCATTGGTCTGCCAGTCGCTGTAGGGCTGTCATGTACCAGAGGCATGAGTACAAAAGATGGGGGTGAGGACGGGGGACCTGAGGAGCTGGGTTCAAGCTATGCTTCCCTGCTTGCTGGCACTGAGACCTTGGGGGAGTCATGTTACCGGCCTCCCTTCAGCTCCCTCGCAGCTTGGGTTTCCCCATCAGAAAATTGGAAGCGATTAGAACCTGTACTTAGCAAGAGTGCTGGGAGATCCCTTGTGTGAAAGTGCCAGATACGCTGTAAAGCAGTACCTAGGAGTGACCCACCTGGGACCACTTTTGAAAATGTCCAAGCCCCACCCCCACCCCCCACCACCACCACAAGGTAACGTTCTGCCCCACTTTTCTCATCCATGTTGGGTGGAGACTTGCGCCATCCCTCGGCTCACTACATCCATCCGCACCACGCCCAGGTGAACTCACACTCGGGACCCTGAACCCCCCACTCCAGGCCTTGTGGGCCCTTCTCTCCTCTTCTGCACGCCCCACCCTCCTTTCCCACCCAGACTCCAGTGTGCCCACACCCCACTCCCCATCTCAGCCTGCCTTTCCCCTCGCCCCCAGCGTACGCGTGCATCAGGGCACTCACGAAGCGACCCTGGCAACATCTGGGAGCACGCGCCTCCACATCTGGAAGGTGGGCGCAAGCGTGGCAGGGCCAGTCGGATTCCTCGCCGCCCCCCGGCCCCGCAGGTGGTGGAGCAGGGCGGGGTGAGGGAGGGGGAGGCCGGCGGGGCTGGGCGGGGCCCGGGGGGGCGGGGGCCTGACGGCTGGGCCGGGCGGCGGAGCTGCGAGGGACAGAGGCGCGGCAGGCGCGCGGAGCCAGCGGAGCCAGCTGAGCTCGAGCCCAGCCCGCGCCCGCGCCGCCATGCCCCTGGCCTTCTGCGGCAGCGAGAACCACTCGGCCGCCTACCGGGTGGACCAGGGCGTCCTCAACAACGGCTGCTTTGTGGACGCGCTCAACGTGGTGCCGCACGTCTTCCTACTCTTCATCACCTTCCCCATCCTCTTCATTGGTGAGTGCGCGCAGCGAGCCGCGGAGGAGGGGACGGGAGAGCAGGGAGGGAGGAGGAGGCGCTGCACGCCGCACCGCTCGGCGTCCCCTTCCGGCCCGCGACCGCCGTCCGCCTAGTTCCCGGGGTCCCCTGTCCTGTGTCCTGCCCGCCGGTCCCCGCACTCGCACACCAGCTCATCCCTTCATTCCCCCGGTGCCCCCGATCCCGCGCCAAACACAGCGGACCTTTGTGACCCATGGGATCACCAAGTTTTGCTTCTGCAGGGCCGAGAGCTGGGATGGGGAAAAGGGAAAGAGGAGGTCTCAGCACGCGGTGGGGAAGTGGAGAGGGGTCGGGCCTCACCCTCCGTGGCGCAGCTTAGGGAGCCGGGTCACCCCTCCCCCAAGGCAGCCTCCCTGTCAGCCGCAGCTGGGCCTAGGGATGAGGGAAGCCTGTGCTTTGGAGTCTGGGATGGAGGCCCAGCTAACCCCTATGCTTTCACCGGGCTGAGCCGCGCAGTGGTCCGTGATCTCTGACAGTCCCGGGCCCGCGCCCTGGGCGAGGAGAGGCGAGAGCTAGGGACTTGGATTCCCTTCCCCCGCCACCCCACCCGGGCACGTGTCTCCAGAGCGCAACTTCTCAGGCTCTGCGCAAAGTAGCTCCGACTCGCCGACGCAGCGACCCCGGCGCCCTTGCTTGCAAAGTTGGGCGCCACGGCTGGGACAATCGTGCGTGCCTCTCCACTGAGGTCCCCCCCATCTCTCTCCAAGACCTTGACTCTTCCAGACCAGTCAAGTCTATCAACTCATAGGGTGTCCCCTGCATCCCCAAAACGTGTTCATTCACTTTAAGAAAACAAGCAAATCTTAAAATTCATATACAGCTTTGGGGAAGAAAGGAAAGATTGTCACAAAATTAGATTTACAAGAGGTTGCTGCAGAAGCAGAGTTGCTAGTTATTAACAAAGACAATTAGAAATAGAAATAAAACATACAAAATATGTGCTCATATGTGCGTCAAAAATAAAAAAAGAACAGCATTTACCCCTCTGTTCTCAGCCAAACGGTTTATTAACCTGATGACTTGTCACACAAGAAGTTAGTGTGTATAATGGGGTACCTTGGCAGGGCACAGTGGCTCACGTCTGTAATCTCAGCACTTTGGTGGGCTGTGACAGGGAAGATTGCTTGAGTCCAGGAGTTCAAGACCAGCCTGGGCAACATAGTGAGACCCCCCCCCCTCTTTCTACAAAAAAATTAAAAATTAGCTGGGCATGGTGATGTGCCCCTGTAGTCCCAGCTACTCAGGAGGCTGAGGCGGCAGGATCACTGGAGCCTAGGAGACCAAGGCTGCAATGAGCCATGATCATGGCACTGCACTCCGGCAGAGGCAACAGAGCAAGACCTTGTCTCAGTAAAAAGGTGTGGTGGGGGAGGTACCAGCATAGGACCAGGCTGAATGAGTTGGACGTTTAGTTTGTGTGTACCAGCCTTGGGGATCCTCATGTGTAGGTGTCACCCTCACCATGGACCCAATGCCCAAGCACCTTTCTGGGGTTCATGCACCCTCCTCCTCCTCCTCCTCCAAGTAGGCAGGCATCCTGCCTCTGACTGTCTCTCCCTGCAGGATGGGGAAGTCAGAGCTCCAAGGTGCACATCCACCACAGCACATGGCTTCATTTCCCTGGGCACAACCTGCGGTGGATCCTGACCTTCATGCTGCTCTTCGTCCTGGTGTGTGAGATTGCGGAGGGCATCCTGTCTGATGGGTGAGTGACTGTCTGAGGACTCAGGAAAGTGAATCTGCTCCAGGGTACTTCCTGAAAGTCCCAAGGAGATCCTAGCTCACCTGCATTCCACAAGCCCATGTCTTTTGTTACTACATCCAGCAGCTCAGTGTCTTCTATCTGCCAACCTCTCTGAGCTGGGCACTGGACACAAGTGAGTCCCAGGCCCTGCCATCAGTCCAGGAGAGTAGAGGGAACACGGATCTGCATGCCAAGTCCCAGTGAAATAATGCTAGAGCCTATTAGAGTGCCACAACTCCAGTGAAAAATGTCAGGCCTCTTCTACAACCTGCCAGAGTTACCTTCTTGGGAAACAAAAAAAAAAATCTAACCATGCCACCCACTCTTGCATAAGACCTTTCCTTGGTTCTCAGCTGTTTCGAAGATGTGGTCTCAGATCCTCAACCCACCATTCAAGGTCTTCACAGTCAGCCCCACCTATCTCTGGCCCCATTCCCCATGCCCAGCTTCCCTTTGGGCCTCACAGCACACTCCTCACACCTCTGCTACAGCACAGATCATACTGTATGTTAAAGTTTATGTCTATTTGCAAAACTGTCTTCAGAGTCAGAAAGGCCTAAGAGTTAGAATCTGAGTCTTGTTCATCTTTGTGTTCACAGTGCAAGGCATGTGATAAACATAAACATTATTCAGTCCATAAACATTTATTGGGTCCTTAGGAGAATGAATGAAACCATGTTACAAATAAGTACTCTGGGAGGCGAGAGGAAGGCAGAGTTGGGCAAGCTCCATGGTTGAGAGGGCTTTGGAGCGGAGTCTGGAAGGGTGACTAGGCTTCTGACACACAGAGGAAGAAGGAGAGAGAGAACTGGTGGTGCCTGAGGGAAGGGAAAAGGCACCAAAGAGAAAAGCAGGCAGGGCTAGGGAGCAGCGCAGGGGCTGGAGCATTAAACACAGGCTGGGGGGCGATGGAGGCTGAGGCTGGGAACCCAGGTTGGGGCATCTCAGGAGGACTGTGAATCCCAGACTGCATGTTTGGGTTGGATTTTGTCAGCAGTTTGGAACAGAAGAGAGATGTCATCAGCACAACACTTTTAGGTGAGAACCTGAGGAGGTGTTCAGCACAGGCTGGAGGCAGGGAGAAGCTAGAGGTATAATAGAAGCAGGACTTAGCATTGACTGCAGTAGTCTAGGTGAGCGATAACTGCAGACAGAAATGGTGTGTCAGCAGTCAGGGACAGAAGAGGAGCTGGAGCAGCCATCTCACTAACGAAGAATCCAGTAACCAGCAAGGATGAGAGACTGCCAGGAGAGGGAGTGGTGGAGGAGAGGGATATTTGGCTTGAGTATCTGAGGTCCAGCGCCCCCTGAGCTGGAATCAGACTATACCCAGACTGCACTCCTGCAGCGCTGCCTGGCTCCTGTAGTTGGATGGCAGGGGATAGGCTCCCTCATCCTCCCTCCCATTCCCCACCTTCCCTTCCCCAATGTCCCTGCATCCTGGCTTCAGCAGTGATCTCTAAAATACCTGCTTGCCTTGGAGGCAGCAGCTCTCTCTGCTTATTAAAGTCCCTAGACCAGCAAGAACACCAGAAGGCATACTGCTACACAAGCAGGTGACAAGTCTGCCTCCACCCCCACCCCTACACCCCATCCAAAGTAGCACAAATGCCACAGCGAGCCCTCAGATGGGAAATACTCACCAGATGGTGACAGAGAAAGACACCCCGCCCTTGGAGAAGGAAGACCTGGGTCTTCAGTGAGCACTGCTGCTGTGTACCAGCTATGGGACTTTGCACAAGTCATTCAGGCTTTCTGGGTCTCATAAGCATTTATAAACATACGATAAAACATTTTAGTTGCCAACTTAAAAATGTGTGAGAAAGTGTAAGGTGTTTCAAAATTATTTCAAGGAGTAAAGAGGCAAGAGTTTTGAAGATCCCTGGGCAGGGTGTTGGCTGCTCCCAGTGTGGCCATTCATGACTGCTCTCTGGCCTTGTGAAACGAGCATCATAGTCTCTGGCTTGCCTGCTTCATGGGGCTGTGGAGGATGAAATTCGAGCACGGACAGGGTGCAGAGCCCGGAGTGGCAGAGCACTGGGCAGACTGTGTATTCCCAGAATGTGGGAAACTAACTGGAATCAGTCCAGGGACGCCCTCCTGCTGGCTGTCAGCAGCCCCTCCTGTGTGTGGCTGCACTGCTTCAGCTCAGTGCAAAGGGCCATCTCCTCCCCAGGGCACAGATCAGCTCAAGCTGAGTAATTGTCATCTGCTCTTTGTGAGCTCCTACCCCCAAGCCTGAGTGAGGGGCAGGAAAAGAGCAGACAGGAGAAGTCACAGACCCTTGTGATACCCCCAGTCTAATCCAGCCTGGGTTTTCAGAGCTGTCTGGAAATTTAGGGGGCAGGTGGGAGTGGGGGCTGATTAAGGCAGCCCTGATTTTATTTAGAGTGAGCCTCATTTAGTGACTAATTAAGCCATCTTAAACCTGTAGGGCTTCCCCTCTTCCTTTGGGTATTATTTCTGTGTGTGATGTTCTGAATTCAGAACAATCAAAGCAGGATAAGTTAGTGAAGAAGATATTTTTTAATAACTACAATATTTTCCCAGACCACCATACACTGGATAAAGCCTGTACAAAAACTTTACCTAATTTCTTAACTGAGTGTGTATTATTTAACAAAGCAGCTAAAAACTATTCTATGAAGTCATGTCATGAAATATTTAGTTCAATTATGGTTAATCCTCATCTTATTTCATCTTATAAAATTTTAACATTTCTACCTCCTATTGCAAAAAAAAAGCATTCATATCAGCATATAATAAAACATGTTTAGATGTCAGCTTAAAAACGTGTGAGAGAGTAGAGGGTGTTTCAAAATTATTTCAAGGAGTAAAGAGGCAAGAGTTTTGAAGATCCCCGGGAAGGGTGTTGGCTGTGCCCAGTGTTGCCATTCATGACTGGTCTCTGGCCTTGTCTCTCTTGTACCTTCTATATTAGTTTGAAGACCTTTTTTGGAGAATATCCACTAAAGAATATCAATATTTACCATTTCATTAAGAAAGAAATGTGGAGTTTGCCTTTTCAAGTTGGTTTGGTGCTCATTGATGTTTTCAGGGACCCAGCCTCTTCCCATCTTTCCATACCATCCTCTGTGTGTGTCAGCCTATCTTCCCCATGGTCACAAGGTGGCTGCCTAGCTCCGGGTATTGCTTAGCATGAGCAGAGAGGGCGTGCTCCCGACATGCCTTTCCTTTATGACGGAGATCATTCTTTTCTTGACATCTCACTGGCCAGAATATGTGGACCAACACTGGCAAAGGAGTATGGAATTGCATGGCTGCTTAAACCAATCACCATCCATTCCCTGTGGCTGGGTACATTGCTGCTGGAGCAAACCTGTGGTCCTCCTGGCACAGAATGAGGGGAAGATACTCTTTGATGGACAGCCCACATTGCCTCTACACTTGCACCTCAGTCCCACCAGACCCACTGAGGTCACAGGATGGCTCTCCTCATGTCCTTCCTCCTTCTCTGTTGAACTCTTTTGTATCCGTCAAAGTCCGGCCTGGTGCCACCTCCTCTGGGAAGCTGTCCTTGGTTGCCCACCCCCTTCTTTGTGCTCTCTCAGTCTCTGTCCATCGGCAGTATCACTTCCCTAGCCTGCTGACTCCAACAGTTAGCTCTGAGCATGGCAGCCCCCTCCATACCATCAGCTTCTCAAGGGCAGGGACCCTTGGCACACTGGATAGAAGTAGCCTGGTGGGCAACAGCAGCACTGAGGCAGCAGGCTGTAGCAGGCCATCTGGGAATGGAGTGGGTACCACAGGACTGGAGCAGAAAGGGCAGGCTGGGCAGCTCTGGTAAAGTGGCTGGAGGCCACATAGCCTGGGCCTTTCGTTCCAGGCTGAGCAGAGTGGGTTTTGCTGTCTGCAGGAGGGAGCTGTGGAAGGGCATGATCACGACCAACTAAGGTGACCCTCCTCACCAGGCCCAGGGAAGACGGAGGCCTGGGAGGAGGCTCTGGCTGCCTCTGGGTCTTACCCCCAGGCCACAGTCCACCCACCTAGAGGCCTCTGTGAGTTAAGGTGAAGAGACTATGAGCTGGTATTGACTGCCCCATTCCCCATCCCGAGAGAGGAGACAAAATCAGTGACCTTGGAAATGCCTCTTCGTGCCTCAGTTTCCTCAACCATAAAATGGGAGACTAAGAGTACCCACTTGATGGGGTTTAATGAAGATTAAATGGGTTAACATATATCGCATGCTTAGAACAGTGCCTGGCACAGAGTAAATGCTCCATAAATATTGACTCTCATCAGTTTGTTATCACAGCCTCTGGGGAGGGTGCCAGTGCTGACTTATGCTGTTCATGTTAAATGGGGCTGTCACTGGGTGAGTTGTGGCATACAGGCCCCTGCACTGTTCAGGAGACCCCAGCAACCCTTGTGCTTAGGGCTCAGCACATAGTAAGGCCTCCAGATCATATACCCAGCTCTACTCCATGTACTGGCAGCTCTGCCCAGCCCATACCCCAAATATGCCCATTAACTAAAGGGCCCTGCAGCCTATAAAGTGATGCTATAAAGGTTCAGTGTTCAGCCTTTGGAATTCAAGGCCTGGGCTGCTCTATTGCAGTACTTAGCACGTCCCCATTCTGTCTGTTTCTCTCTCCCATCTCAGGGTGACCGAATCCCGCCACCTCCACCTGTACATGCCAGCCGGGATGGCGTTCATGGCTGCTGTCACCTCCGTGGTCTACTATCACAACATCGAGACTTCCAACTTCCCCAAGCTGCTAATTGGTAGGTGAGGTGTAGGAGGGAGGGGCAGTACCTTCATTCATTTCTTCAGATAATGTTTACTGAGGACTCACTATGTGCCAGGTATTGCTCTAGACAGTAGAGATTCGGAATAGAAAAAGAAAAAAATCCCTGCCTTCATGGAGCTTACAGTCTGGTGAAGGAGGATAGACAGGCAAAGACAGTGAATAAACAAACAAACAAATAGGTGGTGGGGATGCTATGAAGAAAATCAAGCTGAGTAAGGGGTAGGGGCAATGACGATGTTGCTATCTACACAGGATGGTCAGGGAAGGGCTCTGGTAACTGTGGGCATGCAGATATTTGGGGGAAGGTGTTCCCTGCAAGGGGAGTGACAAGTGCAAAGGCCTCTGATAGGGACAGATTTGGCAAAGATGTCACTGTGGGCAAAGCCAAATGAGCAAGGGGAAAAGTGGGAGGTGAGGGCAGGCGTCAGGAGAGGAGCGAGCAAGAGTCTCAGGCTCTGGGCCTGAGAGCCTGGGTGAACTGTGGCATCAATAACTGATGTGATGGAGGAGGGAGAGGTGGGCTGTGGTGGGGATCAAGTTTTCTACTGGGGGCATATCAAGTTTGAGATGTCACAGAGACAGCCAACTCAAGTGTCAAGTTGGGCTTTCATGGGGAGGTCAGGATAGGAGCTACACTTTCAGGAGGTGGGCCTTGTAGATGACATCTAAAGCTTGAACCTGGGGCTGGCTGCCGTGGCTCACACCTGTAATCCCAGCACTTTGGGAGGCTGAGGCAGGCGGATCACCCGAGGTCAGGAGTTTGAGGCCAGCCTGGCCAACGTGGAGAAACCCCCACCTCTACTAAAAATACAAAAATTAACTGGGCGTGGTGGCACGCACTGGTGGTCCCAGGTACTCAGGAGGCTGAGGCAGGCGATTCGCTTGAACCCAGGAGGCAGAGATTGTAGTGAGCTGAGATCGTGCCACTGCAGTCCAGCCTGGGTGACAGAGCAAGACTCCATCTAGAAGGAAGGAAGGGAGGGAGGAGAAAGCTTGAGCCTGGATGAGGTCACCTGGGGAGAGAAGAGAAAGGCTCTGGGACCAGAGCTTGAGGTTTGCTAACATTTAGAGAGACTTGGGAAGGAGTGCCCACTTAGAGCTTCTGAAATGTTAAATACTGCAGGACTGGGGTCCCAGGCAGAAACAACAGGATGATGGTTGGTGTTTACTGAGCATATGCCATGGGGCAGGCTCCATGCCATGTTCCTTACATTCATTGTCTCACAGGCTAATTCCCCCAGCCTCCTTATTGGTATTGTTAATATCCCCATTTTCCAGTGTGGACCCTGAAACTGAGAGGTTAAAAATATTAACGGTAAATACTCACTTTGTACTTACTGTATGCCAGACTCCATCCTACCTATGTGATATATATTAACTCATTTAATCCTTGCAACAACTCTATGAGGTAGGTACCATTATTATTTTCCCTTTACATATCAGAAAACTGAGGCTCAGAGGTCAAATAACTGGCACTAGTCTAGCTCACCAAGGGGCACAGCCGGGAGTCTAGCATCCGTGCTATCTCCTAATCATTTCTGCGACTGCGTGTCTAAGGGCCCTCAGACTTCGTCCTTGGGGCAAAGGTATCAATCCGCAGTTCTGCCTCGGTGTTGGGGTTCAGCCTATGTGTCTAAGGCTGGGGCTGTACATCTGGCAGTTAAACTGTGTTCACACTATGTCATTAAGTCAGACTGATTTTTAGGTATCACAGCATCGAATTGACATTTGGAGTCTGGCACACTCTGTGCTAAGCCAGTGACATCGTGGTGTTGTCAGGGAGTACAGGGTGTTTCTTGCACTAATCACAGGTCTGCCTTTCTGTAGAAGGTGGGATCTGAGCTCCATTAGGATTATCCAGGTGATCCCCCTACCCCTAGCCCAGGGGTCCCCACGTGAGTATGAATGGGAGCTGGGGGAAGCAGGTTGAGAGGGGAGATGTTAAATACAGGCTTCAGAGATCCACCTTGCTTCCATTTCTGAAGCAGCTCCTTGTCTGTAGAGAACCCTTCATTAACCACCAGGGCCTGGCTGACCAGTGTCCTCTGGAAACACCCTGTCTGGACATCTGAGGAGTTCATTTTCTCATTCTCCAGCAAACACATAGTGTTCTTTCTTGAAAGCACAAGTTATCACCCATGGATGGATTTGTCCTTTTCTAACTAACAAAGACTAACTCCCTCCATTCCCCTTGTTGGAGTTATCTCCCCTTGAAAGGAGGCTCCACAGAGCCAGAAATTGTAGAACAGGGGAAAGTGGAGGGAACGCGCCTGTGAGCTTCAGGGACACAGGGCAATGGGTATTGGGAGAATGGCCGGCCCTCCGGGGAGGCTGATGTCTGGCCTGGGGATGGAGTCCCACAGAAAGGAGACCTATGATGCAGCTTAGATTGTCCCATGAAGGAACCATGATCCTGGAACCCAGATGAGGCCAAGGAAATGTTCTCTGAAAAAGTCATATTTGAGCTGAGAACTGAAGGAACTAACTGGGAGAAGGGAGCAAAGAGTGCTTCAGGCAGAGGGAACAGCATGTGCAAAGGCCCCAAGGCAGAAGGAACAAAACACATTAGAAAATTCAGAAGAAGAAGAAGAGTGGCGTGGCTGCAAAGTGGAGGGGAGCTGGACTTTGGGTTTTGTTTGCTTGTGCCCAGGCTGGAGTGCAGTGGCACCACCTTGGGTCACTACAACTTCCGCCTCCTGGGTTCAAGCAGATTCTCGTGCCTCAGCCTGCTGAGTAGCTGGGAATACAGGCGTGTACCACCACACTCGGATAATTTTTTGTATTTTTAGAAGAGTTGGGATTTCACCCTGTTGACCAGGCTGGTCTTGAACTCCTGGCCTTAAGTGATCAAGTCTCAACTTCCCAAAGTGTTGAGATTACAACCGTAAGCCACCGCATGCAGCTGGAAGGTCATATCACAGATGTTGGCCTTCATCCCAACAGCAGTGGGAAGTTGTGTGTGTGTGTGTGTGTGTGTGTGTGTTTGTGTGTGTGTCGTTTAACATGTTTAACATAAAATTTATCATCTTAACCGTTTTTAAGTATAGTGTTCTGTGGCATTAAGTATATTCACAGCCGGGCATGGTGGCTCATGCCTGAAATCCCAGCACCTTGGGAGGCCAAGGCAGTTGAATTGCTTGAGCTCAGAAGTTCGAGACCAGCCTGGCCAACATGGCAAAACCCCGTCTCTACAAAAAACATAAAAATTAGCTGGGCGTGCTAATGTACACCTGTAGTCCCAGCTACTTGGGAGGCTGAGGTGGGAGGATCATCAAAGGCTGAGGAGAGAGGATCAGTTGAGCCTGGGAAGTGGAGGCTACAGTGAGCCAAGATTGTGCCACTGCACTCCAGCCTGGACAACAGAGTGAGACCCTGTCTCAAAAAAAGAAAAAAAAGTATATTCACAGTGCTGTGTATCCATCACCACTATCCATCTCCAGAACTTTTTCATCTTCTCAAGTTGAAACTCTGTACTCATTAAATGATAACTCCCCATTTCTCCCTCCTTACAGTCCCTGGCAACCACCATTCTACCTTCTGTCTATGAATCTGAGCACTCTAGGTACCTCATCTAAGCAGCATCATACACTATTTGTCTTTTTTTTTTTTTTTTTTTTTTTTTGAGATGTAGTCTCACTCTGTTGCACAGGTTGGAGTGCAGTGGCGCGATCTCGGCTCACTGCAACCTCTGCTTCTCTGGTTCAAGCGATTCTCCTGCCTCAGCCTCCTGAGTAGCTGGGACTATAGGTGCCTGCCACCATGCCTGGCTAATTTTTGTATTTTTAGTAGAGACGGGGTTTCACCATATTGGCTAGGCTGGTCTCAAACTCCTGATCTTGTGATCCGCCCACCTCGGCCTCCCAAAGTGCTCGGATTACAGGCGAGAGCCACCATGCCCGGCCTATTTGTCTTTTTATGACTTGCTTATTTCACTGAGCATAGTGTCCTCAAGGTTCATCCATGATGTAGTGTGTATTGAAATTTCCTTCCTTTTTAAGGCTAATATTCCACCGTATGGATATGCCACATTTTGTTTATCTCTTCGTCTGTCAGTGGGTTGCTTCTGCCTCTTGACTCTTGTAAATAGCACTGCTATGAACATGGGTGCATTGAGGGGTTTTCAACATAATCATAATAATTGCTTTATGGAGACCAGCTTGGAGGAGAACAAGATGGGGAGGAAGTGCAGAAACCAATGAGAAAGCTCTCAGGGTATAGCGGGAATACAGAGGACACATGATGATGCCTGGACTTAGGTGGTACCACAGGGATGGAGAGAAGTAGATAGATTCAAGCTATTTAGGAGGTGAAATAGACAGCATTTGTTAATGGGAGAGGTGTGGAGCGAGGGAGAAGAATGGAGGGAGAAGGAGGAGTAATAGGAGCTCACCAGCAGCCCCCATGTTATGCCTCTTTCCTTCCTTTTCCCTCTTCTCTCATCAGGCATTCAGCTTTTGCTGAGTACTTCTGTGTCTGACAATAGGCTGAGCACTCAGCACTGCAGGACAGGACTATGCAAAAAACCTCTGGGCCTAGTCCTGGGTCCACTGCTAATTCCTTGTGTGACCTTGCACAAGACATCTAAGCTCTCTGAGCCTCCGATTCCCCACCTGGGCAGGAAGAGTAAGTCCCTGCCTAAGTTGTAGGGTTGTAATGAAGAGCAAATCAGACCATATCTGTTAAGTGTTAGGGACAAGACAAGCATGAGGCATATTTTCAAGTCTCGGCTCCTGTAGGCAGCTCTCACTAAGGGCTAAAGGGCTTCTGATGCCTGGGATAGAATCTGTCCGGCAGAGTGGAGTGGAGGCAGGGGGACAGCCTTCAGCTGTGGAATTCCTCCAGACCTAGAGACCAGCCTGAGCTGGGGGACATTATTCCAGTCCTGAGGCGTGAGACCAGAAGGCAGATGCTTCTGCCCTCCATCCTAATGTCCTCGTGCAGGGACCCAAGGTGGATGGCATTGATCCCCCTGGGTGAGCTCAGCCCTGGGTGCATGGTGGGGCCCAACATCTCAACCTGTTTCCTAACCCTGAGCCAGGCAGGGCAGATCCCAGATTTGTCCCCAAGAGATGCTCTGGCATCCATGCCCAGGCGCACATAGGGATAGAGGGCAGGGTGAAAGTCTCTCTCCCTCCCTCGGGTCCTCTGGAGAGGGGCTCTGTGGCATGAGGCTGACCTTATCCGCATCTGGTCTAGGAAGGAGGAGGGAAGGAGCTGCCAGTGCTAAAATCTCCCCCACCCTCAAAGGGGGACTTCACAGGTTATTGCTGGTTTTGGTTGTTGGAAGCTGACAGTGATTTATTGGCAGATTGAAGTGGGTGTGTGTGTGAGAATTTAGGATAGAATCTACTGATAGCTTCTGAGGTTTACCTTCCCCAGGTCTTAAATCTGGAGATAACAAAAATATAACAGCTAATGTCCAAAGAGCACCCGCTGTGTGCGAGGCTCACTGCACTAAATGCTTTCCATACGTTTCTCACAAGAACCTTCTAGGTAGCACTATTATGATTCCCACTTAATGGATGAGGAAACTAAGCTCTAGAGGGCTAAGTGACTAATCCAAGGTCACACAGCTATTATGTCACAGGCTCTGAGCCCAGGTGTATCTGGCTGCGGAGCCACCACAACTAACCCCTGTATAACGCTGCCTCACGGAACTGTGGCTGGCTCTTTCTGTATGCCCCATGCCCCTGCTCCATCATCGTGCTGTGGTGGGCTCTGAACTGTGAGGACAGGGACCCAGGCTTTCACCCTCTCTCTGTCCCTAGCTGCCAGTGCACTTGGGCAAGGTCACATCCTATTTCTGGGCCTCAGTTTCCTCATCTGTAAAATGAAAGGCTGGATTGATTGACCTTTAAGATTTCCCTCACTTGGAAATTCCACAAGGAAGTCATTATAGCATGGAGCTTGCATGCATGGGCTCCAGCGTCAGGCCAGCCCAGCTCTGCCAGTTAATGGGTGTGTGGCCTTGGCTCTGTTACCTAACCTTTCTGAGCCTCATTTCCTTTGTCTGAGAAATTGGGGGTGACGGCAGTGTACTTTCTTTGAAAAGTTATGGTGAGGAATAGATGAGATCATGTGTTTAAAGTGCTTACTTGGCACAGTGCCTGTAACTTAGTTAAATTCAATAAATAAATTTCCTGTTCTTCCCATGATCATTTATTTTTAAGGGACATTTGTCTGACCAGTTTGATTTATGAGATTATTGGTGTTTTTCATGAATGTTAAGACGTATGTGCGTCATCTTAGAGTCACGCACTCTGATATATTCACACGTGCAAATCCCCTTACTCAGAAATGTACACACCCAGGCACGCTTATTCTGTCTCCTTCTCTGCCACATACTTGCACACATTATGTGAGTGTACACACATGATGCACACACATCTCTGTGATCTTCCATCTCTCCTCGGCAGCCCTGCTGGTGTATTGGACCCTGGCCTTCATCACCAAGACCATCAAGTTTGTCAAGTTCTTGGACCACGCCATCGGCTTCTCGCAGCTACGCTTCTGCCTCACAGGGCTGCTGGTGATCCTTTATGGGATGCTGCTCCTCGTGGAGGTCAATGTCATCAGGGTGAGGGTAAGCAGGCCACCTGGGCCAGGGTGGGGTGGGGAGCAGAGGCTCTGGCCTCTGTCCTGCCCCAGGTTCAGGCCCCCACCCTGCTTCTCAGCCAAACTGAGAAGGGATCAGCTTGTTTTACCTGCCGCCGTAAAGGGGAGTGGGGCCGTGGGGGAAGTTTCAGGATAGACACTGCATCTGGCCCACATGCACTCTACCCCAGGCTCCCAGAGGGAGAGGGGAGTGACGGGTGTGTTCGCTGAGGTTGGCGGATGACTTTCCATAGAAAGGGAAGATAAGCCTCAGGCACTGGCCTCTCCTACTTTCTTTCTTCGGGGGTGGGGGACTTTGCTTTAATGTATTCATATCGTCACACACGTAAATGAATGAATAAGTGTTTTGTTTTCCTTTCTGTTTTCTCCTGCCTCCCTCTCTCTTCCTCACCTCAGACTCCAACCTTCCCCTTCCCCTGCCCCTACCTCCCCAGGCACCCCAGACTAATGAACTCGTTTGTCTTTCCCATGCTTTGTTTTTATTAGTATAATACCATATGCATCTATCTAAATAAATACCTATTCAGGTTTTTTCCTCTCAGCACAAGTGAATATGTAGGTTTCCCCCTAGGTATTTATCTTGTAAGAATGGGATCATATTATGCACTGTTTTCTGCATTGTGCTTTTCTCACCCAACAAATGTCTCTTGGGACTCCCTCCAAGCCATCCGATATGGCTAATTCCATTTTCTTAATGGCTGCATAATATTCCATCGTATGGATGAGCCATAATGTATTCAGCTATTTCTCTATGGATGGGCATTTACTTTGTTGCCAAGTTCTTGCCTTCATGAATAATGGTGTGTTGAGCACACTTATATATTTATGTATTGCTGCTTTTATTTCTATGGGAGAGAGTCCAAGGAATGGCGTTGCTGGGTCAAAGGGTCTGTGTATTTTAAATTTTGTTCAATGTTACATATTGCCTTCCAGAAAGACTGTAATCTGGCAGCAATGAGTGAGAAAACCCTTTCCCTGCCTTCCAACCAGCAGTGAGGGCTACAGCCCTTTCAAACTTGGACTGCCTGCATTTCTCTGACTCTTCTGCTTTTAGTTGGTGATCTGCAGGGCACAAAGCTCCTTATGTGTCCCCCGCCTCCAGTGACCCTCACAGGAACCCTGTGATGCAAGCACCATCCCCTTTATAGACGAGGAAACATTTTAGATGAGGCTTGTCCAAAAACACCTTGCTAGTAAGTGGAGGAGGCAGGATTCAAAACCAGATCTGCATGACTTGGAGTTCTGTGAACTGTATATGAAACATGGTGGCATCCTTAGATCTGTGGAGAAGATAGTATATGAGAGATTCCTGCTCCTCCCCAACCCAACCTAAACCCAACCCAGCCTAGCCATGGGGGGTTCAAAGTCGACCTCAATGAGCAGTTACAAAGTCAGGATGCCCTGACATTGGTGGCCAAGAAGTGTTGGGGAATCCTTTTCCTGGTAATAATTACAGGTGAAAGATGGCCCCACATGTTAGAGATCAAGTGTGGAATATCACAACCCCAGATCCTTGCTGGGGCAAGGTAGGGAGTGGTGAGAAGTTGGACTTACCCATCCCCCGTGGCCCATGTACCCCACAGAGATACATCTTCTTCAAGACACCGAGGGAGGTGAAGCCGCCCGAGGACCTGCAAGACCTGGGGGTGCGCTTCCTGCAGCCCTTCGTGAATCTGCTGTCCAAAGGCACCTACTGGTGGATGAACGCCTTCATCAAGACTGCCCACAAGAAGCCCATCGACTTGCGAGCCATCGGGAAGCTGCCCATTGCCATGAGGGCCCTCACCAACTACCAACGGCTCTGCGAGGCCTTTGACGCCCAGGTGGTCAGTGGGGGCACAGCCACACCATCTATTCCCTGCCTTCTGGTTTAGGGTCACAGAGAGGGACCTCAAAGGGCATTAGGTCAAAATCCTGGTGGGACAAGAGGGGAAACTGAGGCTGGCGAGGGGAAGAAGCTTGCCTTAAGTCACACAGTGAACCAGGGACAGGTGCAGGGCTGAGGATTCATAGGACAGGCACAGTTGGAATGACCCTTACTGTTTAGGTCATCTAGTCCAACGTCCTTATCCAGATGAGGAAACTGAGGCTCTGAGAAGGGAAGAGACCCCACTGGACTCTCACATCCCTGTGCTCTTTCCTCTGGAGCTTACTGACTATAAAGGTTGGAGTGTTCACTTGATTTGGAGAGCAGGGATGTTAGTGGCCTGATCCTTATGGTAACTCTATGAGTTGAGCCGGGCAGGAATCTCGCCATACCACTGAGGAGCAAATTGAGGCCCTGAGAAAGGCTGTGACCTGCCCAGAGCTGGCCACAGCTGGCAGGCAACAGAGCCAGTCTCCTGACTCCCAGTCCAGTGCTCCTTCACTGCCTCTGCCCTCGCACCAGGGCAGTTGCTGAGGCAGGTACAGTGGCAGGTGGTAATGAGTGAGTGTGGCACATGGCCACTTCCTCATTCCAATGCTGTGCTCATCACATAGTCTCTGACCAGCTGTGTGACCTTGAGCAATCATCTGGCCTCAGTTTCCCCATCTAGACCATGTTGGCGTTGATAGGGCCCTCCCAATTGAGCACTTGGTGATTCCATGATGTCTTCCTGGAGTTCACCTATTTGCAGAGGATGTGACCACTGGGTTTCCCCAGACAACAGGAGCTAGGGGCTTCCTGGGAGGCTAGGCCCAGCCGTGAACGAGCCCTCAGCCACTCTGACCTGGCCATGGTCTCTCTGGGCAGCGGAAGGATGTTCAGGGCACTCAAGGTGCCCGGGCCATCTGGCAGGCACTCAGCCATGCCTTCGGGAGGCGCCTGGTCCTCAGCAGCACTTTCCGCATCTTGGCCGATCTGCTAGGCTTCGCTGGGCCACTGTGCATCTTCGGGATTGTGGACCACCTTGGGAAGGAGAACGACGTCTTCCAGCCCAAGGTAGGCAGCCCCAGGGGTAGGGTAAGGCACCCTCTAGATGGTTTTCAGTTGTTTCTGAGAGTGCAACAGGCCAATGTGTGTGAGCCATGGCCACACTGGAGTGGCTCCTCACACATGCGCAAAGCCCATAGCAGTATCCCCACCACAGAATACTCCGCATCTGGTCAACAGAAATGCCAGGGGGCGAGCCTATGCCCCAAGGGTGTCCTACTCTCCTCTCACCATCACTACCATAATACCTCTCCCGGTAGTTAGGTCAGTCCGAAAACTGCAGGGGGTGCTTTTGTTTGTCCAGTGTCTAGAGCTTCTGTGACTTGGATTTGTTTGCTTTCAGTTCATGTCATCTTAGTAAACTCTTTAAAAGTTTTCAAGATATGTCTTCTTCAGTCCTGTAAATGCTGGCACTTGAGCTTTCTGCAGGGGCATCTTGGGAGCTGCTGTCAGAGGAGAGAGAAGTGGGAAACCCTCATGAGTGGAGCTTTGTCTCTCCCCACTCCAAATTTCATTCAAAGCTGCCCGTAGTTTTATTAATATGTTGGACTTTTTCCATTAAAATTTCTTTTATAAGAAAAGTTTCCATGGCTTAAAAAACACTGGAAACTTATTAGACTAGATTATATCCAATGGCCTTTGCAGTTGTAATGATTCTACAAACTGAAATTTGCTGGAGCTAGAAAACCTTTCCCCAGGGTTATTTTCCCTGCGTGGGGCCGTAGCATCCACTTCGGGGGCTGGGCAGACTGTGCTCTGTTGTCTGTTTCCTTGCATCCATTTAGGTTTAAATGGCCACAAAATGAAAACCTCTTCACCCCTAATAAGTTTCAGAGTTTTAGTTTCCAAGTGAGGATGTCATTATAACATTTTAACCACAGACAGTCTGAAAATAATGCAGAGAATGGGGAATTAGGGTTTTTAATAATTTATGACACCCTTTGAGTAACATTTGTTCATCTCATGAGCTCCAAAATCGCAGCTAGCAGTTAATCCTCAGGAGGTTTATGTTCATTTTTCTGGAGATATAATTAATCAGCTGAACAGTTTTGGCCACAGATATGAGATACGTCAAGTCTGATTTATGCAGCAAAATTTTATTGAACACTGCTGTGTGCCAGGCCTGGGTTGGGCTGTGGGAATATGAAAGCAATAGTTACGACGAGGATGATTAACAATTTTAACAGCCACTTATTGACCACATAATACCTACCTGGCTGTGTGCATGAGTTATCCATGTGTTATTTAATCCCTAAAACTATCCTTTGATGTGAATATATTTTGCAACATCTTTACTGTGATATACCTCAAATACTGTACAGTTTATGAGATGATAGGTATTCTTATCCCCATTTTACAGATGAGAAAGTTGAGGCTCAGAAAGTTCAAGTAATTTTCCCCAGGGTCTCTCAGCTAGTTAGTAACAGAGGCAGAATTTGAATACAAGACTCTCACTCCGCAGTCTGGGCGTTTACAACCAGGAAGCTAAATTGACTATTATTATCAAGCCATCACCTCTGGCTCCAAGGATTATGAAATCCAATGGTGAGGAGAGAAATCAAAATAAAATACTTTTATGCTATGTGTTACATATGACTCTTAGGAGGTATATTCAGGAAATTGTAGGAAAAGATAGTGATTAACTTAGCCAGTGGTCATGAACAGCTTCATAGAGGAAGGGATGTTTGAAAGGGGTCTTGACGGATGAGTAGGAATTTGCCAGGCTGCCATGGGAAGATTTCTTGCTCAACCAAGAATTCAAGGACCACTTTTGCTTATTTAAATTTTGATGGCTTTTGAAGCCATATCTGGCTTTTTGAGCCCCTCTACTTTACCTGGCCCATAAAAGAGAGGGGAAGCGGCTGCTTCTCTTGTCTACAGGAGTGTCACCTTCAGCTCTAGCCTGACCATAGGCTACCCCAGAATACCCCCCATTGGCGATCCTGAAGCAGCATGGAGCCAGTTAATATTAGGGGGAAGTGACACAGGCCAGAGCCTTTATCAGAGTGTCCACACCACTCTCTTCTTCCTGTGTTTCCCAAAACCCTTGTGGGATTCTGCTAAGGAGAGAGCTCTGAGGCAGGACGTGCCAAAGAGATGGCGAGAGCACTTAGAATTTTAGTTCATCTGAACGTTATCATTGCCATTTCTTTCTCTTTGTTTATACACAAACCCTGGGGTTTATTACCATCTCATTGGAATGCTCTTGTCCCAGTTACTTAGCACACAAATCCCTGAGACAGATGGCCCTGCCTCAGTGGCAGTGGGCCTTATCAGATTTAATATTTGTTCCCTGCGGCCCAAACACAATCAGAAAATTTCCGACACAGAAACAAGAGTTGAAAGTAAATATAGTCTCCAGTGTCCGCAACAAAGAACTCTCCATCATGTGGTTGCCTGGGATGTGGCTTAATTCTCATGTGGACTTCTGAACTCAGAAAATGGGGGAAAGGGATCATTTACTGAGATCATTTGGTTCCTCTCCCAGCCCCCAAGCCATTCTAATCCAGAGAGAACCGAGTGCTATTCTGGTCTTTATGAATGGCAAAGAAGGAAGCTCCCTAGCTACATGTTGCAGTGTTTCACAGTCTGGGAGAGGAAGCCCTTTTTTCTGCCCAGCCTAAATCCATCCTGCAGCAGTTGGCACAGCGAGGCACCTATGGTTTATTCATCATCACTCTTCCTTCCTAAGATACTCAGAGTTGGCAAGAAACATATCATCCTTGGTATCCGCAAGGATGAACATTTCTGATGTCCTCTTTAGTTACTGAAAGTGTCTGTGACTTGCCAGATCTTTGATACTCCTGTCACCCCGCTGCCACTCCCCAGGGAAAGCTGGGACCCAGGTTGGGCTCTGCCTATGATCTATAGCTCTTTCCAGCCTCCTCTCCAGCCCAACCCCTACTCCCAATCTGTCACCTGCCATGGATGCCACTGATCTGGCTGAAGGACAAGAGAATTGGATTCATAATGAGCTGCTGGTGTCTGAAACCTGCCAGCTCTGCCCTGGGCTATCAGTTGAGCCAAAGGAAGAAGGAACAGTCTGGGTTTGATCGAAGGGCTAAAGCTTCAAACAGCCTCTAAGTCTCAGTAGGAAAATGTGTAGGTTTGGGAGGGCATATGTGTTTCTGAATGAGTTCCCCTAAGAACTGCTTATGGTTCTATATGTGTGTTCTGTTTGTCCCTATGTCTTTTGATGTGTCTTTTTCTGCGTGTGTGTGTGCATGTGTGTGTGTCTATGCCCCCTTTTTGATGGCCATATTTGTGGCTATCATTATGAGTGACTTAATGAGTGTATATGCCTGGGTGTTTCTGTGACTTTGTGGTTTTGGTGCATGGGCTGGCCTCTTCATAACCATGTCCATGCAGCTGGTCTGGCCTGGAGTACCTGCCTTCAATTCACTAGCTCCTTCTTGGCCATCAAGATTCTGCTCAAATGTCACCTGCTCCAGGGAGCCTTCACCTGGTTGAGTTAGATGCCCCTTATCTGTGCTCACATAACATCCTATCAAAGCGCCCTGTTTCTTTCCCTGACTTGATCCTTTGTCCTCTATTGCCTGACCTCTGTGTGCCCAGCACTCAGCCCCTGCCTGACACCCAGGAGATGCAGGGGAATTGGTTCTGCAAAGAAGGAATAATGCAGCAATTACTATATATTGAGTGCTTACACTTACTTTTCATAACATTGACTTCTCATAACAACTCTCTGAAGTCCCTTCATAGCCTCATCTTACAGATGAGGAAACTGAAGCTAAGAGGTTGAGGAACTTACCTAAGGACACAGTGGCTAATATATGATGAATCAGGACCTCTAAGTCCAGGCTCTTAACCACCATGTCAACAGTCTTGGATGAATGGGTAGGTGTGTTGGTCTCTGGGTGGCCAAAGATAGTTTTATTCTTTACCCAGGGCCTCCCGGGGCTGGGACCTATGGACAACTCACATTTTGGCACCTGCCAAAATAGGAAGCAAGAGCCCAAGTGATCCCCTCTCCTTTAAGCACCAGAGAACATGTGAAGGGGACCTTTCCAGTCACACCTCTGGCCTGGCAGAGACAATGGGGCTCCAAACTGTAGAGTCGGGAGTGCTGGGTTCTAGTCCTACCTCTGCAGCTAACTCTTTATCTTCCTCAGCAGTCACATTCTGCAAGCCTCAACTGCAAAATGTGTAATAACTTCTGTAGAAAGTACATGGGGGCATGAAGATCATTGGCTTGATTACTTTTAAAAAATGGGTATTGAGCACTACTGGGGAAATCCCTGGAAACAAACACAATTCTTCCCTGAGAGCTTGTGAAAATGCAAGACTAGGGCCTATGATTTTCCAAAGCATTTTCTTCCACCGTCAGGTTGTAGGTCCTTGGTCTTTTCTCTCTTGCCATGGTACCTGCAGGATGCTGGCCAGTGCTATCATATCCACTCCCCGTTTCCTAGGACCCTCTTCTTGGTAGAATCCACCAGGGCTTGCCTTCCTTGGGCAGCACGGCAGGCCTCTTGGCTAGTCTAGTACCCACTTCTTTTTTTTTTTTTTTTTTTTTTTTTGGATGGGTCTCACTCTGTCTCCCAGGTTGGAGTGCATTGGCGCAATCTTAGCTCACTGCAACCTCTGCCTCCTGGGTTCAAGCAATTCTCCTGGCCCAGCCTCCCAAGTAGCTGGGATTACAGGCATGCATCACCATGCCCGGCTATTTTTTTGTATTTTTAGTAGAAACAGGGTTTCAGCATGTTGGCCACGCTGGTCTCAAACTCCTGACCTCAGGTGATCTGCCTACTTCAGCCTCCCAAAGTGCTGGAATTACAGGCATGACCCACCACGCCTAGCCAGGTACCCACTTCTTAACTGAAACTTAGCTATTCCAAGTTCCATCCCTTTTAAACCAACTCTTTGAAGAGAGATCTAATAATGACCCAATGACTTATAGCTGCAGTGAGATTTTTATTTTAACAGGTCACAAAATTCTCAATCCACAAAAGTAGATTTCTGACCCTAGGGTATGTTTGTTGTGGGGGAGAGAGGAAGTAAAAGTTTTGCCTTTAGAGCTGCAAAACCAGAATTTGTTATTTTGTTAAAAATGCACAAATACTGACGAGTATATTTAAGTAACACCCATAGTCTAATGAACAAACATGATCAGTTGGCTTTTGCAGCCCTCATTCTCCAGCCTGTGTGTTTTCTGCTCATTGTAACACAGCGTGTGTGTGGCAGTCCATGTTTCTCCAGAGCTTTCATGAGAATCAGTGGTCTTGGATGCATAGTGTTCCCATGTGTACCTTAATTAGCTAACCATTCCCTGTGGTTGGACATTTATATGGGTTTTTGCATTCTCCTCCTGCTCTGGCCCCAAAATAAATGTCTGTGTTCATACAGCCATTACCTTATGTGAAATTATTTTCTTTGGGATAAATTCTTGTGATGTGTTGTTGCTTTAAAATAGTGGACTCCAGTCTCCAGAGCTGCCTCTCTGCAGAGGACAGTGAGACAGAAGAATCCCAGGGCATGTTAAACAGGACCCGGTCTTCCTAAACCCACATGCCTATATTTCTGACCCAGTACCAGCCAGGGGGGCATGTTTCCATCCCCCACAAGTCACAAGCCTGTAACTGACACTAGGACGCTTAAGGTCAAAGGCCTGGACGAGGCCTAGACAGTGGGTCTGGGGTAGTGTTTTTGACATCACTCAGGTTCATGTTCACATGTTGTCCCCTTACCAGCATGTGACCTTGGGCCAGCCACTAACCCTACTGAAACTCCTTTTTTCATGTATGAAATGGGGCTAATAATGGTACCCTCCTCATTAGGGTATTGTGAGGATAGAGTTTTGTACCTGATAAATATTGTCTCCTGCCCCTTCCTCCCCTGGAAGTTCAGATCTCTCCCTGCAGCCTAATTTTAAGGCCCATTTTTCTGCTTCCAGCCCACCCCTGCCATTCTACCTTCAACCTCCTCCCTCTGCCTTTCCCTCTGGTACACTGGCAAGTGGGACAGAGAGCCTCGGTAGGGCCTTCCTCTTAGAGTCTTGCATGCATCCCTCAGTGGTCTCCCTGTGGCTGCTTCCTGCTGCCCCCAACAGATACAGACCCGTGTCGCACAGAGCATGGGAGAGACAGTGGTGAGCAGGACCAGACAGCTCCAGGGAGCAGTGAGGGCTGGCTTAGAGAACCTCTGTTAAACTGAGAGGCCACCCTCAGGAAGCTCCGATCCAAGATCCAGGAATCCCTGACTCTAGGGAAAGGCCTTCAATGAGAGCCTGGGCCCTCTCTGCCTGATTCTGATTGTGGATGTGCCCTCAAACTCCTTCTCATCACTTTGTTCCATCCCTCTTTACCCTGCAGCAGCTCCCACACCCTGCCAAACAGGATGCACAGTCCAGGGCAGTGTCTGAGAAAGAGCAGAGATCTGTCTTCATGGAAATATTGATGTGGCTCTGCTGGGGAGCAATGGATTTATCAAGATCAAAGTTTTCCTGGGAGTTATTGATGCTTAATTTGGAAATAGACACACTGTTGTTCCCTGGTATCTTTAGCAACAAAGTTGAAATGTTTGTTTTTCTTCACTGGTTGCCATCTGAGATCTTGCTGGAAGTACACAAGAGAACCTTAAATTTAACAGGAGGCCCTGGGAGCCCATGAGGCTGGCGGGCTTGGGTCTGAAATCTTTTCAGTCTCTTGTAAGTGATGAGCTCTCATTCTCTCCCGAGAGCTCTACGGTGCCATGTTTTCCACTGGCCTTTTCTGCTCAGTAATTGCTACATTACAGGCTGTTGGTGAGTTTGGAACAAGGGAGCTGCTGATTGCATTTCTGTAGCAGAGAACATGCACCGTGAGACTCGTTGTACCAGTTCAGGTTTTAGCAGCTCTATTTATTCTTGCCCCATTCAGAATGCTCTCCCCTGGGTCTGTGGCCACAATGCTAAGGGTCATATTTATTGGCCTGCGGTTGTAATTGGGCCCCATTCTGTTCCCCCAAGTGGAAAGATGAACAGGGTGTAAGCAACCTTCCCTGTAGTTAGAAGAATGTTTAGTTGGATTTATCAGTCTGATTTTTCACTCATAAACAGTTGCACAAGCCTTTGCAAGCCCGGAGGGTCTTGTAATAATCATGGCCGTGGTCCATTATGGCACAGTGATGTGTTCTATGGTGGTCATTTTGCTGGCAATGACAGTCACCTTGGAACTTCTCTTTCCAACAGACACAATTTCTCGGGGTTTACTTTGTCTCATCCCAAGAGTTCCTTGCCAATGCCTACGTCTTAGCCGTGCTTCTGTTCCTTGCCCTCCTACTGCAAAGGACATTTCTGCAAGCATCCTACTATGTGGCCATTGAAACTGGAATTAACTTGAGAGGAGCAATACAGGTACTTGGATGATTATTTTTTCACTTCTCCACAAGAACCATTATTAGGAATAATGTCCACGAGTGTTATTCATCCTCATGGACACTCAAGAATAATTCTGCTGTAAATTTATTTTTTGTTGCCCATTAACGATGTTTTAAAACAGTAACCATTGACAAGGCAGTGTGGGATAGTGGAAAATATCTTGGGCTGAACTTGGGAGACAGAGTAGCTCTGGCTCTGGTTCTGCCTTGGACTAGGTCTGAAAAGCCAGCTGCTCAGCCCTTGGCTTGAAAGTGGTAGACATCACTAATTGATCACAGCACTCTTTCTGACCAAGGGTAAATGCAACCTTGGAATCCTCTCTACATGGCTGTTCCAGAGTTCTGCTACCAGACAGTCTTCTTTGGGTGTGAAAAAAAGGAACGTGCTTGACATACAAGGTCTAGATAGCCTCTAAGACAGGGTCCCCTCTAAGATGGGGTATTGGTCCACGGCCTGTTAGAAACTGAGCCACACATCAGGAGGTAAGCAGTGGGAGCAAGCATTACTACCTGAGCTCTGCCTCCTGTCAGATCAGCAGCTACATTAGACTCTCATAGGAGTGCGAACCCTATTGTGAACTGTGCAGGCAAGGGTCTAGGTTGTGTGTTCCTTATGAGAATCTAATGCCTGATGATCTGAAGTGGAACAGTTTCATCCTGAAACCATCCCTCTCCCCCAGGTCCATGGAAAAATTGTCTTCCACGAAACCAGTCGCTGGTGCCAAAAAGGTTGAGGACCACTGCTCTAAGTTCTATTTGAACTCTTAAGTCTTGCTCACTAATGAGGGTGACCTATTTGGTCTGTTGGGTCACTTAAGTCTAGGCTGTTGGTCCTGCCTTCTGTGATTTCCTTCTTAGAGTTTCTTGGAAAGATGATCAAAGCCAGGGAGTATTCAGGGCCCCTTTGAAGAAGGTGATGATGAGAGTTGTCCAAGTCCCAGGGTCTTCACTAGGATTTTGGTTCAGCTATCAGACTAGAGAGACATCCTGTTTGAGAGTAGTTTAAATGGGATAGAAGTTTGTTTATTCTTCAGATACAGTCAGGGCTGACACAGGAGCTACTCAATGATCAGAGACCTGGCTTCTTCTGTCATGTTGCTCTGCCAGCCTTCTTTTGTGACTTTTGTCTCAATAGCCATGGTGGCTATTGAAACTGCCACCATATTTACATTTAAACTAGCCAGAAGAAGGGACAAGAGGAGGGAACGCATTTTCCTCTTAAAATCGTAATACCTAATTTGCACATACCCTCTCACATCTCATTGGTGAGAAATCGGCCAAATGGCCATGTCTAGAGAGTCTAGAAAGAGCTTGGTCTTTATTCTTGACAGCTATATATGCACTACTAGAAATTCTCTGTGCAAAGAGGAGAATGGGCGTTGGGAATAACTAGATGCAGGTATGCCTAGTGATGTCCATGAAGTTGTGGTAAAATCCTGAAGCTGCCTTGTTCTTCGGAAATGTTCCTCAGAATCACTAACATTGGTCTTGTGGGAGCCAGGATAAGAAGCTCTGCAGAAAACGGACCGAGAGAACAAGGATATAGCTTGGGCTGGGGACGATGTCAGAGTCCATACTCTGGCTATCTTGGAATAGTCTGTGTGAACGGTGCCCTCCCAAGTTGTGCAGTGGACAACCTGTGCAGCTATATATGGCAACCCTGCCCATCCCCAGTGGTTTCTCACTGGGAAAGCAGAGTATTTCCTCAGGGATGTCATTATGTGACAATAGTAGAAAGAGCCCAGGAAAATCTAAGACCTTCTAAGACTCATGGGGGCCCAGAGCTGGGAGGAACCAACCTGTTGCTCAGTTCAGAAAACCTCTCTAGAAATCCTAGCCTCTCCTCAGACCCCTCCAGTGACAGGCAGACTTGCACCACCACAAACAACAGCCACTTTTGTGGTTGGACAGTTTCGTAATTAAATATACTTATTGTGTGTATGTCATAAATTACATTTTCCAATTACACCAAAAGAGCCAAAAATGGTTTTTTAATGTGTTAGCATATAATCGTTTTTATCAAATTGTTTGAATCTTTCTTGTTAATAGGAGAGATTCATTACTATGCCACAAAAAGGAAATACTGGCATTAATTATAGAAACAAATTAGGGGGGCAGAGTGCAATGGCTCATGACTGTAATCCCAGCACTTTGGGAGGCCGAGATGGGTGGATCACAAGGTCAGGAGTTTGAGACCAGCCTGACCAACATAGTGAAACCCCATCTCTACTAAAAATATAAAAATTAGCCAGGCATGTTGGCGTGCACCTGTAGTCCCAGCTACTCAGGAGGCTGAGGCAGGAGAATCGCTTGAACCCAGCAGGTGGAGGTTGCAGTGAGCCGGGATCGTGCCACTGTACTCCAGCTTGGGCGACAGAGTGAGACTTCATCTCAAAAAAAAAAAAGTGGCTCATGCCTGTAATCCCAGCACTTTGGGAGGCTGAGGTGGGCAGATCACGAGGTCAGGAGATCGAGACCATCCTGGCTAACATGGTGAAACCCCGTCTCTACTGAAAATACAAAAAAAAATTAGCCGGGCGTGGTGGCGGGTGCCTGTAGTCCCAGCTACTCGGGAGGCTGAGGCAGGAGAATGGCGTGAACCCAGGAGGAGGAGCTTGCAGTGAGCCGAGATGGTGCCACTGCACTCCAGCCTGGGCGACAGAGCAAGACTGTCAAAAAAAAAAAAAAAAAAAGAAAGGAAGGAAGGGGGGAAGGGGAGGGGAGGGGAGGGGAGGGGGAGGGGGAGGGGAGGGGGAGGGGGAGGGGAGGGGAGGGGGAGGGGGAGGGGAGGGGGAGGGGGAGGGGAGGGGGAGGGGGAGGGGAGGGGAGGGGGAGGGGGAGGGGAGGGGAGGGGGAGGGGGAGGGGGAGGGGGAGGGGGGAGGGGAGGGGAGGGGAGGGGAGGGGGAGGGGAGGGGGGGAGGGGAGGGGAGGGGAGGGGGGGAGGGGAGGGGAGGGGAGGGAAGGAAAGGAAGGAAGAAAGATGAGTTAGGGAGAAAAAAACCTTTCTTTCTTTTGGAGATTTCCAGAAAATGTACCCTTACAGATGAGAGCCTGTGTCTTCATGGGTTAGAGAATAACACTTTGTGCATAAAAAGTTATTAAGCACAATTCCTGAATTATACACAATTACTAGCTATCAGTCAGTTGTGCATTTCTGTGTATGCTGGTCTTCACTTAATAAGGCTTTATTTCACAGATCACTTGGTGTCCCTACTTCACTGAAACTAGGTGATTATCTTTTAAAGTCTCATTTCACATAACCTAGGAGGTATATAGATTTGTTTAAAAATTTCATTGCCATTATTTTAAACCTTACCCATGGCATATATAAACTCACAGAAAGACAGAATAGTTTCATTATTTTAAACCTTGCCCATGGTGTACATTAGCTCACAGAAAGACATAGAATAGGTTCCTGCCTTAAGAAAACCTGACCCACAAAAATGCCTGGGTTTACACAAAAGAGGAATTAAGGGCGGGGAGCCCACCTTACAACAGAATGAATAATAGAATTTTATCCAAGAGCAGGCATCCTGAGGATATTTAAGACCCAGATGCATTTTTCCTTGTTCAAGACCACACATCCAAAAATTGCAGTCTTTCTGGGAGTCATGATCACTCTGCACATAAAGCGTTTAGTTTCAGAGCTCAGGGAGGCCGTTACCACGGCTGCTCTCCATCTGCCCTGTGAGGGTCCTTGTGGTGGCTGCACTCTGGGGATGGTGCTGGGGCTGTCTGACTCACGCGGTCGTGTAACACATCAGACCTTCCAAAGTCAAACCCTTGTTTTGTTTCAAGGCTCAATTCTGACAGGACTTGGTCTCAGAGCAGATCCCCTCCCTAGGCTGGAGAAGGCCACTTTAAAACAGATGGCCTGCCCCACTTCATCATTTTTATGGCTCTGATCTGTGTTCTCCACTGGCCTCTGGTATATCAAGAATACAACTGGACATGAAGATCTGCTTTAAAAAATAAAGAACAGACCGGGTGCGGTGGCTCATGCCTGTAATCTCAGCATTTGGGAGGCCGAGGTGGGTGGATCTCCTGAGGTCAGGAGTTTGAGACCAGCCTGGCCAACATGGCAAAACCCCGTCTCTACTAAAAGTATAAAAATTAGCTGGGCATGGTAGGCACGTGCCTATAATTCCAGCTACTCCAGAGGCTGAGGCACGAGAATTGCTTGAACCTGGAAGGTGGAGGCTGCAGTGAGTTGAGATCATGCCATTGCACTCCAGCCTGGGCAGCAGAGCGAGACTCTGTCTCTAAATAAATAAGTAAAAGAATTAAATTAAATAAAAATAAAGAACCAATTAAGTTCTGTCTACAGGAGAAGGCCTTACTTGCTGGAGAAGTAGCTTGCTGTGCTGGAGTAGACTTGTAAGTTGGAATGGTGATACAGTACCACCTTACAGAGCTGCTCTAGGGCACCATGGGGACTGTCTGAGAAGCCCCTGGCACACTGTAACAGGTGGCATCTAGTGTGGTGATGATGATGAGAATGATGTTGAATGTGAAACACTCTGCTCTCATTTCTAGACCAAGATTTACAATAAAATTATGCACCTGTCCACCTCCAACCTGTCCATGGGAGAAATGACTGCTGGGCAGATCTGTAATCTGGTTGCCATCGACACCAATCAGCTCATGTGGTTTTTCTTCTTGTGCCCAAACCTCTGGGCTATGCCAGTACAGGTACTAGATGGGCTGAGGGGAAGGGAGGGGGGCAGCATGACACACAACCAGAATCTGCTGGTCCATGGCCAGTGACTAGGAGCACACTGTCTTCCACTCCATGCTTGCCTGTACCTTTCACACACTTGGCTATACCACAGGCTGTACCTCTGGGTCCCTCCTGTCCCATACTCTGCAGGCACTGACCATCTCTCTTAATGGCCAGAGAAGGCAGTATCATTAAGACTTTAAAAATGGAGCCAACTTTATAAACTATAGAAAAATCAAGCCAGGTGCAGTGGCTCACACCTGTAATCCCAGCACTTTGGGGGGCTGAGACAGGAAGATCACATGAGCACAGGAGTTCAAGACTGGCCTGGGCAACACAGTGAGACCCCACCTATGCAGAAAAAAAAAAGAAGAAAGAAAAGAAAATTCGTATGTGGAATGCTCACAGATCTTAAAAGCTATGTTGTAGCAAAATATTTAATTACATCAAAAAGTGTTAGTGATTATTTTTAAGCAAAAAGAGTAAGTTACAAATAGCATATGTTGTAGGCTTACTACTAAACTGGAATATATGTTATGTATACATTTGTACAGATTCACACATGAAAAAGAATTTGAAAACCACATGGTGGGATTATAAGTGATTTTTATTTTCTTTATGTGTTTCTAAATTCTCTAATAAGCATGTATAAGTTTTGGAAATCAACAACATGATATTTTTAGCCTAGGCAACAAAGTGAGACCCTGTCTGTACAAAAAATTAGCTGGGGGTGGTGGCTTACAACTATAGCCCCAGCTACTCAGAGGCTGAGGTCGGAAGATTACCTAAAGTCCAGGAGGCAGAGGTTGCAGTGAGCTACAGTCACACCACTGCACTCCAGCCTGGGTGACAGAGTGACACCTTGTCTCAAAAACAAACAAAACCTGGTGTTTTTTAGCCAGATGTGGTGGTGTGCCCCTTTAGTCCCAGCTACCTGGGAGTCTGAGATGGAAGGATTGCTTGACCCCAGGAGTTCAAGGCTGCAGTGAGCAATGATCACGCCCCTGCACTTCAGCCTGGACAACAGAGAGACTCCCGTCTCTTAAAAAATAAAAATAAAAACGTTAAAACATGGTATTTTTTTTAAAGCAAGACAACCTTTGGTGCTGGCTCAGGAAGAGGTACATTACACCCCAATAATCAGAGGAGAATCGTCAGCGTGGTTGATCTGATCTCGGGCTTCATATGCCCCATGTCCCATCCAGAGCTCTTCCACCACAGAGTCTGATCCTGTCCTATGCCTGGGACTAAATCTTCACCCTGGTGTTCAGGCCAGAAACTGAAATCCCAGACCCATTCCCAGAGGGCGGGAAGATTCCACCGGGAGAGCTTGATGTAGCAGAAAGTGACTTGGGTGAGACAGGCTGATTCAAATACTTAACCTCTCTGAGTCTTTGTTTCTTTATCTATGAAATGGGGAGGATGCCTACCCTCTGGAGTTGCTATGGCAATTCAGTTAGATAGTGTAACACCAGGCAGAGTGCCCCCCAGAGTCTTCACTCCGTAAATATCTGATCCCTCTAACTTGGCACGTGTTTGATGTGAGTGAGGTGTTACCAATCCAGAATCCATTGCTTCTTGGGATAAAGATTCCATAAACCTTCATCTCCAGTGATTTGTATTGGTCCTCCTTACTTGTAAAGCTTAGAGTTAAAAAATATTAAAAGAATAAAAGGGGACAGGCTCCCACAGGGACACAGCTAGACAAGATGGGATGCAGGGAATCTGATGTTCTTTTTTATGGGAACAGTCATATATGCCATCCCCCATTACCACCTACCCATGCCCAGACTGCCCCCGCTCCATTCTGCCAAGACAGATCAATGACTATAAAAGCTACAAAAGGGCCTGGAGATCTCATCTAGTTCAGTTACCAACCAACCTTTTATGCACAAGACTCTCTAAGCTGGGTGTGGTGGCTCATGCCTGTAGTCTCAGCTGCTCAAAAGGCTGAGTGAGGTAGGAGGATGGCTTGAGCCCAAGAGTTCTAGTCCAGCCTGGGCAACATAGAGAGACCTCATCTCTAACACAATTTTTTTTTTTTTTGAAACATGAAAAATGAAGATTTCTGACCATGCTTCTCTCATTAGTTAACACTTTGGGCTGTGAGGGCCTGGTGCAGAGAGACACAGCCTGGGAGGATCCTAACATGTACACAGCATTCAAAAGGCTACAGGACACTTTCTGTTGTGTCCCCTTGAACAAGCAGTTTGTAAGATTTTGTTGGCCAGGTGCGGTGGCTCACGCCTGTAATCCCAGCACTTTGGGAGGCCAAGGCTGATGGTTCACCTGAGGTCAGGAGTTCAAGACCAGCCTGACGAATATGGTGAAACCCCGTCTCTACTAAAAATACAAAAATTAGCCGGGCACGATGGCGTGTGCCTGTAGTCTCAGCTACTCCGGAGGCTGAGACAGGAGAATTGCTTGAGCCCAGGAGGCAGAGGTTGCGGTGAGCTGAGATCGCGTCACTGCATTCCAGCTTGGGTAAAAGAGCGAGACTCAGTCTAAAAAAAAGAAAAGAAATCAGGTTTTGTCTACTAAACCTGCTGCATGGTTACCATTACTAGTACTTACAGTGTTTGTTGCACATGCATCATTGCTAATAGTACTAACTAATATTAACAGCCCTTGCCCTATGCCTGGCCCTGTCCCAGCCCCTCTCCCTTATATAATTTAACCCTTGCACTGGGGGTAGAGATTTTTATCTCTACTCATTTCTTACCTTTGCTCATTTATCATGAAGTATCCTTTGGTTTTCTGTTTTTGTATATACTTTTACCACTTATAGATTTGACCAGCACTCAAGAACCAGTGTTACTCCTGGGAGTTGATACAATCCCAGCCCCATGGCAAAGAAACTCATGTGGTTAGGATTCTGTGTGCAGCCTGGTTAGCCACAGGGCACACAAGGCTTTTTATAATATTGACATGAGTGCAGAAGCCCCGTTCCCGTGTAAGCGCCGAGGGCTCTTGTTGTTTCGTAATCTTTTTTTGGTCACATGCACACAGCTTTATTGAGATATAACTCACTCATTTAAAGCGTACAGCTCAGTGGGTTTTAGTGTCCTATATTCACAGAGCTGTGCAGCCATCATCACAAATGTGGACGTTTTCATTTCCCCAAAAAGAAACCCGTACCCATTGGCAGTCACTCCTCATCTTCGCCCCCAGCCCTTGGCCACCGTTAATCTACACATACTTTTGAAAGGCTAGTGAAACTTTCTCAGAAAAATAAATGCTTGCTCAAACATTTGGGCTATAATTTCAGGGGCTTCATGGGTGCCCCCCTGACATTCATCAAGAACACCAGGTTAAGGAATTTAGCTATAATGGAGGCCTCTGTGTTTCCCAGGCTCCTGGGTATCAGAGGCCCAGAGAGGGCAGGTGCCTTACCCTGGGCCACGCAGTGAACCAGTGGCAGAACCGTACTCACACATCTCCTTTCTGCAGTTCCCCTGTGACAGAGTTCTCATGAAGCTTTTTCATTTATTTTCTGAGAGGAGGGTAAGCCACCTTGTATTGATCTCCAACTATATGCCAGCCACAATTCTAGGTGCTTATCATAAAGGTTCATTTAATCTTCACAATAGTCCTGCAGAGTGGACAGAGTCCTTCAGAGTGGGCATTATAATTACCATTTTAAAGATGAAGAAGCTGAAAACCAGAGAGGTTAAGTAACTCACCCAAGACTGCACAGCAAAGGGCTGGGGCCTTCAAACTCAGGGCCACAGACTCCAAAGACTATGTCCTCCCCACTACACTAGATTGTTTTCCTAACCTGTGAATAGGAGACAAAATAGTCCTTTTATTTCTCACAGTTGCTTTGCACACTCAGAATCCATGATTTCCTCCGCATGAGGGCCATTCAGACCTGTGCAGAAGAGAGGAATGGACCAAGGAGTCTGGGGAGCACCTAGGAGGAGGGGATGGGGAGCATGAGGAAGAGCCAGGGAACAGCAGCAGCTGCAGCACCAGCTCCCACCCCAGCCGCTGCCAGTCCCTTGGAGGTGGTGTGGGTGCAGACACTGGCTCACAAGGTGCCCTGTTAGTGAGCTTGGGGTGCCATGGGAGCCTTCTTGTTGTCAGGCCCAACCCAAGCTGGCTGAAGAACACCCTGATGGCCTCTGTTTGAGCACAACTAATGAAGGACTGGACGCCAGAGATAAGTCCAGGAGGGTGATGCTGCAGGGCAGTCCGGGAAAGAGGGTACTTCATCTCTATCATGGTCCTCTGCCCATCCATGCCAGCATCTAACACCTGTTAAACACTGGGAGGCAGGTGGTGAAGGGGCCACTTCCCAGCCTCTAAGGTACCTGCTAAGCCAGGAGGCATTCTGTGATTAAATTACAGGGCCTCCCACTTACTCCTTTATCCTTGAGGCGGTGCTGGGAGCTTAATGCCAATCTGGTGTAGGGCTCTGGGACTACGGGACCAAGGCAAGCAGTCCTTTCTCTCTCTCTCTCTCTTTTTAGCTAAGGAAGCCAGCACATCTGTTCTTTGAGAAAAAGCCCTGTATTTAGAGGTGTCTGCCTTTGAAGGCAACCTGAGAAACAGTCATCTTGGCGCTTTGGGGACTGGCAATTTACACTTCTCATAAATATTCAGAAGTAGGCAGTCATTTACATAAAGCTAGATGCAGAAGGAATTCTCTTTTCAGAGAATACCTGGCAGATTCATTAAAAAAATTAAAGAAACCAAGAGCATAAGAATGAAAAGCGAATTCTCAGACCCCAGGCTGGTTTTGTCTGGCATGGGTGCGCAACTTTGCCTCTTTGCTCAGTTATCACTTTTTTCCAATGACAGTAACCATAAGCCCTGAGAGCCAGCAAACAAAACAAAAGGTGCTGTCACAAACATTGTGCAATCCCAGCTCTGAGATTTCCATCTGGAAAATAGACTGGAGAGAGTTAAGGCTTCAACCAGCCTTGCAGATAAATGCAGTTAGTTACCAGCCCAGCAACCCTCTGCTTGTGTGAGAGCCCATTATGCTAACCTCCTTTTGAAATTGCTTTGTTTCTCCTCCTTCCCTGCACCCCACTCCCCAAGACAATTTGGAAACCTGGGCACCAAGGCTTGTCCCACTCTAGGGGACTGGGGAAACAGGGATTTTGCCAGCACCCCCTGGCAGGGCAACCATCAGGTCAAAGGGACCTGACCCATGACCCCTTCCTCAGATCATTGTGGGTGTGATTCTCCTCTACTACATCCTCGGAGTCAGTGCCTTAATTGGAGCAGCTGTCATCATTCTACTGGCTCCTGTCCAGTACTTCGTGGCCACCAAGCTGTCTCAGGCTCAGCGGAGCACACTGGTGAGTGCCCAAAGGTGTGTTTTGTCCCTCTTCCCCTCCTTCCCCCAACAGCAGCAGGTCTCCTCCCACACACCCACACTGTCATTGACTTTGACTTTGAGTAGGCCACTTCACCTGTCCAGGCCTCAGCTTCTTTGTCTGGGAAATGGAGTTAATGGGGGAGGAGGCTGCCTCCCGGTGGGGACAGGAGCCGGGCATGGCAGTGACAGTATTGACACTCAGGCCTTCCTCTCGGGTGGGGGACGGAGCAGAAGCCTCTCCCCTCTGACTCGGGGACCCCTGCAGGAGTATTCCAATGAGCGGCTGAAGCAGACCAACGAGATGCTCCGCGGCATCAAGCTGCTGAAGCTGTACGCCTGGGAGAACATCTTCCGCACGCGGGTGGAGACGACCCGCAGGAAGGAGATGACCAGCCTCAGGGCCTTTGCCATCTATACCTCCATCTCAAGTGAGTTCACCCCACGCAGCCAGCCCTGGGTGCTGCTGCCTACATGCAAGGAGAGGGTGTCACAGCTCGGGTGAGAGGGGGTGCAGGGACAGAAGCAAGAGGCCTTGAGATTATCCGACTCAGTAGGGGAGCCTCAAACTGGCTCTGATAGCTAAGCTCCCAGAAATCAAAGTACTCTTCATTCATTTATCCAACAAACATGCATGGAAAGCCTGCTATGTGCTGGACACTGTGCTGGCCCTCAGGATACAGTGATGAGGAAGAGAGATGAAGTCACATTCCTCATGGAACTGATACGTTATTGATAGACATCAGCAAGTAAGTAAATGACCACAGTTTTGAACTCTCCTAAGAATGAAGACTTTTTAGTGAGTCAGACTGAGTTGTCATTGCCCTGGGGAAGCTACAAGAAAGCTTCCATCCACTTGGGGCCATGCAAAAGAAAAAGACTAGTTATCCTTAAATATCAGAAGCCCGAGCTGAAGGTACTCACAGGTGTAGGGACTGAATTTATATTAACCAAGTAGTTTGGGAACCCCAAGCCAAGGAAGAAGAAAAAGACCAAAACTGGTAAAAGTCCTAGAGTCCCATACACTTGAAACCATTTTACTGAGAATGTAAAACTTTTTTTTCTTTTTTTGAGATGGAGTCTCGCTCCATCACCCAGGCTGGAGTGCAGTGGCAAAATCTCGGCTCACTGCAACCTCCACATCCCAGGTTCAAGCGATTCTCCTGCCTCAGCCTCCCAAGTAGCTGGGACTACAGGCACACGCCACCACACCCAACTAATTTTTGTATTTTTAGTAGAGACAGGGTTTCACCATATTGGCCAGGCTGGTCTTGAACTCCTGACCTCGTGATCCACCCACCTCAGCCTCCCAAAGTGCTGGAATTACATGCATGAGCCACTGTGCCCAGCCCAAAAGATTTTTTAGAAATTGAAATTTTAGTTATGGAAATTAATTCAGTGAACAATGGTCCCCTGGCCAGAGTGAGGGCTTATGGAGGTCAGGTGACCCATGGAGTCCTGGCCCAAGTTTATCTCACAGTTGGTCTCGTGGCTCCATGGACCCATCCCATGGTGGTTACTTCCCAAGTGCGTAATTGGGATGTAGATATTTAGCAACCAGCTGACTTCACACTAGTTCCCTGACCTGTCCAGTCTAAGAGTCATTATGGCCAAGTGGAAGCCCCTGGAAAGAAGAAAACAAAAAAGAAACCAAAACTTACTCAGTGCACAGGTTACATGAATGAGTATAGCTGAAGAGAGAATTTTTGAATTAGAAGACAGACGAGTGGGGATTACGCAGAACGTGGCAAGGAAAGTAAGTTGGTAGAACCATTTTACAGATGGGAAATTAAGGCCAGAGGGGAGTGTGTTCCTGAGATCCCTCCTGAGGTTAGTAGCATGGCTCGGACTAGATCCTCCAAAGTCTCTTAACTCCTGGCTTCAGGCTATTTTCCACAAAGAGCTGGGGGCCTCTGTGGGGTGAAGAAGACTTAAGACACCATGGGGCACCATTATGAGGCCATTTTCTCTTAGGAGAAAAAAATCTCTGGGCTCTGAAAGGAGTAGAATTAGGGTAGGAAATTAAGAGAGGCTACTGACCACCTCCTCCAACTAAAATTGGTTCTTTTGGTGCCAGGAGGAGACACACCTGGTGGGGGAGGGAAGGTGGTAATGGAGGGGGTGCTGGTAGTGTCTCCCAGATAGACCCATACAACAAGTCTCATGGAGAATGAGACGGTCACTCAGGTCATCTGCGTATTCTTGGCATTCTTGCTGCCTAGAGAGAGGGTCTGATGGAGCTAGGTGGCCACCAAGCTGTCCCATTCCCCAAGACAATTTGGAAACATGGGCACCAAGGCATGTCCCTGTCTAGGGAACTGGGGAAATATCCCACAGCAGTGTTCTCACGGGATGGGGCTGGCCATGAATACCCCAGGAGTCCAACCTCCCTGTGTCCAGCCAGACCATGGTGTCCTATGCCTCAGGCAGGGAATGTGGTCCAGTCATCAGTGGCTAGGCCCTCTGCCATACATGGCGCAAGCCATGGCGTTTTATGCAGAAAGTCCTGCTAGCATTTGATTTTCTCAGAATGGAGCTGTGAGCATGGCAGGCAACCACTGTTTCCTGGATTCTTCACCAAGACACCCCAAGTTCCTGGTCTCTCCCCGTTATCCTCATCCCTGACCCTGTGGTTCTCAGAGCCTCCAAACACACTCAGGCTAAGCACTCCATAGACAGGGGAAATTTGGAAGGAACATCTAGGGAGCTCAGAAAAGCCAATGTCCCCAGCCCCAGGCCCACTTCAACCTTCTCTCTGTCAGTCCTGCCTGCCCCTGGGGGCTGGTTATATGAAGAGTAACCCCCTGCTTGTGTATAGCCCCCCAGTTTTGTACAGGTTTAGAGATAGTTCCCAGCAGTAGGAACAGCTGCCGAGGTGGGAGAGGGCTTCTCCCGACAGCCAGGGGACTTCCTCTCCCAGCAACAACAGGGTGGGGTAGAGCAGGCTTGTCGTTGCTGAGATAGAGAGAGGGAAGGGAAACAACAAGGAAAGTGGGGGCACTGGGTCCCCAAGGTTCCTGGCACAGCAAGCAGCGAAGTTGGGGCAGCCTCAGGTCATGTAGTGGGGGCAGGTGACATCTGCTTTGACTGCTCCTAAGAGATATGTACTTATTTCCTGGATTCCAAACTGCAGCCTGGGACATGTTTTCTTACATAAACAGCATCAAAAGATGTCTGAGTTCCCAGGCTAGCCCACTGAACCCTACCTAGTGGGTGCTCATCGTCCCCCAGGGCCCCCAGAAGACAAGCCGTGGCTTTGTGATGGGCCTGGGGCCAGGAGGACCTAGGGATATGTTGTCAAGAGCTGAGATGACGCTGGAAAAAAGTAAGGGGCTCTGGAGCCAAGCAGGAGCCTCCCCAAGGACTCCTCACCTGTCCAAGTCACCTAGGGAGAGAAAAAGAGCAGCCCAGGTTGGTCCCTGGAAGAGAGCAGCGGAGGAGGGGAAAGGGGAGAGCCCTTGGGGAGAGCTTTGAAAGTCAAGTGCTGTTTGCTCAGTGTGTTTGCCTTTCTGAGGATGTGTTTTTTTTTCCCTCCGTTAGTCAGCAGTGGGAGGGGGAGCGAGACGGGTAGTAGGGTGCAGGGTACCTCCTGGCTGCAGGCATATGCTTTGAGTGCATGTTCATTTACCTCCTCTGGACTTCCTGCCTTCTGTTACCAGGGATCAAGACACAGGTCATTAGGCGTGAGGTAATGGGGCATCTCTTGTTCTGACCCCTGGCGCCAGTCTTGGAGTCCCGGCGCTGCAGAGGAGCCCCAGAGTCACATTTCCTGTTGGGGCCCATCCTGCTCATATGTGGCACCGTCAGACTTCTGGGCAGGCAAGATTACCTGTGACTCTGTCTGATGGTCTCGCCAATCAATATCACTGAGAGTAGCTGTGTATGGAGTCCCGAACTGGTACAGGATAAAACAGGGGGCTGAAAAGGGAATGAATGGGCACAGTTTCTCTGGCATCAAAAGTCACATCCAGAATTGATATTTCCTGTTGAATAAAAATAGAAATGTAAGTTGCTCAGTGGATGTTGAGTGAGCCCTATTCGTGTGCCCCACTCTGTGCCAAGCACCAGGAAGGAGGGAAGGGAAAAACGATAAGATGTGCTCCCTGTTCTCCAGGAGTTTATGCTCCACTGAGAAGTCAGAGCTAACATGCACAGAACAGTGTGGCAGCGAGAGCAGAACCATGTGGCCAGCTCCATGCTTGCCGCCTAGCAAGCATGATTGCATTTCATCCTCATAACAATTTGGTGAGGTGTGTTGCTCTATTGTCCCATTTTACAGCAAAGAGGACTGAGTCTCAGTGAATTGTAATGTCTCAGTGAGGTCTTCCACAGCAAAAGGCGAAGCACAGAGAAGGAAGTCCATGTGGGCTGGGAGTTCACCCAGAGATTCATGTAGGGGCAATGTGGGCTGTACCTTTCAAGACGGTGGGATTTCAATGAGAAGATGAAGTGGGAGGAAGCTGGAGACAAGGGCTGTGGTCTCTTCCTTTAGAAGTCAGTTCAATCTTTTTTTCCTTGCGGAAGCAGCATAACTCTAGGTGGTTCCTCTGTATCTGAGGACAAGCTTTGTAGAGGTGACAAAGGGGTCCTAGGTCCTGTCAGGCAAGCACTCGATATGCTGCCAGTTCATTCTGTCCATTGTGAGGCACCCATTCCAGAGCCCTTCCTCTGTACCAGGCTCTACAGAGGTCCTGGATGTTAAAGAGGAAGCAGGCATGGCCCTGGCCCTCCCAGTCTTGTGGGAGATTGATCATGCCCATGAATAGTGGCTGTGCATGTGGTCAGAGCCACAGGGTCAGTTCCAAATGCCCCTGTTTCTCTTTTGTGTTACTCACCCGACCCTGGGTCTTTCAATTCTTCCATTCATTTTTTTAAACAAATATTTCCTGCGCACCTTCTATGTGCCAGGCCTGGGGATGCAGTGGGAGAAGCCTCTGACCTCCTCAGTGGAGGTGCTCACTCAGAACAGGCAGCGGAGAAAAACAACATGACCTGGAGACCTGGTGCCCCTTCCTTCTCCAGCATGTCTGAAATTCTTTTGGTTGTTGTTGTTTTGAGACCGAGTCTCACTCTGTTGTCAGGCTGGAGTGCAGTGGCGTGATCTCAACTCACTGCAACCTCTGCCTCCCAGGTTCAAGTAATTCTCCCTGCCTCAGCCTCCCAGGTAGCTGGGATTACAGGTGCCCTCTACCATGCCCAGCTAAATTTTTTTGTAGTTTTAGTAGAGACAGGGTTTCGCCATGTTGGCCAGCCTGGTCTCAAACTCCTGACCTCAGGTGATCCACCTGCCTTGGCCTCCCAAAATGCTGGGATTACAAGCATGAGCCACCGTGCCTGGCCTGAAATTCTTCAATATCTACCTGCCCTTCTGCCAGCTGGTGCAGCCACAGTGGGCTGCTTATGCATATCCTGGCCTGGCTTGGTGGGGAGCATGGCTGAGGGAGAGCCGGGGTGCCCATCAATTAAGGAGGTAAAGATCAGTCTGACTGAGATGCCTCCCGCCACACTTCCTCAGCTGCCAGCAACTGACACCATTAACCTGATTTCCTTCCCCCTCTGTTGACTGCACTGACTATTGGACTGAATGGGAAATAGCCCCGTGCACTTCAAAATACATTTCCCCTCCTGCAGATGCGTCTTGCAATTAGGCCCAACCTGTGAGCCTGCATGCTCCTCCCCTGGCCCTGCACAGGCAACAAAGCTGAAGTTAATCAGAGGTACAAATGGCTGGCTATGCCTCTCTGACACATAACTTTTGGAACATGTATCAATGCTTTGGAAATGAAAAACTCCTGGTATTGCAGTGCCAGGCTGGTGCCCATAAGGGCCAGAAAACATTCCTTGGGCAAAGCCAGGGGGAGTGGGTGATCTGATCCCAGCTCTGGTTTGTTGATTTGTTGTTTTGTTCATTTTGTTTTGTATGGGGCAAGGGTTGAGGGTATGAAAAACTTACACAATTATTTACTACTGTAGCCCCCAGAATCCAGCACAAGGCCTGGAACAGGGAGACCTTTTTTGAATGAATAAGTCTTTTTTTTTTTTTTTTTTTGACACAGAGTTTCACTCTTGTTGCCCAGGCTGGAGTGCAGTGGCGCGATCTCGGCTCACTGCAACCTCCGCCTCCTGGGTTCAAGCGATTCTCCTGCCTCAGCCTCCCGAGTAGCTGGGATTACAGGTATGCGCCACCACGCCTGGCTAATATTTTGGTATTTTTAGTAGAGATGTGGTTTCACCATGTTGGCCAGGCTGGTCTCGAACTCCTGACCTCAGGTGATCCACCCGCCTTGGCCTCCCAGAGCGCTGGGATTATAGGCGTGAGCCACTGTGCCCAGCCTTGAATGGATAAGTCTTAAGGGATATTTTTGGAAAGGATATTCTAAAAAATACCCATGTCTCTACACTATTGCAGAAGGGCTTTCAGTTTTGATGGCAGCCTTTCAGGCCAGCCTACACGCAACTAAACTTTTCCATAACAGCATCACACTTACACAAGAAGAAGGTTTTATAATCCTGTTTCACTTGCCATTATTTAACATAGTTCTTCCTCCTTAACATTCAAGATCTGAGCACTATCGTGTTCTTCTTTTTGTTTTTGTTTTTTTCTAAATCAAATTAAGGTGAGTCACCTCACCTTGGGCCTGAGTTGGACAGAAATCTATTCTTGGCTATATTCCCCACCCCTCCACCACCTTGGAACCTTATAGAACTTTATGTGGTTCAGGAAAATGAGGGCAAGGCCTCAGATCTTCAACCCATGACAGCTGTATGCCCAGCTCCCTGCCTTCCTGTCTCACCCTCAGCTAGGGCACAGGACCGACTATTGTGCTCAGAGAGGTGCCAGAGCCCGTAACAACCCCAGACTTCTCAGGTCCAGCCACATCCACCCCAGAGCCCCAAAAGATGATCTTCAGAGAGACCTTTAAAACACAAGCAGCTGGTCACTTCCATCCAGACCGGAACCCAAGATGGCTGCGCTCTTGCTGAGACATGTTGGTTGTCATTGCCTCCAAGCCCACTTTAGCCCTCAGCTCTGTACCAGAAACGCTTGTTCCTTTGGGAATCACAGCCAAAGAAGAGATGGAGCGGTTCTGGAATAAGAACACAGGTTCAAACTCTCCCATATCTCCCCACATCACTATCTACAGTTGGTCTCTTCCTATGGCCATGTCCATCTGCCACCATGGCACTGCTATTGCTTCGAGTGCAGGGGTCTCTCTTTTTGGCATGTCGGCCTTGTTACTCCCTGGGAACTTTGAGTCTTATTTGGAATGCGTGAAGTCCCTGTGTCTGGGGCCAGCACTGATCCACACAGCTAAGTTTGCACTCATCTTCCCTGTCATGTATCATACCTGGAATGGGGTCTGACACTTGATGTGGGACCTAGGAAAAGGCCTGAAGATTCCCCAGCTATACCAGTCTGGAGTGGTTGTCCTGGTTCTTACTGTATTGTCCTCCGTAGGGCTGGCAGCCATGTGAAGAACAGAGGTTCCCAGCATCATCTTCCTACACATTATTACATTCACCCATCTTTCTGTTTCTCACTCTTATCTCCAGCCTGGGAAAAGTTCTCCTTATTTGTTCAAATCCTTTTGTGCTTTTAGATCCCCTTGGAGCAGTAGAGTGCCTTGTAGACCATAAGAGTGGAAAAGGGTCTAGTTTTCCCCTTGTTTCTAAAGATGGGGTGGCTGAAAAAACTCCCCTTTTTTGCCCACAACTTGCCTACTCTGGGCCTAGAAGCAGTTATTCTCTCTCCATATTGGCCTTTGATTTGTGCTGAGGGTCAGCTTTTGGCTCCTTCTTCCTCAGACAGTGGAAACAATGCCAGCTCTGTGGCTTCTGCCCTGGGGGCTGGGGGTGAGGCTTTGGGTGCCACTGCCTGTGGGTTGCTGGCTTAAATGACAATTCTGTTCATTGGTGAGAGCCCAGGCCATTAACACCTACGCAGTGTTATTGAAAGAAGAGAGGTGGGGGTGGAGGGGAATTAGTCTATCCCAGCTAGAGGGAGGTAAAGAAGGCTAGTTAGTTCTTGGAGCAGCTGCTTTGAGGAGAAAATGCATAGCTTTTGACACAAGAGGAAGATCCAGAAAATTATCATTGAACATATTAAAGGTTATTTCTTTTTCTTGTAAACACACACACACACACGCATACACACACACACGCGTGTGCGCGCGCACACACACACACACACACGCAGCTGATGATTCTACTCTCCCAGCCCCGGCCCTGAAGGGGAACCAGAACTCCCTGCACAAAGGCTGTCCATCAAGGGGAGGGTGAAAGAAGTGGAAAATCACATTTGCATTCTTTAGCGTCTCCATACAACAGCCAGAACTGGGCAGAAGCTAATTATATCAGAAGCATACTCCATGTTGCTACATCAGCTTTGGGATGTTCATTTTTAAATTTATTTATAGCTTGTCTCATTCCTCAAAGGAGTTCAGGCAGCTACAAAAATAAAGACAATAAAATTGAAAAAAATTAAATTAAAAAAACCATGACCAGGGAAAATGTGCAGTAGAATGAAGTGTCAATTATCACATTTTCTGACTGCAAAATCTCCCCCACAGCTGATGCACCATCATTTACTAAAACAGCCCCTCTTGTTGGACGTTTCCAGTGTATTTCGTTTGGGATGGTTTGTTGCTGTTGCTGTGGTTGTGGTTTTGTTTTATTGAATTTTGTGTTAGCTGCAGCTAATACCATCTTGCTGATGGCTTTGTGCTGCTCTTGAATGATTACTCAGGATAAATTCCCTGGAGACGGATTATAGGATCAGAAGGTCTGAACTTCTGTGTGGCTCTAGCTACAAAGCACCAGATTGCTTTCCAAGAGCGTTGTAGCAATTTATAATCCAACACTCAGCCTATTTTTTGGCTGGGAGTCAAGCCCCAGAATGTGAACGAGAGGTCTTGGCCTGGAGCGGGGGCTGAGGGATGGGTGCACAGGACCCCTCCTTATTGGTTATTTGTGGGGATGGGCCAGGAGGAGCAGAAGAGAGGCCCCTGCCCTCCCAGTTGCTCCTTGGAGTGACTGGCCCCATAGGGGAGGGGCAAGGCTACCTCACATTTAGAACTATGTAGTTGGTGATGGTCAAGGTCCTAGGTCTGATGGGCATCCTCCTGCCTCTCCTCCTCAGCCAGTAATGGCTGCACTATGTCCTGTGTCCCAGATCTGGGTCCCTCATGCTGTGGGAACACCAATAATACGCTGTTTCCTGCTGGAAACGGTGCGAGAGGGCTGTGGCATGGTAGTGGGCCCTGGAAACCATCCAGCCTTCATGAGGAAGAGCAGTTAAAGCACAGGCATGTATGATGTTGGTATTCATTAAAAGCCTCATGGGCAGAGAAATTCGCCATCTGCCAGGGCCCAGCCATACAAGGGCTCCAGCCATACATCCTCCAGGAGACTGGGACCTCTCCAACTGCAGGAGCCTTACCTTCCCCATCAGATTAGGAATTCCCCAAGGATGGGGACAATGTCCTTCCCATCTGCTTGAGAACTTCTAAGGGGCATGTACTCTGTCTCCCCATTGTATCTGGAACTTCCTGGGAGCATAGCTCCTGTCTCCATCCTCAGACTGGGAATCCCCTAAGGGCAGAGGCCATATCCTTCCACCCACTTGGGATTCCCTGAAGTTGGGGACCACATCTCTGATGTACAAGGCTTTGTATGTACTGACTGCTGCAGGATTCTTGGAGTAAATGGGCAGTCAACTTCTTGGAATGGTATTGACCATCTGGACTTCATCAGAGTGTCCAAGACTTCGCCATTCATTAGACAGGGGCCATGTGCACAGGCAGAGCCCTGGCCTCTGGCTTCTGGCTCCTGACTCCTGGTCCCTCTGCTTTAATTTGTCTAATGGCAGAACCAGACTCCTTTCTGGGCTGCCCTGGAAGAGGATCCTTGAATGAAAGAGGATAGGATGAGAAGGTGGCAGCTGGCATGGTTACCTCTTATGCCATGGGGGGGCTGCTCTCTCTGGAAGTTTAGGCCTAGGGTCAGGGCACTGTTGAGCATTTTATACCCTAGGCCAGAGGAGGGGTGACGAGTGGAGCAGGGCTAAGCTAGTAGCCCATGAGGTATGACGTGTAGGCAGCACCTGGGGCTCATGGAGCCTGTTACCCATGTTATCTCCTCTGACCTTGGAAGGAGCTGGGGTGTATGAACAAGTATTTATAAGTTTACAAAAATCAGATGAGGAAACTGAGGCACGGGGAAGGTAAATGACATGCCCTAGGTTACACAGCTTATAAGTAACAGGGATTCTGCCCTTCTGTCACACCAAGTCCCACTCTCTTTTCTTCCTGAAGTCCCTGTGACTCATCTAAAGGCCACACATTTAACAGAATAAGGAGGAGGCCTCTGTTGCAGCAAACCAGCTACCCCACCTGCACACAGACTCTAAGGGACATCCTGCTTTAAGCTGTCCTTAGTTACTAATACCTCAGTGAGAATGAGTTTGAAATTTTCTCAAGAGCCATCGGAGATTAGGAAGCCTCTAAGCTTCATAGAGAGCCTGGCTTGGGGGGACACAGGAGCCAAAGGCAGAGGAAGAAGTGGCAGCTTGATGCCCCCAGAAACACGTGTTCCTGGCCTCACAGTTGGCCACAGACAGCCAACTCTCCCATCCTTCTCCCACCACTTTCCCGTGGGGCTAACTTCACCCTGTCCACACAGAGTGACTTAACAGCTTAAGCCCCAGAGTCGGGGGCCAGGGTACCTGGGACAAGAGTCCTGAGGGAAATGGGGTGAGGAACTGGAGGTGCCACAGGGCTAGAGTTCTGCCCCTAGCCTACTGGAGCTGTGCCCCACAAGCTGGCCCCACTGGGCTGCACTGCCTCCAGCCACCCTGGGCATCTCCATGTGTAGCTGTCACGCTCCTCCCACTAAACTCCTCCCTGTGCTTCCTCTGCAGTTTTCATGAACACGGCCATCCCCATTGCAGCTGTCCTCATAGTAAGTGGATCCTTTCTCCATCTCTTGGGGGTAGGGTGGAGGGGGAGGGCGTCTGCAGTGACAGGCTGCCCAGGTTTGGCCTTTCTGCACAGGGGCCTCAGAAGACAGGCTCCACAGCCAGACTGAAAATAGGATCGAAAGTTTATAGAGGGTGCGGCCCCTCCCCAACTCCAGCCGAACAGGGGCCTCTGCCTCCAGGCCTGGAAGATCGGAGGCTTAGTATTTAGAGAAATTAAACTTTCTTTTAAAAAATAGCTACCAAATTTTTAATTTTTAAAGTGAAACGTGCATTGTAGAAGTGATAGGAAATCCAGAACAGAAAGCGCAAAGAGAATTAAAATCACCCATAATCCCACTGGTAACATTTTTAATGTGTTTCTTTCCAGTCTTTTTTAAGGCCTATGATATGTCATTTTCTACAAAAATAGGAATGTGCTGTGCATGCAGTTTTGCAACCTGCTCTTTTAAATTTAAGAATATGCCACACACAATTCTCCATGCCATTAAATATTACGATGGTGGCTTTCTAAAGCAATTTTGATAAAAGCTGTGTGTGAGCTGAGCCATGGGGTCAGGCAGCGTGCTCCTACAGAAAGGCCTGGGCCCCTAAGAGCCTGCAGCCCCCTCACCCAGCCTCCCATCCCCGTCTTCTGTGATGGCTGCAGTTCCTTAAAAAGATCTACTTATTTCCCCCGGGGCCAGTGTCCCTGAGCCGTGTAGAGTTCACAGCCTGTCGGATACGCTTGGGAATTCACTTCCAATGTGATTTATTGAGCTGGTTCCTGGCCTGGCTCCTGGGGGAACTGTGGGTAACAGAGGCCACTGAGCCAGCCAGGTGGCTGGGGCACAGCACTGCGCAGCTTCGTAATCACTCTGTTTACATTATCCCAATGAGGACTGGGGAGATGAGCACCCCGCCTGCTGTCTGCGGAGGGGGCCGTGCTGACCTAACCCGAGGTCTCCTCCCTGCTTATTCCCAGCCAAGGCTGGGCAGGACAGGGAGTCTTGGCCAGGACAGGGAGGGAGCAGCCCCTGCTCTCCAGCTTGAAGTCCTGAACTTGTTGGGGACGTTTCCATGAGATGACTGTGGGGATGATGAAGGTGTCTCCAACTGAAAGATCCTCTTAGGAGCCCGCTCCCTGCCAGCCCTCTCATTTCCCTTCCAGTGCTGAGCGTTTCCAGTGTGGGAGGGACCCACACCCTGGGCCACCCTGGCCTCACTTGTGCCTCTGTCCACAGACCTTCGTGGGCCATGTCAGCTTCTTCAAAGAGGCCGACTTCTCGCCCTCCGTGGCCTTTGCCTCCCTCTCCCTCTTCCATATCTTGGTCACACCGCTGTTCCTGCTGTCCAGTGTGGTCCGATCTACCGTCAAAGCTCTAGTGAGGTGAGGGGAGGGTCCGGGCGAGGGCACTGGGCAGGCAGGTCCTGTGTCAGCCTCAGGGCTTGCTCGAGTGACAGCCAAACCACAGCCGTTTGGTCCCGGAACACACCCCCATTGCTGGGCCTCGCTGTAGCTGGTCCTGGTTGGTCAGAGGGACATTGGCCTGTATGGTTTCCCAGCTTGCCATCCCTGAGCAAAGACTTGCTTACATACCTCCCAGGAGAGGGGACTCACTGTCACTTTCACGACAACTTAAGAAAAAAAATCAGTGTTGAGCCAAATGTGGAATCCTCCTAAATTCTACCCACTGGTCCTAACTTCACCCTCCAGAGCCACCAAGAATGAGGCCATCCCTTCCCCACGTGGCAGCCCCACAGATGTCAGAAGGCATCCACTGTGTCTATCTTTCCCAGGCCAAGTATCCCCTACACTTTCCACAGCCCCTGAGCCCTCACAGCCTCAGCCAGTGAAACAGCTTCCCCCAAGCACTGGGTCCTGCTCTGATTGGCCCACAGCTCTTGGAGGCTCCCGCTTCCAGGCTCTAGAGCCTCATGGGGACTCTGCCACTGTCCCAGAGGCATTGCCCTCTTGGGAATGAAAGCCTGAAGGTAGAAGGCTGAGGCTTTGGCTGGGAAATGCCCTATCCGGAGTGAGAAGATGTCCTCGGGCCTCTGAAGTAGCTCTGGCTCCTTGAAAGCAAGAGCCTGTCATGCCTCTGTGGAGGGCTGGCTTGTCCTTACCCATGGCCAGAGAACCAGTCAGTAACAAATGTCCTCTGTGTCTTCAGCCTTGAGGAAGGTGACACCCCTGTCTTATGGGACCCTGGCAGGTCCTGGGAAGCTGGAAGGAAGGAGTAGCTGTTGGAATGAAGTAGCTGATAGAGAGGGTAGCTTGCAAGGGGAGGCTCTAGCATGGGTTCAAAGATGGAATGGGGCATAACTCAGCAAAATTATGCTCTAAGGAGTATCTGACCGGGGAGTAGCTGGTTAAACAGGGATTAGCTCCCATTTCCACAGTCAGCTGTGCTGACTCAGTTTCTTGGCCAGGGTGTTGTGGGGTGTGATGATCACCCCTCTTCCCACCACCCACTCTCCAGCCCTATGATTCTGTGTAGAAACCACAGATTTAAGAACGCTGCACCTGCCTGAAAACTGTTGCACTGATCCCAAAGCATTCATATTTTCAAACACTCTGGATCCTACTGTTTCCAGGAATGGAACACCAGAGTAGCAGAGGCCTTTTCAGTGAGACAACTCAGGCTCTGGCTGAAGGTGGGCGCAGGACACTACCTGAAGCTTCACCCCAAGAGATGAGGGCCAGCTCCACTCTTCCCAGTCACCGCCTGCAGGGGAGAGAGGCTGGACAGGGGATGAAGGCAGAGCCTGGCGGTCTGCCCCTCCCATCTAGGAGGTGGCACACAGAAAGGGTGACTCCAGGCCACAGCTCACTTACACCCCAGAATAACCTTGCCTTGAGGGTGGGATGGCTTGTCTGCCCCAGGCCTGTTGGACATTTAGCAAAAGAGAAGAAAGGGGAATACAAACAATCCTGAGCTTCCCAGAAAGCTTTCACACCTCCAGGATGGGAGAGAATGAACTGGAAGAGTGAAGCTTCCAGTGCTTCCACAGGGAAGTCTGGACAGGGGAGAGGGTAGGAATAGCCGCCTCCCCCATGAGTAATGACACCTCTCCCAGCAGGCTGTTATGGGGATCCGATTACATAATGCTACAAAACAGTTAACACAGTGTCTGGCATATAGTGTATGCTCACAAAATACTAGCTATTGATTCTTTACCAATCCTAGTCCTAACTAACCTTAACCCCGACCAATCCAACACCAACCATCCTTCAGTCTAATAACCCAGACTAACTAACTTCAACATTAACCCTAAAACTAACCAATCTCACCTCCAATCCAGACCCCAGCCTATTCCAGCTGACTGGTCAACCCTAGCAAACCCTGGTAACACCAATTGCCTGCCCCCATGCCCACTGGTCTGCCCCCTTCAGTGTGGGCTTTGTGGGACTATACTTCAGCCCTAAGATCCTTCTCAGAGCTCTCTATCAGGCTGCGCCCTCTCCCCTCCCCTCTGCCCCTGGCAGGGGTGAGGGGTGTCTCTGTGCTTCCCAAGCAGCGTGCAAAAGCTGAGCGAGTTCCTGTCCAGTGCAGAAATCCGTGAGGAACAGTGTGCCCCCCATGAGCCCACACCTCAGGGCCCAGCCAGCAAGTACCAGGCGGTGGTGAGTGCCCGGCCTCCCCTTGCTACTCCCAGCATGGTCCTCTAAGGCCCAAAACTTGGGCCTGCTGTGTCGGACTTCTGCCTTTTTTCCCAGGAAGAGGGGCTCCCTTCCCTACACAGCTCCCAGCCCAGTGGGTCCTCACCTCCAAACCACCCCCAGCCCCTCAAGGTGGTAAACCGCAAGCGTCCAGCCCGGGAGGATTGTCGGGGCCTCACCAGCCCACTGCAGAGCCTGGTCCCCAGTGCAGATGGCGATGCTGACAACTGCTGTGTCCAGGTGAGTCCTGCTGCCCCATGCCCGGCCACCCAGCACCAACTCCCAGAGGAAGCTCAGCACCTGGAAAGCCAGAAAGCTGCATGCTTAGTCCTCTGCAGAGGTCACCCTGCCCACCTATATGGTCCATAGGAGTCCAGAAACCAGGGACCACCAAGTGGGGGGACCCCCAGCCTTAGGCAGGGGTCAGCATGAGAAGGCCAGTCTCCCACTCCCCTGCTCTGGAAGTGATCCAGGGGCTGGAATCAGTGTCTTTTGGCTTTCATGGAGGAGGGGAAGCCGGAGACTATTCACACCGGGAAAGGGCTGCCTTTCTGTTCTCTCTTGGGCGGTGGGACGCACCTAATGAAGATTGTGGGAGGCTACTTCACGTGGACCCCGGATGGAATCCCCACACTGTCCAACATCACCATTCGTATCCCCCGAGGTATGGCCCAGTCCACCCCTCCAGCATGCCCCTCCCCATGTCCCACTGAATAACACGGAGATAAAAAGACAAAGCTGCATTTATTGAGTACCTACTCTCTGCTCATTCTTGGTGGATGCCCTGGGTATATTAGAGAAGGGGAAGGCTACATTCTAGAGGCTTCTGTGTGCTGGGTGGGAGTGAAGCACTAAGGACAGGGTAAAATTGCCAGCCTTAATGTCAAACCATCCATTGCAGACAGTATAGATAATGCACAAAAAGATCAGAAGTGGGTAGCCAAGGAATGCAAGTGGAAGAGGTGGGGTTTCTGAGAATGGACAAAGTCCCTGAGGCCATGAGGCAGGAGGATTTTCTGGCAGAGGCAGCCATGAGCAAAGTATGGAGGTGGGTTGGAGGTGGGACCCAGGATGGCGTTTCTTGGGACCACAAGGAGCCTGGGCTCATACTAGGAGCATGGGAAAGGAGAAGCGAGTGCTTAGGAAGGGTGGCGGGGCAGGAAATCAGAGAGGGGGAAGGACCTGGGGAGCCAGAGGAGGATGTTGATTTCCAGAAGGAAAGGATTAAAGAGGGAGAGGACTTGTTGGGGATTCAAGGTAGGAAGAAAGAAAACAGGGGCCCCAGGGTTGGGTGCATCTGTCTGTCTGTCTTTCTGGGTAATGGTTGTTCAGACTCCCCCGGCCCCACTCACATCTGCCACCCTCCCTCCCTGCAGGCCAGCTGACTATGATCGTGGGGCAGGTGGGCTGTGGCAAGTCCTCGCTCCTTCTAGCCGCACTGGGAGAGATGCAGAAGGTCTCAGGGTCTGTCTTCTGGAGCAGGTAATACATGTATCCTCAGGGCTCAGTGGAGGGGAAATCTTTCGACCATCCTCCTCAGTTGAGGATGCACACACATTTATTGGAGGGCCCACTCTGTTCAGTGAGGACTCAATAAATGCTGCTAATACCCATCATCATTGCTAGTACGTATTCAACGCTTACTATGTGCAGGTTCTTTGCTAAGTCCTTTGCATGCATTATTTCATTTAATTTTTATGATAACTAGCAAGGTCCATACTGTTCTCAATTCTCATTTATAGAGGAAGGTTAAACTATTTGTCCTAATTCACACAGCTAATAAGTGGCAGAGCTGGAATTGAAACTCAGTTCTGTCAGACTCTGAATCCCATGGTTACTCAGATGCACGGCAGTAATTTCCCAGTGCGGGAAATTGCAACACCAACATTCGTTTCCAGCTTGGTCCTGAGCTGCACTGACATACACACCATAAGTGGGTGTTCTGAAGAGCCAGATGTAACCAATAAATGTTGGTTTCTGGGCAAAGATCACTGTCTTAATTAAAGAGCCAGAACCCCAGGCTGAGTCAATCATGAATCTATTATTTATACCCACCTACTTCCAAGAAGCACTTGAAACTAGTTGATAAAAGATTCATGTAAAAATCAAAACCACAATGAGATACCATCTCACACCAGTTAGAATGGTGATCATTAAAAAGTCAGGAAACAACAGATGCTAGAGAGGATGTGGAGAAATAGGAACACTTTTACACTGTTGGTGGGAGTGTAAATTAGTTCAACCATTGTGGAAGACAGTGCGGTGATTCCTCAAGGATCTAGAACCAGAAATACCATTTGACCCAGCAATCCCATTACTGGGTATATACCCAAAGGATTATAAATCATTCTACTATAAAGACACATGCAGACATATGTTTATTGCAGCACTATTCACAATAGCAAAGACTTGGAACCAACCCAAATGCCCATCAATGATAGACTGGATAAAGAAAATGTGGCACATATACACCATGGACTACTATGCAGACATAAAAAAGGTTGAGTTCGTGTCCTTTGCAGGGACATGGATGAAGCTGGAAACTATCATCCTCAGCAAACTCACACAGGAACAGAAAAGCAAATATCGCATGTTCTCACTCATAAGTGGGAGTTGAAAAATGAGAACACATGGACACAGGGAGGGGAACATCACACACTGGGGCCTGTCTGGGGGTGGGGGGCAAGGGGAGGGATAGCATTAGGAGAAATACCTAATGTAGATGAAGGGTTGGGTGATGGATGCAGCAAACCACCATGGCATGTGTATACCTATGTAACAAACCTGCACGTTCTGCACGTATATCCCAGAACTTAAAAGTATAATAAAAGAAAGATGCATGTAAAATAAAACCCTTTAAAAAGGTAAGAAAATAGGAGCTGAGAAATGAAGAGGGTAAAAAGATGTTCAGCAACCCGGGCAGAGGACAACTACAGCCATCAACATAAAACCTGGCTCTGTGCCTTCTGGTAGCCAAGGGAAAAAGGGATCTCTGGGCTTTGGAGTACTCATTTAGGAATAAAAGTTGCAGCCAGTCAGCAGAAGGGCAAGCTTTCCCTACCAATCATTTCTAGGGGAAAATTATTCAAGGTGTCAGGTTTTTCATAAGCATGAGTACAGAACTGAGCAGGGAGAAAGACTTTAGGCCCAATGTCTGAATATCAACATGCACCCCTGTTTCCTGCATTTCCAAGATGTCCCTGAACGGTGTATCCAAAAGATGGCAAATTTCCCTCCTCAGTGGGGTCCTGGGCTAGCAGATGAGCCCCTTGGGTTTCCCATCACCTTCCATCAGGGACTGTGATGTCTTTGGGGGTGGAGGGGTCTTTGCCTCCATTCGCCATTTTATTTGGGAGATTTTTCAACATAGCCTGACTGGGAAGGCCCAGGTATTCGGTTTGAGATCATATTGCCTTATTCCGACTGCCTCTCCAGCCTTTGGAGGGAGGAGCCCTTTTCTGCTGTCCAGCTGCATGTCTGCAGCAAGAAGACAAGAGTCCCCAGTGCACTGTGAGCTGAAGAAAGTAACCAATATTTATTGGGCACCTCCTATGGGCCATGCCCTTTGCTAGGTGCATTGTCAACATGATCTCATCAAGCCTCCTACTAAGTTTAGGAGGGGAGTGTTGTTACCCCATTTCACAGAAGTAGAAACTGAGGCTCAGAGAAGTTGGGTGACTTACTAGTCAGTGTGTGGAGCAGAGACTCTGCCCATGTTCTTTCCCTCAAACCTGATCACTGCTGGGGCCCCCAGGGCCTAGTCCTAAGGGTTATTGTCCAAGCCCCATGTAGTGGTCAGGCTGGATCTGGGCCCTCCTCCAAGGCAGGTCTTTTCCAGAAGGATTGCAGGGCTCAGACACTGGAGCTGCCCGTGCCTTGACCTGCTCAGCATGGATGTCAAAACCCACTCTGAACTTGGTCCCTTTGCCCTGCTTTCTTCTCCTCCCCCACCCTCATGCCCTCATGTGGCATCGTGCCTGCCTCGGGAGCTCTCCTTGTCCTATGCAGATGAAGCAGGCATGATTGGCAGGGGTCAGCTCTGCCCTGCCTCGGTCCCCACCTCTTCTCCAAGCTGTGCCAACCCTCAGGGTCTGACTGCTGCCCCTCTCTCTTAGGAAACCTCTGCCCCAGCCCAGGGAACACAAGGAGCCTCTCCAAGGCAAAGGACCCTAAGCACTTCTTTTTTTATTATTTTTTATTTTATTTTAGGTTCTGGGATACATGTGCAGAGTGTGCAGGTTTGTTACATAGCTATACATGTGCCATGGTGCTTTGCTGCACCTATCAACTTGTCATCTAGGTTTTAAGCTCCACGTGCATTAGGTATTTGTCCTAATGCTCTCCCTCCTCTTGCCTCCCACCCTCCGACAGGCTCGGTGTGTGTTGTTCCCCTCCCTGTGTCCACGTGTTCTCATTGTTCAACTCCCACTTATAGTGAGCACATGTGGTGGTTGGTTTTCTGCTCCTGCCTAAGCACTTGTTATAGGCCAGGCACTGTGCAGGCACCTCATCATCTCAGTCAGTCTGCACCAAACTCTGTGCAGTAGATATTATTATATCCTCATTTATCAGATTGGGAAACTGAGGTGAAGCAAGTTGCCCAAGGCCACCCAGCTGTTAAATGGCAGAAGTGGGATTTGCATCTGGGTGCTCAAGTGCATTGGTTTGCCACCATGTGCTCAAAGAGAAGGGGCACAAGAGCATCATGAAGAAAGCATAGCTAGCCTGACAGTCCAAAGGCCAGCAGCCGCTGTGGCCATGACTCACACACACCTGCCTCCTCCCAGAGCTGCCACATGGGTCCTCACAGCTCTGTCCTTATCAACACTTACTCTCCTTAACAGGTAGCCTAGGCCCCAGCTCCCAGCTCTGTTCGAGGCTCGCAGAGGCGCGGTAGTGAAGGGGTCTCATTTCTCCAGGATCCTCTTTGCTCTCCCACCCAGTCCTGGTCCAGTTTCCCTTTCAAGCATAGTGAAGTACATTTGTTAGCTTGCAGCCAACTCTGGGAAATCATGAGAATTTGTTCCCAAGTTAACTCATTCTCCAGCTTCCACAGTGACGTATTCACTCACCCAGTTGAGCGCCTAGTGTGTACTAGACCCTGTGACAGCAACAGGAGTGCAAAGGTGACTAAGACATGGCCCCTGCTTTTTTTTTTTTTTTTTGAGACGGAGTCTCGCTGTGTTGCCCAGGCTGGAGTGCAGTGGTACAATCTCAGCTCATCACAAGCTCTGCCTCCTAGGTTCAAGCGATTCTCCTGCTTCAGCCTCCCGAGTAGCTGGGACTACAGGTGTACACCACCATGCTGGCTAATTTTTTATATTTTTAGTAGAGACGGGGTTTCACTATGTTGGCCAGGCTAATCTCAAACTCCTGACCTCATGATCCGCCTGCCTCAGCCTCCCAAAGTGCTGGGATTACAGGCGTGAGCCACTGCCCCTGGCCGGCCCTGCTTTTAAGGGAGGGGAGAGGAGACCTGGGCCTTAGAAGAGCACAGAGGAACCACAATTGACTCTGCAGTCAAGGAGAGGAGGCTCACTGCGGATGTGGTATTTGAGCCTTGAAGGATGAGTGTGGTTTCATCAAGTAGAAAAGGCAGGGATGGGAGAGGGAGGTGGTCCAGGCAGGGATGATGGTGTGGGCAAAGGCTTGTTGATATTAAAGAACATAGTTCTGTGCACCTGGAGTACTAGATGCGTGGGGTGCATTATGAAAGATAGGACTGAAGAAGTAAACTTGGCTTAGATCCCATGTAGTAGGTCTGAGAAGTAAGATTTAACCCAAAGGTTGCAAAAGAACCATGCTTGTGATAAAGGATGATGGATTGGGGAAACAGAGAAAAAGACAGACAGACAGACTGCAGGAAGGGAGGTGTTAGCAAATTATCATAACATAGTGTGAGGTGTGCATTAATATTCGCTCATTCCAACTATTGATCGAGAAGAGCGGCAGGTACTGGGTTAGGAAACAGCTTGGGCAAATGCATGTGGAAATGAGAGAGATGTCAAGATGCATTGTAATAGCAACCTCTTGAAGATCTTAAGTTGTTTCTGGTTCACTGATTTCGCAAATGAATTCATTTAGCAAAAGCACTATGGATACAGTGCTTACCTCTAGGAAGTAAGTTTTAGCCCAAATGCTGCAGAAGAATCATGCTTATGACAAAGGATGATGGACTGGGGAGAGAGAAAAAGAAAAGACAGACAGACTCTAGGAAGGAAGGTCAGTCTGGAGCTCCTTATAGTGGCTAGGAGGAGGAGTCTAGGCAGATATGACTCAATTAGCTTCATCTGCTGTTTGTCTCTCAAAATCTAGACATGTGCACTGCTCTGGCTGGCCCACCTATCCTGGGCATTGAGTTAAGTGTGGGGGCTGTGTTTTGAGAGTCCCCCTCCATTACTGGCAGGAACTCCACACCTCAGACATTGAGCCCCAGGTCTGCAGGGAGAAGACGTGCTTGCAAAGTGAGCTAAAAGCAAAACAGCCTTTGACCTAGCAAGCCTTCCCAAGTCTGCGTGCCTGCAGCCAGAAGTGAAGGTGATGCCAGGCTGCTTGCTGCTCAGATGCTTTTCAGCCATACCCAGGCCAAGACCTGGTAACCAGGCAGCCAGAAGGAGTTCCAGGAGGCACAAGGCAGGAAGTTTGGGGATTAGGAGGCACAGAATAGAGAATGCTCTGGGGAGATGGGTGCTTTGCTGGTACAACTGTTCATTTATTCCTCCAGTGACCACGTGAGCAGTATGGCTGCACACACAGGCTCTGCAGCCAAGCTGCCTGGGTTCACATGTGGTCTCTGTGCTTTGGAAAATTTCATAAGCTTTCTCTACCAGTTTCCGTTATTACCCATGAGATTCATGTGAGGATTAACCTAGCACGTAGTAAATATCCTATAAATATTATTATTCAACAGTGTACTTCTTTGCCAGGAACAAAATTCCCCTGTTCCTCTTTAAATGTCCTCCAGTCTGTCTCCTGGGAAGGATTCTTGTGAGCTCCCTGGGGACAGGGACCATATTTTATTTGTCTCACTGTATCCATAGTGCTTTTTGCTAAACGAATTCACTTGCTAAATTAATGAACCAGGAACAACTTAAGACCTTCGAGAGGCTGCCATTATAATGCATCTTGACATCTCTCTCCTTTCCACCTGCCTTTGTCCGAGCTGTTTCCTAACCCAGTATTTCACTACTCCTCTTCTCCATCAATATTTGGAATGAGCAAATACCATTAGTGCATACCTCACATGGTATTATAATTATTTGCTAATGCGTCTGTCTCCTCCATGACTCTGAGCTCCTTGAGGGATTATTCCATGTTGTATCCCAGGTGCCCCATGCAGATGTGTATTTTGTGCACTGTTCTGTGTAGGCTACAAAGGAAAAGGCCTAGCACCTGCCCTTGGGGAGCTCACCCACCCAGAGTGGACAGAGGTGTGCAGACAGAGCTGCAGGGTGGGCACGAACGGTCCATCTGCTGAAGTCCTGCAGATGCAGCCCCGAGCTGGTCCCTCACGTCAGCAGCCTGGCTCCTGGTCTCAGAGAGAACTGTGTGGTTCCCAAGCATTCGCTTTAGGAATAATCACCTGCCCCTCCCTGGCTGTCTGCTTCAAGGAACTGTCAACCTGGGAATTTGCAAACTCTCTCTTTAATCCTTAAGAGGAAAATGTTTTGGTAAAAAGTCAATATTAGCAGATACACTCGGGTGAAATTCTTTCCCTGGAAATAAAGAATAGAGCCATTAATATCCACAATAGAGTGATTTTAAATGCCCCCAGGGGGTCAGCAGGAACCAGGGCCCTGAGGAAAGGATCAGCGTGGGGAAGAGGCTCCCACTTCCCTTTGAGGAGCTGCACATGCAGTCTCACTGGAGCTCCCTGCTGCAATGCTGTTGCCTGTGGTGGTTGGTGTGGATGCTGCCTGCCAAGAACCCTGATTCCCCAGGAAGAGAGAAAAAGGCTTCTCTCAGGACGGCCCTGGTCCCATCTGCCTGTACAATTCCTGGAGCCTTTGGGGAGCTGAAGTCAGGGGCTCAAGTGCCCCTGGGTTTCCTGGAGGAGGCAGGTGTGGTGAGACAGCTGACAGACAGGAGAAGGGATGCTCTGAGGAGGTGACCATCCAGGCATGGGAACCAGATGGCCCCTGGCTATAGTCCTGATGCTGCCACTTGCTAGCTCTGTGACCTTGAGCAGGTTACTTCAGCTCTCTGAGACAGACTCACTGTCTGGACAATGAGTAAAACCCTACCTTTCCTCTCTCAGAGATTTGGCGATGGGACCCAATGAAATCAATTGGAAAGGACGCTGTGGGTGAAAGGTAACCTTTCAGAACAGCGACAAGCCTGTCTGGGCAGGATGAATGGGCTGTGGAGCCCTGTATATCCTAGCTCACTCTTTGAACTTCAGTTTCCACTTCTTCCCTTTTTATTTATTGCCGGGGTCTTAAATGAGTGTTGGGGGTATTCGATTCTCCCTCTGCCTGTACTTTTGGGGCCAAGCACTGAGCTGAAAAGACAATTCCTCCTAGTTCTCCAAGCCTACAACCTGCCCCCTAACCAGCCGTGAGCTGTAATACATTCTCCAGTGTCACTGTGAGGTTTGTGCCTTCACCCCCATTTTATAGATCAGGAAACAGAGGCTCCTCCAAGTAAAGGAGCTTGCCTCAGATTTCACAGCCAGTGAGTGGAAAAGCCTCTGGGATTCAAATGTCAGAGCCCATATTTTTCCTACTTCTCGCACCTGTTATCATATGCTGCCTCTTCCTTTAACCTACAGTTCCCTCCCTTCACCTTCACCATCTCAATCCTTCCCACTCTTTAAGGTTCAGTTCAGCTATGACTTCTTCTATGAGGCTCTACTCATTTTCTCAGATTTCTTCCTCCTCCAAATTTCTTTTAAAAATTATGTTTTTTCTCTGATTCTAAAAGAATGCACATTACGTTAGAAAAGATACACAAGCATACAGAAGATAAAAACCACCTAATATCCCATCACCCAGAAGCTTCCAGTTTTTCTTTATGCATTTGCATATGCATTTGTGTATACTTTTCCCCAAAAGTTCTCTGATACTTTGTCCTACTTTTCTTTTAACCCTTGTAACTTCCTGACTTCGGTACCTTTCTGATTTGCCCTACCAGATTGTGAGCCCCTGGAAGGCAGCCTCTGCGCCCTGATTCAGGTTGCCACACATATGCCAGCTCCTAGTGGGCTGGAGGGAAGGACATGCGGTTGGGGAACTGGAAGACTCATGCTTTCAGCTGTGTGCTTCCTCCCTAGAGTGCAGGCAGAGGAGGAATCAAATGCCCTCAGCACTCTTGTAAAGACCAGAGCAATCAGTGAGAGATGGTGCCTGCCAGACATACCATTTTTTACTTTTCAGCTTAAAACAGATACAAAGTTGGGAGAGGCTCATTGGAGGAGGCTTGGGGCTACACTGGAAAGAGAAGCACTTGGATTCACACCCCAGCTTCCCCTCTTCCCAGCTCCATCACATTTGCAAACTCTGAGTCTCAGTATCCTCATGTGTAAAATGGGGATAGGGATTATAGGGTTGTAAGGATGAGATGATGAGTTGTTTGCAAACTACTTCTCACAGTGCACAGGGAAGGCCAGCAATGAGAGCCAGCCCCTCCCTTTCTTCTTTCCAAATGATTAATATATCTGTTACCAACCTCCACGCATTATATAGCTCTGTCATGTGCTAAGCACCATGGGGCCTGAAAAAGATGTTCTTCCTGCCTTAAAATTCCACTGGGGATGAACGAATTACACAGGAGCTGATTAGAGAGGAAGGTAGTCCATTATGAGGGCTAATTGAGCAGTGCAGACAATGTTGCAAACTGAGTTAGGGCCCGGAGAGCTTATTGTGTGCTGGGGTCCTCAGGGATGCCACAGATGCATCAATAACCACCTCTGCTACTCTGGAAGTAGTCACATCAGGAAGACTCCAGAGATAAGCTTATCCGGGCTGTGGCCGCAGAGCTGGAATTTGTAAGCTTTAGGTTTTTATGTCTCATGTTACCAGCTTGTCTGTAAATTGTAAATTACAGCAATCTGATGGTTAGGGAATGTGAAGTTTGGTTGGGTTAAGAGAATGAAATGAGACCACAAAGATTAGAGAACAGGAAAAGAGGGGACTGGGGACTACATACCCATCAGAATCTCCATTCAGTCCTGACCCTCAGCAGGAGGGGGATTTCATCAGGCTCATTTCCATCCTTGATTTTGTCCATCCTGGTTCTCCTGACAAGGGGCATTTATCAGAGTTATGGCATGGGAAATCACAGGGGAGTAATGTACCATGACATTTAAGAGTATGAACTTTGGAGTCAGAGCTATTTTCTCCACTACTTACTAGCTGTGTGACTTTGGGCAAGTTACTTAGCCTTTCTCTGAGCCTCACTTTCTTTATCTGTAAAGTCAGGGCAATCAAAATAAACCTCCTTCATATGGTTATTTTGAGCTTTATAAAGAGGCAATACTGGCTGAGTGTGGTGGCTCACTGCCTGTAATCCCAGCACTTTAGGAGGCCAAAGCTGGAGGATCGCTTGAGCCCAGGAGTTCAAGACCAGCCTGGGCAACATAGGGAATGAGACTCCTGTCTCTACAAAAAATATACAAAAATTAGTCAGGCATGGTGGTGCGTGCCTGTAATCCCATCTACTCAGGAGCTTAAGGCAGGAGGATCGCTTGATCCCAGGAGGTGGAGGTTGCGGTGAGCCAAGATCATGCCATCGTACTCCAGCCTGGGCAACAGGAGTGAAACCCTGTCTGAGACAGAGAGAGAGAGAGAAAAAATACTACTATGGTGCTTATAAAAGTTCAATAAATTTTAGCTGTTTTTAGTATTACTAAAGTAAGATCTGTGTGAAAATAAAGCAGATTTTTCCCCCCAAACGTTCATGTCAGAAGTATATATTTCATTGGCAAGGGGCTGCTTCTGGAAGGTTGAGAGGTGTCCTGGGGGAGGGGATACAGCACTGGCAAAATTGGCATCACAATTCAAGTCACCTCACTCAGTGTTTTTTAAGTTATCATAATCCACAGTATGAAAAGCATTTGCCATTACAGGCCACTATATCTGTGCATTTATAAACAAGAGAAAAAATCACGAAAAATATAGTACCACCTGCAGTACACAACTGATTTCATCTATTCTTTTCTTTTTTCTTTTTCCTCAAATGCACTTGCCGCCTACTTATTCCATACCCAATGATTGGGTCCCTATCCACAGTTTGGAAAACACTATAAGAAATGATTGTGTCCTCTCACTTTCCCTCTCTGAGATTTAGTTTTCCAACTATAAAATTCTCCTGATGCCCAGCCAGCCTTACTGCTGCTCTGAGTCAATGCCAGGAACGCTGATTTAGCACATGCTATTTGGAGGGTACCCATCCAGGTGCTGTGGGAGGGACAGAGATTGAGAAGAGTGGTTTCTGACCCCACAGAGGCCATTTGGAAACCCTGGGAATGGGTGGGAGGGTGGCGGGGACGGGGGAGGGATTGCTTCTCCCCTAAGACTCAGCGTGATGGAAGGGCAATGGAGTGGAAACTAACTGATGTTGGTCTGTCCCATTTGTGTCCCAGCATCCTTCCTGACAGCGAGACAGGAGAGGACCCCAGGTACAGCCTTGGGACTGGGTCAGAAGTGGGTCCCAACAAAGGGAAGGGGCAGGTTGGGGGTGGGGGACTTGTGGGTGGGTAATGCTGAGTATGGATTCAGGGGTGTGCAGCCTACATATTTTCAGAGACATGGGGCTAAGGCCTGCATTCTCATTGAGGGCAAAATTTGGTTCTTGGGGGCAGAAAGCACTTAGACATTGCAATGCTTTGTGGCTGTCCAAAGTACCAAACAAATGCCGGTGTATCTGTGGTGCTGAAATTTCGTGGTTGATGGAGTCAGAAAATAGATTAGTGATTGCCAGGGGCTGGTGGGAGAGAGAGGGAAGGGACTGCCAATGTGTATCGGATTTGTTTTGAGGAAGATAAAAATGTTTTGGAATTAGATAGTGGTGATAGTTGCACAACCTTGTGAATGTACTTTTAGTTTCAGAGGTTTTCTAAACCTCTGATTTTTTTTAAGTGACAGGAAAGACAGAAAAAAGTGTATCTAAAAAGGCTCTAGGGGTGATAATGGAAAAGAAAGTTAAGAAATATTACTGTAAGAAAAAGAGATGGGTGTCCCTCAGGCCAGGCAGAAAATTCAGTCTTGTTGCTTTATGTTCATGTGCAAATCTAAAAAATCCAAGTGATATAGATTAATGACGCTCTGAGTCCCTCAAAACCTTCCCTCCCCTTACCTCTCCCAAAAACATTTGAGATACCCTAGAGGTGGTATGAAGTCAGGATGGGAAGGTTGGCTTAGCTTTGTAAATAAGTTTAAACCTCTGGCCTTCGCTCTCCAACACCAAAGAGGCTTCACTTTGCTATATTTTCTCTGCCCTTTCTCCCTCCTTGTCCCCAAGTGTCAGTATGTGATGACAGGCTCAGCCTCTGTAATGGTAGTGATCGTATTTCTTGAGCCAAAAATCAGACCTCATTGGCATGTGACAAGTTCGCATGTGTGGATGAGAACAGAGTGGCAGAATATTTGACATGGGAGCAGCTTGGGCAGTCCAGGGCACATGGCACTGCACCTGACATCTTCCCTGGCAGATCCCCCACATTCCGTGGTTGTCTTCTGATGGGGCCATATGGGGCTGCAGATAGTGCCTGGAGCCCTCGCAGCTCCAGGGCTATGGGTTCCCACCCCCAGAGGGCAGGTGCTGGTGTCAGCCTGCCTAGCCTGGCCTGGCTCTGTCCAGAGCACTCCCTGCCCCAGCTGTTTGTGCAGCTGTATCAGCCTCAGACCTCACCCTATTCATTCCAACCTGAATGCAGAGGCTGGGTCTGGAGGAGCCACACTGTGGGCTTCATACTCCCTGACTTGACAAGTTTTCCCCCCAGAGCCTGCACCAATGGCACCTCTCCCCATTCACCCTCTTAACTGGGTCTTCCAGGGCCCTCCTCACATACCCACGTGGTCAGGCAGCAGAGGCTTCCCCAATATGGGCACACCCCACTCTCCACACCTCTCTATGCAGTATTTGTGGCTACAGACTGGGTGCCGGGGATTGTAAAGGCATGCTCATATTGGGTTGGAGGGAGCTCAGAATCTTCCTGGAGGACATAGTTCACTCCCATGAGAGCTCAGTGTGCATTTCCTCCCCTGCTGCAGCCCAGAGCGGGAGACAGCGACCGACTTGGATATCAGGTACCGCGTCCTGGGAACATTGCCCTCCAGGGTCAGCTCCCTCCAGGGTGCTCTCAGGCCCAAGGGAGCCACATCACCCTGCCGGGCAGCCCCCAGGCCCCAGCCCCAGTGTTGGGGGAGGCCAGGGAGGGCCCCTGTGCTCCACCAGGTGGCTTGGGAGCTGCTGCTGTTTCTGTGCATCCATTTACTCCCTTCACGTAAGATCATTTTTATCTGGGATCTCTTTTTTTTTTCTCTTTTCTTCAAAAACCACATCACTCAAAATGTGGCTTCCTTGGCTCTGCTTTAAAAAAAAAAAAAAAAGTTCTTCCATTTGGAGAATTACCTGCTGACCTCAAAGTCCAGTGGCTTGAGGGCTACCCGAAGAGGGAGGAAGCCAGAAGTTGAGTGTTCCCTTGGTTTGGTCACACTTTTGGGCTTCTCCCTGACTAAGGAACAACAGACTGCAGGGCTGGGGCAGTCTGGGTGTAGGGCAGGGAGGGGATGAGGTCCTGCTGCCCCAGTCAGCTGAGACCCAGACCTCTCAAACCTGCCTGGGGGAAGGCAAGGCCACCAGAGGCCACACTAAGCAGATTTCTACCAACTGCACCTCCCCATCCCCTTGCCTCCGTCTGAGCCATCAGCTTGACAACTGCCTCTGAGAACGAGCCCCTGAGAATGCCTCCTGCACCCCCTACTCCCGCCCTGCTTTTTCCAGGAAGAGAGGCCCCGTGGCCTATGCTTCGCAGAAACCATGGCTGCTAAATGCCACTGTGGAGGAGAACATCATCTTTGAGAGTCCCTTCAACAAACAACGGTAAAAGCCTGTCGGAGGGAGGCAGGATGGGGGAGGGGAGGAACTGTCTCTGGCCAGCCTGCCCCAGTTCCGGGCCCCCTCCATCGATCACCCACACCCAGCCATCTCACTCCCCAGGCGCTTATCTGCACTCCAGCCTCTCCATATGGTGCACCTGGAGAGGGGCCAGGTGTGCCTGAGCATCGGGGCAATCCACCTCCCGTAGGGGAGAGGGCAGGAGCGGAGGGAAGGGAGAGAGCCCTGCCGCCTTTTCTCTAGCTGGTGGGAGGGCTAGCCAGCTCTCTCTGTGAGTCTCCATTCGCCTGGCTCCTGCACTATTTTCCCTCCAATGATAATAGTTAGGGCTAGCATCTACTGAGCTCTTACTACATACCAGGCACAGTGCCGAGCTCCTTGTACACGGAATTTCCTCTCGTGCTTACAACACCCTCAGTAGGTAGGTATTATTATTATTCCCACTCTACAGATGAAGAATCAAGTCTCAGAAAGGTTAGGTAACTTACCCAAGGCCACCCAGCCAGTAAGTGACCAAGATGGGTCTCAAATCCAAAGCTGCCTAGCACCTAAGTACATGTTTGTCACCAACATACTCTGATGCCTTCATGAACTCTGGCTGGCACCTGCCCAGGCTAAGGGCTGGCTGGGGAAGTATGAGAGGAACAGGCTGGGCAAATATTTGACCAGCCATCATCATTACTGCCTAAACCAACCAGCAGTGGTTTTCCCTAGCAGTGCCCCAAGCACGGGCTCCGGCTGCAGCTTTTCCCACTGCACAGAGATCATGAGCGCCCTTTCATCACTCTGCATATTTGCTCCCAACCAATTCCATCCTTCTAGTATTTAGCCTGCCGAAACGCTGTGTGAAGTGCTGACCTCAGCTCTTTTCAAGCTCACACGGTGTTTGCTTGCACCCAAGCGGGAGGCCTATTAAAGCCATTGCTCACCTTGGGCACAGCTACCCAGAGACTAATGACCCTCTGCAAGTGCTTGGGCCAACTCTGACCAGGCTGACCAGCTGCATCCCCTGCCTCTACCCACGCCAGGTACAAGATGGTCATTGAAGCCTGCTCTCTGCAGCCAGACATCGACATCCTGCCCCATGGAGACCAGACCCAGATTGGGGAACGGGTTAGTAGCAGCCTCTGAGGGGTTTTTTCAAAGCCAGGACCCCCAACCTACCATGCCCTGAGACACTACTCAGGACAGTGGGTAACTAGGAAATAGGAGACGTTGAAGGCTGAAGAGTTGCCTGCAGTAAGGTCAAACATGATGTCCTTGATGATGTCCTTTGACAGGTTTTCAGTCCTGCTTGAAGGGCAAGGTCAGCTTAGTGCCCTCCCAGGCTGGGGATCTTCTTCATTTGTGCCCCAGGTATACACTGAGAGCCCACACAGCACTGTGCTCAGCCTGGGGTTGTATTGTTCCTGTTCATCCTCCAGATGGGGTCCCCTCCACAAGCTTAGACAAATAGGATTCTCCTACAACTGTCCTCCTTTTGTGTGATTTAAACCCCTGCTGCCTCTGTCTTTGTTTGTACTGGTCAGATGGTCCCTAGCACCTACACAATGAATCTTTAAAGACCTGGGGCTCATGCTCCCCTCTTCTGAATGAATTCAGTAAACATGTGCAAGTTCCTTCTCTATGCAAGGTGAGAAGCAGGCAAAGAAGTGGATAGAGCCTGGCCTCCATCCCAAAGAGCTCACAGTCCAGTAGGGGCCAGGACAGTGTCCCCTGAATGGCTGAGGGCATGATCTGTTCCTCCTCTTTGGTGACAGGGCATCAACCTGTCTGGTGGTCAACGCCAGCGAATCAGTGTGGCCCGAGCCCTCTACCAGCATGCCAATGTCGTCTTCTTGGTGAGTGCACCAGCTGGCAGTCCCCTTGGGGTCCTGGTCTCTGGCTGCCTCCCAGGCCTAACTGCCCACCTCCACCTCCCCGCAACCCCACCATCATCCAACAGTCTCCCTCTCCAGGAATAAATCCCTCCTGCCAGAGATATTGCCTAATCATCCTAGTGATAGGGAAACTGAGGCAGGCAAGGATAGCACAAATGACCCATTGCAGACTTCAGATTGAGCTCTGCAGTAGCCAATAAGGAGAGGCAAGCTGTAGTTATAGGCTGCCTGTCTGTGGGACAGCCGAACCCCTCAACACTTACGCAGCCCGACTATAAGAATGGCTGATAACAGAATGTGTGCTGCCACTTCCCATCTTATGCCCAGGGCAGACATTGCTAATTGTTCACAGCATTATTTCCTATGGAACTTAACTCATCCTCAAAATCCCTCTCAACACAGCACTCCAGGTAACCACTAGCCATCAAACATGAGATAAAACTAGGCCGGGCACGGTGGCTCACACCTGTTAGCCCAGCACTTTGGGAGGCCGAAGCGGGAGGATCACGAAGGCAGGAGATCGAGACCATCCTGGCTAACAGGGTGAAACCCCATCTCTACTAAACATACTAAAAATTAGCTGGGCGTGGTGGCAGGCGCCTGTAGTCCCAGCTACTCGGGAGGCAGAGGCAGGAGAATGGCGTGAGCCCGGGAGGCAGAGCTTGCAGCGAGCTGAGATCGCGCCACTGCACTCCAGCCTGGGCGACAGAGTGAGACTCCGTCTCAAAAAAAAAAAACTTATTCGCAATCCTTACGCTACTTCATGTCAAGCTCTGTTGTGTCAGGTGCCTTGACTGACACTGAAGAATTCTAAGACCCAGTCCTTGGCCTCAAAGATTTAGAATCTGATTAGGGAGACAGAGCTCACCCAGTTCAAGAGGCCCAGCCCAGTTCAAATCCAAACTGTGCGGCATAAACTATGAGGGGGCCTTGTCCAGGGAGACAACTGTGAGGGCTGGAGTAATCAGGGAGGGCTTCCTGGAGGACAGCCTCAAAGGGAGAGTCAATTAAACAGAAGGAAAGAGGGAGGCCAGTTGCACAGGGAGTTGGAAGAAGGAAGCTCAAGTCTCTGATTCCAGCTTTATTCCCTCCCCTCTCCCTACACCACACGCACAAGCACTCCTTTACTAAAGACACTTCATAGTGGGGAGATTCATAGTCTCCGTTACCGTCTGACACACGCACAGCATTTTACAAAGCATTGGTGCATTCGCGATCTCTCATGAGATTTAAACAACCCTGCTAGAGAAAAGTGAGGTGGACATTTTATTTCAGCAAATGTTTATGAAGCATCTACTCTGTGCCAGGCATACGCACAAGAAGTCTCAGTTCTTGGGAGTGCCATAATCAGGAATGGACAAACGATCAGATCTGGCTTTGCGCCAGTGTCACGGGAATAGGGAGGAAGGAAGGGTAGGCGTGGGGGTCAGGACAGAACGCTGAAGGAACTGGTGCTTAGGTGAGCGAAGGATGGGTAGGAGTTCACAAGGCAGACAAAAGGCAGAACAGCGCTCCAGGCAGGGGAACAGCTCAGGAGAAGGCCCAGATGGCAGGCTTCCTGGGAACCTGGAATGCAGAGTGCTGGGAAAGCACAGATGAAGCATGAGTCTAGAAGGGAAAGCGAGAGGTTATAAAGCACCTGGAACACCAGCCCACAGGGTTTGACTTTAGAGATGATGGGGAGCCGTTGAAGGTCCAGGAGTCAGGCAGTGAAGCGATTAGATCTGTTTGAGAGTGATATCTGACAACTGCCCCATTTTAAGATGAGGTAACCAAGGCCCAGAGAGGTTGGGTGAGTTGTCCAAAGCCACACAGCTAACTAACTTCAGTCCCTAGACCAGAGTTGATAGAACTCTAATGGGTTTTATACTCATTGTCACCCCTCCCCCCCATGTCTTTCCCTACCCTCTACTCTCCTCCTCTCCCTTCTGCCCAGGATGACCCCTTCTCAGCTCTGGATATCCATCTGAGTGACCACTTAATGCAGGCCGGCATCCTTGAGCTGCTCCGGGACGACAAGAGGACAGTGGTCCTAGTGACCCACAAGCTACAGTACCTGCCCCATGCAGACTGGGTGAGGGGGAACAAGGGGGTGAGGCTGTAGGGGGCAGGGCTGGGGAGGCTGTCAGGCATCTTGGCAGGAACCAATCCGTTGTCTTGGTAGCAACTGCTGAGGGCCACAAAGTGTAAGAGACCAGCACTGGATGGCTTTATGCATGCTGGGCATTTCAGGGAGACCCTGTACAGGCCAGGGGTTTGGTATCACCTAGACCCACAGACACTCCCCATCCTGGCCTGAGCCCTCCCATGGTACACTCAAGGCTGGCACCAAGAAGTCTCAGGAATAATCAAGTGCTCACTTCTCACCTTCTGATTCCTGCCCTTTTGATGACCCATCCCCCCAGTCACGGGGAGTGCCCATTTGGATGGAAAAGCCATCTTCCCACCCTATGACCTTCGTGGTGTGGATGGATGCACCGCCCCGGGAATCATATGGGAAATATGGAACCAAACAATACAGTAGTAATAGAAACTTCAGGCTGGGCGCAGTGGCTCACACCTGTAATCCCAGCACTTTGGGAGGCCAAGACAAGAGGATCACTTGAGCCCAGAAGTTTAAGGCTGCTGTGAACCATGATCACGCCACTGCACTCCGCTGCAGCCTGGGCAACAGAGCCTTGTCTCTGAAAATTTGAAAAAGGAAAGAAAGAAAGAAACTTCAATGTTATCAGTAGAGTCCAATGTTGTGAAACCCCTCATTAACTAAATTCCCATACTCTTCAGTAGGTAGAAAATAATTACTTTTTGATTTATTAGAAAGCACTTAATTTTTAAGATGGAGATCACGTAACTTTTGACCTCTAGGTCTTGCCTACTCCTATATAAATTCTCCTCTAAACAACAGCCAAAATTGAGGCTCTCTCTGAGCTTCAGGCCGGTGCCAAATGGCTCTGCTTATTTTCCCTAAAATAAATCTTCCTTCCATGTATGATGAGACCCCCTCCAGTATAAAAAAGACCCAAAGAAAATCACCCAAAGAAAAAAGGCCCAAAGATAAGACCCAAAGACCCAAAGATTTAAATATATATACAGATACAAAAGGTTTGTTTCTGAGTTTCTGTAGTGACCTTGGCAATACCTTGTAGTTCAGGACAATCCTGAGGAACACAGAAGTTCTGGGTTCCTTGAGGAATCAGTGACCAGGTCTCTCGAGCCCCTTGAACACCAGCATAGGGTGGGAGAGGGTGAGTGCAGCAGGGGTGGGTGTCTGAATTAATGGCAGGTCTATGTGATGGTGTCATCAAGTGTTCCAGATAAAAAGTTTTATTGAGCCAGGCGCGGTGGCTCACGCCTGTAATCCCAGCACCTTGGGAGGCCCAGGCGGGTGGATTGCTTGAGCGGAGCCCAGGAGTTCGAGACCAGCTTGGGGTAACATGGTGAAACCCTATCTCTATAAAAAAAAAAAAAAAATCAAAAAATTAGCCAGGTATGGTGGCGTGCACCTGTGGTCCCAGCTACTCAGGAGGCTGGGGCAGGAGGATGGCTTGAGCCAGGAAGCAGAGATTGCAGTGAGCTGAGATGGTGCCATTGCACCCCAGCCTAGGCAACAGAGTGAGACCCTGTCTCAAAAAAAAAAAAAAAAATTTATTGATTCCAAAGAGGCATGGCCACACACACTTAGACCAGCAGGTGCTTTGCTAAGCCCTGATGGAGGCTGCCAGACCCGCCGTCAAGAGGAGCTAAGGGTAGTGTACAATGAGCCCAGTTAGTGTATGACAGCCGCTGCCATGGGTGGAGTCCTTGTGAATAACCAGCCAGCTTGAGCAGGATGCACTAATTTGCTCTGCAAACCCAGCCATTGAGAATTACCCCTCAGATGTACTGAACTCTAGGTCCTAGGAGTATGTTGGTGGGGGTAGATTATCAATACCAGCCCACTTGCAGTGGATGAGCTGGAGGCCATTTGTGGTGAGGAAAGGGTTGTGTCCACCTCCGTCTCAGACTCCACAATTGAGGGATGTGACCACCATTCCTCCCCAGCCAGCCCCCAAACTAGGTTTGTTGCTGCCTTTTCAGATCATTGCCATGAAGGATGGCACCATCCAGAGGGAGGGTACCCTCAAGGACTTCCAGAGGTCTGAGTGCCAGCTCTTTGAGCACTGGAAGACCCTCATGAACCGACAGGACCAAGAGCTGGAGAAGGTGGGTATATCCAGGGGTGGCCAAGCAGCCACCCCTGGATGCAAAGGTTCTGCTAGAACCTGAACTCATAAAGGTCTTGCTGTCCTTACTGCCCCAGGAAGCCCCCTAAAGGGCAGATGTGGGAGCTGGGCATGAACTGGCTCCTACCAGAGGAGAGACAGTACCTGCGCCAGGTGCCCAGGGCAGAATCAGGTGGGCACCTTCGCCTTATCCTGAGGTAGTCAGATACTATTTAGTTGCAAAGTTTCAGAAAATCAACTCAAACTGGCAAAGAAAACTAAGCAAAGAAAACAAGAGGGAGTTAAGGATTTATTGACCCATGAAACCAAAAAGTCCAGGTGTGTCATAACTTTAAGTGTGCTGGATCCAGGTAGTCAGTGTCATCAGAAATCTGTTTCTTCCATCTCTTGGCTCTGCTCCCCTCAAATTAGCTCAGCTCCCCTCAAATTGGCTCCATTCTCATGGTATCAGTGAGGGCCACCAGCAGTCTTAGGTTTACATTCTCCCAGCTCAACAACTCTGCCAGAAAAAAAAGTGCCTCTTTCGCCATAGTTCAGCAAAAGTCCCAGGGCTGAGTCTCATTGGTCCAGTTTGGTCATGTGCCCACCCCTGAACAAATCACTGTGGCCAGGGATGTGGAATGTGAGGATTGGCCTGTCCTGGGTCATATGCCACTTTGGGAGCCAGATCTACCTGAATCACAGAGACTAAAAATAGGGGAAGAGTGGTTCCCCACAGGGATATGGGGGTGCTATTATCTGATGAAGGGAAAGGACTCAATGCTGGCAAGATGAATGTGTGTCTGTCTGCCCCTCCCTCAGGCAGGGACAACGTGGAAATCTGACATTGGTCATCACCAGAGTAGTTACCCCTTAACTTCCCCTTCCCCCACCAACCATATACCCTGAAGACATTGCCCAGGCCACATCTGTCTTTTAGGAGACTGTCACAGAGAGAAAAGCCACAGAGCCACCCCAGGGCCTATCTCGTGCCATGTCCTCGAGGGATGGCCTTCTGCAGGATGAGGAAGAGGAGGAAGGTACAGGCAATGGGACTGGGAGTGAAATTATGGCCTGAGGTCTGATCAGCCACAGAGAGACTAAGGTTTGGGGTTCTGGGTGTGGTGCAGTAGTGTGCCTTTGATTAAATGACTTCCCTCTATGTGCCCCCGTTGTCCCCTCAGTAAGTGGGGATAAAATGCCCCCTGATTCACCCTCAGAGGGATGGAAATGTGTAGCCACAGAGTGGGTTCTTGCGGCCTGCAGAGGAGGCAGCTGAGAGCGAGGAGGATGACAACCTGTCGTCCGTGCTGCACCAGCGTGCTGAGATCCCATGGCGAGCCTGCGCCAAGTACCTGTCCTCCGCTGGCATCCTGCTTCTGTCACTGCTGGTCTTCTCACAGCTGCTCAAGCACATGGTCCTGGTGGCCATCGACTACTGGCTGGCCAAGTGGACCGACAGCGCCCTGACCCTGACCCCTGCAGCCAGGAACTGCTCCCTCAGCCAGGTGTGACCGGAGGCCCGTGGCAGAGGCTGGGAGTGGGGGTGGGGGAAGGGCTGAGCCCATGGGCACCTCGGAACTCAGGCTCACTCTCTGCCTGTGAAGGAGTGCACCCTCGACCAGACTGTCTACGCCATGGTGTTCACGGTGCTCTGCAGCCTGGGCATTGTGCTGTGCCTCGTCACGTCTGTCACTGTGGAGTGGACAGGGCTGAAGGTGGCCAAGAGACTGCACCGCAGCCTGCTAAACCGGATCATCCTAGCCCCCATGAGGTATGCCTCTCCCCTGGCCAGGCTGGGGCTGTGAGCAAGTCACTGTTCTCTGAGCCTTAGTCTTCCCATCTATAAAATGGGGATATACAACCTGTCACAAGCTTGTGGGGGTGACTGAAGGAGACAGTGTGTGTAAAAGTGCCCTCCTTGTGCAAGAAGCAGGGAGAAACTGGCATTTACCCAGCCAGATACTGTGATAGGCATTGTGTGTGGTTAGCTCATCTAATTGTCACCATGGCCCTTTAAAGTGAGCGTCTGCACGTCCAAGTAAAGATTGGTTTCTCCTCCCTAAGCAGGTGTAATTTGCCCATCCTCACCCATGAGTTCAGCTCCCTGCCCTCCCCTCCCTCCATCTCCCTCAGCCAGCCTCAGGTTTTGACACTGGGGGAACAGGTAGCTGTTCTACTAATAATTTCCTGTAATGGGATGGATAAAAATCTCAAAGGCCACTTGATGTCAAAGAGGTTTAAAGTTGTCCCTGCCCAATTGGTTGGCCAACTTGGTTTAAAAACACAACAGGCAAACAGGTTTTCTGGCCCCTTGTCGAGGCTAGACCTCACTATCTAACTGCACTTTTTACTTTCCAGCCTCATGAGTTTTCTGTGGCCCACAGATATGGCCTCCAAGTTTATCTACTCTCTATTTGCCCCAGCTCTGTAGTTCTGAAACTCCCTGGTTGGGGTTGGGCTGACTCTGGGTCAGCCAGCCGGCAGGCTGTCCCCAGGGCCCTGTTCCTCTTGGCAGGTTGTCCCTCTGGAGAGAACTCTGTGTCCCAGGAGGACAGCTGCTGAGTCAGGCCGAACCGGCAGCTGAGAAAGGCGGCAGTGGTCGGATGGGCTTGAGAAACTGAAAGGCTTACGAAAGACCAGCGCCCCTTTGGGCAGCTGCAGGAATTCACAGGGATACAGGCCAGATGTCTACAAATTGGCAGAGGATGCCAGACCCATGAATGACTCCAGAGACACTTACATGAAATAAGTAACTATCTCATTCAGTAAACAGGAAGTAAATCAATGGACAAATGAGTAACTCTTCCTCTGGCTGCCTCTTAGGTTTTTTGAGACCACGCCCCTTGGGAGCATCCTGAACAGATTTTCATCCGACTGTAACACCATCGACCAGGTACAGAGGACCGTGCCACACTTTCCCCCCTTCCAGAGACACCTCGGACCCCTGGGGGCTTCTCCTGTCTGAGGCTGGGTTCCCCAGATCGGGTGATCACAGCCCTCTGGGAGGAAGCCAGTGTCTCCGATCCGATTATAATGCTGCCTCAGGGCTGGGGCCTCCCTTGTGGGAGCCTCACAGTAAGGCTGAAGGAAACCAGATCCCTTTAGCTTCCACCTGAGATCCCACTGGCTTTCTCTAGTAAAGTTCCAGCATATTCTGAACCAAGGTGGCTGATTGTATGGAGAATATTCATTTTGATTCAGCCTGTGTTCTTTATTTACCATCGTACTAGATGGTGTGAAAACAAAATCTTGATTCCTACCTCAGGGAGTTTACCTTGTAGCTGGAGAGATGAGATATGTGCCTATAATAAAGGGAGAGCAAGGCCGGGCTCAGTGGCTCACTCCTGTAACCCCAGCACTTTGGGAGGCGGAGGCAGGAGTATCACTTGAGGCCAGGAGTTCAAGACCAGCCTGATGGCCAACATGATGAAACCCCTTCTCTATTAAAAATACAAAAATTAGCCAGGTGTGGTGGCAGGTGCCTGTAATCCCAACTATTTGGGAAGCTGAGGCAGGAGAATCATTTGAACCCAAGAGGCAGAGGCTGCCGTGAGCCAAGATTACGCTGCTGCACTCTAGTCTGGGCAACAGTGAGACTCAGTCTCAAAAAAATAAAGGATCAAAAAATAAAGTGAGAGCAAAATATGGCAGCCAGTAGCACTGTAAACACTGTCAATACCAAAATTCACCTCACTTTCTCCCCCTCGTCTCCCTCAGCACATCCCATCCACGCTGGAGTGCCTGAGCCGCTCCACCCTGCTCTGTGTCTCAGCCCTGGCCGTCATCTCCTATGTCACACCTGTGTTCCTCGTGGCCCTCTTGCCCCTGGCCATCGTGTGCTACTTCATCCAGAAGTACTTCCGGGTGGCGTCCAGGTGATGGCCTCAGGGGTGAGGGGTGGGAGGTGCTTTGCAATGTGCAGTTTGGTGTACTTGCTAGGCTCATCATTATAAAAGTAGTAGGGTCATGTTCCCTCCAAAAAATAAAAACAAAAAAACAGAAATGAAGGAAATAGAAATATCCACATCTTATTCCACCACCCTAATATAATAGTCTGCCAACACATGCACACACTGAGGTTGACATCTGAATTATTTCCTTGGGAGATATGGTCAGGACTGGAATTGCTAGGTCACGATAAATGCACATTTTGTGCCCTTCATTCATTTTGCCAACATGCTTCCCAGGAGGGTTGCATCATTCTAGTGGTCAGGCTGATTGCTGATGCATGAAATCGGAGGGCACCTGATTCAAGTAGTGTTACGATAACACCTCCCAGCCCACGTGAGTCCAGAGTGTAGCTGTAAGCCTTGACTTGAGAGAGCCTCTCACAGCCATTCTCATGGATCACATTTGCCCTCATGAGCTTTGGATCTGTGCATGCCTCTTTCCTCCTCAAAATTTTCTAAGAATGTTCTCTAGAGAGTTCTTTCTGGGAGTGATTCTGCTAAACTCATAGATTCAAAGAATTGTAAGAAAAAATTTAAAGAACGTCCAGGCCAGTGTTTCTCAAACTGCCCATCAGTGGGTCATGAAATCAATATCATGGATCACAACCAGCATTTTTTAAAAAATGAAATAGAACAGAAAACATCAGACTGTATTCATAGAGTAAAGCAAGCTTTGCTTCATGAAACCTTTGTTTTGGTCATGTAGGTGTGTGAGTACTAATTTGTGAGATAAAATATATTTCTGACTGCAGGTTGTGGTCAGAAAGGTTAAGTACTTTTCCCAAGTGCACATAGTTGGCTAGAAACTAGAGTCGAGATACTTATTAGCAATAATAAAATTTAGATGCATTTTGGCCACAATTACCTGCCCCAAAGGATCAACATTTGTATAAATGGCTTTCTGCTTGGATGATCCAGAATGGCCCAACACCCACACGAGGAACATAGCTTTTTGACACTCACAAAATTCAAAGTGCTACACAAGCTGTTCTACAAAGTTCATTTCTTCTGCCAGAGAAACAGCCCAGTCTCTCTGGCACCCAGTCTGACCCTGGAGATGGTTTATCAGGGAAATCAATTTCCTGCATCCCAAACTGGCCTCCCTGGCACTGATGTGCTTGTCAAGGTGCAGCTTTGGGGAGCAGGAGGCAATTCTGTTGCCACGGAAACCTCTGGCCTTACCCTGAGCTGAAACCTATCATTTCAGCACATCACTGGCCAGGGTCTAAAGAGCTCCTTGATGGGGTAAGCGGAAGATGGGGTTGAACGCTTTGAGTTTGGTCTTCTGTTCCTTTGGCCAGCTGTCTCAAGGTTCAGATTGTTCACCTATAAAATGGAACTAACACTGCCTGCCCAGCCTTAGCTCAGCTCCAGGCTGTGCAGCAGAAGTACAGGGACAGATGGCGACCTGGGGTGGACAATGCCCAGGACAGCAGTAACTGTGCCCCACGTCAGGCTGTGTCTAAGCATTGTACATAAACGATCTCATTCAGTGCTCACAAAAGCTCAATGGGCTGGTGGCATCGTCTTCTCCCTTCACGGGGTAAGAAGCTGAGGCCTAGAGAAGTGAGGCCATTCACCCACACAGCAGTAGCAGGTGGAGCTAGGCTTCAGGCCCAGGCTGAGCCCTGAGCCTGCCCTCTTAACTATTCCACTCTGTTCCCCGCCACAGGGACCTGCAGCAGCTGGATGACACCACCCAGCTTCCACTTCTCTCACACTTTGCCGAAACCGTGGAAGGGCTCACCACCATCCGGGCCTTCAGGTACGAGTCCACATTCCCCCAAGGTAGGAGTGGAACAGGGGTGGGGCCAGGGGCCACAGGCCATGAGATTTGATTCTCAGGACTCCACTTGAGAAGGCCAAGGACACCTTCTCTCTCAAGCTGCCTCAGGCCCCAAGGCCCAAGGGATATCCACCAGCAGGGACAGGCCAGGTGGGCTCCCACTGAATGTTCTAGAGAGGAAAATTCCAGCTCTGTAGACAAGCCCAGGGCCTCTGTGAGGCAGAGCATGAAAAGAAACAAAGCTGGGACAAGTCTTCATGTATCAATGCTAGAAAGGGCCTTAGGTACGGGCCACCCTGAGCCCTTCTTTTATTAAGGAGCCCCTGTGTGTCAGATACTATGCTGAGTACTGTACAGGTCAATCCCACTCATTCTGCACTGCAACCCTCGGTGCTGAGAATGGTCATTTCCATTGCACAGATAAGGAAACTGAGGCACAGAGACGTTCTATACTCTCTCTGTGTAAGGTGCCACAAAGCCAAGACTTGAACCTATTTGTTCATGCAACAAACATTTACTAAGCCCCGACCATGTGCTAAGCCCCATGCCAGGCACTAAAAAGATGAGTCAAATAAGCCGCTGCCCTGCAGGCGTTTACAGCCCAGACTTTGAGCAGGCCAGGATAAACCCATGTGACAAGTACTCTGAAAAAAGCGGATTCAAGGGCTGTGGGAGCATAGAAGAGAGACAGTCAGGGAAGGTTTTTGTACTGGAGGTGTCATCAGAACTAGGACTCAAAGGAGGGGCAGGAGTTCACCAGGCTGAGGAATTCCTGAAAACTTCAGTGCCTCTGCCATCATCTCACTACCCTGAGTGATGATCTTGGGGTGGACAGGAGCATCTGAGACTGCCTGGGGAGTGAAGGAAGCTGTTGTTCCCCAATCCCCAAGAGTCTGTCTGATCTCCAGAGGCATCTCTCTTCCAGTCAGGCAGGCCATAGACCCCTGACACACATAGTTGGGCTCTTTTCTCATCTTCACCCAGAGAGTGATAATGGGTTATTTTTAGGGTGGCACAGCTGCACGAAGTGTGACAGTAACCATGAGACACCAAGCACTGTGTCCAGGAGTAACCATAGGGCACAAGGACCAGCCAAGGGCCCAGAGTGTCTTACATCTCCTCCCCCAACCCCTGAAGTCCAGCTTCAGCCCTGGAGAGGTACCCAGGCCCCTCTGCCCACTCCCTGGAGCACCTAGGGCCAGTGGAAAGCCACCTCTTAGGGATCTTGTCTAAGTAAAGAAGAGCAGAGCAAAGCTCTTCCCTGGCCTTGGCACTGCTCCCTAGACATCCCTTGCCCCTGGACAAGCCTGTGCTGTGTCTTCCACAAAGAAGCTTGCTGGGGACTGGATTATGACTCTAGAGTCTCCTCCTAGCCTCCTCTTCTCAAGCCTGAACTTCTCCCGTTCCTTCAACTTCCAGGTCCCTCGACATTACTGAGCCTAGCCTTTGCTCTAAGTTTTGGTGATTTCCCTCTCTCAATTGGTGTCTCAGAGGGCCCTGGGGTAGAGAGATGGTGACTCTTCTAGAGTGGGCCAGAGCCCCTTGTGTTGCAGATCCCAGCTTCCTGTAAGCAGCCTCAGATCAGGCCAAACCTGTGGTCAGCCAGAGCCACTGCTACCCAGTGAGGTCTTCCATACCCTACTGACACGGTGAATGATTTTTAAATTTGAATGAAAGGCTTTTTAATCAACCCTGTACACATTTAATGCATTGGCTTTAACCCAGCAGCCTGTTGAGAGCTATTAGCATTTATTGATTGCCCACTTACTACATGCCAGGCACCGTGCTAAGTGTTGTATGTGCATTATTACGTTTAATCCTCACAAGAACCGCATAACATAGGTACGAGTCGCCACATTCTCCAGATGCAGAAGCGAGACCCAGAGAGGCTGGGTAATCAATCCAAGGTCACACAGACTGCGGGGGCTGGTGCTGAGCTTGGAACCCAGGTTTGCCTGACCTTCTGGGCTTTCCTAAGAGATCTTATTTTTTCCCAAAAGAGTTTCAAGAGTGCCCAGTACTGGGCTCAGTGGCGGGCTCAGAGGTTGTTTTTGTTCATGTAGGAACTATCACTTCCCCATTTTTTTCATGAGAAAACTGTCTCAATCCTGATACACAGCCAGGAAGTTGTGATGTTCAGGCTCCAACCTGGGTTTACATGGTTCTGAGGCTGGGGCTCTTTTCTAGTCCTCAGACACACTGTCGCACGCCTGTGGCAGAAGCTCCCATCTCACACTTGCCGGCCCTCAACTCACACAGTCCTGAGACCCACATACGCTGAGCGCCTCACACTCCTATAACGCGCACATGCCCTGACGCACACACATCTTCAACACACACTTACTCAAACCCTTCAGGCATGGTTTCACACTCACCGCAGACACGTCACCCTCCCACACATCTCCACCCTGGGGGTGTGCAGTAGCATGCTCTCTCCCACCTCAGAGCCTCCCTTCAGTCCCCTCAGACACATGCCGTCTTTCTACCCAGAGACAATCAAAGCTGAACTAACACCTTTCAGGGTGAAATGCAAATGCCCAGTAAGGTACGTCTTGGGTGCCTCCGTGTCCCCTGAGTTTGGTCCTATCAAACCAGTGATGATGAGGCATCTTTTCTTTCGTTCCTTCCTCCATCATCAAACAAGCGCTCCTGCATCTCCTCTGGGCCAGGCCTACGTCAGCAAGGTCTGAGGGAAGCCGCCAAGGAGAGTGATGACGACAGCCCAGGCTGATCAGAGAGAGGAGGCAGGTCCATGCGCAGTAACTCAGGGAAAACATGATGAGGACCTAAGGATGAGAAAGAAGCCTCCAGAGTTCCCTGTACAGAGAGATTCCATCCATTTCAGAGGGTCAGGGGAGTGCCATGCATTCATCCAACAAATATTTATTGATAGTGCCAGGTGCTGGGGTACATTGGTGAATAAAACATCTTCATGGAATTTGCAGTTTATTGAGGGAGATGATTATAAATAGCTAGAGAAATGCATGTACAGCAGATACTGTGGAGCAAACAGGTTGCAGACAATAATAGGGGAAACCTACTTTATAGTAAGGTAGTAGCCAGGAAGAGGCTCTCTGAGGAGGCAGCATTTAAGGTAAGGCCTGAAGGTTGAGTTGAGCCAGGCTTATGAAGAGCAAGGGCAAAAGCCTTCCAGGAAAAGGGAATAGTGTGTGCAAAGGCCCTGGGGTAGGGAAGACTTTAGTATTGTCACAGAGCCTTTAAAAGGCTGAGTGGCTGCAGCATAGTGTGTGGGGTGTTTGTAGCAGGAATCAGGTTGGCAGGAGGGGGTTCTTCATCCTATAGGCAGTGGAAGGTCATTAATATTCTTTTTTTTTTTTTTTTGTGAGGCAGAGTCTCACTCTGTCACCCAGGCTGGAGTGCAGTGGGGTGATCTTGGCTCACTGCAACCTCCACCTCCCGGGTTCAAGCGATTCTCCTGCCTCCCTCAGCCTCCCAAGTAGCTGGCATTACAGGTGTGCACCACGACGCCCAGCTAATTTTTGTATTATTAGTAGAGACAGAGTTTCACCATGTTGGCCAGGCTGGTCTTGAACTCTTGACCTCAGGTGATCCGCCCGCCTCAGCCTCCCAAAGTGCTGGGATTACAGGGGTGAGTCACTGCATCTGGCCAGAGATCATTAATATTCTAAACAGTGGGGGAGAGGACACAGTTTGCGATTTAGATAGATTAAGCCAGCCACTGTGTGGAGTGTGGACTGTAGGGAGACAGCAGGTAGACGTATTCAGGAAGCTGATGCAGTAGTCCAGGTGAGAGTTTGTGGTGGGCAGGAAGCAGGATAGAGGGGGAGGGAGGCAAGGACTCTTTTGGAGATAGACATAAGAGGGGCCAAGGGGCTGAATGTGAATCCAGGTGATTCCTGGGTGAGAAACTGGGTAAAGGGAGGCGGCCCTTATTATAATGGGTAAGACCTAGAGAAAATGGGTCTTGGGGTAAAAACAAGAGTTTGGAGGAGGTGGGAATTCTGGACAGGTTTGAATAAGCAGAAAGGAGTGGGGTGGACATTCCAGAAAGGGATAGCTTACATGAAGTGGCCACGGTGGCATGTCTGGGGACTGGAGAGGCCCTGGAGGCTCCCTCTGCAGGTAGGGAGACTCCTAGGAGCTATGTGGACCAACACTGTTCCCTTAGGAACTTCTCATCCTCCCTCCAGGTACGAGGCCCGGTTCCAGCAGAAGCTTCTCGAATACACAGACTCCAACAACATTGCTTCCCTCTTCCTCACAGCTGCCAACAGATGGCTGGAAGTCCGAATGGCAAGTGCTATTCCCCCCTACCCTGGCCCCTGCAGAGGGCTTCTGATAGGAGGGTGGGGCCAGAGCAAGAGCACACAGGAAGCTGGGGATGAAAGAGAGGATAGGATACCAGATCGTGTGGACACCAAGTCTTCCTGCTTCCCCCAGCCCTGGTGGTCCTCCTAGTGTCTAGCCTGCGCTCCTTTTCCCCATATCACTGCCTGGAGGCTTGTGTATCTGAGGTGTGTGCCAGTGGCAAGAATAGTTGTGAATGTGTATCTGCAGTGGGTCATATGACACCCACGTTGTGTGTGTTTGTGGGCCAGCTGAGGCATGCGTGTTAAAGGGTGTGCAGGGGCTAGGGGGTGGGGGAACATGAGCTTGTGGGACATGTTGGCTCCTGGGGCTCCAGCCTTTGCAGCCCTTGTGTGTGTCTGGTGATGTGTGCGTGAGTTGCAGGGCTGGAGTGGAGGCCTCGCTGAACTGCTCTCTGCTCCGAAAGGGAGTGAGGTGGAACAGGGGCCTGTGGCTCTAACCCCTGAGCTCCCAGGCCAGCTCCTCTCCCTCCCCAGGAGTACATCGGTGCATGTGTGGTGCTCATCGCGGCGGTGACCTCCATCTCCAACTCCCTGCACAGGGAGCTCTCTGCTGGCCTGGTGGGCCTGGGCCTCACCTACGCCCTAATGGTGAGCGGCAGTGGGCTAGGGCAGAGGAGGGGTCAGACACCAGCACTCCCGGAGCACCTTCCTCACTGGAGGCATGAGATGCCCCCAGGCCTTACCCCAAGTTCATTTGCATCTGATGCCAGAGGGACGGTGTGGGCAGGAAGGCTGACTGGCAGGCCCCAGGGCCCAGGCCCCAGACAGGCGGAGGTTGGGGAGCCACACGACTAACCCTCCCTGTGCCTCCAGGGAGGGCTGCTCTGAGCAGGCAGTGGATGGCAGCAAAAGGAATCTGGGGCCCTGGCCCCTCTCCAGCCTTAAGAAGAGCCATTCTGGTGGCTGAGGACAGAACTAACCGACCACGGAGTGTGCGCCACTGGCTTGCTCCCCACAGGTCTCCAACTACCTCAACTGGATGGTGAGGAACCTGGCAGACATGGAGCTCCAGCTGGGGGCTGTGAAGCGCATCCATGGGCTCCTGAAAACCGAGGCAGAGAGCTATGAGGGGCTCCTGGGTGAGAGGCTCAGGGAGAGGGGTGGGGAAGAGTCCAAGGAGGAGTGTGTCTGGGTTGGGGGCCACAAGGGAGCCTGGGGATGGGGTGGCACTTTCAGATACTAGCTGTGGCCCATGCCTGGTTGGCTGAGCCCAGCCCGGCCCCCAGCACCATCGCTGATCCCAAAGAACTGGCCAGACCAAGGGAAGATCCAGATCCAGAACCTGAGCGTGCGCTACGACAGCTCCCTGAAGCCAGTGCTGAAGCATGTCAACGCCCTCATCTCCCCTGGACAGAAGGTCAGAGCACAGGCCCAACCCAATGCTGCAGGACAGGCGTGAGCAGGGGATGGGGCATGCACGGAGTTGGATGGCTTCGCAGTCACCTCGTGGCCCTCCAGGGCCGAGGCCTCTCACTATTCAGACATCGCAGTCTCCTGCCCTGGGCCTGTGGGGCCCCATCTTTCCTCTCCCTCTATTCCCTTTCCCCAGTGCTGCCCTCAGGCCTTGTCTTCTCACTCATCCACCAAGGAGACCGACACTCTGGACTCCCCCAGCTCACATGGGCTTTGTCAGGGTCTCCCTCTCTGCGAATGGTCAGGGGCTTTCCCTAGGGCACTGCCCCGAGCTTCAGGGCAGGGACCTGGGGGCAGACAGCGAGGCCACCCTTGTACAGGGGGTGAGCCCCTGCCTTTGGCCCTGGCCCAACTCTCCTCTCATTTCCCCCTCTGTCTCTTTGTCTCTGTCTCACTTTGCTGTGGCTGTCCATGTCATTCTCTGACCTTGGGATGTACCTCTGTCCTTGCCTCTCTCATCCTTCTATGTCACTATCTCTGTCTCTGTATTGTAATTTCTGTTGGTACTCAAGTGCCAGGAAGCAACGGGATCAGAGGTGGCTCCATTGTAAGGCAGGGCACACAGACACATCCCTGCATACCACTCTCAGCTGCCCCTGTGTCCTCCTGCCACACCCATGCCCATAAAGATACACCAGTGCCCCCCAGCTCTCCTTCAGCCAAGTACCCGGCACACCCAGACCCACACCAAGGCCCAGGCAAATGGACATCCATGCCCGCACTTGCATGCCGGTCCCTGTGTGAGCCTTCTCTGGACCCACTGCAGGAAACAAGCCCAAACCTGTGGTGTCCAAGAGAAGCTGGTCAGAAAACCAGGCCAAAAAGAAACCCTGTGACCTCCCACACCTGCACACACACCCAGAGCTAGCATAGAGGCTACTCCCAGCAGCCCCAGAGCCCCAGTGGCAGTGCCTGCTTCTCTTTCCAGATCGGGATCTGCGGCCGCACAGGCAGTGGGAAGTCCTCCTTCTCTCTTGCCTTCTTCCGCATGGTGGACACGTTCGAAGGTGAGTTGTAAGGCGGGCACCCCATGTGTACCCACAGCCACCAGATGAGGCCTCAGCCCTGGCATGTGGTCAGACATGACAGGAGGCCCAGCAGTCACCACCTTCCCCTGCACCCTCATTGGGACCCATGCAGGGCACATAATCATTGATGGCATTGACATCGCCAAACTGCCGCTGCACACCCTGCGCTCACGCCTCTCCATCATCCTGCAGGACCCCGTCCTCTTCAGCGGCACCATCCGGTGAGCCCCACCACCCCTCAGGCCCACCCAGCCCCAGGCCGGCTCAGTTCCATCAGATCTGGAGCACAAAGAGGAGGGGGTTGGGGGAGACCAGGATCCCAGAGGTGTTTCCTGCTCATGCCCTTCTCCATCCCATCAGGCCCAGGCAGGCTCTGGAAGGGGATCCCCAACCCATGGGTCTAAGATGCTGTCCCCCACCCACTGCCACCACCTCGGTGCTTCTCCCAGCCAGACCTCCAACTCAGTCCACTCTCGCTCACTGCCCTCTTTGCCCCCTGGGGATGCAGGCAGGACCCTGCTCCCTCCCTACTGGGGCTTTCTGTGCCACTTCCAGATTTAACCTGGACCCCGAGAGGAAGTGCTCAGATAGCACGCTGTGGGAGGCCCTGGAAATCGCCCAGCTGAAGCTGGTGGTGAAGGCACTGCCAGGAGGCCTTGGTAACTACTCCTGGCTATGCAGCTGGGTTGGTTGGGCACTCAAGGACCCTGTAAGGATGGCAGACAGAAGCCTGTTTCTCAGGTTTGCCCCAAGTTTGGAGTCTGAAGCCCGGCAGGACCATTTAGTCCTACTTCTCACTATACGGGGGCCCAGAGAGGTCAGGTGTCTTGCCCCGGGTCACACAACTGGTCAGTTCAGGGTCTGGCTCCTCCTGCAGGGTACAGCGGGTACAGTCAGGGATCCTTGTGAGACAGAGGTTGCAAGTCCCCCATGCCACAGGGGCATCTTCAGCCCTGCCCTGCCCCATCCACCTGCATGCCTAGTTCTGCCTTAGGGGAGGAGAAGATGGACTGGGCAATCATAGACACAGGTCACTCATCAAGGCCACTGGTGATTGGCAAAGCCCTGGTATATTTGCTGCAGCTCCTGGAGCATTGGGGGTGGCCAAGCCTTGGTTTCAATGAATCACCCTACCAAGGCCCACACTACACACACACTCAGTGCACCACTCAGGGCGCACGCGCCCTCCCAGAACTGCGCAGGGCCACAGCAGCACACACCTCCAGGGGTGCCCTTCTCGTTGCAGTCCCTGCAGACGGCCTCCACATTGTCGTGTCAGGTGCACCAGCCCTGCACACGCCTGTGCTCTTGGACACACACCCACCTATTTGCCCCATACACACATTTTCCAACAGCTCCCCAAGCCTTCCCATCTGCTCCACTCACAGCACAAGATTAACTCAGTCCTACTTCATCTCCCCGGGCTGTTTTCAGATGCCATCATCACAGAAGGCGGGGAGAATTTCAGCCAGGGACAGAGGCAGCTGTTCTGCCTGGCTCGGGCCTTCGTGAGGAAGACCAGCATCTTCATCATGGACGAGGCCACGGCTTCCATTGACATGGCCACGGTTGGTCCTGGGCACCTCCATGGGACCGTGGTCTTGGAAAGGGTTTAGTGGGATGCTAGGAAGAAATTTGCACGAAATAGTCCTGAGGCTCAAGTTGCCTTTAACATCAAATGCTATGTGTTGCAGAAAATGAAAAGAGCTGGGGGGACCCTGACTCTGTCTAGTCTTAGGGAATGTTACACACACACACACACACAAAAAACACTACGCAAACACACACATAAGCTGCACACACAGACCCACACAGACTTCACACTGTCACCTATCACAACAGCACACACACAGCCACAACCACAACCTACATACACACACAGAGCTGAGCTCCCAACAGGCTGAGTCCAGTCCCTGAGTGCTGGGAACCTGTTCAGTCCTGTGGGGTGGGGGTGGGACTAGGATCGGGGTCAGATGGGAGCTGAGCCACAAACCTGGGCTCCACATCCCCCAAGCCAGGCTAGACGCCATCCATTGGGCAGGTGAGCCAACAGCTGTTGCCCCCACTTGGCAGGAAAACATCCTCCAAAAGGTGGTGATGACAGCCTTCGCAGACCGCACTGTGGTCACCATCGCGGTAAGGGGCCCATTGATGGGGTGCAGAGGGACACCCAGGGACAGGACCGGCCTCTTGTGGCTGTCATCAGTGCATAGCCCCTGGGCTTGCCTGGTCCCAGTAATCAAGAAAGAACCCTGAAGCAGTCAGTTCAGGGCAAGGGGTCTGGAGGGCATGCAGGGAGCCTAGGTTGCAGGATTTGGGGTGGGGGGTTTTGCCTCTGTACTTCCCTCAGATCTCCCCTCTCCTTCTCCAGGTTCCAAGGTCTGCCCCTGTCCCAAGGCCTTGTATGTTAGGCTGTGGTTACTTCTCCATAGGAAGTGGGGGAGGGGTTGTGGAGGGTCTCTGAGCCTTGAAGCCTGGAGGTGGGGTAGGGTTGGGACTTGGAGAGGAGAGAAGGGTGGTATTAGCAGATGGAGAGCTTGTAGTCACATCCACCCCAGGAAAGTGCAGTCCCCACAGTGACAGGACATTCCGGCCACATGCCTCATCCTCCTCCTCCAAGCTGCAGGAGGGCCGTCCTCAGCTGTGGCCCCCACTGCGGGTGGTGTTCCCACCATCCTGACCCGCCCCCTCCTGCCCTGCCCAGCATCGAGTGCACACCATCCTGAGTGCAGACCTGGTGATTGTCCTGAAGCGGGGTGCCATCCTTGAGTTTGATAAGCCAGAGAAGCTGCTCAGCCGGAAGGACAGCGTCTTCGCCTCCTTCGTCCGTGCAGACAAGTGACCTGCCAGAGCCCAAGTGCCATCCCACACTCGGACCCTGCCCATACCCCTGCCTGGGTTTTCTAACTGTAAATCACTTGTAAATAAATAGATTTGATTATTTCCTACTAGAGGCCCTGAGTCTGGTGGGCAGGGGCTGGCGGTGGATGGTGGGTTCAGTAGAACCAGCCTGGCTTTGGCATCAGGCAGAAGCTGTGTGAGCAAAAGCCTGCTTCCTTACCTGTGAAATGCCTCTATTAGTCAGCCAGGCTGCCACAACAACATATCACAGACTGGGTGGCTTTAAAACAGACTTTTTTTCTCACAGTTCTGGAGGCTGACGTCTGGGATCAAGGTGTTGGCAGGTTTGGTTTCTCCTGAGGCCTCTCTCCTTGGCTTGCAGAGGGCTGCCTTCTGGCTGTGTGCTCACATGGCCTTTGCTCTGTGCACATGCATCGCTGCTTTCTCTCTCTGTCTTAAAAGGACACCAGTCACATTGGATTAGGGCCCCACCCCTATGACCTCATTAAACCTTCATTATCTCCTCACAGGCCCTATTTCCAAATACAGTTACATTGTAGGATTAGGCTTCAACCTGTGAATTTGGCAGGACACAATTATGTCCATAGCAAGGGCGATAGCATTTCTGCAATGAGCTTATCAGATAAGGTAACAGATCTCCATACAGCTTGGTCTCCTTTCTTCCTACTTTCATTCTTGAATTAAAATCTGGATTAACACTATTTCAGTTGCAAATGACAGGAACCCAATTCAAAGTAACATAAGCAGAAACTGAATTTATTGCAGTATGTGACTGACAAAGCTAAGAGGTATACTACTTCAAGCATGGCTGGATCCAGGTGTTTGACATCCATCCGGGATATGTCTTCCTTTCTGGGTTCCATTTTCCTCTCCTTTCCTTATGACAGATGGCCACTAGCAGGTCCAGCTTACATCCTGCCCCAAGGCAACCCAAGAGGCAAAACAGATACTCCTTCCCAATAGTTCCAGCAAAAGTTTGGGAGCAAATCTCAATGGATCAATTTGGATCACATTCCCATCCCCACCCCACTGTGATCAGAGGGGTGGCATACACTGGCTGGCTAGGCCTGGATCATGTCTCCATCTCCATCCCCCAAGCACGGGCATTCAGAAACGGAAGGGTGGTCCTTCAGAGGGAAAGCACAGTGCATGAGCCACAGGTCAGCCAGGTGGTGTCTGGGAGACGCTGGAGCCCAGACACCAGGGAGACTAAAACAGCAGCTGGCCTGACTTCCTCTGCATCACGAAACAAGAGTGCACACCTGCCCTCGGCCAAGAAATGGCACGTGCTCATTTACATATCATTTTACGATCATTTGCATATCATCTGCAGTACTGGCTGCACCAAGCCCTGGGGTGCAGACCTAAGAGTCTTGAACCTGCATCCTCTTGGCTGCAAGGGGACCATAGAGGCACAACATAAGAAAAGCCCACCAGTGACTGTAAACTAGTTCAACCATTGTGGAAGTCAGTGTGGCGATTCCTCAGGGATCTAGAACTAGAAATACCATTTGACCCAGCAATCCCATTACTGGGTATATACCCAAAGGATTATAAATCATGCTGCTATAAAGACACATGCACACATATGTTTATTGCGGCACTATTCACAATAGCAAAGACTTGGAAACAACCCAAATGTCCAACAACGATAGACTGGATTAAGAAAATGTGGCACATATACACCATGGAATACTATGCAGCCATAAAAAATGAAGAGTTCATGTCCTTTGTAGGGACATGGATGAAACTGGAAACCATCATTCTCAGCAAACTATCGCAAGGACAAAAAACCAAACACCGCATGTTCTCACTCATAAGTGGGAATTGAACAATGAGAACACATGGACACAGGAAGGAGAACATCACACTCTGGGGACTGTTGTGGGGTGGGGGGAGGGGGGAGGGATAGCATTAGGAGACATACCTAATGCTAAATGACGAGTTAATGGGTGCAGCACACCAACATGGCACATGTATACATATGTAACAAACCTGCACATTGTGCACATGTACCCTAAAACTTAAAGTATAATAATAATAATTTAAAAAAAAAAAGAAAGAAAAGCCCACCAGTTATTGGAGGCAGGTCCAGTGCAGACCCCTGTGGATGTTCCAGGAGCCAGAGAAGCTCGGAAAGGAAGAGCTCTGTAAAGCCTGGCAGCCTGCCTGGAAAAGACAAAATTTGAATTAAACATTGTGGGGGATAGGGATTGGATAGGCAGAAAGTCAGAGAAAGGGCTGGGGTGGCAGGTAGGGACAGCAGGAGCTAAGGAGTGATGGTGGAAGTGTGTTAAGAGTGTTGGTTGATCAGGGAGGTGGGAGAGAGATTAGAGCAGTAGGGAGGGCATCATATCAGAGAGCCCTGAATGCCAGGGCAAGGAGTGTGGGGTATGCCCATGGACAAAAAGGGAGAAGGGTTTTGAGCAAGAAAGGGACTTGACAAGTTCAGTGTTTGGTGGAGATGACTATAAGCAAGTGCAGGATGCAGCAAAAGGGGAGGCTGAGCCTTTCAGGTGGGAGACTCACCCTCTCAGAAGGGTGAGCAGCAGGGAGGTGAGGCCTCAAGGCCGCACTGGGAGGCACAACCCAGCCTTTCCAGCTCTGAGATTTCCCCAGGGGCCCAGCAGCTTCCTCCACTGTGAGATCTTCCAAGAGCAGAGCCGGGGAACTGAAAGAGGACTCCACATGCCTACCACTGCTCCAAAGCCACCCCACCTCGACAGATTGAAGGGAAGTAGCAGGGGCAGGGCTGGGCCCACAGTGAGGTGTTGCAGGGATGCCCAAGGTCATCCTGGCCCAAAATCCCTGTATAACATCCCTCATGGCCCACCGACTTGATTTGGGTACCCCACAGATGTGGCTCATCTCTGGTTATTGTTATTAGAACTGACTCTTGCATATGTGAAACCAAAGCCTGCCTCTGTTCCACTTAAGTGTCCTGGTTCTACCCTTTGGGCCACGAAAAACTACTAGTTCATCCTCTTTCAAGGCCAGGTGTTTCTGCAATAGTGCCCAAATCCCTGGGGAACTTTCCTTTTCTGATGGCTGGACAGTTGTAGTTGCCTCAGAGATTTCCCCATGTAACCCTGTCTCCTTGAGCTTGCCACTCTGCTCATCTCATTTTACCCCCGCCTTCCTAGACACTGCATCTTTGTTAATATAGCCCATGATCACACCCATCCTTTGTAGCGGTGTTCGCTCTGCCTGCCGGTGGGCAGGCAGAGAAAGGAAAATCCAATATAAAATGCATATCTTGCCCCCACTGTGGCCCACAGCCACACTGCCCTTTCCAGACCCTGTCTCAAGCCCCCACTCCAACAAAATGGCCACAGATGGTCAGGGGTTCTTCCATAAGGATCTGAGCCACAGAGAGGGGTAAAGCCGTTACTGTTCCAACAACAGAGATCTAGCAGGCTTTCCCTCCCAGCTGAGAACCGGGGTCCATGCCACAGGGCAGCCTCAGGCTGATGCCTGAACAGAAACACCACCATGCCGGGACCAAGAGCCTGGGTCCCCCAGTGCCCGAGGCAGCCCTAACACACTGTTCAGGCCTAAATACCACCCATGACCTAACGTGGAAGAAGTCAGGTGACAGGTGTGAGAAAGTGTAAAGCAAGTGGCCTTGGCTCAAACCTTCTTTAAAGTTGGGCCGGAATGGTTGAGAAGATGGAGCCGCCCAGGCTGCCCCACAGCAGTAGCAGGTGTTAAACTGTGCTCCTTTCCTGCCGAGGCCTTTTTTTTTCTTTTTTTTATGAGACGGAGTCTGAGCTTCCATCAGATTGTCAAAGGATTCAAGACTAAGATTAAGAGCATCCCCCAAAGAGAAGCAGCTGCAGGTTGAGAAGTCCTCGGACCGCCTAATTTCCCCCAGCCCTGGGATTGGTGGCGCCGCCTCTCAGCGCCTCCTTTCCCGAGGAACCCGCAAACCTGGCGCGGCCGAGAGGCGGATTACTGACCCAAATACGGATGGGGATATTGGGGGAGGGGAGGCCAGGGCGACAGGGCGGCGGCCCCAGACTGGGAGGGCGGGTCACAGATCCTTCCCAGCCCCCCACTTTCGTAGAGCGTGGGCAGGAGGAACCTTTGGGTTCCGCGGATCAGAAAAACTCCGAAGGCCAGGTTATGAGTCCCGGGAGGGGAGGTGGAGGGCGGGGGCGGGGAGGGGCGGGGGCTTGCTCCGGCCCCGCCCCCTACGCTCCGGTGCAGGTCGGGCTCCCCCTGGCGGTCCCCGGCCCCTTTCCTCTCCTCGTGCGCCCCCCTCCCGCCGTCCTAGACCCCTGCCTAGCCCAGGTCGGTCTCCGCGGATCCACGGACGGACAGACAGACGGGAGAACGGCCAGCCGTGAGCGCCCGGGCGGCGGGAGGGGGCGGGGAGGCGACGGCCGTGGCGTGAGGAGCAGGAGCAGGTGCAGCGGCGGCGGCGGCGGGCGGGGCCGGGACCCGGCGCGGAGCGGGGGCTGCGGCGCGGGCGGGCGGCAGGGACCGGGAGGCCGCGACTCGGAGTCAGCCCCGCCGGGTCGCGCGCGGGGCCGGGGAGCCGGAGTTGAGCCGGGTGGGGTGGTGACTCCAGAGAACGCAGGATCCCAAGGAGACAGAGAGGACGAGAGCTGGAGGGGGATCCGGAGAGCGGCGGGGGCGCTCCGGGAGGGGTGGAGTAGGACATAGGGGGCGCACCTGGAGGGGAGACGGGGCGGGGGTGGCCAGGACCTGAGCTGGAGCTTGGGAGCCCGAAGGCCAGACAGGTGAGGCGGGAGACCCGGAGGTGGGGGTGAGGTCCGGTTAGTGGGAGAGATCCGGAGGTGTTAAGTTCTGAGCTGGGCTGAGAAGGCAGGCTGGGCTGGGATAAGGGCTCTCAGCGGGAGGCCCAGGGGTGGTCAGCTGGTGGGGGAAGCTGGGGGAGGACCCAGGGCCAGCTGGAGAGCCGGCAGGGTTGGGGGCTCCCTAGGCGACAGGCAGGTGGGCTCAAGGGTGAGGCTGTTTTTTTGTTTTGTTTTTTGTTTTTGAGACAGAGTCTCGCTCTGTCGCCCAGGCTGGAGTGCAGTGGCGTGATCTCGGCTCACTGCAACCTCCGCCTCCTGGGTTCAAGCGATTCTCCTGCCTCAGCCTCCTGAGTAGCTGGGATTACAGGTGCGCACCACCATGCCCGTCTAACTTTTGTATTTTTAGTAGAGATGGGGTTTCACCATGTTGGTCAGGCTGATCTCGAACTCCTGACCTAGTGATCTGCCCTCCTCAGCCTCCCAAAGTACTGGGATTACAGGCACCAGCCACCGCGCCCGGCCTGAGGCTGGTATTAAGAAGTGAAGTGGGACCCAGGTGGAGGTAAAGAAGAGTCTGGTGGGGAGTTATCTCAGAAGTGAGGCCAGCACAGGCTGAGTGCAGCCCCAGGGTGAGAAGGTGCCCACCAAGAAGACGCCGCAGTGAGGCCCTAGGCCACGTCCGAGGGGTGCCTCCGATGGGGGAAGCCCCTCCCTGGGGGTCACCGGAGCCATGCTGTCCCGCAAGGGCATCATCCCCGAGGAGTACGTGCTGACACGCCTAGCAGAGGACCCTACCGAGCCCAGGTACCGTGCCCGCCAGCGGAGGGCCCGCTTTGTGTCCAAGAAAGGCAACTGCAACGTGGCCCACAAGAACATCCGGGAGCAGGGCCGATTCCTGCAGGACGTGTTCACCACGCTGGTGGACCTCAAGTGGCCACACACGTTGCTCATCTTCACCATGTCCTTCCTGTGCAGCTGGCTGCTCTTCGCCATGGCCTGGTGGCTCATCGCCTTCGCCCACGGCGACCTGGCCCCCAGCGAGGGCACTGCTGAGCCCTGCGTCACCAGCATCCACTCCTTTTCGTCTGCCTTCCTTTTCTCCATTGAGGTCCAAGTGACTATTGGCTTTGGGGGGCGCATGGTGACTGAGGAGTGCCCGCTGGCCATCCTGATCCTCATCGTGCAGAACATCGTGGGGCTCATGATCAACGCCATCATGCTTGGCTGCATCTTCATGAAGACTGCCCAAGCCCACCGCAGGGCCGAGACCCTCATCTTCAGCAAGCACGCGGTGATCGCCCTGCGCCACGGCCGCCTCTGCTTCATGCTGCGTGTGGGTGACCTCCGCAAGAGCATGATCATCAGCGCCACCATCCACATGCAGGTGGTACGCAAGACCACCAGCCCCGAGGGCGAGGTGGTGCCCCTCCACCAGGTGGACATCCCCATGGAGAACGGCGTGGGCGGCAACAGCATCTTCCTGGTGGCCCCGCTGATCATCTACCATGTCATCGATGCCAACAGCCCACTCTATGATCTGGCACCCAGCGACCTGCACCACCACCAGGACCTTGAGATCATCGTCATCCTGGAAGGCGTGGTGGAAACCACGGGCATCACCACCCAGGCCCGCACCTCCTACCTGGCCGATGAGATCCTGTGGGGCCAGCGCTTTGTGCCCATTGTAGCTGAGGAGGATGGACGTTACTCTGTGGACTACTCCAAGTTTGGCAACACCATCAAAGTGCCCACACCACTCTGCACGGCCCGCCAGCTTGATGAGGACCGCAGCCTACTGGAAGCTCTGACCCTCGCCTCAGCCCGCGGGCCCCTGCGCAAGCGCAGCGTGCCCATGGCCAAGGCCAAGCCCAAGTTCAGCATCTCTCCAGATTCCCTGTCCTGAGCCATGGTCTCTCGGGCCCCCCACACGCGTGTGTACACACGGACCGTGTGGTATGGTATGTAGCCCAGCTAGGGCCTGGTGTGAGGCTGGGCCAGCCTCAGCTCAGCCTCCCCCTGCTGCTCCTCCAGGGTGTTACAAGGCACTTGGCACTATGCTATTTCTGGCCTCAGCAGGAACCTGTACTGGGTTATTTTTGTCCCTGCTCCTCCCAACCCAATTCAGGACTGGCTCACCCCTCTCCCCCACCCAAGGCTGCAGAGGCTGTGGGAGGTGCTGGGCCCTAGAGCTGTGTGTCCAGCCAGTCCTGGGTCCCCAAGATTGACCAGCCACACACTGGGCTGGTGGCTGGGGAAGAACAATCCCCTGAGGGCTGCTGCTTTGCTTCTGTGGCTCCAAGAAGTGCCTGTGGTCAGGCCCCAGCTCTCCTTGGTCCCTGAAAAAGCACCTGGCTAAGGGCTGGGCCTGGCCAGCAGGGAGGGCAGTTGATGAGAGAGCGTGTTCCCGCTGGAGGGTTGGTGCTGTGGAGCCTACACCGGCAGGGACAGCCTGGGGCTGACAGGGCTCCCCTCCGAGGGCCAGTTTCAGGGCTGGAAGGGGAGGAAGCAGGGGAAGGTGACCTGAGGAGGCTCGGCTTTGTAGAGCCCCGCTCAGGCACAGGGAGGAGAGGCCAGGGCTCCTGCCTTTTGCCACATTGGCCTCCTGCAGTGAGGGCTCCGTGGGCTGGGGCTGCTGCCCCTGCCTACTTCCTGCCTGTCCCCAGAGGCTGAGGAGAGGGGGTACTGTGCCCACCACACGATTAGGCCTCAGACCCAACTGTGGTCCTGGCTCCACGACAGTGGCTGCCACTCACTTTGTCCAGAGGGTGGCTTGGGGGTGGGTGTCTTTGGCTTGCTGGAAAAGGTGTGGGAACGTTCAGGATGGTGGGAGGGAGTGAGGTCCCTGAGGTGAAGAGGCCCTTGGTCCTGATGGGTTTGACCCGCGCCTGGACCCTTGGAGCAGTGTTGTGTGAACTTGCCTAGAACTCTGCCTTCTCCATTGTCAATAAAGCCTCCCCCTCATGACCTAAACTCTGGGCTTTTCTTGCTGGGGAGGCAGCAAGCATGCTGGTGGGAAGGGAGGCAGGGACTGGCAGCTGCCACCCCCTTCAAGAGGCACCATAGACCCTAGCAGGGAGGCCAGGGGAGGGACGGAAGGCTGGCACCTCTTCCACCAGTTCAGGGGGACCTTCCCCCCTCCTGCCTCAGGTGGCCCAGCCCTGTCAGCCTGTCTGGCCAACTCAGCCTTTGGGCACTCACCAGGCTTTGCAACCCTGGGCTCTGTCTCTACTCCCAGGGACCTGCTGGAAGGCTGGAGTGCCCAGGGAGAGGGGTAGAGGTGTCACAGGCATTAGTGTAGTAATTGGAGCACTAACTCTCTGAACCAGCCAACTGCCTGGGTTCGAATCCTGGCTCTAGCTGTATGACTTTTGTCAAGTAACTTAACCTCTCTGTGTCTCAGTTGCCTCATCTATAACATGGATGCTAATAGTACCTACCTCATAGAATTGTTTTGGAAGTAAATGAAAAATATGTAAAATGCTGAAGTGCCTGGTCTACAGTAAGTGCTCAATAAATGTTAACTATTGTGACTGCTGCTGAATCAGCTACATGATGAGGAAACGGCCAAACAAGTGTTAAAGAGAGACGGTGCTTTTATTTTGCCCTTGGTCTTGTTTCTTTGCCAGGTCTTTCTTTCCACATGGTGCCCCCTCCTAGCTGAGACCATGATTTTAGGGGCTGTGGCAATGCCTGTGACCGGGTCTCCTTGTCTCTATCTCACCCACTGCAGTACATCTGCCACACCGCCTCCAGGGTGGTCTTAGAAGGGTGGGTCACCCCCCACCCCCACCATGAAATACCTTCGGTAGTTTCCCATCAGCTCTGGGTCAAGGCTAGCTTCTTAGCCAGCCATTTCAGGCTGTGACTGCCTCTCCAGCCTTATGGCCCACTGTTTTCTTGCCAGGAGTCTGCACTTGCCCACCCACTTCCCTGGGTACGTCGCTGTTCTATCCCTCCTGGCACATAATGTTGAGCTTCCTACCTCCCAGACCTTGCTTATGTTATTCCCTTGGCCTGGACTGCCCAGGCCTCCCCTCTGTCTGTTGAAATCCATAAAAATCCAGGCCGAGTGATGCCTCCTTGAAACCTTCCCTGATTTCTCTGGAAAAGGAAGGTCCCTTCCCTCTGCTGTGCTATGGGCATTCTCCTTTTGCCTACGTTTAGGGGTCTGTCTCCCCATCCCCAAGTCCATGGCTTCCTGAGGTCAGGGACTGTGACTCAGCACTGTGGCTGGCTTACATGGAGTAGGTGCTACATGAATGAACAAGTGAATGAATGAATTAATGAATGGATGGCATACAGGACAAAAAACCAGGGTTATTGCTACAGTGTGAGGCCTGCATACAGGGCATCAGTGAGGGTCTGTCTCAGGCGGCTCCAGAGGCAGGGCCAAGGGGCCAGGAAGTTGCCGCTGCTGGTCTGAGCTCTAAGCTGCTCTCTCCCGGCACCCATGCAGTCCCCAGCGCCAATTCCCTTCCTTGCAGAGCTGACCCATTTCTGGTTTTGAGGGTGAAGGGGTGAAAGCTACTCAGAGTCAGCCCAGCATTCTAGGAGGCTGGCTCTTGCGACTCAGCTTGGCTGCCATTAAGGCCAAGGTGAAGGAACAGACTCACTAATAAGGACCTGCTGGCAGTACCATCCTTGGAGCCCCAACCAGAGTAACCTTCCTCCACCCCTCAGGGACCTTAAGCTGCTGGTGAGTGTGAAGCCCACAGAACTGAGGGCTTAGCGCCACCTGCTGGCCACAGAGAAGACTTACTTCAGCAGAGAAAATCAGGACCACTGGTCCTAGGTTTTCCACCAACTCTGAGGGAGACCCCAGCCTTAAGGCATAACCCAGGGAGGGGCTGGAAAGCTCCAGGCATAGAGAGGCAGTTCGACCAAGCCTCCCTCCTCCGCGAAGGTGTTCTTGCCCACTGATGGTGCTACCTCCATCTGGGGGGCACCCTTTCTCTATGGCACTGGCCTCAACTGGACAAAGAAGTTCACCTGAGCGCTACTCAGCCCAGCAGGAACTTCTGTGATAATTTTGTTTGTGATATTCTGCCTCCAGGATTGCATCCATTAGTCATCATGTGACAGCAGAGGAAGCAGTCCAGCTCGTCCACACGCTATGTGCAGAGCTGTCTCAACTCCAGGGCCCCTGAAAAGGAGAAGGGAAGTACCGTGTGTCACTGTGGCCCAGCAGGACTATGAGAGAAGCACCGTTCTTCTTTGAGTTTGTAGATGAGGAAACAGGGTCAGAAAGGGTGTCTCAGACCATTCAGGCGTCTATAACAAAATACCATAGACTGGGTGGCTTATAAACAACAGACGTTTACTACTCACAGTCTGGAAGCTGGGAAGTCCAAGATCAAGGTGCCAGTGGATTCAGTGTCTGCTGAAGGGCCTTTCTTTCCCCTGTAACCTTACATGGTGGAAGGTGTGAGGGAGCCCTCTGGGGCCTTGTTACATAAGGGCACTAATCCCATTCATGAGGATTCCACCCTCATCACCTCCCAAAGGCCCCACTTCCAAATACCTCACCTTGGGCATTAGGATTTAACATGTGCATTTTAAGGGGACACAGACATTTAGCCTATAGCAGGAAGTAATTTGCTAAGATCTCACAGCTAGTAGGAGGCAGGTCCAAGATTTCAGCCAAAGTCTGTCTAATGCCACAGCCCTGCTCTTCCCTCCCCCTCTTTCCCCTAGCACACAGTCCCAGTGACCTAAGCTCCAGCTTTTAGTAGGGCTGCACCTTGTTGTAAGTGTCACATTCACCACAGGGAGAAAGTTGTCTCCCAACCAAGGGAAAGAGGGAAGGTGGAACTCAGCAAGCCCCTGGGCCTCCCTGAGATCCCAGATTGGAAACTGGCAGCAGGCTTGGCTGTTCTGTGGCAGCCTAGATTATGTCCAGAACACCTATGAAGTCAGAACAACCTCACTGGCACTTTTTCTGGCCCACGTGCATGGTGAGCCCTCCATCTTCTTCCTTCTTACAGGAAGACTGGGCTCTTTGCCTTCCAGGCTCTTCTTCCAGCCAGTCAGGTGTCAATGCAGCCTGATTGGGCACATCTGCCGCCCATCTGTCCCCAACTCATATCAATGGTGTGAGATATGTCCTGGGCCTCAGTCCTGAGCTTCAGAGGGAAGGCAAGCCAGGCCACCCTCTTCCTGTGTGCTAGTCTAGAAAAACTAGCCCACTCGCACACTAGAACCTGCCCAGGCCTAACACCTGTGGATTCGGCATCTCCAGCCAATGTCACCATGAGACCCATCCGAGCCCCACTAATGTGCACCTCTGGCCCTTCTGCTGGAGAGGACTCACGCAGCTTCTCCAGGGCCCACTTTCTCTCCACGGGCAGGAGGCTCTGTCCTTCACCTGAGCTCCTCCCCCACATCTTTTTCTAGGTAGAACTTTCCAGGGAGCTTGCATTCACAGCAGGAGAGCTGCCCTAACACTCCACAAGTCTCTGGGCTCCCCAGGGCCTCTGAGGTCTCCCAGGCCCAGATATCAGACCCTCTGTGTTGTACCAAGTGTCCAGATAACTTTAGAAAGAAGACATGAATTCTGTTCATCAAAGTCATGTTGACCTCAGGTCCGAAGAACAACAGATTGATTCCAGCTTGAAAGAAGCTGGGGAAAGGAAGAACAGTGGGGTTAGTCAGAGCTGGGCCAGAAGTGCCTTTTGTTGTGCTGGATTCTGGGTTATTGGCAGCCCCTCTGCCAGATCTACCCGCCTAGGGCACTGACTCTATGGGAGTGGAAGCAGTTGCTACCCACACCCTATTCTAGTTCCACTCTGGGCAGGTCCAACTCTGGAGTGATGTGAAGAGCAGGCTGCCTGGACTGGCCAAACTGGGTCCAGGAGTGTGAACTTCTGCCTTTCCCCAGACCTCAATTTCTGGTAGGCACCAAGGCCAATGAGTGAAACGAGTAATACAAAATGCCTGTGCAGCTCCACAGCTTATTACCTTCAGTGGGGGAAGCAACAATGTTCAGGTATGCAGCACAGGTTGGCACTACCTAGAAGCTGTCTATAGCTTATAGGATGCAGTTGACTCTTTTGTTAGTCATGCACCTCCCCTTCATGAAATGATATTGTTCCTTGCAGCACAAATATGTCCCAACCTCCTCCTCCCCAGATCATCAGCCCCCAACTGAAGCAAAATAGACTTTGGGTAGTCTTTCCTCTGTTTACTCTTTACTTCATTTGATCAATTCCAATTTTTTTCATAATGCCATTATTATTGAGGGAAGGGGAGTAACTTCAAGGTAATCCAGAGAGAAGCAAATGCAATACAGTTCTGACTGAGATGCAGATTCCTTTTTGTTAAATGCCGACTGTGTCCTTGGTTTCCCATTCACCTGAGAAGTAGAAGAATAAAAATCATTCCATAGTTCCATCCAAGGAGGGCAGCTGCAACAGTGTGCTCTTGAGCAGGCAGTCTGGGTCATCAGGAAAAGCCATTCCAGTTACTCACGCATTCTCTGAGAAACCTTGTCATCTCTGCCATCTGTCTCTGTGTAGGAACTGCCAAAGTCCTTCGGTTCCCCATCTCAAATAAGCAGTGAATGGGTTACTTCCCTCATTCTAATCCTTCAGTCCCTCCTTGTGTCCGTTTGGATCTTCCAGGAAGCAGCTTTCAAGATGGAGTTAGAAGTACAAGTAAGTAATTAGGGGTGGTTCCCGTGAAAGATAAAGGGGAGAGGCTGTAGGGGGGAAAGCCTCAGACCACAGTGCAGGCTGACTGTGAAGGAGAGGCAGGGGGAATGAGGGAGGACTAAGATGAGCCTCAGGCTACAGTACAGTAAGTCCTCACTTAATGGAGTTGATAGGATCTTGGAAATTATGACTTTAAATAAAATAATGTAGAACAAAACCAATTTTCCCATAGGCTAATTGCTGTAAGAAAGAATTAAGTTCACAGCATATTTCTGATCATAAAACACAACATCAAACTTCTAAATAAAGACCAAACACTTCAATATTTAACACTGAAATAAATGTTTACATATACATTGAGGAATGATTACTAATACTAATGACCAATACTAGGCCAGGCACGGTGGTTCATGCCTGTAATCCTAGCACTTTGGGAGCCCAAGGCAGGAGGATAGCTTGAGCTCAGGAGTTTGAGACCAGCCTGGACAACATAGCGAGACCTTATCTCTACAAAAAATACAAACAAATTAGCCAGGCATGGTGACATGCGCCTGTAGTCCCAGCTACTCAGGAAACTGAGGTGGGAGTATCGGTTGAGCCCAGGAGGTGGAGGTTGCAGTAAGCCAAGATTGTGCCACTGCACTCTGGCCTAGGTGACAGAGTGAGACTTTGTCTCAAAAAAAAATTACTAAAAACAAATAGTAATTACTCACCCAATGATTCCAGTTCAGAGTTGTGGGTGGCCAGAGCCTATCCCAGTGGCTCAGAGCACTAAGTGGGCATCAACCCTGGAGAGGATGGTATCCGGCTGTAGGGCATGCTCACACCCACACCCTCACTCACTCTGGCACCATTTAGACACCCCAATTTACTGAAAGTGCTCATCTTTGCGATGTGGGAGGAAACCAGAGTACCTGATGAAAACCCATGCAGAACATGCAAACTCCACACAGACAGTGGCTCAGGTTGGGAACTGAATTTTTTTTTCATCAATGTGATAACAAAATGACATCAAATAAAATGATGTTATTCTAGCACCTAATATACACTCTGAGAAAGTCTTGGCCACCCCAGATCCCCAAGATCAGCAGCTGGAGATCTCGGGATATAGTTCAGTATTCCAGCATCAGCTCCCAACACGGAGCTCCTGCCTTGCTCAGTCAGTGGCAGAAGCAGTCTGGGGAGAGCATGGCACCAGCTGGAATACTGAAGCAGATCCCTGAGATCTGTAGCTGGAGCCCGTCAGCTGACTGCACTCCTCACACAGGCTCTCTCTCGAAGGGGGTCTCAGAGGCACATCTCTGTGGCTACCACACTTCTTTTGGTCAAAGCTCAGCTTCCTGAGGAGTTGTAGCACTTAGCTTATGCTGTGTAACAAAGCCAGTATAAAACAGTGGCTTTAAAAAACATTTTAAATATTAATGTAATATTTAAAATGTTTTGCATATTAAAAGTATTTTCCAAGTATTTGAGAGTTGGCTCTGCCAGCTCTGCTGATCTCAGATTTGCTCACATGGAGTCAGGTGGCTGTCATCTAATCTAGCCTGGCCTCCACTGGAGCAACAAGGATGTGGTAGCCAACATCTCTCATCCTCCAGCAGGCTAGTCTGGACCTGTTCTTCTCTCAGCACCATTAGAAGCACACGAGGAAGCAAATGAAGACACACAAGGCCTCTTGGGGCTTACACTTGGAACTGGCATGCCTTCACTGCTGTCTTCTTAAGTTGGCTGAAAGAGGTCACATGGTTGGAGGCACTGCAAAGTTACACAGCAATGGACATGGATGCAGGGAAGCGTGTAGGATTGGAGTCATCTTTGCAAACAACTACAGGATCCAGCTGATCATAAACGATTTGTTTTCTTTTTCCATAAGCATCATTGCTGATGTTGGGGTTATCAGCAATAAACTCATAGTTTTACAGTCTCACCAATGCACCACAATGTAGCAGTCTCTCATTGCCCAAGGTATCACCTGAAGTTCTTTGTCTCACAACCAAGAAAATGAAGGAGTATGGACCCCAAAGGTGAGGTTGGAGCAAAAGTTTAAAAAGTGAAAACAGAAAGCTCCCCACTGCCAAGAGGGGGCCCAAAAGAGTGTTGCCATTTCACAGTTGAATACAGAGGCTTTTGTAAGAAATTGATGAGTGCTGCGCATCTCATTTGCATAAAGTATGAATTTCTGGTAGTTCTACCCTATCCTCCCAGTGTGCATGCAGGCCCTTAGCTTGAGTTACTCCATATGGCTTTGTTCCCCTTACTGCACATGTCTCAGGGGATGGAATTTTCCATTGTGGGCATCTCTGGGCAAGTCTCCTGTGTAGTCTTTCTTACCTAGGCAGCTGTGGACATGTCTAAGGCAAGCCTCCCTGTACAAGTTCTCTTGTCTTTGCCTGCAGTTTGATTTTTCAAGCTGTTCTTTTGTTTGGAAGAATTTTACCGAGGACCCACCCTAACTGCCTGTCTGACTGGTTTCTTCCTTCCTCCTCTCTCATTCCCTGCTTCAGGAGTGGAGACCCCAACTGCTGTTGGAGAAAGTGGACGATGACCACTCCTGGCTGCTTCCTGCTGGAAGGGGGCGTCGTTGGGATTACAGCAGTTAGGGCTCCTCCTGAGATTGGTCTAAGGGTCCCCGGAAGAATGGTGTGTCTATGTGTGGTTCTATCTGCAGCACCATTTGGAGTTTAATAGCCTCTAAGTGAGAGGAAACAATTTGAGTTACAGTATTGAATATACAAAGTCCAAACATTAGTACAAAACACACGAGCAAAAGGGGGCCTAATAAAGGAGCTAACCAGTTCCACAAAGAAGACTGGAATCCATTTAGGAGGGATTGTAGCCAACTGGGACTGGAGCCCACATTCTCTCTTAATCTGTCAATGTTCTAATTTGATCTTTAAGCACCTGTACGTTCTCTTCTACTTGACTAGAGGTGTTGATCTAGAAGTGACATGCTTCTTTTTAAAAGTGCACAGGTACCCCCTACTTTGGCCATAAGGATATCTAGGGCCTATTTTGCATAACTACTGAGGCTAAAGAGTTTATGAATTGTTGTGCTTCTATGGCTCCTACTGTTGGCTTCTACCCTTGTTGCAACATAATAGAAATATTAAGTACTGATCTTTCAAGGAGAGGAATACCAGCAAACCAGAATAGGCCTCTGGCTATAGAATCCCCTATCCATGGTTTTTCTAAGATAGGATTTGTCATGTGCAGGTCCTACCCAATCTTCTCTTTCAGTTAAGTCTCCATACGAGGGCATGGAAATGATAGACCTCTTTGTTCAGCGCATCTGAGATAGCACACTCGCTAGAAAAGAGGCTAGGCTAGGGATGTCCCCAGATGATGCTGCCATATCAGTGAAATTTAAAGATAACAGGTCAGGAACCACTGCCACGATAGCGCAAGTTCCCTTCCAGTGCCTAGGGAAGATTAAGGGTAGCCAGGAGCCACAAAGGAAATAAAGCCCTGTCCCCTGAAGGGCCGGTTCTAAGTTGTAGCTTGTGAGAGACACAGGCAGATCTTTCTCATATCTTAGAAGCTTCCCCCTCTTGCATATAATAGGAACATCTTTGGGATGGGGATATCCATACTCAGGATAGTCACTCATGATGCCATTTGGAATTTTACATGCTAAATGAGAAGGGTCCACCTGATAAATTGAGGTTTTTTGTTTGTTTGTTTGTTTTGAGACGGAGACTTACTCTGTCGCCCAGGCTGGAGTGCAGTGGCACAATCTCAGCTCTCTGCAACCTCTGCTTCCCGGGTTCAAGCAATTCTCCTGCCTCAGCCTCCCGAGTAGCTGGGACTACAGGCATGCACCACCACGCCTGGCTATTTTTTTTTTTTTTTTGTATTATTAGTACAGACGGGGTTTCACCATGTTGTCCAGGTTAGTCTTGAACTCCTGACCTCATCATCTACCCGCCTCAGCCTCCCAAAGTGCTGGGATTACAGGTCTAAGCCACCACACCTGGCCGACAAATGGAGTTTCAAAAGACCAGGAACACAATATGTCCTGGCCAGTATCTCAGATAATGCCCCCTTGTGACAGGGGCTGTCAGTCCAGAAGTCTCCTGTTCTGTTCACCCACAGATTTGTAGGCCATTACTACTAAGCATCATACAGGGGGTCTGGAATTCCATGAGGGTGCATGTCTGGGAAGGCCTATGTGTTGTTTTTTACATTATAGTGCCGTGTGTCAGGGTGGTTACCCAGAGCCTGCCATTGCCAGCAGGACTTCCAACCAGGAGGAGAGGCTGAATTCTGAAAGCCTCCCCTCCATATGGCTTCCAATTTTCTTAGATCATCCTTCTTATGTCTTTTTCTCCAAACCTCCAAGCTTTCAGCAATTACAAGTATGGTGTTATAATATTTGAGATCTCCCAGGTATGGTCCTTTTCCTCTGCTTTTAAAACAGGAGGAGGCATTTGCTATTACCCAGCCAACTTTTCCTAGCCTGAGGGTGTGAGGCTTATCTTTGGGGAAAGTGTTTTCTGGCACCAGGGAGGAAATGCTTTCCTGGGAGGAGTTAGTTACTCAGTTGAAAGTGTTCCCATACCATGCTCCACTTATGCCTGACAAGTCTTTAATGGCTAAAGGTAAAGCTAACAAAGGGAATCCTAAGACAGTAAATACCAAGTCATCAAGAGGTTCCTTAGTGTTACTGAACTGAGCAAACCGCTCAGGACAGACCCAGCAATTAGTCTTGTATAAATGGGAGATGGCTGATACCATAGAGGCTAAAGGGTGTGACGTATTACCAAACCCAATAAAAAGTCCTAGCAGACTCGGCCCCACTGGGTAGAGGCTGCTTTAAATGAGGGACCATTGTTGCTTTGGAAGTACTTAGGGAGCCCAAAGCGAGGAATTATTTAACTGATTAGTATTCTCACCACCTCAGAGGCCTTTTCTGTTCGGCATGGGAATGCCTCTACCCAGTTAATGAAGGTATGCACCCACACCAAAAGATATTGAATGCCATTTATTTTTGGCATATGGGTGAAGTCTATCTGCCAGTCCTCCCCTGAGTAACTTCCCATCCTTTGAGTGTGGTGGGGAAGAAGTCATCTGTTAAAGGGATTATTTTTAAGAGGGTTTCACGAGTATTAACAACCTATTTGACCATTTTTAGTAGATTTTCTCCTGAGAACAATCTTTGGACACATTGATGTCTTATGCTTTCCTAAGTGAAAGGCTCAGTGGAGGATTTTAAGAATCTTCCATTGGCTGGAGGCTAGCAAGCGTACTTTGCTATCTTCTGATTGTAACCATCCTGAGGGTTGAAAAGTATACCTTGAGAGGTGGCCCATTCTATCTCTGTAGGGGAATACTGAGGCTTTATTTCCTTTATGTAGCCCTCCCAAATCAGAGGGGTCTCAAGTGTATTGGGACCTTGGGGCCTTCTTACTGCTGACTTAGCTCTTTGGTCTGCTAGCCTGTTTCCTTTGGCTATTTCATCTACCCCTTTCTGATGCCCTCTGCAACGTCTGACCGCTAATTCTCATAGGAGGAACACTGAGGATAATAGCCTGTTGATGTCTTGATGGTATTTAATGCAAGACCCATTAGTGGTGAGGAAGTGCCTTTCCTTTCAGATGGCAGCATGGGCAAGGAGAACTAGAAAGGTACACTTGGAGTCAGTATAAATGTTAGCTGTCTTTCCTTTGCTTAGTTCAAGTGCTCTTGTGAGAGGGATCAGCTCAGCTGATTGAGTGCATGTGCCTGGTGAGAGAGGCACATTTTCAATGTTATTTAGGGTGACTACTGCATATCCCACTTTACAGATTCCCTGTCCTACAAAAGAGCTCCCATCCATAAAGTGGGTCCAGTCTGGATTTTCTAGGGGAATTTCTTGAGATCCTCCCTAGCGGCATAGTTGTACTACAGTCTGTTCACAATTATGTTCAGTTTCTCCAGTTTCCTCTGGGAGGAAAGTGTCTGGGATCAGGCAAGGACAGGTTTTTAACTGGACTGCAGATTCCTCTGGCAGCAAAGCCTGATACTTGAGGAGGCAGCTGTCTGTTAGCCAGAGACTCACTTTAGAGGACAGCAAGTCTGCCACATTATTTATGTGAGGTATAAACAGGTTATTCCCCAGGGTTAACTTGGTGGCCTCTGGGACTAGCAGGGCCACTACTGTAACTGCTCAGAGGCAAGTTGGCCATCCTTTAGCCTCCAAGTCAAGCTCTCTACTTAAGTAACCTACTGGCTGTTGAGATGGGCCTTGAACTTGAATTAAAACTCCCAGGGCCATTCCTTTCCTTTATGATACATGAAGATTAAAGGACTTCCCTACGGAAAGACTGGGGGCTGGTGCTTTAAGCAAGGCTTGTTTTAACTGATTAACGGCCTTTTGACCTTCAGGTTCCCAGGTCAGGAAGTGAGTTTTAGCCACTTGAATTTCTTTTATAAGGTGATATAAAGGGCAACCTATTTTATCATACCTGGGTATCTGTAACCTACAAAAACCCGTAATGCCCAAGCATCCCTCAGCTGTTTGAGGGTTCTGGGGAGAGGAAAGGAGGAAATGGGATTAATCCTCTCCTCGCCTAGTGCTCTTGTTCCCTTCTGACAAGACCAGACCTAGGTACTTTACCAAAGTCTGATAGAACTAAGCCTTAGATTTTGAAGCCTTATATCCCTTTCCAGCTAGGAAATTAAGGAGAGCCTCAGTGCCATCTCAAGAAACTTCCTCAGTTGGGGCACAGAGGAGAATGTCATCTACATATTGTAAAACTTTAACCTGAGAATGGAAGAATTTGAAGAGATCTCTTGACAATACTTGCCCAAATAGGTGGGGGCTATCTCTAAATCCCTGAGGCAGTACAGTCCATGTTAACTGGCTGGTTTGATTGGAGGGGTCTTCAAAGGTAAACAAGTATTGGGAGTAAGGGTGTAAAGGTATACAGAAAAAGGCATCCTTTAGGCCCAGAACTGTGAACGATTTAGTTCCCTCCGGTATTTGAGTTAGCGAAGTATAGGGATTGGGATCTACTGGATGAATCGTAATCACAGCCTCATGAATAAGGCAGAGGTCCTGAACTAGTCTCCGTTCCCCATTGGATTTTTGCACCCCTAATATTGGGGTGTTTCAAGGGCTACTGCAAGGCCTAAGGAGGCCTTGTGCCTTTAGGTTATCAATGCTGGCTTCTAGCCCTTTTCTACTTTCTGGCTTCAGGGGGTATTGTCTCTGGTTAGGAAAAAAAGTGGGATCCTTGAGGTGGATCCAGACTGGTATAGTGGTTATAGTCCGGCCACTTCTTCCCTGAGTTGCCCAAACCTCTGGGTTAATACTGGTTTCCACTAAGGGGAGGCAGAGTTTGTCCTGGAGCCATAAGGATGGTGGCCCCCATACGTGCTGGAGTATCTCTACCTAATAAAGGAGTGGAACTTTCAGGCATGACTAAAAAGCCCTGTGTAAACAGTAGGTTTATCTGACTGCAGCTAATAGGTTGAGAAAAATATCAAGTTAAAAGTCTTTCCTGAGATGCCCATCATGGTTGTGCTATGGGAGGAACGAAGGCCAGAATTGGAGAGGAAAACAGAAGACTGGCTCCAGTGTCCAGAAAGAAGTCTACCTTCCTCCCTTCGAATTCCAAAATCATCTGGGGCTCCTGGGTAGTAACAGCAGTCTGAGCCACTGGAGCCAGGGAGTTGAGCCCCAGGACCCATCAGTCCTGCTGGACCATTTGTGAGACTGGCTCTGGACTCAGTGACCTATGCTTCCCAGGACAGTCTGCCTTCCAGTGGTCCCCATTGTATACTGGACAGGGTTGAGGTGGCTTCTTCTTGCTGCCTGGGCAGTCCCTTTTGAAGTGCCCTGGTTTGCCACATTGGTAGCAACTAGCAGGTGCACCTTGGGGATACTGGGTTTTATACAAAGTGGCCACCAGAGTCTCTGCCTTTTTCTTGTGTTTCCTCTCCTTCCCCTGGGCCTCCTCCTGGTCCCTATTATAAAAGACCGAGGTGGCTACCTTCAGGAGGTTTTGTAAGGTGCTATCTGGTCCCATGGCCTGTTTCTCCAGCTTCCTTCTGATATCAGGGGCTGACTGAGTAATAAACTTGTCTTTCAAAATTAGCTGTCCCTCAGTTGAATTATTTATGTGAGGTACAAACACACCTCACAGGAGACAGGGAAGTGTGTTTCACTACAGCCTCTCTCAGCCTTTCCAAAAAGGCTGAGGGACTTTCATCTAGTTTTTGATCTATCATGGAGAGTTTGGGGTAATTAAGAGGCTTGGCTCTGGTCCTCTGTAGGCCCTCTAATAAGCACATTTGAAAATGTTTTCTTTGCCACTCATCTAAGGTACCACTGGGGTCCCAATTATGTTGTTCAAGGGGCACTGCCTCGCTTCCTATTGGGTATGTGAATGCTGGTTCTTTCTCACCTTCTTTCCTTATTGAGTGGCTATAGAAGACATGTTGTTCATCTCTGAATTTTTCTGCTGCCTGCAGGGCTACCTGTTTCTCTGAAGTAGTTAAGAGTTTAAAAGCAACCTAACATCACTCCAAGTAAGGTCAAACACCTGAGTTAGGTTTTGGAAAGCCTCTATATATCTATCAGGTCAACAGAGAACTTGCCCAGGTCCCCCTTTATTTGCCCAAGGTCCTGTAATGAAAAGGGAACTTCAACCCTAGTGGCACCATGTCCATCAGGCATTTACTGTAGGGGTAACAGTAAAGTTGGGGGTTGGGAGGGTAGAACTGGAGTTGTTGATGTTGTGGCTGGAGGAGATTCCCAGATAGGGGAAACAGGAAGGATTGGAGCATCCGGAACTGCATCCGAGTGTTCCCTAGGGGTTTGTTTCTCAGACTTTGGGGAATTATCATCTATGGACTTGCCTGATGTAACTGTTAGGAGAGCAGGGTCAATTCTACAACACTGACAAAGATCTGGGTTGTCTCTCAAGGCAAAGAAGGCTTGCACATAAGGAACCTCGGACCATTTGCCCTCCTGTCTGCAGAAAACATCTAGTTGTTGAATGGTATTAATATTAACACTTCCCTCAGGAGGCCAGGCCTCCCCATCCTGCAGCTGGTAAGATGGCCATGCCCAAGTACAAAAGAATACGAGGTGCTCTTTCTTCAGAGTCTGAGTGTCAAAGGAGTTCCAGTGTTTCATAATGCACTTGAGAGGAGTATAGGCTGAAGATGATTTGTTACACATCTAGAAAAAGAGGAGAGAAAAGGCATCCCTTAGTCTCCTTTGTCCTTCTGGAGTGACCAACAGCAGAGAGAAAAATAGAAGGGGCGTCCCCCTTCTCCTCTTCCCTCCCATTTCCTCAGGTTCCTGGTGACCATTATAGGTGCTGCCCATGGATCCAAGCATGACCTTCACCCACGAATCTGGAGGAGCTAGCTTGTGCTCACCTGCACAAGGCCCTAGCTCTCCACCCTGCTGGTTTCCTAGACCTACTTGGCCCATAAGGCTCCTGAGATTCCCTAGAACCCTGGGAGAGATTGTGCAGTAGTTGGATTTGGGCAAGACCCTTTAAGGAAGGGAACATCTTAACTCTATCCTTACATCCTCTTACTACCACCCAGGCAAAGTTATGAATTCCTAGAGAATGAGACCGATTGATTTCTAAACACAAGATCCCTTTCTCACTTAGATGCCAGTGTAGCTGTGTACAGAACAGATGCCTCAAAATAATGTAAAAATTGAATGGCTGTTCTCCCTCCAATGGGGATAACACTGAGGCTAAAATCTGTCTTCCCAGGGTGGCTTCCTCCTGGCTGTTGAAAGGGGAGTTTTTCTGCTTACAAATAGGGCATGGGGCCTGATCACTGAAAGAGGGACATAAGAGAGAAAGGAATCAGGGAACTAGAGGTTTTGGGCAAAGGGCTGACAAGGCTTCTCACAGAGAAAAATCCCATCCCACTAGGTAGCACTATAGGGTTTGAAATGTTAGGAAAAAACTCTGACTACAAATTCCTTCCAAGCAGAGGTCAGAAAGGGAGGTTTGGGGCTTAATAGGCTGTCCCCATAATATGCTGTCCAGTAGAAAAAACTAGTTTGTCTCATAGAGGGAATGCTTAAATTCATTGGGCAATGCTGAGCTCTTACATGAATGAAAAACAACCCGATGGAGAAAAGGGTATTCACTTGGGGTGAAACATCCCCCTATACAGTGCCATGAATGTCTATCACTGGGGGACAAAAAGGCCCTAAGTGAAAGTTTGGGCTGAAATCTTGAAGTCCCCCTGTCTCAAGGAAATCACAAAAACAACAATTATTTGAGTTACATTCCTCGTTACTAAGGTACTTGCTGACTTTGCTTAACAGGATTATCTCCCCAGGCTATAAAAACACCCACAACATTGCATACAAAGAAGGAATAGGAGACATAGTAGCCGCAAAAAGCAAGGAAGAAAATGCAATAGAAAAGTCTGGAAGTCCTGGTGCCAACACTCTGATGGGCTGTCGGGGGCTGGAGTTAGTCCAGGGACCTTCAGGTAACACTGAGGAGTAGCCTCAAACAAAAACCTTCAGTTGCCCCAGGACCTCCTTCTAGCCCATGTGACAGCTAAGTCCTCTGTGAAAGGAAACTGGATTAGAACAGAGCCAACATTCCCAACACCTGAGGGTGAAGGGGGACTGACAAAGTCCTCTCCAGCAAGCCTGTATCTTAAGTCTCATAAGGTTGGCAGCCACTCTAAAAGCTTTTAACTGGCCCAGTGTTTTGTTCAGTCTTCAGGAAAAAATCTGAGGACAAGAAGCCTCTGAAATGAAAGTAAAGAGTTTGGAGGTCCGCTCCTACTCACCCTTCCAGTGTTTCTTGGCCAATGCACCAAAATGTTAGTCTCGTCAATGCACCACAATGTAGCGGTCTCTCGTTGCCCGAGGTATCACCTGAAGTTCTTTGTCTCACGACCAAGAAAATTAAGGAGCATGGACCCCAAGGATGAAGTTGAAGTGAAAGGTTAAGAAGCGAGAAGAAAGCACTCCACTGCAGAAAGGGGGCCCAAAAGAGGGTTGCCATTTCACAGCTGAATACAAAGGCATAAGGCACACATTTCTGGTAGCTCCACCATCCTCGTAGTGTGCATGCAAGCCCTTAGCTTGAATTACTCCATGTGGCTTTGTTCCCCTTACTGTGCATGTGTCAGGGGATGGAATTTTCTATTGTGGGCATGTCTAGGCAAGTTTCCTGTGTAGCCTTGTTTTAATCTATGTGGCTGTGGGCATGTTTTAGGCAAGCCCCCCTGTACAAGTTCCCTTATCTGCAGTTTGATTTTTCAGGCTGCTCTTTTGTTTGAAGGAATTTGACTGAGGGCCCACCCTAACTGCCTGCCTGACTAGTTTCTTCCTTCCTCCTCTCTCAATAGCACCTGAATATCACAACGAGAGAAAGCCAAGAAATATGACATCAGTCACAAATACCACAAGAAACATTTGAAAACCACTTTTTATCCAGTTTTCTCATTGGCCTAGATCCAACAGGAATAAGTCCTGTGAATCTAAATGGCCAACTTTAGATAAAGAGCCATTTTTCTTAATTGATTATTCCACTTCTCCTAAAGTATTTATAATGAGATGTACTAGCTGTTGTGCAGATTTTGCCTTGACAGGCCCATAAATAATTGAGGGCCCTTTTATTATCTAAAACTATTTTAACTAACACATCTAAATAGGTCTCTTGGGCCTCTAAAGCTTGAGCTGTTTTATTTACTATTTGGGCCATAGTCAGGGATAAAAATGTTTAGAAACATGTTTTAGTTTAGAAATACCTACTGAGGGTTAGAAATTCTTAGTCAAACTAGTGAAATCTGGTGGTAAGTTATTGATCAGATAAAATATGAGCAATTCCCCTCTCTAAGCCATAGTTTCTAAATGTGTGAGAAAAACAAGCAGCCCACACATAGTTCAGGGCCTGGTCTGAACACTAAAGTCTGGTTCATTCACAGAGATATAATACTTGTTTAGTATGGAGAAACAGAGGGAGGCTTTAAAACACATCATCCCAGAGTCACAAACCATCATACAGAGGTCAGATGGCATGTGACAGCTAGGTCCTCTGTGATAGGAAACTGGATTGGAACACAGCCAACATTCCCAACACCTGAGATGGTGAAGGGGGACTGACAAAGTCCTTTCCAGCAGGCCTGTCCCTTGAGGCTTGTAAGGTTGGCAGCAGCTGCTCTAAAAGGTTTTTACTAGCCCAAGACACAGGGCTGAACTTTGCTTTGGAGCCCCTTACCTTTTTCCAAGGAATCAAAACAATTAATAAAACCAGTCCAACACCAATGAATGAAATAGGCCACCAATGAATGGAAAAGATATCTGTCTTCTCAGTTTCTGCAGAGACAGAAGGAAAACATTAGCAGGACACCTACTGGCAAGGGCCAGAGAAACCACACAACTGCTGCTGGGATCTGTGTGGTTGTGTCATCCTCCTTGTCAGAGATTTAACCACCAGCCCTCTGCCACATGTCTCAGCATCTCCATTCCTATCACATACACCTCCACACATCGAACAGTGTATGTAGCGCTTGCCAAAAATATGGAAGATGAACACCACATACCACATAATTGTGCTACCCTCATCTGCAAACCTTGTGTAATACGACACCATCTTCTATCCCTATGTGCATACCACATAGACAACCCCTCGTACCATACATGCAAGGTATATTTCCATTTCATACTCCCCATGGACACACATACCCTCCCTGCATCCCTGCACATGCCACCCACACACACACCTAGTCCTAACTTCCAAGAATAATTCCTCTCTCCCCAGGATCATCCTGGGCCCCATCTGACATTGCCTGACCACAGTCCTCAGTGCCCCCAGTCACTCCCTGCCTTCCTTACTCTTCTCAGCCCCTGGGAGATGCATTTTACCAGCAGAGCCACCCATACCCAAGACCAGAGCTATGACCAAGGCATATGAGCTCAAAAAGCCCCAGCCCACTAGCAGGAGTGGGTCTGCTGTGAACTGTGTTTTAAGGATCCAGTGTGCCTGGGGAAGGCACTGAGCATTTGCAGAACCACTTACTGTAGCCCTCCCCATCTTGGGACACAGCCCATAAAACAAGACTACTGGCTGGGTGCTGTGGCTCATGCCTGTAATCCCAGCACTTTCGGAGGCCGAGACGGACGGATCACCTGAGGTCAGGAGTTTGAGACCAGTCTGACCAACATAGAGAAACCCCGTCTCTACTAAAAATACAAAATTAGCCGTGCGTGGTGGTGCATGCCTGTAGTCCCAGCTACACAGGAGGCTGAGGCAGGAGAATCGCTTGAACACGGGAGGCAGAGGTTGTGGTGAGCTGAGATCATGCCATTACACTCCAGCCTGGGCAACAAGAGCGAAACTCCATCTCAAAAAAAAAAAAAGACAAGACTACTGATTCAGCCTCTACCAGCCAGTTTACAGTGGACCTAGAGCCTGATTAGAAGGGCTGCTAGCAGGACTGGTCCCTGGCCCCTGATAGCCCCTTATCCTCAGGGAACATGGGTAGGATACTGTCCCCATTCCCCTAGCAACTGGCAGGTTTCCTATTTCAAGCCATATGGACCATCCAAAACCCTGAAGCTGCCATGAGCTGACAAATAGCCCTGCTCCACCTGATGACTACGGTCACCACTCTCCACCTACTAGACCATCATCTGCCCAGGTGTAGGGACCTAGGCTGGACTGCTGACTCTGGGGCTGAGCTAGGCCAGACTCCAGCTTGGTCCTTCCAGTCCAAGCTTTCTCTGTTTTCCCTTCAGTCCCCAGCTAAGACCCTAGGCTGTGTGGGAATAAGTCTTATGTTATAGTCCCTCAAGGCAAGGAAGAGAAGAAATGTCCAGAAAGACCCTTACCAGAAAGACTGTGCCGAGCAGCAGTCAGGGTAAAGTTGTTCCTCAAGGGGGTATGCAAGGACTCATGCCATACCACACACTGGTAGACAGTCCCAGGGTCTTCCTGAGAGGAGTTCAGCTTCAAGCAGCTAGTGACATTAAATGTACCATCCATATTCTTGATGGTGGGACCAGTGATGACGTCCTCAGAAATCTCTATGGGATGGGGAAACTTCAGGGTCTGCTTCTTCCATATTATATTAATAGCCTCTGGGTAGAACCCACTTGACTCACACATATATTTGCCTTCATTCTCCTTCACCCCCACTTGATCCAGAAACAATCTGCTGGCTGGGGAAGCTGCCAGAGAAAAAAAAAACCATACAGAGTTGGGCCCAGCACCCTTTTATCCCCGCCACACCTTACGCTAACTGGCTTCTACCATACCCTCACAGCTATGCATCACTGCTCCTGTAGCCAGATAAGACAAAAAACACAGGATGCCTACTCTTTAAAGACTGGGACTCTGAGGCACAGGTAATGCTGCAACCATGTCCAGCAATGAGCTGGAGATTTACAATACCAGACTGGGCACTCCTTAAGGGTAGGGAGGGATTAGCTTATTATCAGCCTGACATCTGAGCCATGGAAAGCCTTCAGGACATGTGAGTGACTGAATGCAAGTCAGCTTGGGCTAAATATTCTGGGTATGTTGGTGCCAGTGCCAACCAGGTACTGACATGCTGTGACCACAACTCTCACAGAAATTTTGTAAAGCAGAGTTTTCTTAAGCTGTGTTGTGCCACAGACACCCTTCATAATCTGAGGAAAACCTTGGAACACTGTTGTGGTAGAGACTGCTAATTGCTCTTCAATTTTCATTCTGTGCATTTTTAGCTGGCCATGACATATCCAGATTAAACCTGTATCACCCAACCTCCACTGCAGGTATGTTTGACCATGCAAACTCAGGGGTCTAGTAGGCCTGGATTTAAGCAAAAGTAGCAAGAGCAACTTCTAGGAAGTATCCTTAAACTAAAAGTATGTCTTAAAAGACTGTCTCTTTCTCTCTCTCTCTCTCTCCTTCGTATTTCCTGCAGAATGTTTGGAATACTATGTGATGACTGGAGATGGATAAGCCATTTCCAAACACAAGGTGGACGATACATACTGAAGATGGCAGAGTGACAAGATAAAAGGATCATGGGTCCCAGATGATCACAGAGCTAGCTGCCATATCTGCCCTGGGCTGGCTACATTAGTGTGAAAGAAAAATAAACTGCCATTTCCAAAGCCACTATTGACTTCCAGGTTTCCCTCTCACATGAGAGGTCACCACTTCCACCCTATAATAAGAACAAAAGCTGAACAAATTGAAAATCAACAACTTTTCTTAGATTCCTCAGAGAATTGAAGTGACAGGGCAAACTGCCACTCAGAAAACTGGAGAAAGAAGGAGATTAAGAAAATTACAGCTAAGATCAAATTACCTCATGCAGAAGATGCTGGAGTCATAAACTGGTAGAAGTACTTGAGCAGTAACTCCGACAAACTGCTAAAGGATGAGTGTGGACTAGCTTGAGAATAAAAACCTCCTCAGGTCCTGGTCTTAGGGATGCTTACCACACTTTCATGGGTTTTCATCCTTGGGACACAGCCTTGGGGATGCTATCACACTGTCATGAGTTTTACTTCCAGGAACCCCACCAGATTCTCACAGTAAAGAGCCAGGAAAAATCTCCTCCTCTTTCTGGGGGATGGAAAGAAGTAATCATTTTAAAATACACCTAGGTTATTCCCTCCATCTCAAGGGAAGATGTCAGAGCCTTATCTGACCTGAGAGAAGAAAATTAACCAACTCCAGCTGTCTATAGCCTTTCTGTATTACTTAAGAAGAGAGAAAGAGAAAAGGCTAAGAAACACTTCTGAAGGCCACAGTCCAGAGGCTCAGGCCACTAAAAGAATAAGATTTAATCATAAAACTATAAACAGATTCTCCTCCAACACTTTAGTACCACATCAACAGGGCTCCAGTATAATAACAGAAGATTACAAGTGAGAAAGCTACAAGGCACAGAACCTATTTAAGGAGTTCATAAGGAAACTCAAAGACAATAGGAAAGGAGAGAAAAAAACACTAGAGAAACTGAAGTCTCTGGCACCTATAGCTACAATAAGCATTAAACACAACCCAGCTCCTAGCCAAATTAACATAAAGCCGCATAATAAAAGCCTATTACCTGATACATAATATCTCTCTTTCAACTGAAAAATTACAAGACATGCTAAAAAATACATAGAAACAAAGCAAACACCAGACCCAGACTCAGGTGTGACACAGATTTTAGAATTATCATATAGGGAATTTTAAAAAACTATAATTAAAATGTTAAGAGCACTAACAGAAAGAGCAGATAACATGTACAAACAGATGGGTAATATAAGCAGAGTGATGGAAATGCTAAGAACGAACCAAAAGTGGATGCTAGAGCTCAAAATACCATTAAAGAACTGAAGAATGCCTTCAGTGGGTTCAACAGTAGACTTGAAACTGACAAGCAGCCTGGGTGCAACGGCTCACACCTATAATCCCAGCACTTTGGGAGGCCGAGGTGGGTGGATCACCTGAGGTCAGGAGTTCGAGACCAACCTGACCAGCATGGAGAAACCCCATTTCTACTAAAAATACAAAATAAGCCGGGGGTGGTGGCGCATGCCTGTAATCCCAGCTACTTGGGAGGCTGAGGCAGGAGAATCACTTGAACCCGGGAGGCGGAGGTTGCAGTGACCTGAGATCGTGCCACTGCACTCCAGACTGGGCAACAAGAGCAAAACTCCGTCTCAAAAAAAAAAAAAAAAAAAAAAAACTGACAAGGAAAGAATCAGTGAGCTTGAAGATGTTAATAGAAACTTCCCAAACTGGGCACGGTGTGGTGGCTCACACCTATAATCCAAGCACTTTGGGAGGCCAAGGTGGGCAGATTGCTTGAGGTCAGGAGTTCGCGACCACCCTGTCCAACATGGCAAAACCCCGTCTCTACTTAAAAAACAAAAATTAGCCGGCATGGTTGTGCACACCTGTAGTCCCAGCTACTCAGGAGGCTGAGGCACAAGAATCGCTTGAACCTGGGAAGTAGAGGTTGCAGTGAGCCGAGATCCCGCCATTGCACTCCAGCCTGGGAGACAGAGCGAGACCCTGTCACAAAAAAATTTTAAAAAAAGAAACTTCCCAAACTGAAATACAAGGAGAAAAAAGAATTTAAAAAAAAACAGAATATCCAAGAACTGTGGGATACTGCAAAAGGTGTAACAGATATATAATGGGAATACAAGAAGAAGAAAAAAGAAAGGAGCAGAAGAAATACTTTGAAGAAATAATGGCTGAGAATTTTCCAAAATTAATGATAGACACCAAACTAAAGACCCAGGAAGCTTAGAGAATACCAGGCAGGATAAATATCCAAATATGCCTATCCACGTCTAGCCATATCATATTTCAACTTCAGAAAGACAAAGATGGCCAAGCATGGTAGCTCACTCCTATAATCCCAGCACTTTCAGAGACCAAGGCAGGTGGATCTCTTGAGCTCAGGAGTTCGAGGCCAGCCTGGGCAACATGATGAAATGCCATCTCTACAAAAAATACAAAAATTAGCCATGCTTAGTGGCACCCGCGTGTGGCCCCAGCTACTTGGAAGGTGGAGGTGGGAGGATCAATTGGGCTTGAGCCCAGTAGGACGAAGCTGCAATGAGCCGTGATCACACCACTACGCTCCAACCTGGGAAACAGAGTGGGACCCCATCTCAAAAGAAGAAAGAAAAGAAAAGAAAGAGAGAGAGAGAAAGGGAGGGAGGCAGGGAGGGAGGGAAAAGAAAAACAGAAAAAAGTCACAGGAAAAAAAACACACCTTACATATAAAAGAACAAGAACAACACTGGACTCTTGTCAGAAACAATGCAAGCAAGGAGAGAGTGAAGTGAAATATTTAAAGCGCTGAAACTTAAAAAAGAGAAAAACACCAACATGGAATCTTATATCCAGAAAGATTTTCCTTCAAAGGTGAAGTATAAATAAAGACTTTCTCAGACAAACCTTTCACCAAGAGACCTGCTGTGCGAGAAACATAAAAAGAAGTGCTTTAGCGGGCCAGGCATGGTGGCTCATGCCTGTAATCCCAGCACTTTGTGAGACCAAGATGGGAGGATCACTTGAGCCCAGGGAGTTCAAGACCAGTCTGGGCAACATAGACTCCATCTCTTTAAAAAAAAAAAAATTAAATTAGCAGGGCATGGTGGTGCATGCCTGTGGTCCCAACTATTCCAGAGGCCGAGGTGGGAGTATCGCTAGTGCCCAGGAGATCAAGGCTGCAGTGAGCCATGACCGCACCACTGCACTCCAGCCTGGACAACAAAGCGAGACGTTGCAGGAAGACAGGGAAGAGAAGGGAAGAGAAGGGGAGGGGAGGGGAGAGGAGAAAGAAAGGAAGGAAATGAAGAAAGGAAGAGAGAGAGAGAGAGAAAGAAAGAAAGAAAGACAGAGAGAAAGAAAGAAGGAAGGAAGGAGGGAGGGAAGGAAGGAAGGAAGGAAGGAAAGAAAGAAAAGAAAGAAAGAAAGGGAAATTGAGTCAATAACTAATAAAAAAAGAAGAAGAAGAAAAAAATCACCTTCCAAAAAGGAAAGCACCAGGTTCGGATGGTTTCACTGATTAATCCTACTAAACATTTAAGGAATAAATAATGCCCAGTATTTTACAATTTTTTCCAGAAAGCAGAAGTAGACAGAGGGAACACATTCTACCTTATTCTACAAGCCCAATATTACCCTACTGCCAAAACCACATAAAGACATTACCAGAAAAGATAACTACAGATCAATATCACTCATTAAAATAGATACAAAATCCTCAAGAAAATATTAGCAAATCTAATCCAACAATACAGAAAAAATTACATACCATAACCAAGAGAGGCATATTACACATATGCAAGGCTGGCTTATCATTCAAAAATTGGTTAATGTAAGTCATCATATCAACAGGCTAAAGAAAAAATTATATGATCATACCAATAATGCAGAAAAAGTATTTGACAAAACCCAACACTGATTCATATGAAAAACTCTTAGCAAACTAGGAATAAAAGGGAAACTTCCTCAACTTGCTAAAGAATATCTACCAAAAAATAGCTAATATCATATTTCATGGTTAGAAAGTAAAATCAGAAATGGGCAAGATGTCCCTTCTAACCACTCCTATGCAACATTGTAATGGAAGTCTAAGCTAGCATAACAGGACAAGAAAAGGAAATAAAAGGTATAAAGTGAGAATGGAAAAAATATGAGGCCTGGTACAGTGGCTCACACAATGTAATCCCAGCACTTTGGGAGGCCAAGGCGGGGGGATCACTTGAGCTCAGGAGTTCAAAACCAGCCTGGGCAACATAGTGAGACCTCACCTCTATATAAAATAAAATAAAATAATGGAAGAAATAAAACTGTATTTTTAACAGACAGCCTGATTTATGAAGAAAAATCTCAAGACTTGGCCAAAAACAAAAACAAAAACAAAAACAAAAACAAAACCCTAGAATGAATAAGTGATTAAAGCAAGTTGCAGGATACAAAGTTAATAAGCAAAAATCAATTACTTAACAGGAATGAACAATTGAGCAACTGGAATTTGAAATTAAAAATATAATACAATTGGCCAGGTGTGGTGGCTCACATCTGTAATCCCAGCACTTTGGGAGGTCGAAGCTGGTGGATCATTTGAGGTCAGGAGTTTGAGACCAGCCTGGCCAACTTGGTGACCCCTGTCTCTACTAAAAATACAAAAATTAGCCAGGCATGGTGGCACATGCCCGTAATCCCAGCTACTCAGGAGGCTGAGGCAGGAGAATTGCTTGAACCCGGGAGGCAGAGGTTGCAGTGAGCTGAGATTGTACCACTGCACTCCAGCCTGGGCAACACAGCGAGACTGTCTCAAAAAAAAAAAATGTCAATTTTTCCCAACTTGATCTCTAGATTCAATGCAATCCCAGTCAAAATCCCAGAAAGCCATTTTGCAGATATCAACAGATTCTCAAATTTATATGGAAAGAAAAAACCCAGATAGCTAACACTATATTGAAGAAAGGCAACAAAAATGAAGGACTAACACTACCTGACTTCCAGACTTACTACTAAAATACAATAATCAAGATAGTGTAGTACTGGGGAAAGAAGAGAGAAATCAATGAAACTGAATAGGGCAGGGTGTGGTGGCTCACGCCTATAATCCCAACACTTTGGGAGGCTGAGGCGGGGGAGATCACTTGAGCTCAGAAGTTCCAGACCAGCCTGGGCTACACGGCGAAACTCTACCTCTACAAAAATACAAAAATTGGCTGGGAGTGGTGGCACGAGCCTGTAGTACAAGCTACTCGGAAAGCTGAGATGGTAGGATTGCCAGGGCCCGGGAGGCAGAGGCTGCAGTGAGCCAAGATTGTGCCACTGTACTCCAGCCTGTATTAAAAGAAAAAAAGAAAAAAGAAACTGAATAGAAAGCCCAGAAATGGACCCACAGAAATATATTCAACTGATCTTTGACAAAGAAGCAAAGGCAATTCAATGGAGAAAAGACAGTCTTTTCAACAAATGATGCTGGAACAATTAGGTGTTCATATGCAAAAAAAAAAAAAAAAAAAATACATATAGAATATAGACACAAACCTTACACTTTTCACAAAAATTAAAGTAAACTGCATCATAGACCTAAATATCAATGGTAAAACTATAAAACTTCTAGACGATAACATAGGAGAAAATCTAGGTAGTCTTGGGTTTGGTGATGAGCTTTAGCACACAATGTTAAGAGCATGATCCATGAAAGAAAAATGTAGTAAGTTCGACTTTTTAAAATTAAGAACTTCTGCTCTACAAAAGACATTGTTAAGAGAATGAAAAGACAAGCCACAGACTGTGAGAAAATATCTGTGAGACATCTATCTGATAAAGGCTTGTATCCAGAGTGTACAAAGGACTCTTAAAACAACAATTTAAAAAATGAGCCCAGTTAAAAAATAGGCAAACAATCTGAACAAACATCTCATCAAAGAAGACATACAATTCCCAGTACTTTGGGAGGCCAAGACACGCAGATCATTTGAGCCCAGGAGTTCAAGACCAGCCTGGGCAACACGGCAAAACCCTATCTCTATAAAAAATACAAAAATTAGCCAGGCATGGTGATGTGTGCCTGTAGTCCTAGCTACTTGGGAGGCTGAAGCCTGGGAGAATCACCTGAACCTGGGAAGTGAGCTGTAATCACACCACTGCACTCCAGCCTGGACAACCAATGAACACACAAAAAAAGAAGACATACGAATGGCAAGTAAGAATATGAAAAGATGTCCAACATTATGTCATTAGGGAACTGCTAATTAAAACAACAAATGAGATACCACTATATACTTATTAGAATGGCTGAAATCTGGGCTGGGTATGGTGGTTCATGCCTGTAATCCCAGTACTTTGGGAAGCTGAGGTGGGCAGATCATCTGAGGTCAGGAGTTCAAGACCAGCCTGGCCAACATGGTGAGACCCCATCTCTACTAAAAATACAAAAATTAGCCAGGCGTGGTGGCGGGCACCTGTAATCCTAGTTACCTGGGAGGCTGAGGCAGGAGAATTGCTTAAACCTGGGAGGTGGAGGTTGCAGTGAGCCAAGGTCACACCACTGCACTCCAGCCTGGGCAACAGAGCAAGACTGTCTCAAAAAAAAATCTCAAAAAAAAAAAAAAAAAGGAATTGCCAAAAAGCACTGTACTCTAGTAGATAAAGTTGTTTTTTATTGGAGTACAGGTTAATAATTAATTCAATAAACAGAGGATGGTGGGTACAGGTTTCTCACTGTTGGAGTGGGAGTTTACAGATGAGCAAAAGAAGGAAACTAGAATGATCTATGTGGTAATGGACTAAAGTTGGAGACATCAGTAAGAACAAATGTTTAATTTAATATAGGTACAGATGGTTACACATAGAAATATTTATAGATATGTGTATATGCAGAGGTTAGTACGCATACATGTATTTCTTTGCTCTGTTGGCTGAGAGGGTCTAGAATCAATGATACCTCAGTAGCAAAAAGTACACTTAGTGTCCAGGTCTTGGTTTCTAATATCATTTTCCAATAAAAGGAACCAAGGTTTCTTGGAGTATTGGTTGGTTCTAGGACTAGAACCAGGAAATATACAAGAGAGGAAATACACAAGATGAGTCTGGAGCATCTTATAGTGCCAAAAAGTAAAAAGTGCTTAAAATCAAACAAAATTCTTGATATGGATTTGCCAAAAATTAAATAAAACCAAAAATAAAATAATACAACAAAATCTTACAATGATTGGGATATGTCAATGTGACACAAGAGCCAAGTGAATGAGCTCTCCATGGCCAAAGCTGGAAAAATTTGAGAAAAAATAAAGTAGTATTGCATTATAACACAAAGTATAAAATAACTATCCTTGAGTCCTTATTGATATCAATGATTGAATAAAGTCATAAATGGGAGAAAAGAGATAAAGCTCCCATGCAGAAGAATTCTTAAAAAAATTATGTAGATACTCCACCTCCAAGAAGGAAGAACATAAGTAACCCCCAACCTTAAGTGTGGGCTGCACAGAGTGACTTCCTTTCAAAGAGTACAGTATGAAAACAGGAGGAAGAGTAACTTTTCAGTAGAGAAACCAGACAAACACTACTTCAACTAGATGGTCAAGGTCAACATCAACAGTCATAAGTCATGTGATTTGATGTGATGAAAATGGCAGTTTACCTCTGCGATGTTCCTCCAAAAACCCATAACCCCAAGTCCAATTATGAGGAAAACAGCAGACAAATCCTAACTGAGTGACATCCTGCAATATACCTGACCAATACCCTCACCAAACTGTCAAGGACATCAAAAATAAGGTCTAAGAAATTGTCACAGCAAAAAGGAGCCTAAGAACATATAACAATTAAATGCAATGTGGTATTCTGACGGGATCCTGGAGCAGAAAAAGGACATTAGGTAAAAACTAAGGAAATATGAATAAATTACAGACTTTCATTATAGTAAAATGTCAATATGGCTTCATTAATTATATCAAGGTACCATATGAATACAAGATGTTAATAACAGGGGAAATGGTATGCAGGGTGAGAGTGATATGAGAACTCTCATACTATTTTTGCAATGTTTCTGTAAATCTAAAACTGTCCTAAAAAAAAGTCTATTAATGTCTTTAAAAGCCACTGTTGGCCAGGCATGGTAGCTCATCCCTGTAATGCCAGCACATTGAGAGGCCAGGGCAGGAGGATCTCTTGAGGCCAGAAGTTGGAGACCAGCCTGGGCAACACAAGGCCCCATCTCTACAAAAGTGTAAAAATTAGCCAGGCATGGTGGCATGCAACCGAGGTCCTAGCTACTCAGGAGGCTGAGGCAGGAGGATCACTTGAGCCCTGGAGTTTGAGGTTACAATGAGCTATGATTGTGCCATGCCCTCCAGCCTGGGCAAGACAGCGAGACCCTGTCTCCTATGTAGACCCTTTATATAGATATATAAAGCCTGGAAGAACAGTGGCTATATATACGGCCACTGTCAGTTGGCCGTATATATAGCCACTGTCGCTGTTATTCCTCTGTCAGTTGCAGAGGAAGTGAATCCTAATTAATATGCCTCTCACTCCCAAAATTACTATGGACAAAACATTCAGTCTTATGTACAATCATGGAGGGCCCATGCTGGGCTGAATTACGTCCTCCTAAAATTCTTATGTCCTCCCAGAATTCCCAGTATCTCTGAATGTGACTGTATTTAGAGATAGGTTCTTTAAAGAGGTAATTAAGTTAAAAATGGGGTTATTAGGGTGGGCTCTGATCCAATATGATTGGCATCCTTATAAGAAGAGGAAATTAGGACACAGATATAGGCACAAAGGAAAGACCATGTGAAGACACAGGGAGAAGATGGCCAGAGAAGAGAGGCCTCAGAAGAAACCAATCCTGCTGACGTCTTCATCTCAGACTTCTAGCCTCCAGAAGTGTGAAAAATAAACATCTGTTGTTTAAAGGCACCCAGTCAATGGTATTTTGTTATGGCAGCCTTAGCAAACTAATACAGCCACCAAGCTCATCCATGTACTATCAGACCATTTTATAATACAGGAAAGTGGAGCTCAAAGAGGTGTGTGGGTTTTGTTGTTGTTAATCCCAACACCATGGGAACTGTAGGGCACTGCCCCGAGACACTCACCCACAACTCTAAGCTGGACGGTTCCCTGTGCCTTCAGAGGGGTGACCACCACCTCACATCGGTACTCTCCTGCTTCCTCCAGCTGGATTCCAGGCAGCTGCAGTGAGGCGTCCCCACTCTTCAGCCTCCATGGAGACACAATGGCTCCAGGTCGGAATGCCTCTTGGTGATCTCCAAAAAATTCAAAGACCTTGACTTCTTTGTCAAACGTCAGACTCTTCCGAAACCAGGTGATACCCATAGACGTGATGTTGAGGGGTTGGGAATAAAAGACATTGCAGAATATGGTGACATTGTCATTCAGGGGTGTGATCTGAGTCCCCCCTGCCATCATCTCTACTTTCAGATCACCTGTGGCAATAAGAGAATACAATGTTCAGTTTCCCAATTTATGAACATGTTTTTGAGATGTGCTATGGACTGAATGCTTGAGTCCTCCAAAATTCATATGGAGGCCTGACCCCCAATGTGATGGTATCTGGAGGCAGGGCCTTTGGGAAGCGATTAGGTCATAAGAGGAGAGTCCTCATGAATGGGATTAGTGCCCTTACAAGAAAAGACATGAGGCTGGGCGCAGTGGCTCACGCCTGTAATCCCAGCACTTTGGGAGGCTGAGGCAGGCAGATCATGAGGTCAGGAGACTGAGACCATCCTGGCTAACATGGTGAAGCCCCATCTCTACTAAAAATACAAAAAATTAGCCGGACATGGTGGTGCACACCTGTAATCCCAGCTACTCAGGAGGCTAAGGCAGGAGAATTGCTTGAACCCAGGAGGCAGAGGTTGCAGTGAGCCGAGATTGTGCCACTGCACTCCAGCCTGGGTGAAGAGCAACACTCTGTCTCAAAAAAAAAAAAAGAAAAAAAAAAGAAAAGAAGAAGACAAGACATGAGGCTGGGCCTGGTGGTTCACACCTATAATCCCAGCACTTTGGGAGTCTGAGGCCAGAGGATTGCTTGAGCCCAGGTGTTCCAGACCAGACTAGGCAATATAATGGGACCTTGTCTCTACAAAAAAATAAAAATAAATTAGCCCAGCATGGTGGTTAGGACCTGTAGTCCCAGCTACTTGGGAGGCTGAGGTGAGAGGATCTCTTGTGCCCAGAAGTTCAAGGCTGCAGTCAGCCGTGATAATGCCATTGCACTCTAGCCTGGGTGACAGAGTGAGACTCTGTCTCAAAAACAAACAAATAAATAAATAAATAAGAAAAGACATGACAGAGAGATATGTCTCTCTCCACCATGTAAAGATACAGCAAGAAGGTATCCTTCTATAAACCAGAAATGAGGCTCTCACCAGAAACCAGATCATCCACACTTTCCTCTTGGACTTCCAGCCTCCAGAATCATGAGAAATAAATTTCTGTTTAAGCCACACAGTATATATCTGTTATGGTAGCCTGGCAAGACTAAGACAGGACATTTTTCCATTTCATTTATTTAGATCTTAAATTTCTTTCAGCAATATTTTACAGTTTCCAGAGTATATATTTTCTGTTTCTTTTGTTAAATTTACTCGTATTTTACTCTTTTTGATGCTATTGTAAAGAGAATTTTCTCTTTTTTTTTTATGTTTTCCTATTTATTTATTTAGAGATAGGGTCTCGCTGTGTCACCCAGGCTGGAGTGCAGTGGTGCTATCACTGCTCACTGCAGCCTCCACCTCCTGGGCTCAAGTGATCCTCCTGCCTCAGCCTCCCAGGTAGTTGGGACTACAGGCACATGCTACCATGCTCAGCTAATTTTTTCATTTTTTATAGAGATGGAATCTTACTAAGTTGCCCAGACTGGTCTCTAACTCCTGGGCTCAAGCAATCCTCTCATTGCCTCCTCAAGTGTTGGGATTACAGGTATGAGCCACTGTGACTGGTTAGATGTTTTCCATTTTAGAACAGTAGATTGCTAGCAAGTTTACGCTTATACCTATTCCAACAAAAAGTGCAAGACAGTTCAAAATATTACATTTGCTATTTCAAAGAAGAGTGCAACTCCAAAGAAGTCAGACTCATTACTAACAATGCAGAGCTAGACATCTATATTTAGATAAATGTCAGAAACCGAATTCCCCTTGTTGCCATCAAACATGTCCTTTCGTTAGTCACATCCAACATATCTACATAAACTTTTCAAAATTAATGTTAACAAAAATGTATCCAAAAACCTGCCAACTTACTCAAAGATTTGTGCAAGTCAATTTTTTTAAATAATACATTAGGGAAACACGGTGACAAGCTTTCTGTTCTATGTATCAAAGCAAAAACAGACTTGACCTACAAAATGAAGATAGGGTCAACTGTAACCAAAAAACAGTATGCTTCCCCTGGTGGCCAACCAAGAAATGGAGGAGCCAAGGATACGAAACAGCCAGGCCACCTAGTTCTATTGTCACTCTTATAAACGAAAAGTGACTACCGAAAAAAAAAAAAGAAGAATTCGGGGGTCGGAGGGAGAGGGGAAAATATCAAAAACACTAACATGTGCTTAAAAGGAATACAAACCTGAGTGCCACACTACATAAATTTAAAAGATTTAAATCAACAAATCAAAATTTAGAAGGCAAATTTGGGAAAAGTCGTCTATTTTCAGAGCACCCAAGCGCTCACCCAGGACCTCCATGTATTTTCATTTAAAGGTACAGAGTTTAATACCTTAACAGCTTAAGAGCATTGGCCTTTTTCAAGGACTAGATCCTTGGAATTTTCTGCAGTCTTGTTTCCAAGGAAAAGCATTTATGCATTTATCTTTTCAAATCAGCTAGTGGTATAATCTACATAGACAACCTCCAGTTCTAGAGCTCTCCAACCAGGGAGGACTGTTAACTACAGCTTTACAAATTGCTCTTTTGAACTTCATTTCTGAAATAAAACCTAACGTTCTTTAAAACATTTTCTATATCAACAACCTTTAAAGACAGTCTCATACAAAGACGGGCTAGAATCTCTTGCATTAAAATCTGATGAATTCCTTTGTATGATTGGATTTTTTTTTCTTGTACCACTTTAAATTTGCTTCCACACAGAATAGCAGCCAGGGAAATAGATGCTCCATCCTAAGGTGTAGGGATTTCTTGTAGGCGGAAATGATTTGTTAGACGAAAGCTTCCGAAATGGTTTTCAATTTCACAGTCTCTTCCGGTGCCAAAGTCCAGCACCAACGCCTGGTTCTGGGGTCCGACCCTCTTGCAGCCGCCACCGCGCTCCTCGTGGCTGGACGAGCCGGAACTAGGTTCCTCCAGGAGCTGCTGCTGCCGCCGCCACTGGGTGCCGCCGCCACTGGGTGCCGCCGCCACTGGGTGCCGCCGCCACTGGGTGCCGCCGCCACTGGGTGCCGCCGCACAGCCAAACGGCGTTCCTCCGTCTCCGCTTCCCTGGGACCTCGCGGCCCTTCTCCACCACCACCAGCATCCGCGGGGACGGGGACCGGACGAAAGTGGCGGGGACCCGAGGCCCTTGAGGAGGGGGCGCCGGGCCCGGGAGGGGGCGCGGCGGGAGCCCCTGGGCGCCACTTCGGGCTCGGGGAGACCCAGACTGACAGAGCGCGGAGGCGCTTCCAGTCCCCAGCGCGGAGACAAGCGCAATTTTGGCTTTCGTCGCCGCCCACACTTCACTCGGAACTGTCTTATTTTCACATTGCTTATTGCAAATGTATAGAAATACTATTCACTCGTTTTTATTTCCACTTCCCTCTCCCATCGGGCAGCCATTCTAAGGTGTTTAACATGTACATTTTTGTTCTCTTTAAGGCTGTATCTTCTGTTTCTCAAACTGTGGAAATGGTATTGCAATGTATGTCCACTGTTTGCTTGGCTCTATGCCTTCAACATCCGTTCACGCTGCTCGGCAAGCAGCAAGGGCGTGGTGTAAAGCTGCCGCCCAGGTCTCCACGGTGAGGTCCACAGGCGGCTCGCCTCCACCTGCAGTGACTCGGGGCGCCCAGAGCGCGCCTCCAGGATTCCTACATTCCCCCTCCACCACCTGGCACCCAGGAGCGTATTTTGGCCAGCCTAGTAAGGGTCAAGCAGCATCTTGTTGTTTAATTGCCATTCTTCTAGTTAGAGATGAGTTTAAATATCTCTACATACGCGTTTCAGCCTTTTAGTCTCCTATTTAAGTTAACGCAGAACACGCCCATACGAGTTCCCAAAAAAGCAAGAGAACTTTTGAAGGTCACAAGATCAAAACACTCCCCTCCCTCTCTCAGTAAAGACCTCACTTAGCAAAGCCAGGAGGACCCACTGATACGCGGATGAATCATTTTCCTATTTTGCCGATTCTCTGATTTTCTTCTCTGCTCCGGCCCCTCGGATGATGCAAGAGAGGCGCCAAATACCGAGGCACCGAACGCGCGACATCCAAGGGAAGCATCGTTTCCGCTCTCACAGGTGTCGACCCTGCACAGGGCAGGCCTTCAATGTAAACCTGTTGCATCGGGGACTCCGCATCTCACAAAGGAGGAACGCTTGAAAATAGAGCCCCCAGGCCGGGCGCGGGGGCTCACGCCTGTAATCCCAGCACTTTGGGAGGCCGAGGCGGGTGGATCACGAGGTCAAGGAGACCATCTTGGCTAACACTGTGAAACCCCGTCTCTACTAAAAGTACAAAAAATTAGCCAGGCGTGGTGGCGGGCGCCTGTGGTCCCAGCTACTCGGGAGTCTGAGGCAGGAAAATGGCGTGAACCCGGGAGGCGGAGCTTGCAGTGAGCCGAGATCGCGCCACTTCACTCCAGCCTGGGAGACAGAGCGAGACTCCCTCTCAAAAAAAAAAAAAAAAGAAGAAGAAATAGAAAATAGAGCCCCCAGCCCCCAGGAAGTTGCGGTCCCCTGGCGGGACGCTAGGCAGCCGACCCGCAAGGACCCTCTGGCGCTAGGAGCCCCCGCCCCCCCCAGCCGCCCCAGCCCCCCCCCAGCCGCCCCAGCCCCCCCCAGCCGCCCCAGCCCCCCCCAGCCGCCCCCTACCTGCGGTCGTCAGCGCCCACCGCAGAATCAGGAGCGCGGCGCACGTGGAGGCGGCAGCCCTCCACGCCATCGCCGCGGCCGCTATTCTGGAATTTTTTTCGCCGAGTGGGAGCAGACGGCCCGGTAGAAACCAAGTGCAGGGGGAGCCCTCTGTTGCGTAAAGAGTTGACGGAGACACAGCCGGGATTTCCAGCCGGCGCTTTTGCACATCCCACTTCTTCAGATCCCTTCGACTGCGAAGTCGCCTGGATTTCCCAGGTTCGCACTGCAGGAAACCAGGCGCGTGACCAGCCCCGCCCGCGCCGCACTTTAGCCCGGGGGCGGGCACCGGCCGGGGAATCCTCCCTCGCCCCCGCCCGCGGCACGAGGTGGCGCGGTTACAGCCCCGGTGCCTCTCGCGAGCGGCTCTGCAGTCCAGGACTCGGGGCATCCTCTGGGTTCGCTTAGTAAATTGAGACCGGGATCCAAGTGGCCCGGGGCGCTGCTCTAAGGAAGATGCTGACCGCAGTCAGTGATTGGAAGAGCAGGTGCACGCGTCCAGAGCGACATCTTACCGTTGGCACGATAAACTTACATTACTTTAAAAACCAAAAACAACAAAAACTTAGCATTACTTAAGTCGAAAGCCAAATGAAATCCCCAGGACAATTCAGTTAAACGCCTGAAGGTGGCCCTTAATTTCCCATTTCTACTAACCAAGAAGTGGTTTGCGACCTCCTGAACCAAACCCAAATATTGTCATTCGGTGATTAAGTTTTACCACCTCTAGACCAGTTTTTAAATCAATTTAACCGCAAAGTTCAGAACCCAAGTGGGCACAGTAAATGTGTGTGCATTTATAACGCACAACCTGCATTCTTTCTCCAGCAACCTGCATTCCATTTGTCTCATTGACCCTACTGCATTTTTCCTTCGCATCATTAAAAAGGATGTAATGTGCAGAAAAGCACAGACAGACCTAAACTCCAATGCCAGCCATGCCATCTGGTGATTATAGCACAGTGGGTAAGTGACCTCATATCCCCAGCCTGTTTACATGTCTCTAAAACTGAGAGAGTAAAAGCTTCCTTTGCAGGGTTAGAGACACTGTCACTGACTAAGCAAATAGTCACATTCTCACTCAACTGCAGAACAGAGTGCATGCATAAAGAGCTCAGAAGTGAGAGATGCGCAGAGTGCCCACAGTGGCAGCAACTAGCTGAGGGGCCTTCAGATCGCAGCCTTCTGGACCACCGTTGTAACAGGTAGAGATGTGCAAGGTTAAGTCCAGCTATTGAATTTTAAAAACCTAAATTACACCTCTTCTCAACCTCTACCTCCTCCAAGGAGCCTTACCTGAGGAGACATCCTTGTCTGGTATTAGTGACATCATTAAATAACATTCCCAATGGAGGTATATGATGACTCCTTATACATGCCCAGAATAGTGATTCACAAAGTTGTGACACATACACATCACCCTGTAGAAATTATCAAATTACTCTTTTGGTAGTTTTTACTGTTTTGGTAATTTTGTGGTACCCTTTTTATTCTAAAGGGTAAAACTGGCAGGTTTCTCTATTTATATTTCATTAGAATGAAAAGTCATTACCTGTGTTTTCGTTTTTACCAATATCACTTCTATTTGAACATTTGTGTGTGTGTGTGTGTGTATGACAGAGTCTCATTCTGTTGCCCAGGCTGGAGTGCAGTGGCGCGATCTCAGCTCACTGCAACCTCTGCCTCCCGGGTTCAAGAGATTATTGTGCCTCAGCCTCATCCTCCCAAGTAGCTGGGATTACAGGTGCCCGCCACCACACCCGGCTAATTTTTGTATTTTCAGTAGAGATGGGGTTTCACCATGTTGGCCAGGCTGGTCTTAAACTCCTGACCTCAAGTGATCCGCCCACCTCGGCCTCCCAAAGTGCTGGGATCACAGGCATGAGCCACCATGCCCAGCCTGAACATGTCTTTTAATATTTTTGCCAACTTTTCATCCAACCCTAAAGCACACAGCAGATGCCTCACAATGCTTCTCAAACAAAATAAGCATATATTCTCAGGAATTATTTATGGAAAACTCTGACTTTCTGTGTTCTTTATTGGTACACAGCATTGAGACACAGTATTCAAATGCTGGTTGACACTGAGGTCATTTATATTACACATTGCATCCAACTTGCTGTTGGAATATCACATACAATTTTGGAACCATATTGTAACACATATTGAAAATATCCAACAAGTAATCAGAATGGTAAATAAGGGACATTCACTCAAAGACATGTATCCAGGGACAGTATGGCAGAGACTGCTATTTGTCAACCAATATCTATTTTCCCCTTTTTCCTTGAAAAAAGCCTCCAGTTTTTTCCTGGGCACAGGGATCAATAAAAGACTGCATTTCCTAATCACTCTGGAGCTAAATGTGGCCATATGACCAAGTTCTGACCAAAGTAATATAAATGGAAATGTTCTGTGTGACTTCTGGGAAATATCCTTAAAGGGAAGGAAATGATCTTTTCCCCTTCCTTCTTTCTGACAGCAGGATAGCAGATGTAATGCCTAGAGCTTGAGCAGACATCTTGCACCAAAGTGTGGAAACCATGCACTAGTGACAAGTGTAAGACTCTGTCTCAACAAAAAAAAAAAGAAAAGGAAAGGAAAGCTTTTCCAGTAAAGGAATGGGACATTTCAAGTTGCCCCTCAGCAACCATTTATTGAACTCTGCCAGGCACAGTCTAGGAGTGACAAATTCAGAGATGGCTAAAGCACAGTCCTTAGCTTCAAAAATCTGTCTAGGCCAGGGGTAGTGGCTCATGCCTGTAATCCCAGCACTTTGGGAAGCCAAGACAGGAGGATCACTTGAGCTCAGGAGTTTGGAATCAGCTTAGGCAACACAGCGAGACCCCATCTCCATAAAAAAAATCAAGATATTAGCTGGGTGTGATGCTGTCACCTGTAGTCCCAGCTATTTGAGAGGCTGAGGTGGGAGGGAGGATGGCTTGAGGCCAGGAGGTCGTGGCTGCAGTGAGCCATGATTGCACCACTGCACTCCAGCCTGGGTGACAGAGTGAGACTCTGTCTCCAAAAAAAAAAAAAACAAAACACCTCATTCTAGACCAGTGTTGTTCCAAAGTAGCTGTGCTGAAGGACTCTTTTTAAGTGTCCAACCTGGCCAGGCATGGTGGCTCATCCACTTTGGGAAGCAGAGGCAGGAGGACTGCTTGAGGGCAACAGTTCAAGACCAACTGGCCAACATAGCAAGATCCTGCGTCTATTATTTTTTTAAAAATTCTAAAAAATAAAAATAAATAAAAATAAAAAATAAGTGTCCAACCCACAAAGAACTGTCATTTTGTGAAATAAAAATGAATTACTAGAGAAATGAAATAAAAAGACATAAAAATCCAAGCCCTCAATTTTTATTCTTAGATTCAACCAACATAAAATTATTTTTGAATTGCTATAAAAGTTTCCAATAGCATGAGTAATGTTGGTTGGCCTTCTCACCATTAGGTAACAGCCAGGCATAGACCAGCACCAGTCACAGACCACACTGTGAGAAAGACCAGTCTAGACAAATGCAGATTGAGAGCCATTCTATAAAACAAATGACCTGTACTCTTAAAAAACGTAAATGTCGTGAAAGACAAAATACGACTGAGGAGCTATTCCAGATCAAAGGAAATTAAAGAGACCTTACAACAAAATCCAACACACAAATCCTGGATCATGAAAAAATTATTATAAAGGACAGTATTGAGACAATTGGTGAAATTTGAATATGGACTATATGTTAGATTAATAGTATTGTAACAATGTTAAATTTCCCAAATTTGATAATTATATGATGGTTATGATAAAAAAATCTTTGTTCATAAGAGATTTTTAAATAAGGTAATAAGAGATTACCTTAAATATGTGCTCACTCACATATTTAAGGTAAGGGATCACAATGTTTGCAGCTTAATTCTGAAATGTTTCAGTCAAACAAAGAATTGGACAGAAAGAGTGAAAGCAAGGTATACTAGAATTTCCGAAAGGAAAATATTTTGGGCCCCCAAAATCGCTAAGGAAAACTCAAGATGAAAAACTGCTTAGGGCAAACCTGCCTCCTGTTCTATTCAGTCACTACTCTGCTCACTGAGATAGATGCATATCTGACTTAAACTCAAAAGAATGTAACCCTTTGCGTATCACCTGTGACCTAGAAGCTCCCACCACACTTAGAGCCTTCCTGCCTTTGCTTCAAGTTGTCCTGCCTTTCCAGGCCAAACCAATGTACTTCTTATATATATTGATTGATGTCTTATGTCTCCCTAAATGTATAAAACCAAGCTGTGCCCCGACCACCTTGGGCACATGTCGTCAGGACTTTCTGAGGCTGTGTCATGGCTGTGTCCTCAATCTTGGCAAAATAAACTTCTAAATTAACTGAGACCTGTCTCAAATTTTCAGGGTTCACAAATTCATTATACTATTGTTGCAATGATTTAATTTTTTTTCAAAATAACAAACACATACAAAACTAAATGCAATGTGTGATCCCAGATTGGATCTTAGCGCAGAAAAAATTTATAGTAGGATAACTGGCAAAATTTGCAGATTAGTTTATAGACTTGTATCAATGTTAATTTCCTGATTGTAATACTTTTATTGTAGTTATATAACATGTTAATATTTGAGGAAGCTAGATGAAGGGCATATGGGAATTCTTTATACTATTTTTGCAAATTTTTTGTAAAGCTAAAATTATTTAAAGTTGGGCAGCTAGAAGTCCTAACATCCAGTCCAGCACTTTCCACTATACCAACATCATGGACTCTGTCACTGTGCTATCTTATTAAATGGTTCTTGAATTTAAATGGAAATATTTATTTATCATACAACACTGAAGGGTGGGGAGTATGACTATAAATGCTCTCAATGACATCTAAATGCTTATTAGACTCTTCATAACATCAGCCAGATTTCCTTTGCATTATGGATTCTCTAATGATGAAAAAGAGTGAGGTGCTTTTCCACATTATTTACCACTGGTTCCCAAACTTGTCTGCATATTAGAATCACCTGGAGATGGGACCCAGGTACCAGTATTTTTTGTATCTCTTAGGTGATTCCAATATGCAGACAAGCCTGGAAACCACTGTGATTTCCACTTCAATGCTATCGCTGGAAGACTTGAAGCAGAAGGTAGATAACCACTTACTAGCCATGCTGGAGAAGGGGTTCCTTCATTGGAAAATAGTATCTAAGGCCCTTACTCAGGCTCTATGACTCTCTAATGTTGGTGTTTTACAAATAATCCATTCTATTAACATTGTCAAATCTTTTTTCTCAGAAAATTACAACAAATATTACATATTTTTCTAATTTTACTTTTAATATAATTAGAAATAAACCTATACAAACAATGACTAGAACAATATTTTCCAAAAAATAGTGCACTGGAAGAATTTTTACAACATATATTTATAAAATGAATTCAAATGTAACAAAAATTATATAAAGTCTCTGTTTTTCTGATTCTCTATCAAATTAAAATCCAATTATTTATTTATAGTTTTAAAAATAGGCCAAATATCTAAATAAGCCAAGAAAAAATAAATCTAAGTAATCTTCAAGCTAGTAGAAGTTTTTCCAAAATTTAAAAATAACGTTTTCAGCCCCATATTTATAAAAGGTTACTTTTTTTTTTTTTGAGACGGAGTCTCGCTCTGCCACCCAGGCTGTAGTGCAGTGGTACGATATCCGCTCACTGCAACCTCCGCCTCCCAGCCTCAAGTGATTCTCCTGCCTCAGCCTCCTGAGTAGCTGGGATTACAGGCACCCACCACCACGCCCGGCTAATTTTTGTATTTTTAGTAGAGATGGGGTTTCACCATCTTGGCCAGGCTGGTCTTGAACACCTGACCTCGTGATCCACCCTCCTTGGCCTCCCAAAGTGCTGGGATTACAGGTGTGAGCCACTGCACCCGGCCAAAAAGGTTACATTTTTAATTCAACATTTAAATTGAAAATTTTTCAATATTCTCCCAATAATTAGTAATAACAAATAAAAGCTCTTTAAAATCCTGACTTTAAAATAGGATATGTAAACCATCATTCTTAAATGGTTTTAAGACATAATTAATATTGGTAAAATATGGATTATGCAGCACTGGTTTTCTTTATTTAAAAAAAAAAAAAGCAATAATGGATAGGTTTTTTTTTTTTCATGTTTTAGTTCCGGAAGACAATTTTTTTCAGAAGATACTGAATGGTCTTCCATCCAGAACTATTTTAGTCACAAGCTTACACATATTTTCCATCCAAAAATAAGATCTTTCTATTAAAAGCTATACAAATTGATACACAGACAGCATTTACTACACAGATACTATTTCTAAAGTTGCAAGGTTTCTAATTCTCATGTGTGCTAATAGATACCAGACTAACAGCTTCAAGAAAGATTAACCCTCCTTTCACTGTCCCTGAAAGGGGGCTCCATCTTCCACCTTCAGCCTCCAGAGCTCTTCCATTCTTGGGTCCTGGAACTGTACACAGGGGCTCGGACAAAATTATCAGGAAGCTACCAGAGCCATAGCAGAAGAATGAAACAGTCACTCTAGGCATTAACTGACTTCAAATTGCTGTCCTTACAAAAATAGTTAGCCTCTGTTTTATCATTTATATAAATCTTTTAGAAGATAACCCTGTTTTAATATAATCACCTAGTCTTAATTAGTAATACAAAAGGCTCCCTTAGAGAAAAGATGAATAGCTTGGGATTGTGAGGGAAGGGAAGAATTTGTTTGAAAGGCCTGATAATAGAGTCCCATAAAGCTGGTGGCTATGAAACTTTAAGACTGAAAATGTTGCTAGGACCTCTTACATGCCTCAAAGCTTTCTCCAGTGATTAAGAAGGTGCATTAGAAATACAATAGTGGGAAAGTCTATACAAAAGTGGGAAAATGGGGGAGTGCATATAGAGAGGAAAGAACTTCTTGATTAAAACTCAGGTCATCCAGGCAAAACTAGTGAAGAAGTAATAAACTAGGCTACTTTTCTCCTAACCAGAGATTGCGGAATTCACACCCTAGTCTTTCCATATCAAAGATGTTTCTTCCTGTATTAACTGTAAGATGAATAATGCCTGCTGAGATCTATAAAGTACTATAGATAGGCTTCTGCTTATCTTTAAAACCATTATTATTTAAGGAGGATACAAAAAAGTCAAAGAACTGAACAGGACATTCATCAGAGCATCTGACTGCTACGTATTTGCCCCAGATGCTGGTTCACTGTATCAGAGAGGAGTAAGGAGTCAGGGACCCACCCCATGAGTCAGAAATTCCCCTGCAGAAATACAAGAACTCTCTGCAGTTGAAACCAAACCAGGAATGAGGGCCTGCCTAACTAGCTCTAGAAAAACTGATTTTTCTGCAAAGGTGCTTTTTTTCCCCCAAAAAATCAACCTTGAACCTCAATGAAACATACTGTGAACATCAAAGAGAATAAATACACACACATATCAAAAGAAATAAAAAATGATATGAGATTAGGATGGAGATTTAGTTAGAAAAAAATTAAGATGCAAATTCTAAGATATATTACTAAGTGTCATAGAACAAGAAAGAATCACTATACAAAGTTGATAGGGATTTTAAATGGTCATGTTTGATAAAAATGCTTCAATAAATACCTCCATAAAACTGTTTAAAACATTAAAGGACATAGTAAATATGCTTTAAAAAGGAATCATCTATATATCACTACTTTAATAAGGAAATATTTAGAAAGTTGTCACACCAAGAACAGAAAGGGTAAAATTCAAAAGTAAAACAACTCCAAATCACCTTAACAATGGAGGACAGCATGGAAGCAAAATAGGCCAAGCAACATGGTATAAAACAAATACAACATGGCACAGACTGCATATTTGCCTCACACCCCATGCAAAGAAAATCTAAAGCAAGGGTGGGGATTTAATTAAATGACACATACTGTGACATCACTAAAAATGCACATTGAAAATGAACTAAAATTGAACAGAAATAACATGTTAAATGCAATGATTCATGGGAGATAGCAAAGAGAACTAGATGCAATTTTATTTTTTTTCTCTCTCACTGTTAAATCAATTAAAAGACACAGACTGGCAAATTGGATAAAGAGTCAAGACCCATCAGTGTGCTGTATTCAGGAAACCCATCTCATGTGCAGAGACACACATAGGCTCAAAATAAAGGATAGAGGAAGATCTACCAAGCAAATGGAAAACAAAAAAAGGCAGGGGTTGCAATCCTAGTCTCTGATAAAACAGACTTTAAACCAGCAAAGATCAAAAGAGACAAAGAAGGCCATTACATAATGATAAAGGGATCAATTCAACAAGAAGAGCTAACTATCCTAAATATATATGCACCCAATACAGGAGCACCCAGATTCATAAAGCAAATCCTCAGAGACCTACAAAGAGACTTAGACTCCCACACAATAATAATGGGAGAATTTAACACCCCACTGTCAACATTAGACAGATCAACGAGACAGAAAGTTAACAAGAATATCCAGGAATTGAACTCAGCTCTGCACCAAGCGGACCTAATAGACATCTACAGAACTCTCCACCCCAAATCAACAGAATATACATTCTTCTCAGCACCACACCACACCTATTCCAAAATTGACCACATAATTGGAAGTAAAGCACTCCTCAACAAATGTAAAAGAACAGAAATTATAACAAACTGTCTCTCAGACCGCAGTGCAATCAAACTAGAACTCAGGATTAAGAAATTCACTCAAAACTGCTCAACTACATGGAAACTGAACAACGTGCTCCTGAATGACTACTGGGTACATAACGAAATGAAGGCAGAAATAAAGGTGTTCTTTGAAACGAATGAGAACAAAGACACAACATACCAGAATCTCTGGGACACATTTAAAGCAGTGTGTAGAGGGAAATTTATAGCACTAAATGCCCACAAGAGAAAGCAGGAAAGATCTAAAATTGACACCCTAACATCACAATTAAAAGAACTAGAGAAGCAAGAGCAAACACATTCAAAAGCTAGCAGAAGGCAAGAAATAACTAAGATCAGAGCAGAACTGAAGGAGATAGAGACACAAAAAACCCTTCAAAAAATCAAAGAATCCAGGAGCTGGTTTTTTGAAAAGATCAACAAAATTGATAGACCGCTAGCAAGACTAATAAAGAAGAAAACAGAGAAGAATCAAATAGACGCAATAAAAAATGATAAAGGGGATATCATCATCAATCCCACAGAAATACAAACTACCATCAGAGAATACTACGAACACCTCTATGCAAATAAACTAGAAAATCTAGAAGAAATGGATAAATTCCTCGACGCATACACCCTCCCAAGACTAAACCCAGAAGAACTTGAATCTCTGAATAGACCAATAACAGGCTCTGAAATTGAGGCAATAATAGCGTACCAACCAAAAAAAGTTGAGGACCAGAAGGATTCACAGCCGAATTCTATTAGAGGTACAAGGAGGAGCTGGTACCATTCCTTCTGAAACTATTCCAATCAATAGAAAAAGAGGGAATCCTCCCTAACTCATTTTATGAGGCCAGCATCATCCTGATACCAAAGCTTGGCAGAGACACAACAAAAAAAGAGAATTTTAGACCAATATCCCTGATGAACATCGATGCAAAAATCCTCAATAAAATACTGGCAAACTGAATCCAGCAGCACATCAAAAAGCTTATCCACCATGATCAAGTGGGCTTCATCCCTGGGATGCAAGGCTGGTTCAACATACGCAAATCAATAAACATAATCCAGCATATAAACAGAACCAATGACAAAAACAACCATTATCTCAATAGATGCAGAAAAGGCCTTTGACAAAATTCAACAACCCTTCATGCTAAAAACTCTCAATAAGTTAGGTATTGATGGGACGTATCTCAAAATAATAACAGCTATCTATGACAAACCCACAGCCAATATCATATTGAATGGGCAAAAACTGGAAGCATTCCCTTTGAAAACTGGCACAAGACAGGGATGCCCTCTCTCACCACTCCTATTCAACATAGTGTTGGAAGTTCTGGCCAGGGCAATCAGGCAGAAGAAGGAAATAAAGGGCATTCAATTAGGAAAAGAGGAAGTCAAATTGTCCGTGTTTGCAGATGACATGATTGTATATCTAGAAAACCTGTCTCAGCCCAAAATCTCCTTAAGCTGATAGGCAACTTCAGCAAAGTCTCAGGATACAAAATCAATGTGCAAAAATCACAAGCATTCTTATACACCAATCACAGACAAACAGAGAGCCAGATCATGAGTGAACTCCCATTCACAATTGCTTCAAAGAGAATAAAATACCTAGGAATCCAACTTACAAGGGACGTGAAGGACCTCTTCAAGGAGAACTACAAACCACTGCTCAATGAAATAAAAGAGGATACAAACAAACAGAAGAACATTCCATGCTCATGGGTAGGAAGAATCAATATTGTGAAAATGGTCATACTGCCCAAGGTAATTTATAGATTCAATGCCATCCCCATCAAGCTACCAATGACTTTCTTCACAGAATTGGAAAAAACTACTTTTAAGTTCATATGGAACCAAAAAAGAGCCCGCATCGCCAAGTCAATCCTAAGCCAAAAGAACAAAGCTGGAAGCATCAGCCTACAGTAACCAAAACAGCATGGTACTGGTACCAAAACAGAGATATAGACCAATGGAAAAGTACAGAGCCCTCAGAAATAATGCCTCATATCTACAACTATCTGATCTTTGACAAACCTGACAAAAACAAGAAATGGGGAAAGGATTCTCTATTTAATAAATGGTGCTGGGAAAACTGGCTAGCCATATGTAGAAAGCTGAAACTGGATCCATTCGTTACACCTTATACAAAAATTAATTCAAGATGGATTAAAGACTTAAATGTTAGACCTAAAACCATAAAAACCCTAGAAGAAAACCTAGGCAATACCATTCAGGACATAGGCATGGGCAAGGACTTCATGTCTAAAACACCAAAAGCAATAGCAACAAAAGCCAAAATTGACAAATGGGATCTAATTAAACTAAAGAGCTTCTGCACAGCAAAAGAAAATACCATCAGAGTGAACAGGCAACCTACAGAATGGGAGAAAATTTTCGCAATCTACTCATCTGACAAAGGGCTAATATCCAGAATCTACAACGAACTCAAACAAATTTGCAAGAAAAAAACAAACCCCATCAAAAAGTGGGTGAAGGATATGAACAGATACTTCTCAAAAGAAGACATTTATGCAGCCAAAAGACACATGAACAAATGCTCATCATCACTGGCCATCAGAGAAATGCAAATCAAAACCACAATGAGATACCATCTCACACCAGTTAGAATGGCAATCATTAAAAAGTCAGGAAACAACAGGTGCTGGGGAGGATGTGGAGAAATAGGAACACTTTTACACTGTTGGTGGGACTGTAAACTAGTTCAACCATTGTGGAAGTCTGTGTGGCGATTCCTCAGGGATCTAGAACTAGAAATACCATTTGACCCAGCCATCCCATTACTGGGTATATACCCAAAGGATTATAAAACATGCTGCTATAAGGACACATGCACACGTATGTTTATTGTGGCACTATTCACAATAGCAAAGACTTGGAACCAACCCAAATGTCCATCAATGATTGACTGGATTAAGAAAATGTGGCACATATACACCATGGAATACTATGCAGCCATAAAAAATGAAGAGTTCATGTCCTTTGTAGGGACATAGATGAAGCTGGAAACCATCATTCTCAGCAAACTATTGCAAGGACAAAAAACCAAACACCGCATGTTCTCACTCATAGGTGGGAATTGAACAATGAGAATACATGGACACAGGAAGGGGAATATCACACACCGGGGCCTGTTGTGGGGTGGGGGGAGGGGAAAGGGATAGCATTAGGAGATATACCTAATGTTAAATGACGAGTTAATGGGTGCAGCACACCAACATGGCACATGTATACATCTGTAACAAACCTGCACGTTGTGCACTTGTACCCTAAAACTTAAAGTATAATAAAAAAAAAATCACTTGGACTAGTCATAACTTTGAGATCATGTGGAAAAGAAATCATTACTCATTTGAAAATTCCATTAGCCAGGCACAGTGGCTCACACCTGTAATCCCAGCACTTTGAGAGGCTAAGGCAGGTGGATTGCCTGAGGTCAGGAGTTTAAGACCAGCCTGACCAACATGGCAAAACCCCGTCTCTACTGAAAAAACAAAAATTAGCTGGGCATGGTGGCACACGCCTGGAGTCCCAGCTACTCAGGAGACTGAGGTAGGAGAATCACTTGAACCCGGGAGGCAGAGGCTGTAGTGAGGCAAGATTGCGCCACTGCACTCCAGCCTGGGCAACAGAATGAGGCTCTGTCTCAAAAATAAATAAATAAATAAACTATAATAAAAAACAAAAATAGGCCAGGCACAGTGGCTCACACCTGTAATCCCAACACTTTGGGAGGCCGAGGCAGGTGGATCACCTGAGGTCAGGAGTTCAAGACCAGCCTGGCCACCATGGTGAAACCTCATCTCTACTAAAAACACAAAAATTAGCCAGGTGTGGTGGCATGTGCCTGTAGTCCCAGCTACTTGGGAGACTGAGGCAGGAGAATTGCTTGAGCCTGGGAGGCGGAGGTTACAGTGAGCCGAGATCATGCCACTGCATTCCAACCTGAGTGACAGGGCAAGACTCTGTCTCAAAAAAATGAAATAAAATAAAAATAAAAATTCTACAGAGTAGCCAAAATTATAAGAATTGTAAAATAAATATTGTAACACTTTAATTCTGAGGTATATATTCATAAATCTGGAAAGGCTTGGGAAATATATTTATTACTAATTATAAAATAATAAAAGGAGGTAAGCAGATTTTCCCAACAAAACTTAAACTATTAACTGCAATTGATTATAAACAATTAGTAAAACAAAACTTGTTGACACAGGCATGCAAAGCTTTGATGGTAACCAGAGGGTGGAGCAGAGAGAGAGAAGTGTACTGTCAAGGGCTGGCTGACAATCAAACTGCTACATGGCATTCAGGATCACCAAGAGCATGGCTGACATCAATTAAAATATAAATTAAAAGCTCTGCTGTGAAAATTATATATATCTATAAACATGAAATATAATTGTTTTTCTACATAATTTGATGAGCAATATTTGAAAAAAATCTAAATTCCTAAAACTAAACCAAAAGTTTGATTGGTTTTGATTTGCTTTTGTCTCAATAAACAGGTTGGCAATGCTAGAAACAATACATGCACATTTTTCAATTTGGTGTCTTCACCACTTGCTGATGCTGCTTTTTCTGGCTGAGTTCTTAGACTTTTAAAGAAATGGTTACTAATGCATAGCTAACAACTTATTTTTTAAATAAATTAAAAAGTAGGTGGAGAAAGATTAGAATTCTACTAATGATATTATGTCTTTTTAAAAATCAAGGAAAAGGCCGGGCGCAGTGGCTCATGCCTGTAATCCCAGCACTTTGGGAGGCTGAGGCGGGCAGATCACCTGGGGTCAAGAGTTTGAGAACAGATTAGCCAACATAGTGAAACCCCGTCTCTACTAAAAATACAAAAAATTAGCCAGGTGTGGTGGCAGGCACCTGTAATCTCAGCTACTTGGAGGCTGAGGCAGGAGAATCGCTTGAAATATAGGAGGTGGAGGTTACAGTGTGCCATTACACTCTAGCCTGGGCAACAAGAGTGAAACTCTGTATCAAAAATAAAAAATAAATAAATAAAGGAAAGGTCTGATTTCCTTCAAATCCCACACCTGGAAAGCAGACATTTTGTCACTCATAAGGAATGACAAAGTAAATATTGTATTTTACTTAACACACCTTAGTATCCCAATTCCAACAGAAACAAATGAATTTTAAAAGTATTAAGTTGAGGCACCAGTGGTTAAGGGTGAAGGTGGACTTCTCTAGCAGGTTCTTCAGGGGATAAAAATCCTGCATGACAAACGATGAAGCTCATCATCTAACTCTGGCTCTTTTTCAATTTCTTCTTGATTGTACTTCACGGCTATAAAACAAAGATGAAAACTTATGCACTAACCAGAACCAGGATTGTCAAAACTTTATTCTAAGTTAACAGATTTTTTTAACCCCTCTCTTAAAAATCACATTAACAGCCAGTAACAATGGTTCATGTTTCTAATCCCAGCAATTTAGGGGGCTGAGGCAGGAGGATTGCTTGAGGCCAGGAATTTGAAGCCAGCCTGGGCAACATAGCAAGACCTCATCTCTACAACAAATTTAAAAATTAGCCGGGCATGGAAGCACACACCTGGAGTCCCAGCTATTTAGGAAGCTGAGACAGGAGGATTGCTTGAGCCCAGAAGTTCGAGACTATAGTGAGTTATGATGGCACCACTGTACTCCAGCCTGGATGACAGAGAGAGACCCCATCTCTAAAAGAAAAAAAAAATCATGTTATCAAAAAAATTTTATAATTTTCTTCATATTTTTCCTGAGAAAGATTTGCATTTAATCTTATTATAATACAAATCTGTTCAATTGTACATAAAATAATGCTGTTCTAAACAAATCTTGGCATAAAAAACATATATCTATGTCTCAGAGTATTTTTTAATTATAGTTCTAAATTGTAATTGTCTTTAGTGAGAGTTAAATATTCTAGAATATTTACCTTCAAAATCTAATTTTAATTATATATACAGTTTGAGATTCTCAAATTCAAAATTCTGAAGCCCAAAATGCTCCAAAATCCAAAACTTTTTGAGTGCCAACATGATGCTCAAAGAAAATGCTCATTTCAGATGTCTAATTTTTAGATTTGGGATTACACCTGCATTATACCAATCAAAGTGTAATGCAGGCTGGGCGTGGTGGCTCACGCCTGTAATCCCAGCACTTTAGGAGGCCAAGGCGGGGGGATCACTTGAGGTTAGGAGTTTGAGACCAGCCTGGCCAACATAGTGAAACCCTGACTCTACTAAAAATACAAAAATTAGCTGGGTGTGGTGACTCACGCCTGTTAATTCCAGCTACAAAAAAATCCGAAATCCAGAACACTTCAGGTCCCAAGCACTGTGGATAAGGAATGCTCAACCTCTACTTAAGTATATTATAAAATGTACATGCTTCATGAAAATTCATATGCGAAACAAAACTTCAAATTAGTAATAAATTTCACTAAGCCAGCTAAACCAAAGACATTTAATAACTAAAGAAATATGAAGAAGAATGGTATAAACACAAGACCAATACTTTCTAACAGAACTGAAAAGAATACTGTTTGCAACTTTCTTAGAAATAATAGGCTGGGTGCCGTGGCTCACGCCTGTAATCCCAGCACTTTGGGAGGCCAAGGCGGGTGGATCACGAAGTCAGGAGTTCAAGGCCAGCCTGACCAATATGGGGAAACCCCGTCTCTACTAAAAATACAAAAAGTAGCCAGGCCTACAGTAACCAAAACAGCATGGTACTGGTACCAAAACAGAGATATAGATCAATGGAACAGAACAGAGTCGTCAGAAATAATGCCACATATCTACAAGTATCTGATCTTTGACAAACCTGACAAAAACAAGAAATGGGGAAAGGATTCCCTATTTAATAAATGGTGCTGGGAAAACTGGCTAGCCATATGTAGAAAGCTGAAACTGGATCCCTTCCTTACACCTTATACAAAAATCAATTCAAGATGGATTAAAGACTTAAATGTTAGACCTAAAACCATAAAAACCCTAGAAGAAAACCTAGGCATTACCATTCAGGACATAGGCATGGGCAAGGACTTCATGTCTAAAACACCAAAAGCAATAGCAACAAAAGCCAAAATTGACAAATGGGATCTAATTAAACTCAAGAGCTTCTGCACAGCAAAAGAAACTACCATCAGAGTGAACAGGCAACCTACAAAATGGGAGAAAATTTTCGCAACCTACTCATCTGACAAAGGGCTAATATCCAGAATCTACAGTGAACTCCAACAAATTTACAAGAAAAAAACAAACAACCCCATCAAAAAGTGGGCAAAGGACATGAACAGACACTTCTCAAAAGAAGACATTTATGCAGCCAAAAAACACATGAAAAAATGCTCACCATCACTGGCCATCAGAGAAATGCAAATCAAAACCACAATGAGATACCATCTCACACCAGTTAGAATGGCAATCATTAAAAAGTCCGGAAACAACAGGTGCTGGAGAGGATGTGGAGAAATAGGAACACTTTTACACTTTGGTGGGACTGTAAACTAGTTCAACCCTTGTGGAAGTCAGTGTGGCGATTCCTCAGGGATCTAGAACTAGAAATTCCATTTGACCCAGCCATCCCATTACTGGGTATATACCCAAAGGACTATAAATCATGCTGCTATAAAGACACATGCACACGTATGTTTATTGCGGCATTATTCACAATAGCAAAGACTTGGAACCAACCCAAATGTCCAACAATGATAGACTGGATTAAGAAAATGTGGCACATATACACCATGGAATACTATGCAGCCATAAAAAATGATGAGTTCATGTCCTTTGTAGGGACATGGATGAAATTGGAAATCATCATTCTCAGTAAACTATCGCAAGGACAAAAAACCAAACACCGCATATTCTCACTCATAGGTGGGAATTGAACAATGAGAACACATGGACACAGGAAGGGGAACATCACACTCTGGGGACTGTTGTGGGGTGGGGGGAGGGGGGAGGGATAGCATTGGGAGATATACCTAATGCTAGATGACGAGTTGGTGGGTGCAGCGCACCAGCATGGCACATGTATACATATGTAACTTACCTGCACATTGCGCACATGTACCATAAAACCTAAAGTATAATAATAATAATAATAATAATAATAAAAGAAAAAAAAAAAAAGAACTAAGTAGTAAAAAAACAAATAAATAAAAGAAGAAAAAAAAAAAAGAAAAAAAAAATAAAAAGTAGCCAGGCATGGTGGCAGGTGCCTGTAATCCCAGCTACTCAGGAGGCTAAGGCCAGAGAATCGCTTGAACCTGGGCGGCACATGTTGCAGTGAGCCGAGATCGCACTACTGCACTCTAGCCTGGGTGACAGAGTGAGACTCTGTCTCAAAAAAAAAAAAAAAAAAGAAATAATATTCATTCATAAATGCCCAGTACTCAAAAAAAATTATAATTCCTTAATCCATAATTTCAGGCTTAGTCATTGTTTTCTGAATAATATAAATTACATTAGTTTGCTGGAAACTGTGAAATATTTCTACATTAATATCCATCATTTACTTGAGCCAAAAAAGCATTTCAAGAAATTACTCTATGTCTTCCAATTAATTCCTGATTTAACCACAGTTTACCATCTAAAAACGTTTACCCAAAAGAATGTCTTATCAGTTTCATGTCACAGATAGTAGTCATCAACAAAAGGATATTCCAAACCATTTTTCCATATTGCTTATAATTTAAGCAATAGAGATAGAGATTCTATTGCTTATAATTTAAGCAATAGAGATAGAGATTCTATTGCTTATAATTTAAGCAATAGAGATAGAGATTCTATTGCTTATAATTTAAGCAATAGAGATTCTATTCCATTTCTTAAAAAAAATGGCAAGCACTATTACTACATTGAGTGGTTTTTGTAGATTTTTTAAAACTGTATATAAGAATAACTTTTCTAAACTGCTATATTTAATTTTGGGATCCATTATTTAAGTATGTTTGGAGGAATATGCAATGATTATCTAAAAATTTATAAAATAAGGACTAAGAGTTTAAAAATTATTAAATGAAACAATGTAAACTTATGAGGTGCTAGGGTAGCCTTTTTTTTTTTTTTTTTTTTGAGATAGAGCCTTGCTCTGTGGCTGAGGCTGGATTGCAGTGGCATGATTTCAGTTCACTGCAACCTCCACCTCCCAGGCTCAAGCAATTCTCCTGCCTCAGCCTCTTGAGTAGCTGGGACTACAGGTGTGCACCACCACACCCAGGTAATTTTTGTATTTTTAGTAGAGATGGGGTTTCACCATGTTGGCCAGCCTGGTCTTGAACTCCTAACCTCAGATGATCCACTCACCTTGGCTTCCCAAAGTGCTGGGATTATAGGCGTGAGCCACCATGCCCAGCCTAGGGTAGCTTTTAACATCATTCCTATCACACAGAGGTAGGGAAGTTGAACATTGTATTTCCCAACCTCCCTTGCAGCTAGGGTTTCAGATATGATTGGTCCAGTCCATCAGATTCACTCACTTGAGACTTTTACTCAGAGCCAAGTAACGTGGGGACAGAGGCAGGAGAGATGTATCTATTTTTGCTGGCATAAAGCATGGCAGAGGTGGTGTGGCTCTGGAACTGGCGACTGTTCAGCAGGCAGCTTCCTAATCCAGCAGGCAGCTTCTTGATTGTTCTAAAAGCAGCAGCTCCTTCAGCAGCCTACTCTTGTGACATAATTCCTAGAAGCTCAGCCTAGATCTGTTTCTTCAACCCTCCCATTGATTCTGTGATCTATATATACTCATTCATCAATTCCCTTCTGTTTAATAGCTAAAGAAGATTTCATTGCCTGTAGCCAAGAATCTTGACCTATACAGAATTTGGCAGCTAGAAGTAAGGCGCAGCAAGTCAAAGGCCCTAAATCTGGGGTTGGCTTAGTTGAGGAGGTAGGGCTTTGGGCAGTGAGACTTCTTGCCAACAGAAGTCAAGGTGAGGTTGAGACTTCCTGCCAGAGACGAAGGTGGTAGAACTTCAGAGTGCTAGCATGTGTTGGCTGCTTCTTGCCTCTTTTCAGCAAAGCCCTACAAGAGATATGTGACTTGGACTGAGATCAACAAGTCTGCAGTGATGCAAGGGAAAAATAGCTTTGCTGAGAGAATTGCTCTTTGTCTACCATATAAATTGACCAAGTCCCAAATCTGTAGCCCTGAAGAATTGAAAAAGTCAAGTAGTACTGTACTCCAAACTGAAACATTTATAAGTAAAGGCTCTGAGGGAGCTACTAAAACTTTCTCAACCTTTTTTAAGAACCTTCCCTTAAGAATTTTCTGCCAAATAATAGGAGCCATCCTAGGGGAAGAGATCAGATTAAGACTGTTGCCATTCCACGTAAGCCTACAGTCTCAAAGGATCTCAAGGAGGTACCATTCCTGTAAGAACAAAGGGGATGAAGAGCACACAGAGGCCAGCAAGTAAATGATGATGTTCTTTGTTAAAAACAATGTATTTTACCTTGGTTAAAACTGTCCATGGAAATGACTGAAGACAACAGATCAGAAACTTACTAAATTTTTAGGAATCCACTTGGCCAAGAAACAGAACAAAACAACAACAAAAACCCAAACCTGGCCTGCAATAGCCTGTAGCTGTTACGGATCTATACTCTAATTCCCAAGCCTGCCCCTAGACTCACAATTATAGGAAGTAAACTGCTAAGGCTGCACAGCCTCCAAGAAGGGTATACTTTCCAATGCCCATTCGGATTGTGTCTGAAAATTAATGTACAATAAAAACCTCCCAGAAAGTAAAACCAAGGCCCCCTGAGGACATTAGATAAAGGAATTCCTCTCAGAAAGGTGAATCAGGGGTTGCCTGATGGGCAAACCAAGGAATATATTCATGAACTATAGCAGAGAGATTTAATTATTTTTGCCAAGTGGTACTTTCAAATTGCTATGGATCAGTGCCCACTATATTCTATTTCTCCCTCTTTCTAAAAGGTCAATTTTAGGGATCTTGGGCATGGTGGCTCACACCAGTGATCCCAGTGCTTTGGGAGGCTGAGGTGAGAAGATTGCTTGAGACCAGGAGTTTAAGACCAGCCTGAGCAACATAGCAATACTCCATCTCTACAAAAAAAATGTTTAGCCAGGCGTTCGTGGCATGTGCCTGTAGTTCTAGTTACTAGGGGGACTGAGGTGGAAGGATCACTTGAGCCCAGGAGTTCAAGGCTACAGTAAGCTATGATCACACCACTGTACTCTAGACTGGACAACAGAGTAAGACCCTGTCTCTAAAAAATTTAAAAGGTCAGTTTTCCTGCACCTTTGCATTATGCATCTGGTGCTCTCGGGGCAGAAAACTTGTCTTTCAGTTTGTAGGTGGCCAGAACACAAGGAGCCACACCCTAACATGATGGAGGGGACTGTCTCCAGATAGCACGGTCTTTCATCTAATATGCAATAATGGGCTGGATTTCTGGTGGTTTCTCTTCAGAGAGAGAGGGGTGAGTGTTTTCTATCTCGGAAGAAGAAGGTGCACAGAATTTAGGTAGCCAACAAGGCTGGCTGAGGTTAAAATTGAAAGTTGCCTACCAAACATTCCCTCTTCCCTTCTTCCTTAGTAAAAGAATCCAACTTTTAGCTGATCACATTGCCACATGGACTTCTTAGCCTCCCTAGCAGCTAGGTGTGGCCATCAGTGTGACCCAGTTCTGGTCGAGACATAAGTTCAGGTGCTGCTGGTTCTGGAAAATGGCCTCAGGGAAGCTAACTCAAGCAGAGAAAGTCCAGTTTTCTTGCCTTCCCCACTGCCTCCAGGAGCAAACTTGAACAGTGAGAGTAAGGTAATCTGAGGATAAAAATCATGCACTGAGGATAGCAGAGCAGAAAGATAGGAACCTGGACACCACCTACTTCTAGACTTATTTTATGTAAGAAGAAAAACTCCTATTTAGTTTAAACCACTGTTATCTTTGGTTTTTCTGTTATATGTAACAGAACCTAATCTTAAATGATAAAGTATAGAGCGAAATAAAAAAGAATGAAAAATGACTTGAAGTGGTAGCAAAAGTGATTCAGGTGAAGAATTTCTAGCAGTTGAGGTTGCCAAAAATAGAAAAAAGTTACCAGGAAACATAGGGAAACACTATGGCCTTTTCAGAATTGTTAATATCAAAGAGACATTTATTGAAAGAAGGAATGATAAGCACCCATAAAAGAATATCTATGTTTACGAGTAAGTGAGAGCAATCTAATTTAAAAGCAAGAAGCAGAGTTTTCTCACTTAAATAGTTCCTAATAGTTTCACTAAATTCTGGCATAAAGCCACTTAATTAAATCATTAAAGGAGAACAAAAAAAAATAGAAGAGCCGTGTGACTGTGAGAGCAGGGAGCAGACAGTGAGTTTGTTTTCTTCCTGGTTCTGATAGACTTCAATCCTTTAATATCTGTGTCCCAAAAAAAGTGTTTTCATTTAAAAAGTATCTCCCTTTATTTCAAATATGCTTTTAAAATATTTATTGAGCAGAGAAAAAGGAAGGGAGCTAAAAAGATGAAATAGATGTTAACAGCTTTCTTCCGAGTTCTGGTGGACTTCAGACTTTAAATGTCTGTTGGAAAAAAGAAAAAAGTTCTTATTTTAAAAGTATCTTCCTTTATTCTAAATGTTCCTTCATATACAAATATACTTGTTTTAAAAAATATGCTTAGCTAATCATAGATTACAATTTTTAAAAACATATTCTCTGGTAAGATTAATATAATTAGAAGGAATTACAAATAATGTTGAAATAAATCATTTTACCATAAATATGGTTATTAAATTATACAAATGATACAGCACTTAAAATTTGCTGCTACATAAAACTTTTGGAGGTATTTTCATTTTTCTATAATCTAAATTGCTCTAATACCACAAAAAATACACAAAAAATAACATACCATCTTAATGATTTGAAATTATATTTGTAATAAATGTGGACTTCAACGGATACAATAATTTATTTTCCTAAATAATCAAACAAAATTACACACGTGGCTCAAACTTCAATTCTCCAGCTGGCCCTGATGGAGGAATTCCTTGTTGTAATTTTTTTTGTTCCATCTGCTGTATGACCTGGTGAATGGAAAATGAAAGTTAAAAGTATAACTTGATTTTCTATCATATATGTGACCTTTGACAAAGCACAACAAAGTAAATGAAATTGTTTTCTAAAACAAAGATATTCAAACTATAAGATTTAGATTTGACCAGGTGCAGTGGCTCACGCCTATAGTCCCAACAATTTCAGAGGCCGAGGTGGGAGGATCACTTAAGGCCAGGAGTTTGAGACCAGCCTCGGCAACACAGTGAGACCTGGTCTCTACAAAAAATATTAACATTAGCCAGGAGCACTGGCATGCACCTGTAGTCCTAGCTACTGGGGAGGCTGAGATGGGAGGATCACTTGAGCCCAGGAGTTTGAGGCTGCAGTGAGCTATGATCACAGCACTATACTCCAGCCTGGGAGACAGGCTGTCTCAAAATAAAATAAAATGAAATAAAATAAAATTTAGATTAATATTCCACAAAACAGTTTTAAAGTATTAAAATTTAAAATACTATAGTACAGCTATAGCAGTGTACTACAGTACAATGAAATATGTTACAAAAACACAGGCTTTTAACAAAGCACCTAATATCTTTTTTAATGCCATAATCTTTTGACAAAATGCCACCTGATGATATTCCAGCTTCTGAGCCTCCAGTTGATCATGCTGACGTTGTAGCTCTTCTTTTTGTTTCTGAAGCTCATCTGCCTTCTTCTTAAGTTCATTTTCTTGTAAAGCAATAATATTTTCATATTCTTTTAGTTCTTCCTCTGTGAAGAACTGTTGCTGATCTAATGTCTAAAAGAAAAAAAATGAGGAAAGAATAATCTCAAAACTACAACAATAAAGTCTGATTTAGCTTTAAAATTCTATGGTTAGCAAAGTATAAAAGAGTATCTATAGGATTATGCCTTTGGAGGTAAGAAGGAAGGGGAAATAAGTAATATATATTTATGTACTCATTTGAACAAAAGGAAAAACAAGAAGAGAAACTCAGAGATTCTCTTCTGGGATTGACGACTAAAGGCAAAGAGTGAGAACTGGGTAGAAGAGGCAAAGAGAACGTGGGAAGAGAAATAAAATTTGTCATTCCCCCCAACCCTCACTGAAACACGAAATTTTAACAGCTGTCTGCACACAGAAAAGCACAAGAAGCAAACATCAGGTGAGCACTCACAGTACCTGGTTTCAACTTCATATCACCTACAAAGACATTGAGAAGGGCAAAAGAGACAGTCTTGAATCACCTATGCCACCTCTCCCCCATCCCCTCGCAGCAGACCTGCAGCACAGAGAGTCTGTGCCCTCTGGGGAGGGAGCATAGCGACTGGGGGACTTTACATTGAACTCAGTGCTGCCCTGTCACAGCAGAGAATAAAGCTGTGCTGGGCTCCACCACTGCCCATGCACAGGAGCATTTGAACCAGCCCTAGCCAGGGAGAATCACCCATCCCAGCAATGGGTACTGAATTTCCTGGCAAGCCTCACCATGCGGGCTGAAGTGCTCTGGGGTCCTAGGTAAACCTGAAAGGCAGTCTAGGAAAGGAGGACTGTAATTCCCAGGCAACTCCTAGTGCTAGGCTGGGCTTAGAGCCAGTGAACTAGGGTAGCAGGTGACCAGGGGAGATACCAGCTGGTGAGGCTAAGGGAATGCTTGTGCTACCCCTCCCCCAACCTCAGGCAGTGCAGCTTGTGGCTATGAAAGTGACTCCTTTCTTGAGGAAAGGAGAGGAAAAAGTCAAGAGGGCTTTGTTTTGCATCTTGGATACCAGCTAAGCCATAGTAGGATAGGGCACCAGGCAGAGTTGTGAGGCCCTGATTCCAGGCCCTAGCTCCCAGGTGACATTTCTAGACATACCCTGGCCCAAAAGGAAAACTGCTGCCTTAAGGGAGCAGTCCTGGCAGGCTTCATCGCTTGCTGAGTAAAGAGCCCTTGGGCCCTGAATAACCAGCGGCAAGACCCAGGGAGTACGCTGTGGGTCTTGGACTCTGAGACGTGCTGGCTTCGGGGTGACCCAGCACATTCCCAGCTGTAGTGGCTATGGTGAGAGACCCCTGTTTGAGGAAAGCAAAGGTGATTTTGTCTTGCACCCTAGGTACCAGCTCGGCCACAATGGGGTAGAGCAACAAGCAGGCTTTTGGGGTCCCCGAGTCCAGGCCTTCGCTCTTGGACAGCATTTCTGGACTCGCCTTGGGCCAGAGGGGAGCCCACTTCCCTGAAGGGTAAAGGCCTGGCAGCATTTACCGCAAAGTGACAGAAAAGCCCTTGGGCTTTCAGTAAATATCAGCAGTGGCTGGCAGAACCCCATGTGGACCAGAGGTGGTGGTGGTAATTGCCACAGGGACAGGGTCCTCTGCCTGTGGAAAGAGGAGTGAAGAGCAGGAAGGCTTTTGTATCGTGGTTTGAGTGTCAGCTTAGCCGCAGTAAAATTGAACATCAGGTAAACTGCTAGGGTTTTTTACTCCATTCCCTGGCCTCCAGACACTATCTCTGGACACACCCAGGATCTGGGGGAACTCGCCACCATGAAGGAAAGGGCCTTGGGCAAGGCCCAGTACCATGTTGGCTTCAGGCCTGACCCAGCACAGTTCCATCGTGATGGCCATAACGGTACTTTGCATCACCACACCTCCAGTTCCAGGTGGCCACACCTCCAGTTCCAGGTGGCTCAGCACAGAGAGAGAGACCATTTGTTTGGAAGAAAGTAAGGGAAAAGAACAAGAGTCTCTGCCTGGTAATCTAGAGAATTCTTCCGGATCTTAACCAAGACCACCAAGGTGGTACTTTTAAGAGTCTGCAAAAATCACAGAATTACTGGACTTTGGGCCCAAGTCCCGTGGAATACCTGGAAAGCTTTCCAAAGAAGGACATGCACAAACAAGCCCAGAGTGTGAAGATTACAATAAGTATCTAACTCTTCAATGCTCCGATACCAACAAACATCTACACACATCACCACCACCCAGGAAAACATGACCTAACCAAATGAATTAAATAAGGCACCAGGTTCCAATCCTGGAGAACCAGAGATATATGTCCTGGAGAACCAGAGATATATGACCTTTCAGATACAGAATTCAAAATAGCTGTGTTGAGGAAACTCGAAGAAATTCGAGATAACACAGAGAAGGAATTCAGAATTCTATCAGATAAATTTAACAAAGAGATCAAAATAATTAGAAAGAATCAAGCAGAAATTCTAGAGTTAAAAAAATGCAACGGACATGCTGAAGAATACATCAGAGTCTCTTAAGAGCAGAACTGATCAAGCAGAAGAAAGAATTACTGAGCTTGAAGACAGGCTATTTGAAAATACAGAGGACACAAAGGAGAGAGAATGAAAAACAAAGCATGCTTACAAGATCTAGAAAACAGCCTCAAAAGGGCAAATATAGGAGTTTTATTGGCCTTAAAGAGGAGGCAGAGAAAGAGATAAGGGTAGAAAGTTTATTCAAATGAATAATATCAAAAATATTTCAACATTCAAGTGCAAAAAGGTTATAGAACACCAAGCAGATTTAACTCACGTCACACTACCTCAAGGCATTTAATATTCAAAATACCAAAGGTCAAGTACAAAGAAAGGATCCTGGCCAGGTGTAGTGGCTCACACCTGTAATCTCAGCACTTTGGGAGGCAGAGGTGGGCAGATCACTTGAGACCAGGATTTCAAGACCAGCCTGGCCAACAAAGAAAAACCTCATCTCACCTAAAAATATAAAAATTAGCCAGATGTGGTGGCACACACCTGTAATCCCAGCTGCTCGGGAGCCTAAACCACAAGAATCACTTGAACCTGAGAGGCAGAAGTTGCAGTGAGCCAAGATCACGCCACTGCACTCCAGCCTGGGTAACAGAGCAAGACTCTGTCTCAGGTGGCAGATTTTTCAGTGGAAATCTTATAGGCCAAGAGAGACTGATATGAAATATTTGCAGTACTGACAGGAAAAAAAATTTTTACCCTAGAATAGTACATTCACTGAAAATATTCTTTAAGCATGAAGGAGAAATAAAGACCTTCTCAGATAAACAAAAACTGAGGGATTGCATCAACACCAGACCTGTCCTATAAGAAATGTGAAAGGTAGTTCTTCAATCTGAAAGAAAAGGATGTTAATGAGAACAAAGAAATCATCTGAAGGTACAAAACTCACTGGTAACTGTCACAGAAAAACAAAGAATAGTATAACACTGTAATTGTCATATATAAACTTCTCTTGACTTAAGTAAAAGACCAAACAAGGAACCGATCAAAAATAACTAAAAATAAATAAAATAATAACTACAACTTTTCAAGACAGGTAATAAAATAAGATATAAAAAGTACAGCCGGGTGCGGTGGCTCATGCCTGTAATCCCAGCACTTTGGGAGGCCGAGGCAGGCAGATCACTTGAGGTTGGGAGTTCGAGACCAGCCTGACCAACATGGAGAAACCTTGTCTCTATTAAAAATACAAAAAATTAGCCGGGTGTGGTGGCACATGCCTGTAATCCCAGCTACTCGGGAGGCTGAGGCAGGAGGATCACTTGAACCCAGGAGGTAGAGGTTGCGGTGAGCTGAGATTGCACCATTACACTCCAGCCTGGGCAACAAGAGCAAAACTCCATCTCAAAAAAAAAAAAACAAAACAGTAACAACGAGGCCGGGCACAGAGGCTCACACCTGTAATCCCAGAACTTTGGGAGGCTGAGGCGGGCGGATCACCTTAGGTTGGGAGTTCGAGACCAGCCTGACCAACATGGAGAAATCCTGTCTCTATTATAAATACAAAATTAGCTGGGCATGGTGGTGCATGACTATAATCCCAGCTATTTGGGAGGCTGAGGCATGAGAATCACTTGAACCCAGGAGGCAGAGGTTGTGGTGAGCCGAGGTTTTGCCATTGCACTCTAGCCTGGGCAACAGAGTGAAGCTCTGTCTCAAAAATAAATAAATAAATAAATAAATAAATAGACAAATAGACAACATGCTAGGTCACAAAACAAGTCTTATAACATTCAGCTGAGCATGGTGGCTCATGCCAGTAATCCCAGCACTTTGGGAAGCCAAGGTGGGCGGATTACTTGAGGTTGGGAGTTCAAGACTAGCCTGGCCAACATGGTGAAACCCCATCTCTACTAAAAATACAAAAGTTAGCTGGGCGTGGTGGCATGCACCTGTAATTCTAGCTACTTGGGAGGCTGAGGCACAAGAACTGCTTGAACCTGAGAGGCGAAGTTGCAGTGAGCTGACATAGTGCCACTGCCCTCTAGCCTGGGCAACAGAACAAGACTTTGTCTCAAAAAAAAAAAATTCAAAAAATAGAAATAATATCAAGCATCTTCTCTGACCACAATGGAATAAAACAACAAATCAATAATAAGAGGAATTTTGGAAACTATACAAACGTGGAAATTAAACAATATGCTCCTGAATAACCAGTGGGTCAATGAAAAAATTAAGAAGGAAATTGAAACATTTTTTGAAACAAATGATAATGGAAATACAACATACCAAAACCTGTGGGATAAAGCAAATGCAGTACTAAGAGGGAAATTTATAGTTATAATTGTCTATATCAAAAAAAGAAGAAAAATCTCAAAATAAATAACCTAATAGTGCATCTTAACTAGAAAAGCAAGAGCAAACTGAATCCAAAATTAGTAGAAGAAATGAAAAAATAAAGATCAGAGCAGAAATAAATGAATATAAAATGAAGAAAACAATACAAAAGATCAATGAAACAAAAAGTTGGTTTTTTGAAGTTAAACAAAATTGACAAACCTTTAGCCATACTAAGAGACAAAGAGTGAAAACCCAAATAAATGAAATCAGAGATGAAAAAGGAGACATTACAACTGGTACTGCAGAAATTCAATGGATCCTTAATGGCTACTATGAGCAACTATATGCCAATAAATTGGAAAATCTACAAGAAATGGACAAATTCCTAGACACATACAAACTACCAAGATTGAATTCGGAAGAAATCCAAAACCTGAACAGACCAGTAACAAGTAATGAGATCAAGGCCATAATAAAAAGTCACCCTGCAAAAAAATGCCCAGGACCCAATGGCTTCACTGCTGAATTCTACCAAACCTTTAAAGAAAAACTAATGCCAATCCTACTCAAACTATTCCAAAAACTAAAGGAGGAAGGAATACTTCCAAACTCATTTGACTAGGCTTGTACTGCCCTGATACCAAAACCAGACAAAGTCACATCAAAAAAAGAAAATTACAAGCCAATAGCTCTGGTGGATATTAATGCAAAAATACTCAACAAAATAATAGCAAACTGAGTTCAACAATACATTAAAAAGATCATACATCATGGCCAACTGGGATTTATCCCTGTGATGCAAGGATGGGTCAACATACACAAATCAATATGATATCTCATATCAACAGAATGAAGAACAAAAACCATATGATCATTTCGATTGATGCTGAAAAAGCATTTGAAAAAATTCAACATCCCTTCATGATAAAAACCCTCAAAAAATGGGTATAGAAGGAACATACCTTGATATAACAAAAGGCATATATGACAGACTCACAGCTAATATCATACTGAATGGGAAAAACTGAAAGTCTTTCCTCTTAGATCTGGAACACAACAAGGATGCCGGCTTTCACCACTGTTATTCAATGTAGTACTGGAAGTCCTAGCTAGATCAATAAGACAAGAGAAAGATATAAAGGGCATCCAAACTGGAATGGAAGAAGTCAAACTATCCTTGTTTGCAGATGATATGATCTTATATTTGGGAAAAACCTAAAGACTCCACACACAAAAAAACTATTAGAACTGATAAATTTAGTAAATTTGCAGGATACAAAATCAACATACAAAAATCAGCAGCATTTCTATATGCCAACAATAAGCAATCTGAAAAAGAAATTTAAAAAGTAATCCCATTTATAATAGCCACAAATAAAATTAAATACCTAGGAATTAACCAAAGAAGTTAAGATCTCTATAATGAAAACTATAAAACACAGATGAAAGAAATTGAAGAAGACATCAAAAAATGGAAAGATATTCCATGTTCAAGGATTGAAATAATCTATGTTGTGAAAATCTCCATACTCCCCAAAGCAATCTACAAATTCAATGCAGTCCGTATCAAAATACCCAATGACATTTTTCACAGAAATAGATAAAACAATCCTAAAATGTATGTGAAACTACAAAAGACCTAGAATAACCAAAGCAAAAAGAACAAAACTGAAGGAATCACATCATTTGACTTCAAATTATCCTACAGAACTATAGTCACCAAAACACAATCGTACTGGCATAAAAACAGACATACAGGCCCAGTGGAACAGAATAGAGAACCCAGAAACAAATCCACTCACCTACCGTAAACTCGTTATTGAAAAAGGTGCCAAGAACATACATTGGGGAAAATACAATCTCTTCAATAAATGATGCTGGAAAACTGAACATCCATATGCAGAAGAATGAAGCTTCATACCTATATCTTGCCTTACACAAAAATCAAATCAAAATGGATTAAAGACTTAACTCTAAGACCTCAAACTATCAAACTACTATAAGAAAACATTGAGGAAACTCTCCAGAACATTGACCTGGACAAAAAATTCTTCAGTAATACCCATAAGCACAGACAACCAAAGCAAAAATAGACAAATTAGGTCACATCAAGTAAAAAAGCTTCTGCAGAGCAAAGCAAAAAATCAACAAAGTGAAGGGATAACCCACAGAATGAGAGAAAATATTTGCAAACCATGCGTCTGACAAGGGATAAATAACTAGAATATATAAGAGGTTCAGACAACTCTATAGGGAATTATCTAATAATCTGACAAAAATGGTCAAAAGATTTGAGTAGACATATCTCAGAAGAAGACATAAAATGGCAAACAGGCATATGAAAAAGTGCTCAACATCACTGATCATCAGAGAAACACAAATCAAAACTACAATGAGATACCATCTCACCCCAGTTAAAATGGCTTTTATCCAAAAGACAGGCAATAACAAATGTTGGCAAGGATGTGGAAAAAAGAGAACCCTCGTACACTGTTGGTAGGAATGTAAATTAATACAACCGCTATGGAGAACAGTGTGGAAGTTCCTCAAAAAATTAAAATAGAGTTAACATATGACCCAGCAATCTTAATGCAATCTTAACCCAAAAGAAAGGAAATTGGTATATCAAAGAGATATCTGTGTTTCCATGTTTGTTGTAGTACTGTTCACAATAGCTAAGATTTGGAAGCAAGCTAAGCACCCATCAACAGATGAATGGATGAAGAAAATGTGGTACTTATACACAATGGAGTATTATTTCAGCCATAAAAAAAGAATGAGATTGTCATTTGCAACACCATGGGTAGAACTGGAGGTCATTATGTTAAGTGAAATAAGCCAGGCACAGAAAGACAAATATCACATGTTCCTACTTATCTGTGGGATCTAAAAATCAAAACAATTGAACTCATGGAGATAAAGAATAGAAGGATGGTTACCAGAGGCTAGGAAAGGTGTGGAGCTGGGGAGTGGTGGGGATAGTTAATGGGTACCAAAAAAAAATAGAATGAATAAAACCCAGTATTTCATAGTACAACAGGGGGACTATAGTCAATAATAATTTAATTGTACATTTGAAAATAACTAAAAGAGTATAATTGGATTGTTTGTAACACAAAGGATAAACGGTTGAGGGGATGGATACCCAATTTTCCATTATGTGATTATTACACATCACATGCCGCTACCAAAATATCTAAGTACCCCATAAGTATATATACATACTATGTATGCACACACAACAAATTTCACTTATTAAAAAAATAAAGAAAAAACTTGTCTGAATACACCTTCTTTGTATAGATTCAATTTGTGGAAACGTGTTAATGTTTCACATACTCAAGAAAAGAAAATTAAAATCCACAAGACAGGAAAATCCTAAAACTTGAATAGAAAAACAGAAGTAAATAAATAGTACTTTTATTTTAAATGAATAAGATAACCCACAGAACGGGGAGGGAAAAAATGAACTAACCCAAGTAATTTTTGATCATAGTATTTGTACAATATGCCCTCACGTTAAAAATAACAACAACAAAATCTTTTTTATTTTTTTGAGGCGGAGTCTTGCTCTGTCATCCAGGCTGGAGTGCTGGGGTGCAATCTCAACTCACTGCAACCTCCGTCTCCCAGGTTCAAGTGATTCTCCTGCCTCAGCCTCCCGAGTAGCTGGGATTACAGGAGTGCACCACTACTCCCGGCTAATTTTTGTATTTTTAATAGAGACAGCATTTCACCATGTTGGCCAGGTCTGATATCAGGTGATCCTCCCACCTCGGCCTCCCAAAGTGCTGAGATTACAGGCATGAGCTACTGTACTGGCCCCAACAACAACAAAATCTAAACAAAATTTAAACTCTTATTTTACAGAGGCATGGATTAGTATTCTGAAACTTCTTGTACATTCTAGGATTGAGTGAATAAATGAAATATTTTTAAGGAAAAGGGAGTTAGGTTTTGCATAAAGTATGGCAAAAGATAGAATGCTAAGTTGAAATCAAAGTTGTGGCACATATGTTCATTGCAGCACTATTCTCAATAGCAAAGACATAGAATCAACCTAAATGCCCAACCTAAGTGAGTAGATAAAGAAATGTGGTACATATACACCATGGAATACTATGCAGCCATAAAAAAGAATGAGATCATGTCCCCTGCAGGAGCATGGATGAAGCTGGAGGCCAGTATCTTTAGCAAACTAATGCAGAAACAGAAAACCAAATACTGCATGTTCTCACTTATAAGTGGGAGGTAAATGATGAGAACACATGGACATATAGCGAGGAACAACACAAACTGGGGCCTATAGGAGGATAGAGGACAGGAGGAGGAGGATCAGGAAAAATAACTAATGGGTATGATGGCTTAATACCTGGGTAATAAAATAATCTGTAAAACAAAACCCCATGACACAAGTTTATATATATAAACTATATAATAAACCTGCAAATGTACCCCTGAACTTTAAAAAATTAAAATGAAACAAAAAGAAATCAAGAGTTGTTGGATTGCAACTGGAGATATCAGTGTAAATTCATGAGTTTTAATATATATTGATAGATACGTAGAAATGAATATTAATGTGTATAGGTGTGTATATGTGTGTATGTGTGCACGTATGTGTGTACACATCTATATTATATACATATTCTTTTAATTCCCCAGCTCTGTCATCTGACAAGACATTGGAAGCAATGACACTACAGTAGCAAGGGGAACATCCAGGGCCCAGATCTTGGTCTGCAGGGCTCCTCAGAAAAATGGGTCATTCTGGGTTGGGTCAGGGAAAGGATAAGGTAAGCCTTGAACATCCTGATTGACACTAAAAGTAAGGAAGTCCCCCAAAGAATGATTCGGACATGTCAGAAGGACACAAAAGCCAGTCTGAAGAAACTCTCACTGGCCAAGTCTGGGACAATTTGAGTATGGAAATATGATGGTAAAGATTAGAGCTTATTGAATAAAAGAAGCCACGAGTCTACACTGATATAAGTAGAAGGTCAAGGGGAAGGAACAGTTTTTCATTACAGTAGAAAGCCAGCTAACAAATGTAGAAGGGATGATCAAGTTAGAAAATCTCCATTTGTCAACCATCACAGTAATAACTCTAGCTAGAATCATCAATGGACATGAATAATAATACATTCACATATTCTCGAAGTATTTAAAATTTTTTTTTTTTTTACTTTTAGAGACAGGGTCTCATTACATTGCCCAGACTGGTCTCAAACTCCTGGGCTCAAGTGGTCCTCCTGCCTCCTAAGTAGCTGGGCCTACAGGTAGGCACCACCATGCCCAGCTCTGATATGTTTAAAGAGTGAACACGTTTTTAATGGTGGAAATATAAATTGGTGTAAGTCTTTTGAAAAGCAATTTTGCAAAAGAATTCGCCCTTCTCTCTCCCTCTACTTATATCAGTGTAGACTCGTGGCTTCTTGTTTTATTCAATAAGCTCTAATCCTTATCATCATTATTTCCACGCTCAAATTGTCCCAGATTTGGCCAGTGAGATTTTCTTCAAACTGGCTTTTGTGTCTTTGTGACATATCTGTATCATTCTTTAGGGACTTCCTTACTTTCAGTATATCAAGATGTTCAAGCCTTAAAAACAGCCTTAAAAGATATTCCCTGGGTCCTGGTAATGCTACATTGAGAATCTACCCTATAAAACCACCCTAATCCCATAAAAAGCTTTATATAAAAATGTATTTGTAGCAGCATTTTCTTTTTAAAATAGCAGTAAAAAATGAAATAATCTAAATGTCAAACCCTAAAAAAATGTTTATATACCTCCATAGCTTTTAAAATAAGGCTTACAAATATTATGTGAAAATACTTTTGATATAATGTTGAATGAATTTTTTTTTTTTAAAGCTGACTTCTGTCTGGGCACGGTGACTCACATATGTAATCCCAGTACTTTGGGAGGCCAAGGCAGGCAGATTGCTTGAGCTCAGGAGTTCAAGACCAGCCTGGGCAACATGACAAGATCCTGCCTCTACTAAAAATACAAAAAAAAGATCCAGGCATGGTGGTGCATGCCTGTGGTCTCAGCTACTCAGGAGGCTGAGGTGGGAGGATCACTTGAGCCCGGGCAGGTTGAGGGGGATGGGGGCAGAGGTTGCACTGAGCCGAGATCACGTCACTATACTCCAGCCTGGGTAACAGAGCAAGACCCTGTCTTTATGTTTCTTAAAATTATTTAAAAAAAAAAAAAAAAAAAAAAAGCTGACTTCTTTCCAGGCACAGTGGCTCACACATTTTGGGAGGCTGAGGCAGGAGGATTCCTTGAGCCCAGGAGTTCGGGACCAGCCTGGGCAATACAGTGAGACCTGGTCTGTATTTATAAAATAAAAAAACAAAAACTGACTTCTGATTCTCTCACTATGGTGGGCTAGACAAGATACTTTTTAAAATGCAAAAGGTAAAATAATAACTTTACATCAAAAAATCTGGTAGACACCAACCTTAACAAAATGATCAAAGCTACCATTACCAGTTATGGAGATCATCAACATGTGCCTTCTAATAGGATACACTGAGCATCTCTTCTGTGGTATTCAAGGGACATTGTATAACATAATAGTCTATAGTCTGTCCTCTTGATTGTTTCAGATTGAAGGAGACTAGAAAGACATTACAACTGAATTCAATGTATCATCTTGGATTTTCTTTTGTTATAAAGGATATTATTGGGAAAATTGACAAAATCTCACTAAGTCTAGAGATTGGAGAAGAGTATCATATGTGTAGTATTGATAATTTTACTATGATTATATAAGGTAAATCCTTGTTTGCAAGAAATATACACTCAAGTATTTTAGATTAAAGTGGCATGATGTGTAATTTACTCTTAAGCAATTCAAAACTTTATATATATGTACACATACACATATGTTTATATATACATACATATACATACGTATATACATTACAACATAATTATATGTTTTATATACACACACATAGAGACTAAAAATAGGAGAGAAAAAGAAAGATAAAGCAAATGTAGTTAAATCTGGTTGAAATGTATTCAGGGATTTCCTGTCTATTCCTGCAACTCTTGTAAATCTGAAATTATGTCAAAATTTTAAAAGTATATAATTATCTATTGATCTTCTAGTCTACCAGATGCACTAAAGGGAATGTAGATTCAAATAATCTTAGCATTCTTCTTCTTCACCAAAGTCAAGAAACATTTCAAATGTTAGACAAAAACCCAATACAAAAAGAGGCTGACTTTTCTGATGTCAAACTAAAGGGGCCAACTGTCCCAATTTGCCCAGAAATGTCTGGCTTTAGCAATGAAAAGTTCCACATCCTTGGAAATTCCTTAGTCCTGGGTAAACTAGAATAGCTGTTCACCCTTTCTCAAACTATTTTCTGGACAATTAAAATTTTAATTTAAATGGTAATATTTTCAGTTTTTATGTAGAAAAAGACTATGTTCTTTCTTCCATCCATTTTGGTTGGTGCCTCTCAACTATTCTTATCAAGTTGTCTACGCATTCATTTATACACAGTTGACTGTGTTACAAGTTGATATACTTTTCTGGAGCAGTTTGCCAAGATATACTGAGAAATTTTAAAAATTGTTCATAAATCTTAAGAACAGTTCCATTCCTGGGAGTTAATCCCAGGGAAATCATTATAGATTGCCCAAAAATGTGTGAAGAAACGAATAGTCATCATAGTGTCATTACAGTAAAATACTGGAATTTACCCAAAATGTCTAAATCTGGAGAAATGGATATATAAATTATGCTACAGCCATATAACTGCATGTTAGGTAGTCATTTTAAAAATCACGTTTTTGAAGAATGACATTAAAAGATGTTTGTGAAATATTGTTAAATTTTTAAAAAGTATTTCATCAACATACAAAGTCATTTATACAGTATGAAGCCATTTTAAAAAATACATAAATATGACTGGCCTGGCATGGTGGCTCATGCCTATAATCCCAGCACTTTGGGAGGCCGAGGTGGGTGAATCACGAGGTCAGGAGTTCAAGACCAGGCTGGCCAACATGGTGAAACCCCATCTCTACTAAAAATACAAAAATTAGCCGGGCGTGGTGGTGGGCACCTGTAATCCCAGCTACTCAGGAGGCTGAGGCAGAGAATTGCTTGAATCTGGGAGGCGGAGGTTGCAGTGAGCCAAGGTCATGCCACTGCACTCCAGCTTGGGCAACACAGCAAGACTCTGTCTCAAAAAAACAAAAAAAACAAAAACCAAAAAGCAAACAAACAACAATAAAAAAAACACATAAATATGAATATATGTATATACGTGAATTTAAAATGAGACAATACATTGTTTACATACTGTATGCTGTATGTGCATATACTATATATACAAACTGCATACTATTCCAAATTAACATAATACGATGCATAATTCAAGAATCTACCTCTGAGTAGTAAAATTATAGGTGAATTCTAATTTATTCTTTCAATATATCTATATTTCTAATTTTCAATAACTAATCCTATTTTATACTTTGAAAAAAAGCATAATTTTTAAAAGACTTCTAATTTTATGCAGTATGATTATAAACAAGAAATAAATTGCTACAAGCTTTCCAAGAAATCAAGTTCATTATTTTATAGTGACATTTATATAAAAATCCCAAGATAGTAAGACTATACATGCAAACATAATGGGGAATAAAAGTTAAAAGTAGAATAGACTGATGTAGAATTTGTTGAACCATACATCTCATTTAGAGTAGGTTCTATTACCTCCCAGCTATCTGGCTCCAAGAATTCTTTTTTTTCTGTGGCTTTCAAAAACTCCTCCAGAGTCACCAATCTGTCTTTGTTAGTATCAACCTGATTAAAACAAAATGTATACAGAATATAAAGTAAATCTTTCTCATATTATTTAGACACTGTCAACTGTCTTGTAATAGATGCCACTACACAAACATACAGCAATTAGGACTCACCTAACTTCCACAGCAACTGGAGGAAAAAAATAAAAAACAGAGCACTCAACATTATACTAGAATTACAAAATAAATATCTTTCTCTTCTATATAATTCAAATTGGAAAATATGAGATATCTATATACCTAATGACCACAAAACCATTAAGTTTCAGTCAGCTGATCTGAGTGGTTAGGTGACTGGTACTGTCTTCCTCCTTTACCGTAATATGTATAACCCCTCTTGAAGCCAAGTTCTTGGGTAAGAAAAAGAACCATTCCAGGAAGAGGATGGTTTTAGCCAAGAGTAAAGGAGGTTAAATTAAAATGCTCTCAACATTGTTTCTTAAAAAAAACACAATTACCAAAATCAGAACTAAAGCTGGCAACCTCTCCAAATCCTCTTGTACAGCTGTTACAGCCTGTGGCAAATTTCGTTACAAAGGTGTACTCTATAATGGTCAAAGAAATTCACTTGATAGTTGGGATGTCAGCAGTCAACAGAGATCCCAATTTAGCATTTACAGCTCAAAAATTCAGATGAAAGTTACTGAAGCAAAATAGTGGGATTCAGTTACCCTGCATATGATGCCTACATCAGAGTTTTTGGCTTAGAGGGAGGAGAGGCAGAGCAAGAACTGCAGAGAAAGGCAAATATTTAAATGAGGGTAGTCATTAGATGGACCATGGACATTTGAGCACAGACTCAGTGGAAGTAAAACCTTGTGATGATCTAGAAAAGGGGTATTCCAGAAAAAAGAAATATTAAGTTCAAATGCCCTAAAATGCGAACAAGCTTGATGAGAGGTAAACATCAGAAGGCCAGAGGAGAGAGTCACAGAGAGTAAGGCAAGGATGAAGTCACAAATCTTTTGGAAATAGGAGGGATTTGGGATCATATTACAAGGGAAATTGCAAGCCACTGAAGTATTTCCGTGCAAGAGAGCACATGACCTGATTTATGCTTTTAAGAGCTTACTCTGCCGACTTATGAAGAAGTGTCTGCAGTGGGGTAAGGAATAGAAGCAGAGATGCCAGTTAGGAGACTTGCTTGGACTTGATTGGTATTAAATAGTAGTGGAAGTGGGGGGAAGTGGTCAAATTCTGGGTCTGTTTGAAAGATAGATCAAATAGAACTTATAGAGGAAATGCAGGATGTGAGGAAAGAAGGATGACAGCCTGAGCAACTAGATGAATTATGATTCATTTGTTGAAATGAAAAAGGCTGAGGAAGGAACAGATCTGGGTTTGAAGAAGAAGTGAGTTAAACACAAGGAGAACTGTCAAGCAGATAACAACCCTAGAACTCAGAGAAAGGAGACAGCTGAAGATAAAAATGTTGAACTCACCAGCATACATGCAGATATAGAGCATATATAGAGACATGGGGCTCCACACTATCACTTAAGGAGAGAACGAAGCCAGAAAGGAGAACACGGCCAAGGCATAGGCCCAGGGCAATGCAACATGTAGAACTTGGAAAGAGAAGGAAGAGCCAGCAAAGAAGAGAGAGTGAGGTATGAGGAAATTGAGGAGGGGTGGTTTCCTAAAAGCCAAGTGAAGAAAGCATTTCGAGAAAGAGGGAGGCATCAACTGTATCAGCACAGATTAAGGCGAAAAGCAAAAGTGAAGAATTAACAGGAAGAGGAAGAATAGACAACTCTTTGAAGAGAAACAAAGAAATGAGGCAGTAACCAGAGGTTGTTTTTTGTTTTTGTTTTTCAGTACTGAAAAAAGGGTTTGCTTTGGTTTGGTTTTGAGATGGAATCTTACTGTGTCACCCAGGCTGGAGTACAGTGGTGTAATCTTGGCTCACCGCAAACTCTGCCTCCTGGGTTCAAGCGATTCTCATGCCTCAGCCTCCTGAGTAGCTGGGATTGTAGGTATGCACTACCACACCCAGCTAATCTTTGTATTTTTAGTAGACACGGGGTTTCACCATGTTTACCAGGCTGGTCTCGAACTTCTGACCTCAAGAGATCCACCTGCCACGGCCTCCCCAAGTGCTGGGATTATAGGCATGAGCTACCGTGCCCAGCCCAAAAAAAAAAGTTTTATACCTGATATGCAGTAGCATCTTTATCTTTTAGAATATTTTAAAGTAGTTACAAATTATTTTATTCATACTAAAGGCATCTAGTATAATAATCCGGATCAAAAATGCAAACTTCAGCCTGGGCAACATAGCAAGACCTTGTGTCTCCAAAAATTAAAAAGTTAGCTGGCAGCCTGGGCAACGTGGCAAAGACATGCTGTCTCTTAAAAAAAAAAAAAAAAAATCGGCCTCGTGCGGTGGCTCATGCCTGTAATCCCAGCCAGCTCTTTGGGAGGCTGAGGTGGGTGGATCACTTGAGGTCAGGAGTTTAAGACCAGCCTGGCAAACATGGTGAAACCCCATCTCTACTAAAAATACAAAAATCAGCCAGGCGTGGTGGTGCATGCCTGTAATCCCAGCTACTCAGGAGGCTGAGGCAAGAGAATCACTTGAACCCAGGAGGCGGAGGTTGCAGTGAGCCAAGATTGCACCACTGCACTCCAGCCTGGGTGACAGAGTGAGTCTGTGTCTCAAAAACAAACAAAAAAGGCCAGTGGCTCACGCCTGTAATCCCACCTATAATCCCAGCACTTTGGGAGGCCAAGGCGGATGGATCACCTGAGGTCAGGAGTTCAAGACCAGCCTGGCCAACATGCTGAAACCCTGTCTCTACTAAAAATAAAAAATTGGCTAGGTGTAGTGGTGGGTGCCTGTAATCCCTGCTACTCAGGAGGCTGAGGCAGGAGAATCACTTGAACCTGGGAGGCGGAGGTTGCAGTGAGCCGAGATTGTGCCATTGCACTCCAATGTGGGTGACAAGAGTGAGACTCCATCTCAAAAAAAAAAAAAAAAAATTAGCTAGGCATGGTGGCTCCAGCTTGTGGTCCCTCCTCAGTCTCAGGAGGCTGAGACCAAAGGACTGCTTGAGCCCAGGAGGTTGAGGCTGCAGGGAGCCATGATTGCACCACTGCACTCCAGCCTGGGCAACAGAGTAAGACCCTGTCTCAAAAAAAAAAAAAAAAACAAAAACGCAAACTCCATTTAAATACAAATTCTGTATATTTTCCATCTTAAAGTAAGATTTATTGCAAGAATTAAATAATACATAGAAATAATATATTATCTTAAACTTTTAAAACATACCTCATTCATTACATGTTCCCTCATTCTAAGCCTTTCTTCTTCCATTTCTACCATATCATCCTCTTCATTTTTAGGGTCATATACTTTCTCCAACTACAAAGAAAAATTTTAAATGAACATGAAAGGAAAAAAAGTAACAAGAAAAAAAGAGAGAGAACAAGAATACTGAATACTTAATAAACTCCTTTACCTCTTTAGTAAATAGGGCTTCTAATTCTTGTTCATCCAGGAATCCATCACTATTAACATCTAAAGTTTAAAAGTTACAAATGCAAAAATAGATTTTAATACCTTATAAAATAATTAAAATACAATGATTTATAAAGGGTTTCCAAAAATAGTACTGATGTGAAGCATCAATAGACTGCAGAAAAGCATTTATTCTTTTTCATGAAGCTTTAGATCAGCTGAACTGATAAATATGCTATATTTATTTGTAATTCGTAATCATTTGTGAGGAAAGCATATCTTTACCATTTTTTTCCAAAAATATAAAGTATAGCAATATTCTATAAGAGTAGAAGTAAAATGTAATATTATAGTATAAAGCCTATTAGATATAACCTAGCTAGTCACAGTTTAGTTTTCACTTAACAGAGAACTTTGCAGTAATTCATATGACTCAACAGTAAAAGCCAGTATAAAGACAGAGCTACTGATCTAAAACATTTTATACTGCAGGTAAGCAATAAAGACTATCGTATTACCCTAGAAAAACTCTAACCATTTACTCTCACTAGAACTCAATAGCAGACCTTGGCAGAAATCAATTAAGAGGAAAGCAAATATTTTTTCAAACAGCAGATATAAATATTAATGTTTGTATCAAATCATTACCATGTAACTTGAAAAATGTCTTGGGGTCAAAGTCATTAGGATCCAATCCATCAGTCTCTTCCCATACCTCTTTTAGTTGATCTTTGCTTCCCTGTGAACGAATTTTAAAAAATTGCTCAAAACAAAATATAATCTATCTGTACAGACGCAAAATATAAATTTGAGGAACTTGGCAGAAGAATCAAGATTTAAGTACTAATAACACAATAAAAATCCACTGATACAAAGAAGTATCTTTATCTAAAAATGGTTTCATAAAGTCACAATCCTTACTGGGTGATTAACTTTAGGGTGATTTTCATGCTTTTTCTTCATTTCTTCAAATTTAGACTCTTCTTCTTTTCTCTTTTCTTCATTCAATGTTTTTAAATATTCTCTCCTTTCATGTTCCTTCATCATTTCATATTTTTTAAATTCTTCATGTCGAGTCTTGTCATAGTGTTCCAGATCACTTGTTGCCTGAAATGCAATAATGCATTTAAGTTAAATAAAAACATTCATTTGAAAAATGTAAATAAAGCCATTCTTGAATATAGCATACTCTTGAACAGAAGTGGTACAGGAGGGCAAAAACATACTGGACTCCTCTTTTTAAATTCTACCATTTAATTTTAGTCAAGTTTTTTCTTTTTTTTTTTTTGAGACGGAGTTTCACCCATCACCCAGGCTGGAGTGCAGTGGCACGATTTTGGCTCACTGCCACCTCTGCCTCTTGGTTCATGCGATTATCCCATCTCAGCCTCCTGAGGCCTCTCGAGTAGCTGGGATTACAGGTGCTCACCACCACCCCCGGCTAATATTTGTATTTTAAGTAGAGACAGGGTTTCACCATGTTGGCCAGGCTGGTCTTGAACTGCTGACCTTGGGTGATCCACCCACCTCGGCCTCCCAAAGTGCTGGGATTACAGGCATGAGCCACCATGCCCAGCAATTTTAGTCATTATTATTACCAGAGAGTATTCAAAGAAACTAAAAGTTCAAAGCTAGCCCCAACTTTAGGAAACTCCTCATAAGCAAGTAATATATAAGTTGATTTAAAAAAAAAAAAGAAGAAGAAAGGAACTACATCAAATCTAGACAGTACAGAAAACTAAAATGGCTTCTAACCATTTAACTAATCGAATACCTGCCAGGTTAGAACTAGTTCCATTCACACATAATGTGAGAGGTCCATAAACTCTTATCTAAAATCCCTGAGGCCAGATGTGCTTCAGAATTTTCTACCTTAAAGAAAGGGAATATGGTACATATGCCATATTATGGAATATCCCTGTAGTATCTGTAATCAAACAGACTAGTATTTCTTAAGCAAAATCTATAAATATCACACTAAGTAGGTTAAATAAAAACTGTAAATGGTTTTACTATAATTGGTTCATTCAGGCCAGGTTTCAGTTTTTACAGCTTTTGGATTTAGGAATTGTGGATAAGGGATTTTAGACCTGTATGTACATATTAATATCTGTATTAATAAGGGTTAAGCTACCTCCCTTTAAAGATCTTCTACAGAATATATAAAAGTTATATTTCCATTTCATTGGGTTTACTTGTCAAATTACAAAACCTCAAAGGCACAATAAAGACAAAACTTTTTGGAATTATTCTCACCGCTTTGATTAGCATATCTAAATCTGTGGATTCAAACTTGTCAGGATTCAGGTGGTTTAGGTGATCAAATTGTTTTAGAAGAGCTTGGTGGTCCATGCCTATATCTGAAAGAAAATGAGAAAACTGTAAATGATCAATTTCTAGAAGCTAGAAACATTATAATAATTATACATAAGAAAAAGATTTCATATTTATTCCTATAGGATTTTATAAGGAAATCCAAAGTTTTAGCATAAAGACATATTTACTTTACGAATACTGCATGTGTTATTCTAGATAAAGGTAGTGTCCTTGAACCTAGAGTGGAATGCAATTTAACATGTATATTTTTAAAAATTCTCTCTCATTTTTTTTTTGAGACATGGTCTGCTCTGTCACCCAAGCCGGAGAGCAATGGTGCAATCATGGATCACTGCATCCTTGACCTCCTGGGCTCAAGCAATCCTCCCACCTCAGCTTCCTAAGTAGCTAGGACAACAGGTGTGCACCACTATGCCTGGCTAATTTCTTTTTTTTTAATTTTTGGTAGAGACAGGGTCTCACCATATTGCCCAGGCTGGTGTTGAATTTCTGGCCTCAAATGATCCTCCCACCTCAGCCTCTCAAAGTGCTGGCATTACAGGCATTGAGCCACTATGCCTGGCCTTATGCATATTTTAATGTTGTATCTAAAACGACTAGACGACTATCAGCACAATAACAAACCCTTTTTAATTATCTTAAAACTACTAAATATCCTGCTTTTAATTAAACTCTAATACAGTATCCTTATCAAAGGTTTAAGTAGAATTTCTAAAAATAATTGCTCTAAAGCTTACGTGAAAGAATTCCTTGTATATTGCTCCAATGGATCACTTATGAAACAATAAAAATCTAACTTAGGTAAATTCCTTTTAATTATGACATATTTTTAAGGAAATATCAATTTTTTTAACTTTTAAAAAACAAGTTACAATTTACTATAGTGAAATGGGTGAAGTGATACTGGATTGTTTCAGTTGTATTACATAGTGGACACATGTAATAGGTACACAGTGGATATACATACAAGACAGCTCACCAGAAACAACCCAATAGGAGCCCTTATAGAATTGAGCAAAATGGGTACATTGTCGAAGTTGTTGGAAATCAGCTCTCATTTAGGAAGAAGGAATATACAAATATGGAATGGTGAAAGGCAAGAAAGAAATTGCTAGAGATGAATGGGAATTAGCGCTATCTGTGTGAACTCAGCATTTCTAAAATATGTACATTTAACATGTATATGCACGTTTCACATGTATATGATATATATGTGTGTATATATGTGTCTATGTGTATAGACATGCATATTTCCTAGATCCATGCAATTAAGGTGCCAAGAAAATACACTCCAGTAGCAAGGAGCATACCTAGTGCCAGCTCTTGATCTAAAATATAGTTGCCCCTTAAGAAAAACCAGTGCTCCTCAGAGAAATGGCTCATTCCAGAGCTGGGGCAAGGTAGGTACAAGTTGATCCTGGAACATATTGTTATGCCAGAAAGTGAAGAACTGCTAAATCTGGTTCAAACAAGTTTTCGCTGAATTCTAAGTATGGCACTGTACTAACAGTTCTATTTATGAAGAAAATACTTGTTTTAAGACTTAGCCCTAAAAAAAATGACCAGACAGTGAAATATATAAAAAGACCCTTAACCTCACTCAAAATAAGAGAAATACATATTAAAACTGCACTGCTATACTATCTAACAGAATGGAAAACTCCTAAAGTTTGATGACACATGCCATTAGTAAGCCTGTGAGGAATTATTGCTGGTGGGTATGTGTATTGATACAACCTCTATGGAGGCAAATGTGGCAATATCTATCAAAATTACAAATATATATAATTTGATTTGGCAATTCCACTGTGGGGAAATTATCCTAAAGATAATCTTATAGGGATACACAGTGACATATGTAAAAGATAGTTCACTAGAAATAACCTAAATGTCAATTGACAGGGGCCTGGCTAAATAAATTATAGTATATCCATATAATGGAGTTCTATGCAGCTGTAAAAAACAAAAAAAAAAGAGAGATGGTCTCTATGTACTAATACAGAAAGATATTCAAAATATATTATTAATTGAAAAACAATGCACAAAAATGTGTATTTCCTTTTGCATAAAAAGAAACGGACAATAAAAACATTGTATTTGTATTTGCTTATATATAAAGAAACTCAAGAGTCAGGCATAGTGGCTCATGCCTATAATCCCAGCACTTTGGGAGGCTGAGGCAGGAGGACCACTTGAGGCCAGGAACAGGAGTTCAAGACCAGCCTGGACAACATAGCAAAACGTCATCTCAATTTAACTTAAAAAAAAAAAATAGATAAACCCAAGGAGGATGGTGTTAGGGGACATTGGGAACTGACAGGATACAAAAATATCAGGTAGATTTTTGTTCTATATTTTCTACATTTGTACCACGTGAATGGGCCAGGCACGGGCTCATGCCTGTAAACCCAGCACTTTGGGAGCCTGAGGCAGGTGGATCACTTGAGCTCAGGAGTTCAAGACCAGCCTGGGCAACATAGCCAGACTCCATTTCAATAAAAAAAAAAAACAAACTGCCTACTTTAAAAATTACCCCCCTCCCTAAAATTAAGACTGTTTAAGCCCTTCCTCAAATTATCAGATATTTCAATTCATACTGAACCAATGAGAAAATAATATTCCTTAGTTTCTAAGTTACATCAGACTGTTTCCTTTTTTTTTTTTGAGACGGAGTCTCACTCTGTCACCCAGGCTGGGGCACAGTGGTGTGATCTCGGCTCACTGCAACCTCCGCCTCCCGTGTTCAAGCGATTCTCCTTCTTCAGCCTCCCAAGTAGCTACCAGCACATGCCACCACATCTGGCTATTTTTTTGTATTTTTAGTAGAGACAGGGTTTCGCCATGTTGGCCAGGCTGGTCTCGAACTCCTGACCTCAGGTGATCCACCCACCTTGGCCTCCCAAAGTGCTGGGATTACAGGAGTGAGCCACCACGCCCAGCCTAGACTGTTTTCTTTATGCAATGAAATTCAGTACCCATCTTGGAATGAAGAGGATACTGTTAAGACTGAGGGGATGGAAGTTGTCCCAGGGAGAGAAATCTCCACACATCTCAGGCCTGGCTTCAAGTATGGAATTACCTTGCATGCCTGACTACCCCAAGTAGCATGGCATGACTCAATTTACTTCTCATTGATATCCTTAATTTCAGGATGATGAGTATTTGGTATTTGTTTTCTAAGACTATATGTTTAAAATGTAGATTATTATACTCTTTCCCAGAGCCAGAATCTCTGGAGGTGAGATCTAGTAATCTACATTTCTAACAAGATTTCTAGGAGATTCTCATGCAATCTGAAGTTTTAGAACCACTATTCCAAGAGTTAAATGTTCAGATGTTTATTAATGACAACAAACCACCCAGATAACCAACCTATGGGAGGATATCACAAGGACACATGAACCAGCTTGAAAGATCTTCCACTGGCTAAATCTACTCCTTGATTTTGACTCATAATTAGAAAGCTCATTCCAAGATAATACAGGAAATTCACCTGTACTGTCACATAGTACTTTTATGATTTTATTTTCTACATTTAAATCTTTAATTTATTTACAATTATTCTGATAAAGGATATAAGAAATATGGTTTTAACTATATCTTGTCCAAATGGCTAGCAAGTTATACCAACACTACTTAGTTAAAAATTTGTTGGGTGTGGTGGCATACACCTATAATCCCTGCACTTTAGGAAGCCAAGGCAGAAGGATCATTTGAGGCCAGGAGTTCCCTCAAACCAGCCTGGGGAACACAGTGAGACTTTGTCTCTCCAAAAAAAAAGAAAATTAGCCAGGCATGGTGGCACACTCCTGTAGTCCTAGCTACTCAGGAGGCTGAAGTGTGAGAATCTCTTGAGCCCAGGAGTCTGAGGCTGCAATGAGCTATGATTGCATCACTGCACTCCAACCTGGGCAGTGATGACCTGTCTAAAAAAAATAAATTAATAATAAAAAAAATAAAAACCTATCTTTATCCCACTAATAATGAGATACCAGCTTTATATTAAACTAAATTATGTTGTGTATTTAACTCTACTTCTGGAATGTCTGTTGTGTTTCACTGGTCTTTCTACTTTTCTGCCTAAGCCATACAGTTTTAATGACTGAGGCTTAGTGACATAATTTAAGATTTAATATTAAAGATTTAATAGATATTAAAGATTCAATTTCTAATATCTAGTCCTTTATTGTTCTTTTTCAGAGGTATCTAAGTTTTCTTACTTGTGTTCTTTTTCTTTTCTTTTCTTTTGAGACACAGTCTCACTCTGTCACCCAGGCTGGAGTGCAATAGTGTGATCTCAGCTCACTGCAACCTCTGCCTCCCGGGTTCAAGTGATTCTCCTGCCTCAGCCTCCTGTGTAGCTGGGATTACAGGCATGTGCTACCATGCCCAGCTAATTTTTGTATTTTTAGTAGAGACAGGGTTCTGCCATGTTGGCGAAACTGGTCTTGAACTCCTGACCTCAGGTGATCCGCCCACCTTAGCTTCCCAAAGGGCTGGGATTACAGGCGTGAGCCACCATGCCTGGCCTACTCGTGTCCTTTTTCATATGCACTTTAAAAAATTCACTTGGCTAGTGCCAGAAAAATAAAAGTATATATTTTTATTTGGATTATGTTTAAATTATATATTAATCTAGAGAAAACTGACGTGTTTATAACACTGAGCCTTTGTATCAAAAAGTTATTGTGTCTTCCCACTTATTCAAGTATACTTTTGCATCCTTCATGAGTATTTTAAAGTTTTTGTCTGTCAGTTTTGCACATTTCTGAGTCGGTTTATTCTGGACATTTTATCTTTGTTGCTATTGTAAATGGAGTCCTTTTCTTCCATTCTGTCTTCTAACGGGCTGTTACGTACATATGGAAAATATTGATTTCTACGGATTAAGTTTACCATACTTTTCCTATTGAGGGGCTCTATTTTCCTATTGTTTATAGTAAATTTTTCCATTAATTATTTTGGGTGTTCCATATATATATAAACATCACATCATCTGTGAAAAAAGATGGTTTTATCACCTCCTTTCCAATTACTTTACCTCCAAATTTTTTTTATTTGTATAAATGTTTTGGCTAGGTCAGGCACGGTGGCTAATGCCTGTAATCCCAGCATTTTGGGAGGCCAAGGCAGGTGGATCATCTGAGGTCAGGAGTTCGAGACCAGCCTGACCAACATGGTGAAACACTGTCTCTACTGAAAATTAAAAATTAGCCGGGAGTGGTGGCAGGCACCTGTAATCCCAATTACTCAGGAGGCTGAGGCAGGAGAAGCCCTTGAACCCAGGAGGCAGAGGTTGCAGTGGGCTGAGACTGCACCACTGCATGCTCCAGCATGGGTGACTCAGTGAGACTCAGTCTCAAAAAAAAAAAAAAATTAAAATTAAAAAATAAAAAATAAATAAATGTTTTGGCTTGTACCTCCAAAGCGATGTTATTTAGTGGTGGTTACAGTGGGCAACACTGTCTTGTTTCTAATTTCAGTCAGGATACATACTTGTGCTTCCCCACTAAGTATGATGTAACTGAGTTGGATATAGCTTATCGTGTTACAGAAGTTATCTATTAATTAGTATTTTATTACTTTAAATTATGAATTGGTGTTTAATTTTGTCAAATGGATTTTCTGCATACATGGAGAAAGCCATATGACTTATAACTTTTTTTCTTTTTTTTTTGAGATGGAGTCTCGCTCTGTCACCCAGGCTGGAGTGCGGTGATGTGATCTCAGTTCACTGCAACCTCTGCCTCCTGGGCTCAAGCGATTCTCCTGCCTCAGCCTTCTGAGTAGCTGGGATTACAGGCACGTGCCACCACACCCAGCTGATTTTTGTACATTTAGTAGAGATGAGGTTTCACCACGTGGGCCAGGCTGGTCTCAATCTCCTGACCTCAGGTGACCCACTCGCCTCGGCCTCCCAAAGTGCTGGGATTACAGGCGTGAGCCATCATGCCCAGCAAGATAACTTTAAGATATCTTTGCATTTCGGAAATTCTATTACATAGCTATTTGATCTTCTCATAGCCTAAAATTAAAAGAATAAGGATTCTAATATTTATTCCAATTTATCATTTGTCCTTTGACTTTATGACTTTTTGTGATACATCAAAATTTTAAAGATTTTTTTCTCCTTAGGACTATTTATATGATGATTTATAATATTAGATTTCCTAATATTAAGTCCATCTTGTATTCCTGAAATAAATCCAACTGTCATGAGATAGTATTCTTTGGAGACATAATAATTTTGATTTTGGCATCAATATATAGCAAGAATGTGGAAGCTTTCCTTCTTTTTCTATGCTCTGGAATAGATTAAATAGAACTGACAATCTGCTCTTTAATGCTTTGATAGAATCACTCAAATCATTAAAGAGTAGACAGATAGTTTCCCTTTATGAAACTTATTCTTATGCATATGTAATCCTAGCAACTCAGGATTACTTGTGGCCAGAAGTTTGAGACCAGCCTGGGCAACACAGCAAGACCATATCTCTAAAACACATAATTAAAAAAACAACTAGGCCAGGTGCGGTGGCTCACGCCTGTAATCCCCGCACTTTGGGAGGCCGAGGCAGGTGGATCACGAGGTCAGAAGACCGAGACCATCCTGGCTAACATGGTGAAACTCCGTCTCTACTAAAAATACAAAAAATTAGCCGGGTGTGGTTGCGGGCGCCTGTAGTCCCAGCTACTGGGAGGCTGAGGCAGGAGAATGGCGTGAACCCGGGAGGCGGAGCTTGCAGTGAGCCTAGATCATGCCACTGCACTCCAGCCTGGGCGACAGAGCGAGACTCCGTCTCAAGAAAAAAAAAAAAATTAGCAGGGCATGGTGGTGCATGCCTGTATTCCTAGCTACTTGGGAGGCTGAGGTGGGAGGACTACCTGAGCCCTAGGAGTTCAAGGCTGCAGTGAGCTATGACCATGCCACAGCACTCCAGCCTGGGTGACAGAGGAAGATCTCATCTCCTAAAAGATTTTCTTTAAACAAAAGAAAGAAAAGAAATGGTCTGGATCTTGTGTTTTTTTCTGGGGCTAGATCTCTGAAAAATTTTCTATTCCATGTATGAAAATTCTTCTGATTAGATTTTCTTTCTCTGCTTCCTTTTGGTTTCCTTTAATATTATTTTTCCTCCTTTAAACCAGTTGTTTAATTGATTACTTTTCATTCCTCCTTTTCATTGCTATAATTATGGCTGATTATACTGATTTTTGAATGATATAAAATGTATTATCTATTTAAAACATTAAATTCTAAAAATTAAGAGAAGCCAAATCAATACTAACATAAAATTTTGACTAGAAGAACATAGATGGCACGTACTAATATAAACTGACCTCAACAACCAAATATTAAAATTTTCTAGCCAGGCCTGCCGGCTCATGCCTGTAATCCCAGCTCTTTGGTCAAGATAGGAAGATTGCTTGAGCCCAGGAGTTCAAGACCAGCTTGGGCAACACAGCAAAACCCTGTCTCTCTAACTAACAAAAAAAATTAGCCAGGCATGGTGGCACACACACCTGTGGTCTCAGCTACTCAGGAGGTTGAGATGGGAGGATCACTTGAGCCCAGGTAGTCAAGGCTGTAGTGAACTGTGATTGTGCCACTGTACTCCAGCCTGAACCACAGGGTAAAACGCTGTTTCAAAAGGAAAAAAGAAAAAAAAAATCCTACCTTTTGTTTAGCACTTACCTTGAAGGGAATCCAACTTAGCTTTAATTAACATTCTTAACCTTCCTACTTCTTGCCTTTTCAGTTCATCAAGTTTTGTCCTCACATGGTGACTTACTAAATCCAGTTCTTTGCTTAGCCTCCCACTCTGTTAACAAAATTAATAAGTTAGTTTTATCTATTAAATTCCATTTTCAGACAAATGCAACAGCTTAAAAACAGGGTTACAATACACTAGTGATAAATACTTTTGACTAATTTAGATAAATTTAATATTATAAAAAGAATTTCCTTCAAAAGATATTAGCTTTAGGGCTGGGTGTGGTGGCTCACGCCTGTAATCCCAGCACTTTGGGAGGCTAAGGTGGGCAATCACCTGAGGTCAGGAGCTCGAGACCAGCCTGGCCAACCTGGCGAAATACCGTCTCTACTAAAAATACAAAAATTAGCTGGGTGTGGTGACACACGCCTGTCAATCCTAGCTGCCTGGGAGGCTGGGGCAGAAGAATCACTTGAACCCAGGAGACAGAGGTTGCAGTGAGCCAAGATTGCACCACTGCACTCCAGCCTGGACAACAAGAGCGAGACTCTGTCTCAAAAAAAAAAAAAAAAAAAAAAAAAAAGGCCAGGCACGGTGGCTCACGCCTGTAATCCCAGCACTTTGGGAGACCAAGGTGGGCGGATCACTTGAGGTCAGGAGTTCGAGACCAGCCCGGCCAACGTGGTGAAACCCCATCTTTACTGAAAATACAAAAATTAGCCAGGTGTGGTGGCCCATGCCTGTAATCTCAGCTACTCGGGAGGCTGAGGCAGGAGAATTGCTTGAACCCAGGAGGCGGAGGTTGCAGTGAGCCAAGATCATGCCATTGCACTCCAGCCTGGGCAACAAGAGTGAAACTCTGTCTCAAAAAAAAAAAAAAAAAAAAAGATTAGCTTTAACTCTAAAATCAAGATGTCTGAAAAATCATGTAATTTAGAAAAGCATCATTAAAGCACAAAGCAGAAACTCAAAAGGTTAAATTGCAAAATGGTGTAGCCACTTCAGAAAACAATTTGGCAGTTCCTCAAAAAGTTAAACATAGGGCTACCATGACCCAACAATTCCATTCCTAGATATATAACTAAAACAACAGAAAACATGTTAACACAATAACTTAAACATAATATTCATAGCTGCATATTCATACTAGCCAAAAAACCAGAAACCTAAACGTCCATCAACTAATGAATGGATAAACAAAATATAGTATACCAATACAATGGTATATTGTTTGGCCATAAAAAAGTATAAAATCCTGACACATGCTGCAACATGAATGAACCTGTAAAACATTATGCTAAGTGAGAGAAACCAGACACAACAAACCACTTATTGTATGAGTCCACGTATATGCAATGTCCAGAACAGGCAAATCCACAGAGATGAAAAGTAGATTTGTTGTGGTCGGGGAAAGGGGCGCAATTAGGAGTTACAGCTTAATGGGCACACAGTTTCTTTTGGCGGACAATGAAAATATTCTAAAATTAGATAGTGGTGATGATTGCATGACTCTGTGGGTATATTTTAAAAAACTACTGAAATGGCAGGGTGCAGTGGCTCCCACCTGTTATCCCAGAACTTTGGGAGGCTGAGGTGGATAGATCGTTTGAGCGCTGGAGTTTTGAGACCAGCCTGGCCAACATGGCGAAAACCCATCTCTACTAAAAATACAAAAATTAGCCAGGTGTGGTGGCACATGCCTGCAGTCCCAGCTACTCAGGAGGCTGAGACAGGAGAATCGTTTCAGCCGGGAAGGTGGAGGTTGTAGTGAGCTGAGATCATGCCACTGCACTGCAGCCTGGGTGACAGAGCAAGACTCCATCTCAAAACAAAACAAAATAAAACAAAACAAAAACAGACAAATAGACACTGAATTTTATCCTTTAAAAAGATAGATTTTATGGTATATGAATTATATGTCAACAAAGTATTTAATTATTTATTTATTTATTTATTTTATTCTATGACACGGGGTCCAGTCTGTCACCCAGGCTGGAGTGCAGTAGCATGATCATGGCTCACTGCAGCCTCAATCTCCCAGGCTCAAACAGTCCTCCCACCTCAACATCCCGAGTAGCTAGGACTACAGATGCATGCCACCATGCCTGGTTAATTTTTGTATTTTTTGTAGAGACAGGATTTTGCCATGTTGCCCAGGCTAGTCTCGAACTTCTGAGCTCAAGCAATCCACCCACCTCAGCCTCCCAAAGTGCTGGGATTACAGGTGTGAGCTACCGCGCCTGGCTTGTTATTTTTTAAAAAGTTAAGTTGGTCAGCACCATTAGGGCAAAAAAGAACATTTAAATTAAGTTAAAATTCAGTGGGCCTCTATAAGCATTAGTCATTCCATATATAAAGGTTTTTCAAAATTTATCTTTTTTAGGTCTCCTTTGATTACTTTCTTCATAGATGAGTAATTAGTAGGAAAATTAGGAGAATATACTGTTACAGAATCAAAAAGAGCAGTATATTTCAAGGAGAGAATAGTCATTATTATTAGATAAAACAATGGTTTTCAAAATGTAGTCCCCAACTGGAAGCATCAGCATCACCAGGGAACTTCAGAAATGCAGGCTCTAGAGTTACTGAATTGGACACCCTGAAGGTAGGAACCAGAAATATGTTTTAACAAACCCTGAAATCTAAAAACTATTGAGATAAATAAAGGAGCCCAGTAGAATGAGGAATCAAAGATGTTAGGATGTTGACTAGATTTGGCAATTAAGAAGTCATAGATGCCCTCCATGAAGGTATATTCAGTGGAACAGTGAGGGCAGTACCATAACCTTTCCAGTTAGGGAATGTTTGGGAAGTGAAGAAATGTAATATGATTCTCCTTTCAAAATGCTTAGCTGAAAAGGAAAGAGAGGCCGGGCACGGTGGCTCACGCCTATAATCCCAGCACTTTGGGAGGCCAAGGCAGGGGGATTATTTGAGGTCAGGAGTTTGAGACCAGCCTGGACAACATGGCAAAACCCCATCTCTACTAAAAATACAAAAATTAGCCAGACAAGGTGGCCCACACCTGTAATCCCAGCTACTTGGGAGGCTGAGGTGGGAGGATCACTTGAGCCTGGGAGGCAGAGGTAGCAGTGAGCCAAGATTGCGTCACTGTACTCCAGCCTGGGTGACAGAGTGAGACCTTGTCCCAAAACAAAAAAAAAAAAGGAAAGAGAAAATTCTAACTTTTTTTTTTCAGTTTTTTATGAAAAAAAAGTCTTTGCTTGGCTATTTGTGATGATTCTATTGGTTTGCATTTTATTGTCTAGTTTTACTCGTTTTTTTTTTTCTTTTTTAAGAGATGAGGTCTCGTTCTGTGTCATGCGGGCTAGAGTACAGTCATATAATCATGGCTCACTGCAACCTCAAACCCCTGGGCTCGAGCGATCCTCCCACCTCAGCTTTCTGAGCAGCTGGGACTACAGGCACACACCACCACATCCAGCTAATTTTTTCTATTTTTGGTAGAGATAGGGGTTTCACTATGTTGCCTAGGCTGTTCTTGAATTCCTGGGACCAAGTGATCCTCCCGCCTTGACTTCTCAAACTGCTGGGATTACAAGTGTGAGCCACTGTGCCTGGCCTCAGATGATTTTTTTTTTTAATTTGAAGGATAATTTTTAATTTAATTTTTAATTAAATTAATTTTAAATTTTAATTTTTTGTAGTGACAGGGTCTCGCTATGTTGCTCAAGCTGGTCTCAAACTACTGGCTAGAAGCCATCCTCCTGCTTTAGTCTCCCAAAGTTACAGGTGTGAATTACTGCCCCTGGCCCCCCCTTTTTTTTTTTTTTTTTTTTTTTTTTGAGACAAAGTCTCACTGTTGCCCAGGCTGGAGTGCAGTGGAACAATCTCGGCTCACTGCAACCTCTGCCACCCAGGTTCAAGCAATTCTCCTGCCTCAGCCTCCCAAGTGGCTGGGATTACAGGTGCCTGCCACCACACCCGGCTAATTTTTGTATTTTTAGTAGAGACAGGGTTTCACCATCTTGGCCAGGCTAGTCTTGAACTCCTGACCTCATGATCCACCTGCCTCAGCCTCCCAAAGTGCTGAGATTACAGGCGTGAGCCACCACACCTGGCCCCTCATTTCTTTTTTATTGTGTAACTGTTTAACTTCATTTTGGTTCCCCCTAAACTTTCATAGAAACAGGAATTGAATGTGAAAGGAAGATAGTTATAAAAGTATTCCCTGCACCAATCCAGGAAGCTTATTTTCTTCTTTTGCCTGAATATCTCCATGTAGTATCTCCCATGATCCACATTTTCTATGTTACCCCAAATAACGCTCTTACTCCTGATACAAGACATTAAGAGTTCTACATCAGATATATTCACCATAGGAAACCTGTTCCACAGATCGAATTAATCCTTCAGAAGAAGAGTAAGATTATCCTCAAAGACAATTCTGGGGAATTATTAGCATAACACTATTACCTTTTCCCCAGAAAAGTTCACAACTTCCAAGAGGAGAGCTGCAAACTAAATGCCACACCTGAGCGCTGACAGACACCACAACCTAATGGGAGTCAGTCTTTCAAAGAAGTTCACACCAAGAACAGAAACTAAAATAAAAGATTTGTTTGACCCAGAATGAGTCTTTCAAACACAGTTCTCTTATTCTGATTCTAGAAAAAAGGCAACGTAATTTTTTAAGAAAGTAAAACTTAAATAAATAAAGGTAACATAAGCAAACAAAATTATCTTAGGAGACATTATTGGAATTTTAAAATTAACTGGATTTTTTTTTTTACTCCCTGAGTCTAAGATAAACCCAGCTAAACTGATTCATTTCCTTTTAAGTTAAGACTTTACAAGAATCTCGCATGTCAGATCTTTGCAACCCCCTTTCTTATTATGAGTACTAAAGAGCTAACTATGGCTGGAATTATGTCAAATAGGGTTCTTAGGACAGAGTCAAATGGTTAAACCTCTCTGATTGATATAATACATAGCCCATTATCTCTTCTGTTAATCTGGACCTGATTAAAACACCAGAACCTCGCCTATTCCAAACTTTTGAATAACTTCCTACTGTTCTCAGATAATGACCCAAACCCCTTAACATGATATACAGGCCCTCTGTCATCGAGGTTGTGATTCTTTCCAAACCTCATCTTTTGGCCACTCAGGCCTCCATTTCCCATTCTGGGGTCTAGCTACAGTTACTGCTTCCAGTTTCCCATATACCTCTTGCCTCTGTACCATTGCACCTTTGTCTAGGATGCCTCCCAGTCCCTATCCTTTTCTCACTACATCTTTAAGCTCTGGCATAATCTCTATTAGGAAGAATAACTTCCCACCTTGCCACACTGCTTCATATTAGATTATGTGTCTGTCTTCTGTATTTCTAAATTAAATACTCATCATATAATCCATCCTATAATCTATTTCTGGATATGATTTTCCCTTGAGGGTTCCTTAAGGGCCGGGAATAAATCTCGTCTTTGTATTTCTAGTACTTAGCTCAGTGCCTGGCATGCACAAATGTTTGTTAAATATTTAAGCCGAGCGTGGTGCACGCACCCGTAGTCCCAACTACTGGAGAGACTGAGGTGGGAGGATCACTAGAGCCCAGGAGCTCAAGACCAGCCTGGGTTATATGGTGAGGCCTCAACTCTAAAAAAATTTTAAGTTAAGATACATAAATGTATATATTATTGAACTGCATTTACCTTTATTTCCTCTATGTCTGCTTTCTGGAGCTTTTCTCTGAAGTGTTTATCTGTTTCCAGCACATCAATCACTTGCTTGAGATATTCATCATAATAAAGTCCAGTATCCTTCAAATTAAGAAACCAACAGTAATGCTTCTGCAGGTTTTTCCTTGTTTGAATCTAAAGAGGTCAATCCTGAGAAACAATTTCTAGCAAAATGGCATTAAGACATATTTATTTTGATAGTTTCAACAAAGTGAAAAGCTATATTTCTGAAATAAATAGTTTTATATCAGAACCAATATCATCTTTTATTGTTACATAAAGGTAGATTTTTCTTTTTTATGACACTCTCTAGTCCAGTAGATTTTCTATATAGTTCAGACAACGAAGATTTTACCATTTTGGTTTCTCCCCATTGTTATCTGCCTCTGCTTTGAATATAATACAGTGTTTTCTTGGCTAGTTAGGTCTGTGTTGGAATTGTATTATGATTAATTCTTCTATCTAATATACTAATATATTAAATAAATATTGTCTAATGGTAAACAGCATATGCTTGGCCAATACTCTTTTCACTATTTCAGAAATAGTTCCCAAGTGTACAATTTTATAAGTAATAAATATTAGCAATATTTTTGTTATAATTCCTCCCATTTCATTTAGTTATAGTTTCACCTCATTTTGCCTCATTTAGTTATAATTCATTTAGTTTAGTTATAATTCCTCCCATTTCACTTCATTTCACTTACTGGTGGTTCTATCTTTGCACTTTCCACAGGGTGAATATTTTGTACTTTTGTCTTGTCTATGTCTATAGGCACAGCTTCAAGAGCGGTAAGTAAACATGTAATCAAGAGAAAGCAATACTGTAGCAGGATGTTCCTCCACCTCATCTGAAATAAAGGAATAATTATGGTAAAGTCATGAATAGATGTTTTAACTCTATATACATACATTCCAAATGCCACATTAATCATATATTTAATCTCAAGAGGTTTAATAAAACAAAAAAATATATAGGAAAGGGAAAAAATAGATTATAACTTACCAAAAATAATGCTTAAAATAGATCACTAAAGAAAATCAAGGGAGAAATGTTTTTGTAGCCAAAATTAAAAAGACAGAATACAATATTTTAAACTGTTTTTGTTTGTTTGTTTTTTTGAGACAGAGTTTCACTCTTATTGCCCAGGCTGGAGTGCAATGGTACAATCACTGCTCCCCGCAACCTCCGCCTCTTGGGTTCAAGCAATTCTCCTGCCTCAGCCTCCCAAGCAGCTCGGATTACAGGCATGTGTCATCACGCCTGGCTAATTTTGTATTTTTAGTAGAGATGGGGATTTCTCCCTGTTGGTCAAGCTGGTCTCAAACTCCCGACCTCAGGTGATCCGCCCGCCTCGGCCTCCCAAAGTGCAAAGATTACAGGCGTGAGCCACCGCGCCCGGCCTATATTGTTTTTATAGTATAAGAAAACATTTGGTTAATTACAAAAGCTTCAATCTAGCCATGGCTTTTTTTTTTTTTAAGGCAACGCGTTTTACCCACAGAACACCATTTGGAAAAGAACACATAACCCCATTTTCACCACAACCCTAGGTGGTACATACACAGGAGATTGACACATTTTACAAATGAAGAAATTAATAATTAAACCAATTCCCTTACAGAGCATTGTCTTGCCATTAACAAACCACTAAAACTCACATTTTACTATCTTTATACCAATTTTTTTAGCATCTTTATTGAGATATACTTCACATGTCATAACATTCACCCACTTAAGTACAGGATATGTCTAATCTATAAAGATGCTACCCAAAGTTTAGTTCTCAATCTTACAAAATCTGATCATCTGAAAGCAGATCAGAAATGCAAATTCTCAGGCTGTACCCAAAACCTCTGGGGTGGGGGCCAGGAACCTGTTTTAACAAACAGGGGGTTCCAGGGGGTTCCTATGTATACTAAAACCTGAGATCCACTCATCTCTAGGATACTAGAATCTCTAATAGGGTAGTATACTTCACAGAATGTCTTCTCACTATGAATCACCTCCTCTTCCCCACAATTACTTTTAATAACAAAAAAGGTTTATTATTCATTCATGCTTCTTGTCCACACATACGTAGGTGTGCATTTTGGGTTTTTTGAGATATAACTCATAAGGCATAAAATGTTTTAAGTTATACTATTCAGGGTTTTCTAGAATATTCACAAGGCTGTGCAACCATCTCTACTATCTAATTTTAAAACATTTTTATCATCTCAAAAAGAAACCCCATACCCATTAGCAGTCACTCACTGTTACCCTTTTTTCCCACCCCCTGGCAACCACTAATCTACTTTCTATCTGTATAGATTTGCCTATTCTGGGCATTTCATATAAATGGAATTATACAATATGTAGCCTTTTGTGTCTGCCTTTTATCACTTAGCAGTATGTTTCCAGGTCCAACAACATTGTAACAAGTATCAGGACTTTATTTCTTTTTTATAGCTGAATAGATAGTCTATAGTATAGTTATGCCATATTTGTTTACCCATTCATGAATTGATGGACATTTGGATTGTTTCTTTCAGGAAGTTTTGAATAATACTTCAGTAAACATTTGTGTTCAAGTTACTTTGTTAACAGGTTTTCAATTCTTTTGGTTATATAACTAGGAGTAGAATTGCTGAGTCAGTTTGGTAACTCTAAGTTTAACTTTTTGAGGAACTGCCAAACTGTTTTCTAAAGCAGCTATACCATTTTACATTCTCACCACCTATAAATGAGGGTTCTAATTTTTCCATATTCTTCCACGTGTTTTTGTCCCTTCTGCTGCTCTCTTCCTCTCCTGCCAAGACTACCATAAATAAGAAGGAAAGTCAAGAGAATGTGTTTGTATACATGAGTGTGTGTGTATGTCCTAACAACACCTGACAACATCTTTTTTTTTTTGAGACAGAGTCTTGCTCTATCGCCCAGGCTGGAGTGCAATGGCCCTTTCTCAGCTCACTGCAACCTCCGCCTCCCACGTTCAAGCGATTCTCCTGCCTCAGCCTCCCGAGTAGCTGGGACTACAGGTACCCACCACCACGCCCAGCTAATTTTTGTATTTTTGGTAAAGATGGGGTTTCACCATGTTGGCCAGGCTAGTCTCGAACTCCTGACCTCAGATGATCCACCCAGCTCGGCCTCTCAAAGTGCTAAAATTATAGGCATGAGCCACTGCACCTAGCCGCTGACAACATCTTGAAGTGACAAAATCACAAAAAGTTTCTGAGAAACTGCTTTAAAACACTAACTGAATTTATGATTCCTAAAGATTTAATTGATCCCCATGCTTATTATAAATAACAACAGAAACCATCTATTGAATGTTTACTATGTACCAAGCAGTATGCTAAACTTTTAAAATATATTAACGCATCAACTCTTACAATGACTCTGTGAAGTCAATATTATTATCCCCATTTCAAAGTACAAGAAACTGAGACATATCACTTCTAGTTCACACAGCAGTTAGTCATACAGCCAGAGTACAGACCTGGGAGTGACTGACTCCAAAGCCTTTGTTGGCTTTTCAGGAGTGGTTCTTAAAGTATGGTCCCTGGGCCAGCAGCATTGGCATCACCTGGGAATTTGTTAGAAATGCGAATTCTCAAGGCCTACTCCATATTTTCTAAATCAGAGACTCTGGGTGTAGGAGGCCTCACAATCTGTGTTTTAACAAGCCCTATAGGTGATTCTGATACATGCCAACATTTGAAAACCACTGCCCTAGAACATACTGCCTCCCTTTGCTCTATTATTTACCAACCTCACCTACAATGAGACACAAAGAGAATGCCCATCTCAAAGGTAAACTTGGATCTTTAAAAAATAGATAGTGGGAAAAAAGGAGAAACAGAAAGTGGGTTTTATACCAAGCAGTAAGGCAGAACTAAATTTAGATCTATATTCTAGTTCCAGCTGCACCACTTACTTGCTATATGATCACAGGTTAGCCAATTAACTTTTCCCACTTCAGTTCCCTCATTTATAAAAATAAAACAAATTTTAAATAAGAGAATTTAACTTGAACTCAGTATTACTTAAGTACTTAAATTCTATTATCTATTTATTCTTTTGAGTACAGATATTTCCTGTTACCTAATCAGAAATACTAAACAGAAATAAAATTTTTTAAAAAAAGAAAAAAAGCTGCTTGTACTCACACCATTCATTTAAAATGATTAAGTTATATGACTTGTAAATGCCTTTAAACTAAATATTGCTTATTCAGCCAGCTTAAAATTATATTGGTAAAGCAAGTAGCAGGCCTGGTTGCTGAGATACAAAGATTAACAACAAGGAAAATGAACTAGCAAAGAAAGTTCATATCTAGACACAATAAAAATGATGTAAAGCCAGGAAAGTTTCACACTTTGGAAACAAAATATGGAACATTATCCTCTCTGATCAAACTGAGAATTTGCTTCTGTGGAAGCAGAAACAAAACTCCTCCTTGATTTCAGGTTTAGAGATTGTCAGACTTACATTTCATTCAAGATGGATTTATTTTTAACTTTTGCAAGAGGACAATGAATTTTGACTGCCATTTCAAAGCCAAAAACTTTCACTTTTTGATAATTTTAAAGGACAAAAGACTGATCTGATTTTTTTTTTTTTTTTTTTTTTTTTTGATGCAGAGTCTTACTCTGCCACCCAGGTTGGAGTGCAGTGGCATGACCTTGGCTCACTGCAACCTCTGCCTCCTGGGTTCAAGTGATTCCCCTGCCTCAGCCTACAGAGTAGCTGGGATTACAGCTGTAGGCCACCACGCCCAGCTAGTTTTATATTTTTAGTAGAGACAGGATTTTACCATGTTGGCCAGGCTGGTCTTGAACTCCTGACCTCAGGTGATCTGCCCGCCTCAGCCTCCCAAAGTGCTGGGATTATAGGCCTGAGCCACCGTGCCCGGCCAAGACTGATATTTTTAAGGAGAAATCTGTTTAAAAATAAAATACAACAGAACTGATTAATAGTAAATACAGCCAGAAGCAAGAGGACACATATTATATGATTCAATTTATATAAATGTGGAAAATAGGCAAATCCACAGAGAAAGAAAACAGTTACAGGTTACTGAGGGCTGCTGGTGGAGGGAGGGGAAAATGAGAAATAAGTGCTAAATGGGTATAGGGTTCCTTTTGGGGTGATGAAAATATTCTAAAATTAGATCGTTGAGATGGTTGCATAACCTTATGAATATACTAAAAACCAGTGAGTTGTATACTATAAAAGAATTGTATGATATGTAAATCATATTTCAATTTTTTTAAAAGGATTAAAAATAGAGCAAAAAAATCCAAGTTTATAAAATGTGAAAATTTTAAAAAATACAATTCATGAACCACTATTAACCTTCTACACTAGTCATGCTTACAATTTTTCAAAATTATCCCATTTCTATGTTCTCAATGATTTTTGTTTGCTTGTTCTACAATCACTAGAAAAGCACGTGAAAATTTTACATCATGATTTTGTCTGTTTTTCCTTATAATTCTGTTAAGTTTTATTCAAATATTAGGTATATATATATAAACAAGATTTTCTAGCTTTACAGTAAATTTAATCTTTTATCTCATGACTGACCTTTATATCCCAACCATATTCGTATTTTTTTTTTATTGTTTTTTGAGACAGGTTCTCAACATGTTGCCCAGGCCAGTCTCAAACTCTTGGGCTCAAGGAATCCTCTTGCCTCAGCCTCCCAAAGTGCTGGGATTAGAGGCATCAGCTACTACACCCAGCCTCAATGGAATATGAAAATTGTAATTAGCCACATAGCAACAGCAACATAGTCTTTGTTATGCGTACATGCATGAACTTTATTATAGTTATTATTATTGTCACAACTTCAGATTAAGTTTTTGCATTGTTGGTGCTTGTCATTGTAAATATCTTCATAAAGATTAAGCTGTGATTTGGCATTAAAATGAAAAGTTATTTTGTAAGCACAGAAACAAAGCAGCTGATGTTAGTGAAGCAAATACTTGATATTAGGGGAATAACAGCAATTTTACTCTTTCTTATAAAGGAACAACTAAGTGCTTTACCTGACTTTAGACAGGAAGATACCTGCACGTAGACAAAGCCATGTTACGTTTTGTTAGTAAAACACAACAGGATTACCTATCAGCAGCCAAACAATGCAAATGAAAATAGCAGAAACCAACTATGCCTCCAATAAATAAAAAAACTCAAGGAACATGAGGCTGAATTGATGGACTCATGCAAATGTCAATTTGTCAGGAACTTCCTGAAAATACTGAACAGAAGCTGCACAACTTCCAGCAAAGTATAGTTTAAGGAAAAAATAAAGCTGAGTTTAGTCAACAGGAAATTCTGACAAAATCTTGATGTTCTTTTACATGCCTCAAAATCTACATTAATGCTAAAGGTGGTAAAGAGATTGATACGAGAATGGTCAGAAAATAAATCACTGTAACATTGCTATAAATGCCTACAGCCAAAAGTTGTTGCCATATTAAACATTAAATTATAAAATGATTTCCCCCAAGATGTTATATTAAGCATTTTTAAGAAGTGGGGGGTTGATGGATGGTGGCTGAGCTAAAGGAAGAGTAGCTAAATCTGATTTGAATGTTGAAGAGCACCACATAACCTGACAAGTGTGTTTATTAGTTTAGTTCTTGATACATTCTGAGAGTGTGTATCTGAATAAAGAATAGGTTGCCTGAAAAGTAATACAAGTTGGTGTGATTCATGAAGGCCAGCCCTCCAGGTCTTCATCAACAAATCATTTAAGAAGAGTTTGAGGAAAGAATATGAATCTGAAAACTTCCTGTCATCATCTTCTGATAAGATGAAGAAAGCACCAGCACCAAGCGTGTAAAGCTTGTAAAATTGATATAGGGGTCTTGGAAGAAAATCTCTAGCAAAAGGGTATGAAGAGACTGGGCGTGGTGGCTCACGCCTGTAATGCCAGCACTTTGGGAGGCCAAAGCAGGCAGATTGGTTGAGGTTAGGAGTTCAAGACCAACCTGGCCAACATGATGAAACCCTGTCTCTACCAAAAATACAAAAAATTAGCCAGGCATGGTGGCGCACGCCTGTAGTCTTAGCTACTCAGGAGGCTGAGGCAGGAGAATCGCCTGAACCTGGGAGGCGAAGATTGCAGTGAGCGAGATTGCACCACTGTATTCCAACCTGGGCAACAGAGCAAAACTCCATCTCAAAAAAAAAAAAAATATATATATATATATATATATATATATGTTATTAAATAGACTTTAAGGGCCAGGCACGGTGGCTTATGCCTGTAATACCAACACTTTGGGAGGCTGAGGTGGGTGGATCACCTTAGGTCAGGAGTTTGCAACCAGCCTGGCCAACATGGCGAAACCCCGTCTCTACTAAAAATATGAAAATTAGCCCGGAAAGGTGGCGCATGCCTGTAGTCCCAGCTACCTGGGAGGCTGAGGCAGGAGAATGGCTTGAACCTAGGAGGGAGAGGTTCCAGTGAGCCAAGATTGTGCCACTGCACTCCAGTCTGGGCAACAGAGTGAGACTGTCTCAAAAAAAAAAAAAAGAGAAGAAGAAGAAAAAGATAAAATAAAATAAATAGGCTTTAAGATTCCATTGGGCTGGGTGCAGTGGCTTGCACCTATAATCCCAGCTATTCAGGAAGCTGAGGTGAGAAGACTGCTTGAACCCAGGAGTTCTAGGCTGCAGGGAGCTATGACTGTGCCACCTTACTCCAGCCTGAGTGACAGAGACCTCAGGGTGGGATAAAAGATTCCATTGATATTAAGACACACCATTGTATACCATATAGAAAAAAAATGCTGCCAATTAAATTACACCACCGTGCTTTATCACTTACAATTCTATTTTATGTTTGCTGAAAGTATTTTTAGGCATATCATAGATTTTTCTCACATCGTTTTTATGCACACATAAAGAAATTAAACGAAATAAATTGATAAAGGTATTCTAAGGACTTCTTCACCTTTTTAGTCCAAGTATTTTTAAACACTTTCTTGAATTGTTACCTTTTGTGTTTTCCCATACAACACTGTTCTCTCTACCAGGGAGAGGAATGCTGATTTCTTCAAGCCATTTTTGTTTTTTGTTTTTTGAGACAGAGTCTCACTCTATTGCCCGTGCTGGAGTGCAGTGCTGCGATCTCTGATCACTGCAACCTCCACCTCCTGGATTCAAGCGATTCCTGCCTCAGCCTCCCAAGTAGCTGGGATTACAGGTGTGTACCATCATACCCAGCTAATTTTTGTATTTTTTGTAGAGATTGGGTTTCACCATGTTGGCCAGGGTGGTCTCAAACTCCTGACCTCTAGTGATCCACCCAACTTGGCCTCCCAAAGTGCTGGGATTACAGGAGTGAGCCACCGCATCCAGCCCTTAAAGTTGATTTAATAACGTATCTTTTTTTTTTTTTTTTTTTTTTTTGAGATGGAGTTTCGCTCTGTAGCCCAGGCTAGAATGCAGTGGTGCAATCTTGGCTCACTGCAACTTTCACCTCCCAGGTTCAAGCGATTCTCCTGCCTCAGCCTCCTGAGTAGCTAGGACTACAAGTGTATGCCACCATGCCCGGCTAATTTTTTGTATTTTTAGTAGAGACAGGGTTTTGTCATGTTGGCCAGGCTGGTCTCAAATTCCTAACCTCAACCAATCTGCCCACTTCAGCCTCCCAAAGTGCTGGGATTACAGGTGTGAGTCACCACGCCCGGCTTTAATACCATATCTTGATTTTTAAATCTACAACCTTCTATAGGGCTTTTTTGTTTTTTTGTTTTTTGAGACAGGTTCTCATTCTGCCACCCAGGCTGAAGTGCAGTTGTGAGCTCACAGCTCACTGCAAGTTTGATTTCCTGGGCTAAAGAGATCCTCTTGCCTCAGCTTCTCAAGTAGCTGGGACCACAAGCAAGCCACCATGCGTGGTGATTTTTTTTGGTAGAGTTGTGGTTTCATTATGTTGCTCAGGCTGGTAGGGCTTTCTATTTATCCTACCTCTTTAACATTTATTTCCTCTCCTTTCTTGCCTTTTAAATTTATTTTTGATTGATGGAGAATGTTTTCTACTAGTTTCTAATCTGTTAGTGCTTATTCTAGACATAACTAGGACAATTAATTTAAACACTGACTCTAATTCTTAATAAGGGCTCTATAAACATCAACTGTATTTAAAAAAAAAAAAAAAGAAATGGTAAGTATTCCAGCACATTAGGCAGAAAAATAATGACACAAAAGTCTCTTTAAATGCCAAGATGTCAAATGTGTCTGCATTAAAGGAATAACAGCAAATTTACTAGGTTTACAGATTTTCATGAATGAGAAAATATACAAATATCCACATAGAAGAAAGAGAGATGAGTGATAAGGACAGGCAATAGGAAGAAGGGAAACTAACCTACTTTTCTTCCACTATCAGGTCAGTAAGAATGGCCTTCTCCTTTCTTTATCACCCTCTTCTTTCATAAGAGAGATATGGACCTAAAGAGGAGACACCGGGCTGAACCAGGCTGAAACAGTAGACTCATCCAAACCAGGACAGGCTGATAATTTACTCTCTAAAGTAGGATGGTGTGAAATTCTAAATTATGTAGTCATCTCACGACAGAATGGGAGGCACTGACCCCAAAGGCATCAGAGCCTCAGGTAAAATTACAAAGTAAGCAGAGTTCTTAAGCTTTTCTTAGTATTCAGTAGATATAATTTCCTTAAATTTTAAAGTCCTCTCTCTTCCCCTGTCTCAACCAAGTCAAAATTTCTATTCTGCTGGGCACGGAGGTTCCTGCCTATAATCCCAGCACTTTGTGAGGACAAGGAGGGTGGATTCCTTGAGCCCAGGAGTTCAAGACCAGCCTGAGCAATATGGTGAAACCTCTGTCTCTACAAAAAATACAAAAATTAGTTGGGCATGGTGGCACATGCTTGTAACCCAGCTACTTGGTGGGGGATGAGGTGGGAGGATCACTTGAGCCCAGCAGGTTGAGGCTGCAGTGAGCCATGGTCACGCCACAGCACTCTAGCCAGGGTGACAGAGTGAGAACATGTCTCAAAAAATGAAATTTCCATTCATACACAGAGGCAGATTTCTTAGCTACTGATTTATACCAGTAGTTACACAGATTAAGTTTGCTTGTTTTGTGTGTGTGTGTGTGTGTGTGTGTGTACACATGCGTGTATGTGTGATGGTTTCTGGTTAGATTGTTGGCCAAGATATCCTGGAAGTGGTTAAAAAAAATTACCATAGATAACCGGGGTGAAAAGTACAGAAAACTGAAAATTTTCTCTTTCCTTGGAAGTAGTCTCTGTTCCTCCTTTATATACAATTTTTTTTTTTTTTTTTTTTTTTTTTTTTTTTGAGACAGAGTCTCACTCTGTCACCCAGGCTGGAGTGCAGTGGCGCGATCTTGGCTCACTGCAAACTCCACCTCCCGGGTTCACACCATTCTCCTGCCTCAGCCTCCTGAGTAGCTGGGACTACAGGCGCCCGCCACCACGCCCAGATAATTTTTTTTTTTTTTTTTTTTTTGAGACAGTGTCTCGCTCTGTTGCCCAGGCTGGAGTGCAGTGGTGCAATCTCGGCTCACTGCAACCTCTGCCTCCTGGGTTTAAGCAATTCTCCTGCCTCAGCCTCCTAAGTAGCTGGGACTACAGGCGCATGCCACCATGCCTGGCTAATTTTTTTGTATGTTTTTAGTAGAGATGGGGTTTCACCATGTTAGCCAGGATGGTCTTGATCTCCTGACCTTGTGATCCGCCTGCCTTGGCCTCCCAAAGTGCTGGGATTACAGGCATGAGCCACCACGCCCAGCCTCCTTTATGTATCTTTTTCCACCTTCCTCAACCCTCTTCTTTTGCCCCTCTTCCTTTTCAATTAATGGCTGAATTGAAGCATGTTTCCTTTAACCTATTATAAGTATGTATGTATGTATTTATGTATGTATTGAGACTTTGTTTCTAAAAACAAAACTAAACTAATATTTATGTATTAAGTAATGACTATGGTACCAGATACTATGCTAGAAGACAGAGGTAAGCGAGATCGACATAGTCCTTACCCTCACAGGGCTTCAATCTAGTGAGGAAGGTAAGCTATTAAATACAATTGCAATTTTTAAAATGCTGCTTACAAAATAATGCATAGCATGATACTTTTCTGTTAATTAAAAAAAATTAAAAGTCATGAAAATGGTATTCACCAAACAGACATTCTCAGTCAGGTGATTTATAACGTTAAATGCCTCTTAAAAACAAAACCGGGTTGTTTTTATGGTCACAGGTCTCCTGATTATTTTGTTTGAGGTCAACAAGTCTAGATCAGAAAAAAGGAAACTGCAGTACTAGCAGCAAAAGAACTACTGTACTTTGTGCCTACCTAATACAACCAAAAAATGTAAAAACTTTCAAAAATACAAATATACTGTGTAGAAATAAAATCTTAACTTACTGTCTCCCTTCTAAAAACTCTAAAAACTCTAAAAGATTGACTGAATCTTTAGAATCTTTCTCACTCCAATTTCCATTCCCTGAATTTTTCTCAAAGCTATTTATTTCAGTTTACTCTTGAAATAGAAACAATGACAATTGAACCATTTTGCATGACAAGTATAGGGTATATTTATATAATATTCACAAAGAAAAGTCTGGAAGGGGCCGGGCGTGGTGGCTCACTCCTGTAATCCCAGCACTGTGGGGGGCCGAGGCAGGCAGATCACCTGAGGTCAGGAGTTCAAGGCCACCCTGGCCAACATGGTGAGACCCCATTTTTACTAAAAATACAAAAATCAGTTGGGTGTGGTGGTGAATGCCTGTAGTCCCAGCTACTCAGGAGGCTGAGGCAGGAGAATCGCTTGAACATAGGAGGTGGAGGTTGCACTAAGCCATTGCACTCCAGCCTGGGTAAACAGTGAGACTCCGTCTCAACAAAAAAAAAAAAAAGAAAAGTCTGGAAGGAAATAAAATATTGGTGTGGCTAAATAAGTTAAGCAAGAACTAGTAATAAGAGAAAATTTCAAGACAACTAACAGTTAAGTGGTTAAAAAAAGAAGAAAGGAAAGAAAAAGAACAAACTACTTTTAGCTAGCAAGAAAGGCAAGTGTTCCTCATGTGACCATAGTGAAATGTATCTTGAGATGAATTATATTTACTTTCAATATAAATTTACTCCTTGATGATTAGTTATGTGATACCCTTGGGATAACTTATCTCTGTCATTTTAGTGCCTTGCTTACAGCAAGTAGCTCAATAAATGTTAGCTCTTTTTAACACAACCATAAAATGTACAATAAACATCTATTGAGCATTTATGGGTAATTTTAAAAAATAACCAGAACAAATCCACAAATAAGACAGAAAAGCTTCTACAATGAATTAAGGGCTAAAAGTAAAAACAGAAACACAACTTATTACGTGAAGATTATTTCCTTCTGTAGTTAATAGTCAGACTTAAATCTCTGCCATGGCAAATTATAGAAGCTTCTATGAGTGGTTATCATAGTTTACAGATTTCAGAGCTGAAAGATAAAAAGATTCATATCATGGCAGACACTTCTATTTGCTTGCCAATATCCAAATCTTTCCTTCCTTCTCAGTAACAAAAGCCCAATTTTATAGAGGGCAGCCATGCATTCAGCTACATTTCCCTGCTTTCTTATAGCCTCAGCCTTGGTTCAGGAATTCTCCTTAAAGGAAGAGGATGCATCTTTCTTCGCCTGTGCTTCGCTGCCTGGAACATGACAGTGACGGTTAGAGCTCTGGCAGCTATCTTGGACTTACATGAACCAATGCTACAAGAACATCTTAGGGATCACTGATAAAAGAACTGAAAGAAGCTTAAGTCTCTGATGACTTTATAAAGCCACTATACCCATCCTAGAGTGCTATTTCAATGATTATTTTATATAAAAAATAAATATTGCATGTTTAAGCCATCTGTGAGTTCGTTTTTGGTTTTTCCTTTTTTGTATTTTGGTGGTGGTGGTAGTGGTAGTCATTTTTCTCTGCAACCAAATGCAATTATTGAGTACTTACGTTCAGGCAGGTAAATAATTTTTATCTCCTTTTTACAGATGAGACAACTGAGATCCAGAGAGATAAGATGACTTGCACAATACCAAAATAGTGAAGAGATGGGTCTTGGCTCCTAGCTCAATGTTTTTTCACTAAAAACTGACTCGTAACACGTTCTAAATGTAAAAATAAATAAATAAATAAATAAATAAAAAGACACAAAATCACAAAATTTAGACTTTTTACAGTGGTAATGGTACATGATAGTGTATGCATTTGTCACATAATGTGAAAAGTGCCAAATTTTTATGATGTGGAAGGAGACTAAATTATATCATATTCCAGTAAGGAGGGGAGAAAGATACATGAAATAAACAGAATCGAAAACCAGAATAAACAAAGATGTTGGCCGGGCACCGTGGCTCCTGCTTGTAATCCCAGCACTTTGGGAGGCCGAGGTGGAGAGATCACCTGAGGTCAGGAGTTCAAGATCAACCTGCCCAATGTGGTGAAACCCCATCTCTACTAAACAAATACAAAAATTAGCCGGGCATAGTGGCAGGTGCCTGTAGTTCCAGCTATTCAAGAGGCTTAGGCACAAGAATCACTTAAACCTGGGAAGCGGAGGTTGCAGTGAACAGAAATGATGCCACTGCACTCCAGCCTGGGTGACAGAGCAAGACTCTGTCTTGGGAAAAAAAAAAATCTCTCTCTCTCTCTATATATAGATTTATTATGCCCAAATTTTCCTGTATTCCTCCACTCTTGAATAACTAGGAGGAATTCAGATTAAAAGCTTATTTTCTTCAGCAATGAGACTTCAAGATATAGGGCAACTTTTTCTGTTAAATCCTTAACTGGAATTTTTCTTTACTCTTACCACCACTTTAAAAAAATTAACTTTGTTCCTAGTTTGTCACAGAGATCAGTAATAAGATGAAATATTTCAAATTCTTTTTTGAAACCCCACCAAATAACATGTAAAACACAAAGCAGCTCATGTGCAAACTCAGTAGTAAACATAAGCAGTTATTTCTAAGTAGTCTGTTAAAAAAAAGCAAATAAAATATTTTCAAATTTTAAGGACACATGTATTTCTTTTTTTATATATGGTATATTTAACATAAAATAATCTATGCAGGACAGTAATCACATGCATGTTGTATTTTGGAAAGTTATATGACTTTTATTGACACAACATGGTAAAAAATAAACACACAAACAGCAGATTAAATCCTAACTTCCCCCATTTACTCGCAAGCTACTTGCCTCTGAGTCTTGATTTTCCTACCTAGAAAATTGAGCTCATACCTCTTCACAGGTTTGTTGATGCGAGGAAAATAAGAATGAATACAAAGTAACCAGCACAGTGCATGGCAATGGTAATTGCTCAATAAATATTAATGCCCTTCTTGTCTTGAAAAGGAAACATAAAGAAATATGAAAATCTGTTCTGTAAACACCCAAAGTGGTAGAACTTAAAAAGCAAGACCAGGTTGGGCATGGTGGCTCACACCTATAATCCCAGCACTTTGAAAGGCTGAGGCCGGTGGATCACTTGAGCCCAGGAGTTCAAAACAAGCCTGGGCAACATGGTGAAACTCCGCCTCCACAAAAAAAAATCAAAAAATTAGCTAGGTGTAGTGGTGTGCACCTGTAATCCCAGCTGCTCAGGAAGCTGAGGTGGGAAGATTGCTTGAGCCCAGGAGGTCGAGCCATTCATACCACTGTACTCCAGCCTGGATGACAGAGAAAGGCCCTGTCTAAAAAAAATAAATAAATAAAAATTAACAACACAAAAAGCAAGCAAGACCAGTTTGACATACAAATTTAAAAGTCGTTTTTGTTTTTGTTTTTGTTTTTTGAGACAGGGTCTGACTCTACCACCCAGGCTGGAGTGCAGTGGCACTATCTCGGCTCATTAAAACCTCCACCTCCCAGGCTCAAGCCATCCTTCCGCCTCAGCCTCCAGAGTAGCTGGGACTACAGGCACGCACCACCACGCCCAGCTAGTTTTTAATATTTTTAGTAGAGATGGGATTACACCATGTTGCCCAGGCTGGTTTCAAACCTGTGAGCTCAAGTGATCTGCTCACCTTGGCCTCCCAAAGTGCTAGGATTACAGGCCTGAGCCATCATGCCCAGTCTTACGGTCATTTTTGAAAGGCCACATTAGAGCTCTTCTCTGAACATTGCCAGAACCAAAGTCCTGATGCAATTATAGACCAATGAAAGTAATGCATCCAACATAATCTCTTCCTTCCAACTTTAAATCAGAACTGTAGCGAGAGACTCAGGTTTCCTTCTCTAAGACACTGCCTTGAGCTAGGAAACGTGGATTGCTTCTTCTTACTATCAATGTCACAAATCTAATGATGAAACAGGGTAGGGTGAAGAAAAATAAACGGCTTTTGAGTTTCTCCATGGCACCAGTTTCAAAGGCCACAGATAACCTGGTGCTCACCTCCATTTTCCCTTTGAAAATGAAAGTCAACAGGAAAGTGAGGTTCAAATAAAATATCAAGTGTATGACCAGCTGAGTTGGACTCCAGCTTTTCCCTGATCAAGACATTAGCATAGATCTTAGAGCCTCTGTTGTCTACATCTGTAGAAAAGGACACTCATCAATGAAACTATTATATCTCCTTTTTTTCCAGTCTTAACAATGGGTTGGAGTATCCTAGATTATAGGCTTACGAAAAACAGATCTGTATCACTCAATAAACATATTATTAAAATTATAATCTCTTTATTATTTACATATACTGTACTTCAGATAATTAAAATACACTGCCAAAAAAAACTCTGCCAAGGCCAGGTGTAGTGGCTCATGCCTGTAATTCCAGCACTTCGGGAGGCCAAGACGGGCAGATCGCTTGAGCCTGGAAGTTTGAGACCAGCCTGGACAACATGGTGAGGCCTTCTCTCTACAAAAAAATACTTAAAAATTAGCAGGGTGTAGTGGCATACTCCTTTAGTCCTAGCTACTGAGGAGGCTGAGGTAGGAGGATCACTTGAGCCTGACAGTTCCAGGCTGCAGTGAGCCATGATCACACCACTGTACTCCAGTCAGCCTGGGCAACAGAGCGAGGCCTTGTCTCAAATAAAAAAAAAATGCTCTGCCAAAAATAAAATCAAGTAACTACTATCTGAACTTCTATTAGGCTACTTTAGGATTTTAGAATCAGAGAATTCTAAGATCAGAAATAATCTTGGAGGTACAGTAGTCCTCCCTAATCTGCGATTTCACTTTCTGCAGTTTCAATTACCTGAGGTAAAACAAGATATTTTGAAAGATCACATTCATATAACTTTCATTTCAGTGTATTACTGTTATTTATTCATTTTATTATTATGTATGTATAGCAAAAAACATAGCGTATATAAGGGTTGGTACTACCTGTACTTTCAGGCATCCATTGGGACCCTTGGAACATATCCCTCTAGGATAAAGGAGGACTACTGTAATCTAATTCAGCCCTACTTTTATAAAAGGTTATAAATACAGAAGGAAGTTAACTGACTTGGCCAAGTTCGTTTGGCAGAGCCAATACTGGAATCTGGCCATGAAATTCTAACTAAGTATACTTTTCACCACATCATGGTTGTAAAAAAAATTTTGGTTGAAAATAATGAAAGTGATTGAAGTTTTTCCTTGAATAAATTATTTGAAATTGTTAGTAGCCTGTTTTTTGTTTTGTTTTTGAGACGTAGTTTCACTCTAGTTGCCCAGGCTGGAGTGCAATAGCGCGATCTCGGCTCACTGCAACCTCCGCCCCCCCGGTTCAAGCGATTCCCCTGCTTCAGCCTCCTGAGTAGTTGAGATTACAGATGCCTGCCACCATGTCTGGCTAATTTTTGTATTTTTAGTAGAGATGGGGTTTCACCATGTTGGCCAGGCTGGTCTTGAACTCCTGGACTCAAGTGATACACCCGCCTCAGCCTCCCAAAGTGCTGGGATTACAGGCATTAGCCACCATGCCCGGCCTAAAGGATTATTTTCAATACATTTTTTAAATCCTGCACTTGATTCTGCCAGCTACTCAGTACTCAAAAGGGTATTTTGTAGACCCCAGCCTTCAAAAAGGTCCTTAGAAAGTGGAAAGCAATTTAAATATTATTCTAAGTAATGCAAAATTAGTTTAGTATGTGTTCAGAGACTCATAACATATCCCAAAACAAAAAAGACATCTGAATTGATGTTGATATTAGTGCCCATAATTAACAGTGTCTTGAAAAGTACCTTAATTGTCTTAATTGTGCATTTTATCTCAACTGTTACTCACAGAGCACAAACCAACTTGGCAAAAAGCATGCTGAAAGGATATATACAAAATACGTGATATGAACAATATGTACCTTGGGAGAGCAAAGAAAGGTAAACACAACACAGACAGATTCGACTCTTAGAACATGGGTCGTCCAGGCACGGTGGCTCACACCTGTAATCTCAGCACTTTGGGAGGCCAAGGCAGGTGGATCACCTGAGGTCAGGAGTTCGAGACCAGCCTGGCCAACATGGTGAAACCCCGTCTCTAATAAAAATACAAAAAATTAGCTGGCTGTGGTGGTGGGTCCCTGTAATCCCAGCTACTCGATGGGCTGAGGCAGGAGAATCCCTTGAACCCGGGAGGCGGAGGCTGCAGTGAGCCGAGATCGGGCCATTGCACTCCAGCCTGGGTGACAGAGTGAGACTCCTTCTCAAAAAAAAAAAAAAAAAAAAAAAAGATGGGTAAAATTTGGATAGACAGAGAAGAGCATGAGTAAACATATGGAGACAGAAATAAATTTTTGACTCCTTTAAATTTCTAAAATTGTCTAGTTAAAAAAAAAAAAATTTGACCCCCTACTACAGAGGTAGATGAAATCATGGAGAGCTTGAAGACCACGATGAGAAATGGAAGTTTCCATGTTCATCCTAATTATGAGAGTGACATTATTTGAGATTTCATTTCTAATTCTAAATTTCCAGAATTTTAATTTTTGACCCTATTAGCTGAGGAAGATTTGTTGAAATATTTGTTCAACATTTGTTGAACTTATTCAAGTTTCAAAAAACAAGAACATTCCTTAAAGCACCTATCTCATCAATTCTTTAAACTTTCCCATAGGGAAAGTCCACAATCTCCCTCAAACAACATTCACTATCAGAAATACTTGCATTTAACCTCTCCTATTTTTAAACCAAGGTAATATCTTTTAGTGTTCATATTCCCCCATGGATTTAACAGAGCCTTAGTAGCAGGCTTAGATGGTAGCACTAGCTTATTCAATTGCATAAAATGTACATTATTCAATTTAGAAGTTTAGTGGACACAGAATTTCAAGAGGTTCTGTCTCTCAAAAATCATAATGGTTCCCGTTCATTCTCATTCCCTCATATTCTCTCTCCCTCTCTCTCCCTCTTTCCCTCTCTCTCCCAGTCATTTGATACTGTAAAATAATTGTCATCTAAGACCGTTGCAAACACCAACCACAATAACCATATTTGCTCACAGTTACCACTTAGCAGGTGCAACAAGGAAGTACTGTTTCTCATCTCCTAAAACCAAAAGAGTTCATCTCGTAGCTAATTTGTCACTTAAGGGAAAAGGATCTCACGACTGACACTAACTTTCTCCTAAGTGTCAGAGGTTGCCGGCTTAACCAGACCGGAGAAGAGCAGGATCACCGGGCCTAGCGTTGCTGAGCAGCGCAGGGGAGCATCGCCTGGAATTGGTGGGTGTCCCTCCTCACTAGTGGGCACCCCCTCGCCCATCGACCTGCCCAAACCCGACGGGACCCCGCCATGGTCTCGGTTCGGCACCTACCCTCTCCTGCTCCCCGCCAAGAGCCAGCCACCCTCCTCGACCCCGAAGAAAGCTCGGGTGCCCAGCTGCGAGTGGAGCAGAGGGAACCCAGAGCCTCCGGCTCGCGCTGGGAGCCCCCTCCCCGCGGGTGACCAGCCCACTGCACGGCCCCCGCCATCCTCTCTGCTCTGGCAAGGCAGGCGAAGACCTGAGCCTTATCTCCGGACCCCCTCACCCCCAATCTCCCGCCGCGCTGCTCCGCACCTACCGCGCGGCCACCGGCCTTACCTGGCCGGGTCTCGGCGAGCGAGGCTGCGCCTGGTGCTTGCGTCCAGCGAACAAACCTGTCCTCCAGCCCCCAGCCCACAGCTCCGCTCTGCCCCTCCTCCCGCCGCGCGTGCCCGCCTCCTGGCTGCCATGGCGACAGTTCCCACACCCTGCGGCCGCTGATTGGTCCGGTTCGCGATTGCTGACGACGCCGATTGGCGGGAGCAGGGACAAGGCCGCGCCGGGGAGCCTGGAGGCGGGCGGTGGGGAGCGCCGAAGCTATGGAGCCTTGGGGGAGGCTGAGCCAGGAGGGACGTGGCGCTCTGAGATGCGGGCTCGGGAGGCCGCGCCTCTTCCTTCCCTAGCTTTCCCGGGGAAGCCTGTGGAGCAGGACTTGCGCGGGTGAGGTGCCGTCCCGAGACCCGGGCAGAGCCCCAGGGATCGCCTCTCCCTTGGCCGCTGGCCTGCGCCTGCAGCGCCCACGCGGGTCGGAGAATGGCTGTCAGGCCTATTCTCGCCCACAGGCCTCGCTCGGCTCTGACACCCCCATCCTCCGCCTTGGCGGGAATTTTACCGGCATTTGTAACCGCACCCACCCCCGTTGTGCTGGGCCCTCGGTCACTGTGGTTTAACTGTATTTACCCACCTTCTCTCTCGCCCATTCGCAGACAGCTCTTTCCTCTGCATCCTGCCCCAGAGAACAGACATCTATTCCAAGCCCCTCATTTTAAAGATGCGGAAACTGAGGCTCAAAGATGCACATGGGTAGCTTGAGCCTTCCAGAAGCTTTTGGAGCCACAGGCTGTTTACGAAGTTTTATTCTGCCGATTAGTTTTTTTCACCTGAAAAATTGGTATCATATCTACCTTAGGGTTATTCACGAAGATTGAATGAGATAACATTGCCAGGAAAACAGTACAGACCAGGCACGGTGACTCACCCTGTAATGCCAGCACTTTGGGAGGCCAAGGCAGGAGGATGGCTTGAGCTCAAAAATTTGAGACCAATCTGGACAACAGTGAGATCCTATCTCTACAAGAATATTTTTTTCTTTTTTATCTTTAACACAATGATGTTTCAGTCTGAAGAAAATATTTAAAAATTTGCCAGGTGCTGTGTCGCACATCTGTAGTCCCAGCTACTCAGGAGGCAGAGGCGGGAGGATCACTTGAGCTCAGAAGGCTGAGGCTGCAGCGAACCATGATCGTTGTGCCACAAAAAAACAAACAAACAAAAACACACAGTACAGAATCTGCCACATAGTGTGTTAGCAATGAAAGCTTCTGTTATCAGGAAGTACTACAAGCCAATTGCCTCTGTTGCACAACTGGACTCTGTGTGCCCCTAACTGTATAATTTGCCAGTTATTTAAGTGCTCTCTGCCTCCATGTCCTTGTCTGTAAAATGAACATAATAATAGTACCCTCCTACTTACAGCATAGCAAATTAATTTAAAAAGTGACTGGCACATTGTAAATTTTAAATAAATGTTAACCGTGCTCAGATTAGTGGCTGAACTGGGACTATAACTTAGATCTCTAGATTTCAACCCAATCGTATTTATTTATTTATTTAGAGATAGGGTCTCCCTCTGTTGCCCAGGCTGGAGTGCAGTGGCGCAATCTCAGCTCACTGCAGCCTCAACCTCGCAGGATCAAGCAATCCTCCCACCTCAGCCTCCCAAGTAGCTGGGACTACAAGCACACACTACCACGCCTGGCTAATTTTTTGGCATTTTTTTGTAGAGACGAATTTTTGCCATGTTATCCAGGCTGGTCTCGAAGTCCTGGACTCAAGCAATCTGCCTTCCTTAGCCTCTCAAAGATTAGAAGCGTGAACTACCACACCTGGCCTCAATTATCTTTACTAACACTTCTCATCCACATACATAGATCAGTGCCTCAAGGTTAAGCTCCTTTTTGAGGTTCAGGAGAAGAGGACCCTCCAGCCTGGGCGACAAGAGCGAAACTCCGCCTCAAAACAAACAAACAAACAAAAAAGGGTGAACTCCTAGGAGCGGGAGACTGATGCAGGACAGGAAAGCGCCAAAATTGAGAATTCTTGGCTTCACCCAGTAAAGAATTCAAGGGTGAGCTGGTGGTGTTAAACAGCAACTTTTATTGAAGCCGCAGTACACGGCAGCAGCAGAGCTACTGCTCCTTGTAGAGCAGGGCTACCCTGTAGGCAATGTGCCCAGAGCAGCAACTCAGAGGCAGTTCTGCATTCCTGTTTATACTGATTTTATTTTATTTTTATTTTTATTTATTTATTTATTTTGAGACAGAGTCTCGCTTTGTCACCCAGGCTGGAGTACAGTGGTGTAGTCTCAGCTCACTACAATCTCCATCTCCTGGGTTCAAGTGATTCTCCTGCTTCAGCCTCCTGAGTAGCTGGGATTACAGGCACCCGCCACCACTCCTGGCTAATTTTTGTATTTTTAGTAGAGACGGGGTTTCACCATGTTGGTCAGGCTGGTCTCGAACTCCTGACCTCAAGCAATCCACCCACTTCGGCCTCCTAAAGTGCTGGGATTCTAGGCATGAGCCACTGTGTCTGGCCCTATACCCACTTTTAAGTATATGCAAATTAATGGGCAGTTTATGCAGAAATTTCTAGAATGAGGGTGGTATCCTCCAAGTTGTCAGGTCATTGCCACAGAAAGGGGCCATAACTTCAGGGTGTTGTCATGGCAATGGTAAACTGACATGGCACACTGGTGGGCGTGTCTTATGGGGAGGTGCTTCTGCTCCAAACCTGTTTCAGCTCGTTCTCAATTTGGTCCGGTGACAAAGCCCTGCCTGCAGAGTTGAGTTCTGCCTCCCGTCTCAGTACCACCAGGTTGCCTAAGGAGGCATGAACTGGTCCAGGTTGGAAACAGAGCAGGTCAAAAACTCCTTTCCTGATCAGTAGTAGGATCACACCTGTGAAGAGCCACTGTGTTTCAGCCTGGGCAATATAGCAAGACCCTGTCTTGCCTAAAACAGTTCATTTGTGTGCACAATTGGAAAAAGCTGCTTTTAGAACCAGATAAATTGAATGGGAGACCTTCTTTATGTTTGTCCTGGTTTCAGTCAACTAAAACCGTCTTTTCCCCGCTTTTCTTTTAGAGATAGGGTCTCACTATGTTGCCCAGTTAGTCTTGAACTCCTGGCATCAAGCAATCCTCCCACCTCAGCCTCTCAAAATGCTGGGATTACAGGCATGAGTCACTGCACCTGGCCTACGCCTGTCTCTACAAAAAGAGCTTTTTAAAAATTAGCTGGGAAAGAATCCACAGACCCTTTGAAAGATGCAGCAGGCTGCAGCCTACTCTGTGAGACAGGTGAAAAACTGTAAGTTCCCAGAGTGTGAGAGGGGGAGAGTGTTCCTCCAAGCACTCATTCCTACCAGGGAATCTGAACATCTAGTCCACAGGAGAAGGCTTTAACCCTCCTCAGAGCCAGAATGGATTTAGGGAGTGGCGTGAAATAAATAAACGTAGAAGGAGTAGTGGGAAGTGCCTTGTAGGCATTCCCAGTCTCTATCATGAATGGAGGGAAGCCATTCCTGACTGTATCTTACAGGGGCCCTCAGGGAAGTCAGCCAACAAACTCAGGGAGGGATCCCAGGGTGAAAGAAGCTCCCAACTGAATTTTATGATATAATCTGGAGTGGGGATGAACTCCCTTGAGCAGAAACCAGTGGGCAAGCGAGAAGTGTGCAGGAGACACAAGCATACATGCTGGGTGCTCAGCCTTACCAGCAGATAGGGAAGGGCATGACCTGAAAGCTGTGGTTTCAGAACACAGTGTGCACAGACTGCCTGGATCTAAACTCAGTGCTGTTAACAGGGCACTGAGGGAGCAAGACCAGCCTTGCCAACTGCATGGGAGCTGGGTGAGGCTTGCTGCTGCCTGCTACTCCCCACTCCCTTTGTGAAGTCATGTGCAGCAGAGGCAGTTATACTCCCTTCTGGAACAAATGGAAACACATGCCACAACACTGCCAAAAGCAATCTACAGATTCCATACAATTCCCATCAAGATACCACCATCATTCTTCACAGAACTGGAGAAAAAAATCCTAAAATTCATATGGAACAAGAAAAGAGCCGCATAGCCAAAGCAAGACTAAGCAAAAAGAACAAATCTGGAGGCATAACATTACCCAACTTCAAACTATACTACAAGACTACAGTTACTGCCGGGCATGGTGGCTCACGCCTGTAATCCCAGCACTTTGGGAGGCCAAGGCGGGTGGATCACCTGAGGTCAGGAGTTCGAGACCAGCCTGGCCAACATGGTGAAACCCCGTCTCTACTAAAAATACAAAAATTAGCCGGGTGTGGTGGCAGGCGCCTGTAATCCCAGCTACTCAGGAGGCTAAGGCAGGAGAATCACTTGAACCCAGGAGGCGGAGGTTGCAGTGAGTCGAGATTGTGCCATTGCACTCTAGCCTGGGGGACAAGAGCAAGACTTCGTTTCAAAAAAAAAAAAAAAAAAAGCCTATAGTTACCAAAACAGCATGGCACTGACATAAAAACAGGAACATAGACCAGTGGAATAGAATAGAGAAAAATGGCCAGCCACGATGGCTCACACCTGTAATCCCAGCACTTTGGGAGGCTGAGGCTGGTCATCACTTGAGGCCAGGAGGTCAAGACCAGCCTGGCCAACATGGTGAAACCCTATCTCTCCTAAAAATACAAAAATTAGCTGGGCGTGGTGGTGGATGCCTGTACTCCCAGCTACTGGGGAGGTTGTGGTAGGAGAATTGCTTGAACCCGAGTGGCAGAGGTTGCAGTGAGCTGAGATCACGCCACTGCACTCCAGCCTGGGTGACAGAGTGAGATCCTGCCTCAAAACAAAACAAAACAAAAAAGTCAGAAAACAATAGATGTTGGCATGGATGTGGTGAAAAGGGAACACTTTTACACTGCTGTTGGGAATGTAAATTAGTACAACCTCTATGGAAAACAGTATGGAGATTCCTTAAATAACTGAAAGTAGAACTACCATTCAATTCAGCAATCCCTCTATTGGGTATCTACCTGAAGGGAAAGAAGTCATCATATGAAAAAGATACTTGCACATGCATGTTTATAGCAGCACAATTCTCAAGTGCAAAGACATGGAACGAACCTAAGTGCCCAGCAACCAACAAGTGCACAAAGAAAATGTGTTATATATACACTATGGAACACTACTGATTCATAAAAAGGAACAAAATAATGTATTTTGCACCAACTTGGATGGAGCTGGAGGCCATTATTCGAAGTAAAGTAGCTCAGGAATGGAAAACCAATTATCATATGTTCTCACTTATAAGTGGGAGCTAAGCTATGAGGACACAAAGGTAGAATGATATAATAGACTTTGGGGACTCAGAAGGCAAGGTTGGGAGAAGGGTGAGGAATATAAGACTACATATTGGGTACAGTGTATACTGCTGGGGGACCGGGTACACTAAAATCTCAGAAATGACCACTGAAGAACTTATCCATGTAACCAAAACCTACCCGTACCCCAAAAACTATTGAAATAAAACACTTTCAAAGATAAAAAGTGGCCAGGCACAGTGACTCATGCCTGTAATCCCAGCACTTTGGGAGGCCAAGGCGGGCAGATCACCTGAGGTCAGGATTCAAGACCAGCCTGGCCAACATGGTGAAACCCTGTCTCTACTTCAAATACAAAAAAATTAGCTGGGCGTGGTAGTGCACGCCTGTAGTCCCAGCTACTTGGGAGGCTGAGGCAGGAGAATTGCTTGAACCTGGGAGGCTGAGGTTGCAGTGAGCCGAGATCATGCCACTGCACACTCCAGCCTGGGCAACAGAGTGAGACTCTGTCTCAGAAAAAAAAAAAAAAAGAAAAGAAAGAAAGAAAGAAAAGAAAAAGAATAAATAAAACCCCAGCATTGAAAGTCTTGCTGCTAGGAACAACAGATGCTTTCGGAGCATCACCCTTTGTGCTTTGTTGGGGGAAACCAGTTATGTGGAAGCACTTGTGGATACTCAAGAGAGTGCATGGGAACGAATAAGTGTAACATGGGCAGGGCAGCTTTTTTTTTTGTAAGCTTTCAGCTCAATAAAATGAACCTATGTGGTGAAATAATAACAGTAAGTAAAACTAAAACTTGAAGGTTTAGCACTGACAGAGAATCTCCTGGTGGGAAAGACATCTAAAGAACATGGGCCGGGTGCGGTGGCTCACACCTGTAATCCCAGCACTTTGGGAGGCCTAGGCAGGTGGATCACTTGAGGTCAGGAGTCTGAAAGCAGCCTAACCAACATGGTGAAACCCCATTCTACTAAAAATACAAAAAAATTAGTGGGACGTGGTGGTGCATGTCTGTAACCCCAGCTACTTAGGAGGCTAAGGCAGGAGAATCGCTTGAACCCAGGACACGGAGGTTGCAGTGAGCCAAGATCATGCCATTGCACTCCAGCCTGGACAACAGAGTGAGATTCTGTCTCAAAAAAAACAAAAAGCAATAACAACAACAACAACAACAAAAACCATAGTCACTACCTTGTGTATTCCAACTGTTCTATAATACTAATTAAGACAAAAAAAAAAAAAAGAACATAGTCACTACCTTGGACAAGGGAAAATACACAAGCTTTAGCATCAGAATTGGACCCCAACCCTGGCTCTACTACTTATTACATGTGCCTGGTTTTGAGTTAGTTCCCTAACTCTAGGCCTGGTGCATTTTCTAGAGAGTAGTTGTTCAAGTCTGGAAAGAGTGAATCTGGGAGGTATAGTGGTTAAGAGCGTGAACAATGAAACCTGTCCACCTGGATTAAAAACCCAACTCCATCCATATTAGCTAATGTCCTCCAGCAAGTCACTTAACCCCTCTCTTCAAAGCGCAGCTTTCCCACTTGTAAAATGCAGGCAACAATAGTTCAAGCCTCATATAGCTGTGGTAAGGATTAAATAAGTTTATATTTGTAAAGCAGAGGGTGCCTGGCGCAAAGTGCTTTATTAGCGTCTAATAATATATTGGTCTCCGTTTCTCCACCTGTAACCTGGGGATAATAATGCCGAACTAACTTTAAGGATTCCAATGATACATGTAAAGTACTAGAAAGGTGGCCAGATGCGGTGGCTTATGCCTGTAATTCCAGCACTTTGGGAAGCTGAGGCGGGCAGATCACCTGAGGTCAGGAGTTGGAGATCAGCCTGGCCAACATGGTGAAACCCGGTCTCTACTAAAAACACAAAAATTAGCCAGGCGTGGTGGTGAGCACTTGTAGTCCCAGCTATTCAGGAGGGTAAGACAGGAGAATCACTTGAACTCGGGAGGCAGAGGTTGCAGTGAGCTGAGATCGCCCTACTACACTCCAGCCTGGGCAACAAGAGCGAGACTCCATCTCAAAAAACAAAACAAAACAAAGAAACACCAAAAATAAAAAATAAAAAACCCATAATAAATAAATAAATAAATAAAAATAAAGTCCTAGTGAGGAGATGTCCAATAGCTTTTATTTCTGTTCCCCACCTCGCCCCTACTTCTGCCCTGTTACCTTGGTAACCCTGTCTGATTACTGCTACCTCTGCCTTCAAGTTGTCTCTTGCTCAGCTTGGTGTAAGTAATTGATTCCTTGATTTCCATGATTTCAGGAGATTTCTTGATTTCCTTTGGCTCAGCTGAGAAACTCAAAATGTGTTTGCTGGAAGACAGAAGAAAATAAAAGTGAAACAACCCCAGAGAACCAGCTGACACGAACTCTGCCCCATATTGCATCTCTTGGTACTTCTAGGGGGAAAAAAAATGGTTTCGAGGACATTCTGGCTTTCTAAGACTTCAGTTCCCTTCTTACTTCCTCTTTTAGGATCCTGCAGAACATCAACTGGCCAATTAGTTACAAAATCAAATTCTTCATTGTGTTAAGAAAAGGGAAGAAGGGCTGAGTGCAGTGGCTCACGCCTGTAATCCCAGCACTTTGGAAGTCCGAGGCGGGCAGATCAGGAGTTCAAGACCAGCCTGGCCAACATGGTGAAACCGCATCTCTACTAAAAATACAAAAATTAGCCAGACGTGGTGGCATATGCCTGTAATCCCAGCCACTCAGGAGGCTGAGGCAGGAGAATCACTTGAATGCAGAAGGCAGAAGTTGCAGTGAGCTGAAATCACACCACTGCACTCCAGCTTGGGTGACAGAGTGAGAGTCCATCTCAAAAAAAAAAAGGGAAGAGAGAGAATACTTACTCCCAAGAGATAGTAAGTAGTCAGAACTGGAAAACTCAGGGTAAACTTTTCCTGGGAGCTAAGACTTACTGTTGTTGTTGTTGTGTTGTTGTTTTTATCAAGGTCAAGATCAGGGATCAGCAAACAATGGCCCTTGGGTCAAATCAACCCATTACTTGCCATTACTTGTTTTTATTGACAGTCTTATTAGAACACAGCAACTTTCAACATCTGTCCGTCTTGTGTATGTGTTATCTATCTTCTCAGGCTGTTTTTGTACTACAATGGAAGAGTTAAATAGTCGTGACAGAAACTGTATGGCTCTTGGCCCCCTACAGAAAAAAAAAAAATTACATCTGGACTAGATAATTCACCCAGGATCATATTTTCAGTATTCTCAGTGCAGAAATTCTTTACCTTCATCAAATCCTGTAATGCATGGCTTCTCAATCTTTAATGTGCATATAAGTCACTTCGGCAACTTATTAAAATATAAATTCTAGCCAGAGGTCTGGTGTTGAACACCTGTATTCCCAGCTACCTGGGAGGCTGAGGCAGGATGATCACTTGCTTGAGCCCAGAATTTCAAGGTTACAGTGAGTTATGATCACACCAGTGCACTCCAGCCTGAGTGACAGAGACCGAGTGAGACACTGTCTCTAAAAAACAAAACAAAACAAAATGTTTTAAAATGTAACCGGGCATGGTGGCTCAGGCATGTAATCCCAGAATTTTGGGAGGCTGAGGTAGGTGGATCTCTTGAGCCCAGGAGTTTGACACCAGCCTGAGCAATATGGCAAAACCCGTCCCTACTGAAAGTACAAAAAATTAGCCAGGTGTGGTGGCAGACATCTGTAGTCCCAGCTACTTGGGGGGCTAAGGTGGGAGAATCACCTGAGCCTGGGAAGGCGAGGCTACAGTGAGCTGTGATGGCACCACTGCACTCCAGCCTGGGTGACAGGAGTGAGACCCTGTCTCCAAAAAATAAAATAAATCCAAAGTCTGACTCAGTAGCTCTACAAGGAAGCCTGAAATTCTGTTTTCTGACAACCTCTGAGGGGTACCAATAAGGCTGTTTCCTGGATCCACTTGATCCCATCAATTATCTCATCATTCCTGCCCCCCTCCCCATTATCCAACTTAATTACTCTGGTTCATCAGTAAAATCACTCCCATACAAATATCAACTTCCTTGCCCTTCTTTCCCTCTGCTGCTCTCACCTGACAGAAACCCAACCTTGGATGAACCCAACATATACCTTCTTCTTGTCTACATTGCAGGAGAAAAATCACTGGACTTATGTCTCCAAATTCACGGTCATCAATCTCAGACCCTAAGTACCACCCAGCAACTTTCCACTTTTCTCTTTCCCACACCCATAATGACCATTCCATACCTTTCCTTGCTCCTCAAACCTCCCATTCTTCCTTCACACTCATTTCAGAGGGGACCCTGAGTCAGCTTTGTTGAGAACCTCTTTGTATCAGTTAAGGAACTCTTGTTTTAAAGCAGGATTTCTCAACACTATTGACATTTGAGGCCGAGTAAGTCTTTGCTGTGGGGAATTGTTCTGTGCATTACAGGATGTTAGCAGAATCCCTGGTCTCTACTCACTAGATGCCACTAACACCCACTGCCAGTTGTCAACCAAAAATATCTCCAGACATTGCCAGATATCCATTGAAGAGTACAATCTTCCCTGGCTGAGAACCACTGGTTTAAATCAACAGAAACCAGCTCCAGCTGGAGATTTATTGAGAGGCTAATGGAGTAACTCGTAGATAGATCTTGAGTAGGATACAAATCCTAGGGGCTGGAGATCTTCGGCCTTCTTTCTGGAAGTTGTCATTACGTTAGTTCCTTCTGTCTTTGGGTATTCCCAATTAAGTTTCAAATTCTCAGTAGGAAGAATCTAAGTCCTGTTTGGGTCAGGTATTCACTCCTATAGCCTGGAGAATAGAGTCTGTGACTAGAATAAAGCTGGGAAGAGGTATTCAACAGGAAAAAAGTAATAGCCACCATACTTCCTTTGTATTCTGTATCTATATTCTGCTAAAGTGACATAAAACTGGCTACAAAGACTTCAATAAATTGGAGTTTATTTTTCTATGATAAAGAAATACACCTGGCCGGGCGCAGTGGCTCACGCCTGTAATCCCAGCACTTTGGGAGGCCGAGGCAGGCGGATCACGACGTCAGGAGATCGAGACCATCCTGGCTAACACGGTGAAACCTCGTCTCTACTAAAAATACAGAAAAATTAGCTGGGCGTGGTGGCGGGCATCTGTAGTCCCAGCTACTGGGGAGGCTGAGGCGGGAGAATGGCGTGAACCTGGGAGGCGGAGCTTGCAGTGAGCCAAATCGTGCCACTCCAGCCTGGGCGACGGAGCGAGACTCCGTTTCAAAAAAAAAAAAAAAAAGAAATACACCTGTAGGAGGCAGTTTTTGCCCTGTATTCAGCTGCTAAGTAATATCATCATAGCCTCTCTGCATCCCTCAGCTCTGACTTTTCATCTTCAAGCTTATTGCCTCAGGTTGAAAGACAGCTAGCATACTTCCTGACATCATGAGTCATGACCACATTCAGAAATAGGAAACAGGCTGGGCATGGTGGCCTACACCTGCATTCCTGTGTTTTGAGAGGCCAAGGCAGGAAAATCACTTGAGGCCAAGGGTTCGAAACCAGCCTGAGCAACATAGCAAGACCCCATCTCTACAAAAAGAAAAAGAAAAAAATTAGCTGGGCATAACAGCACATTGAGACCCCCATCTCTACCAAAAAAATAAATTAAATGCAGAAATTAGCCGGGTGTGGTGGTGTGCACTTGTAGTCCTAGCTACTAAGGAAACTGAGGTGGGAAGATCGCTTGAGCCCAGGGGCTCGAGGTTACAGTGAGCTATGATTGGCCACTTCCCTCTGGACTGAGAAAGTGAGACCCCATCTGTATAAGAAAAAAAAAAAAAGTGGGGCGGGGCCAGGCACAGTGTCTCACACCTGTAATCCTAGCACTTTGGGAGGCCAAACTGGGCAGATCACCTGAGGTCAGGAGTTCGAGACCAGCCTGGCCAACATGGTGAAATGTGTCTCTACTAAAAATACAAAATTAGCTGGGCATGGTGTTGGGCGCCTGTGATCCCAGCTACTCGAGAGGCTGAGGCAGGAGAATCACTTGACTCCGTCTCAAAAAAAAAGAAAAAAAGAAAAGAAATTGAAACACATGGTACAGGGGATGGGGGGATGTGCGGAGGCAGCAAAAGAACCTTTTATGTAAGAAGTTCCCTCTCCTTTTGTTAGCAAAGGAAAAACTGTCACAGAGCCACCCCACACACCACCCCACTCCCGCCCACCAGCTCCAGCAAACAAGCCTTAAAGTTCCATTGACTAGAAATAGGTTATATGACCATTCTCCTGGTACAAGGTATGATAAGAAAGTTAGTGTCTGGCAAAGAAAGAGGAATGCAGTCATCATGACTGGCTTACACAAACTACAACTAATCTCCTAAGTATGGACACACTGCTACCCCCACACCAAATTTTGGGTTCTATTAACGAGGAAGAAGACGGTCTGGCTGTTAGGCAATAGTGCAGTGTTTGCCACGTCTTCCTGATATCAAATCCACAAACACTCATGATTCTGTACCCAGGTCCTCTTTCTTTTCTTCTGTAACAACAAAAGGCAGTCCCTTTACTCTGAATTCCATTCCCCTCACTTCTCAAGGACTTCATTCCTTTATTTGGCTATTGCCTTTCCTTCCTATGTGATGAATCTTCCCCTGGCTACAGAATCACATTCTAGGCATACAAACATGCTATACGACTGTCTTCCATCTTTTAAAAATCCCCTTCCTTATGGATAAAGAAATGTGATAATGCAAGCCAAGTAAAATGTTAAGTAGAAAATTTAGTGATTTTACTGCAAAATTCTTTCAACTTTTCTATATGTAATTACATACTTTATATAATGTAATGTTGGAAATAAAATCTCTTCCTTGACCCCAAATCCCCCTCCAAAGTATTTCCCTGCTTATTGTTCAAATTCATTGAAAAAGTTCCTTCCCCTGGTTGCTCACCTCTCTTTTTCTCTTATTTATACTAGTCTGGCTTCCATTTTCTCCAACAGTACACTGAAGTTGCTTTTTTTTTTTTTTTTTTGAGATGGTGTCTTGCTCTGTCGCCCAGGCTGGAGTGTAGTGGCACAATCTCGGCTCACTGCAACCTCCGCCTCCTGGGTTCAAGCAATTCACCTCAGCCTCCCAAGTAGCTGGGATTACAGCCACCCACCACCACTCCTGGCTAATTTTTGTATTTTTAGTAGAGACGGTGTTTCACCATCTTGGCCAGGCTGATCTTGAACTCCTGACCTTGTGATATACCCGCCTCGGCCTCCCAAAGTGCTGGGATTACAGGCGTGAGCCACTGCGCCCGGCCTATTATTTTTATTAAATTTTTTGTTTATTTTGTTTTGTTTGAGACACAGTCTTGCTCTGTCACCCAGGTTGGAGTGCAGTGGCACAGTCTCGGCTCACTGCAACCTCTACCTCCCAGGTTCAGGTGATTCTAGTGCCTCAGTCTCCTAAGTAGTTGGGATTACAGGCATGAGCCACTGTTCCTGGCAGATTTTTTTTTTTCTTCAAGAAAGTAGTTGGGATTACAGGCATGAGCCACTGTTCCTGGCAGATTTTTTTTTTCCTCGAGACAGAGTCTTGCTCTGTCATCTGGGCTGGAGTGCAGTGGCTGACTGCAACCTCTACCTCCTGGGTTCAAGCAATTCTCCTGCCTTACGCTCCCAAGTACCTGGGATTACAGGTGCCTGCCACATGCCTGGCTAATGAGATTGCTTTTATTAAGGTCACCTTTCAGTGGACACTTTTCTTTCCTCATCTTACTCAATTGCCCAGCAGCACTGTTTGCTTCTGACTCCCCTCTCGAAACACTTTCCTCTCTTAGCATCTGACACCACTCTCTTCTGGTTTTCTTTCTACCTTTCTAGATAATCCTTTTCAGGCTCTTTGCCATCTTCTTCTCCATTACCCAACTTCTAAAAGATAGAATGTTCCAGGGTTGGTTCTGGGACCTCTTCTCTGTCCACAGCAAATTTTTTTCACAGAAGCATTATTGGTATTTTATGTGAGACATTTCTTCATTGAGCAGGATTTCCCGTGCATTGCACAATGTTTTATATTCCTAGATTCTACTCACTAAGTGCCAGTAGTGTCTCCTTTGTCCCTGCAGTCAGTGTGACAACCCAAATTGCCTCCAAACAATCTCTAGAGAAGTAACACTTCTCCAAGTGAAGAACAATCTCCTCTTTCATTTGGTGGTGCAAGCCAGTCCATAAACCATATACGTACCATGTACAGTATATGCAAAATTCTCAAATATCTCCAGTCCAAACTTCTCTTAGGAAATTTAGACTATCTTTAACCATCTACATTTTTATTTGGATGGCCTGTTGTGGAAGGTCAATACATATTTGATGAATTAATGATCTAATTAACTATCTTAGTCCCTCTTTTTTTGCGGGGGGGACAGAGTCTCACTCTGTCGCCCAAGCTGGAGTGCAGTGGCGCGATCTTGGCTCACTGCAACCTCTGCCTCCCGGGTTCAAGTGATTCTCCTGCCTCAGCCTCCCGAGTAGCCGAGATTACAGGCATCTGCCACCACGTCCATCTAATTTTTGTATTTTCAGTACAGACAGAGTTTCACCATGTTGGCCAGGCTGGTCTTGAACTCCTGACCTCAAGTGATCCACCCATCTCGGCCTCCCAAAGCACTGGGATTACAAGCGTGAGCCACCGCACCCAGCCTGTCCCTCTTTTGTCTAACATTAAATTGCTGATCTTCTCATGCCTGTTGTTCACTCTGGGAGACCGGGAGATGTGCTGTTCAGATCCGCTTTCAAGAAAGGACCTGCTGCCCAGCTGTAGGAGTGTGGTTGGCTGAGAGTCTCTAGCTGTTACTGGCTTTAGGGTCTACCTCAGCTCTAGAGCCAAAGTCACACTCTTTTTGGCATGTAGTTAAGTCATACTCTTCTTGGGTAGGTTTCCAGCCAATGAATGAGCAAGGTGGTAGTTCATGGGTCTAGTCTAACACAGAACCCCTTCAACCGGCATTTTTTGCTCCAGAACCCCTCCATTGAGCTGGCAGAGTCTTTGTCAGGTTTACATCATTATCTGCAAACTCCCCCTGCACAATTCTGCTTCTGTCCCTTTTCCTACACAGGTATTATTCCCCTGATAAACCTTTGGCACACCTAACTCTGTCATGGCATATGCTTCCCAAACAACCTGCTCTGCATTTTCTCTATCCTTCTCATTTTAATAATTGGTATGCATTCAGTTGCTCAAGCTAAACCCCTGAGTCATCTCTGATTCTTTGTTTTCCTTCATACCACATGTCTGCTTCATCAGCATCAGCAGGTTCTGTTGATTCTACCTCTAAGGTACATAATCCTCTCTCTCCCTCCCTCCCTCCCTCTCCCTCTCTCTAATAAGCCAGTCTCAGTTATCATCATATCCCAATGGAATACTGCAAATAGCCTCCAAATTACTGTCCTACTGTCAATTTGGCATCCATTCTTCACACAGCAGTTGGAGGAATGCTTTAAAACATAGCACTACTCGCCGTGCATGGTGGCTCACGACTGTAATCCCAGCACTTTGGAAGGCTGAGGCGGGTGGATCACAAGGTTAGGCAGTTCAAGACCAGCCTGGCCAACATGGTAAAACCCTGTCTCTACTAAAAATGCAAAAATTAGCCAGGCGTGGTGGCATGTGCCTGTAGTCCCAGCTGCTTGGGAGGCTGAGGCAGAAGAATCGCTTGAACCCGGGAGGTGGAGGTTGCAGTGAGCGAAGATCGCACCACTGCACTCCAGCCTGGGCAACAGAGTGAAACTCTGTCTCAAAAAAAAAAAAAAAAAAGGCACTACTCTACTTGAAAATAATGCGTTCTCACCTAAACCTCTTACCATGTCTGTCAAGCCTCTGCATGATGTCTCCTTCATCTTTCTGTCCAGCCTCATTCCTCACTATTCTTCTCTGTCACTATACTTTAACCATGTTGGTTTTTCTGATCTTTGAAACTATTTCCACCTGAGGCCTTTGCCGAAGCTGTGCCCCTTTCAGCAGACCACTATTCCCCCAACAGTTTGCATGGCTGGATTCTTTTCATTCATTGGAAGTCAAATGCCACTGCTTCAAAAAAAGCTACTTGGACTGTTTAATCTAAAGTAATTTTCCTCTCCTCCCTCCTATTACCCTCTCTAATTGTGTGTGTGTGTATGTGTGTATACTTTTTTCCTTAATTTTTTTTTGTCTGTGTCTTTCACTAGATCATAAAATCGATGAGGGCATAAACCATATTTGATTTGTTTATACCCGGAGCCTAGCACAGTGTCTGATGCATATAGTAGGGCAATCCATACATATTTGTTGATTTGTTGAATGCATGAAAGTCATCTAATTTTTTTTTTTTTTTTTTTTTTTTTTTTTGAGATGGAGTTTCACTCTTGTTGCCCAGGCTGGAGTGCAATGGCGTGATTTCGGCTCACCGCAACCTCTGCCTCCCAGGTTTAAGCGATTCTCCTGCCTCAGCCTCCCGAGTAGCTGGGATTATAGGGATGCACCACCACGCCCAGCTAATTTTTTTGTATTTTAGTAGAGATGGGGTTTCTCTGTGTTGGTCAGGCTGGTCTCGAACTTCTGACCTCAGGTGATCTGCCTGCCTTGGCCTCCCAAAGTGCTAGGATTACAAGCGTGAGCCACCGCGCCCAGCAAAAGTCATCTAATTATCTTAGGTACTCATATTGTTGGGTTGTTTTCCTCATAGTGTTTTGACAAAGGGATTTACTTTTTGTTTCTATTTTTTTCCTTTAGAAAGAGAATGGGGCCTGATGCGGTGGCTGATGCCTGTAATCCCAGCACTTTGGGAGGCTGAGGCGGGTGGATCATCTGAGGTCAGGAGTTTGAGATCAGCCTGGCTAACATAGTGAAACCCCACCTCTACTAAAAATACTAAAATTAGCCAGCCATGATGGTGCGTGCCTGTAATTCCAGCTACTCAGGAGGCTAAGGCAGGACAATCTCTTGAACCTGGGAGGCAGATGTTGCAGTGAGCAGAGATCGTGCCACTGCACTCCAGCCTGGGCAACAGAGCAAGACTCCATCTCAAAAAAAAAAGAAAGGTTTATAATATTCTAAGGACAATAATCCTACTTCCTTTTAGCAATCTTACCAAACAAATTTTAAAAATAAATAAATAAAAAGAGCAATACATTAGAAACATAGCAGGAGGAATCCTGAAGCATATATCCCATGGATTATAAAAATGTAGTGAGAATAAATAAGTTATGGCTGGGCACGGTGGCCCACGCCTGTAATCTCAGCACTTTGGGAGGCCGAGGCAGGTGGATAACCTGAGGTCAGGAGTTCAAGACCAGCCTGGCCAACATGGCAAAACCCTGTCTCTACAAAAATACAAAAATTAGCCAGGCATGATGATGGGTGCCTGTAAACCCAGCTGGTCATGAGCCTGAGGCAGGAGAATCTCTTGAACCTGGGAGGCGGAGGTTGCAGAGCCAAGATCACATCATTGCACTACAGCCTTGGCAATAGAGCGAGACTCCGTCTCAAAAAAAAAACAAACCAAAAAAAACACAAATAATTTATAAGTTCAGTCATACTGCAATGAGGAACGTTATCAAATAAATGTTGAGTGCTACATTTATAATTTATTTTCATCCAAGAAAAGACCTTAGAGAGACTTTGCAATGATCAGATCAATTACATAAATCTTGTTTCCTAACCTCTGGATTTTCATTCCATAAACCAAAAAAAAAAAAAAAAAAAAAAAAAAACTCTTACCACCCCCAAGGAATATATACAGTGAGCAGTCTCTTCAGATAATTCCTATAATTCTTCACTATGATAAAAGTTGGGCCGGGCGCAGCTGCTCAGGCCTGTAATTCTAACACTTTGGGAGGCCGAGGCAGGAGGATTGCTTGAGCCCAGGAGTTTGAGACCAGCCTGGACAACAAAGTGAGGCCTCGGCTAATCAAAAAATTAGCTGGACGTGGTGGTGTATGCCTATAGTCCCAGCTACCCAGGAGGTTGAAGTGGAAGGATCACTTGAGCCCAGGTTTAGGCTGCAGTGAGCTGTGATTATGCCATTGCACTCCAGCCTGGGGGACAGAGTGAGACCCTGTCTCAAAAAAAAAAAAAATGCCCTGAAATACTTGGAAAACTGAGTTTACATTTTTTATTCACTCTAAAACAATCTAAATCACATATAATCATCCATTTTTGGCTGGGCGCAGTGGTTCACCCCTGTAATCCCAGCACTTTGAGAGGCTGAGGCAGGTGAATCACGACCTCAGGAGTTCGAGACAAGCCTGGCCAACATGGCGAAACCCTGTCTCTACTAATAACACAAAAATTAGCCAGGCATGGTGGCGCACACCTGTAGTCCCAGCTACTCGGGAGCCTGAGGCAGAAGAATTGCTTGAACCCGGGAGGCGGAGGTTGCAGTGAGCCAAGATCACGCCACTGCACTCCAGCCTGGGCAACAGAGTGAGACTCCGTCTCAAAAAAAAAAAAATCAACTTTTATGACTTTCTTTTTTCTTTTTTTGAGAGAGAGAATCTCACTATATTGCCCAGGTTGGAATACAATGGCAATTCACAGATGTGATTATTGTGCACTATAGCCTCAAACTTCTAGGAGCAAGGGATCCTCCTGCCTCAGCCTTCCAAGTAGCTGGGACTAAGGGCACACACTACCATGCCCAGCTGTGATTCTTTTTGAAAGCTCTACTGATGCAGACATTCTCTTATGACATCATGAACTTACCCAAATAACCTTATCCTTTTTGGTGATGCTGTAAAAATTGTATCTTCCCACTCACTGCAATCTTGGGTTGCAGTCCTGAGATGAGATTAACACATGATGTCATAGAGGGATGATACAAAGAGATATGCAAAGGCTTGCAATAGTATGGAGGAATGAGTTGTTATTCCAAGGTGTTAGAGCAATTCATGATGTCATAGAGGGTGTGGCCAAGCAACCCTCAAGAGTGGAGGGGAAGACTGTTCATATAGTTTATGACATCACAAAGACAGGGCTCAGGACATTACAAAAACTTGACATCTTAAAGGGATAGTCAAACTCTGAAATCACCAGTGGGAGGTGCACAACAGGAAAAGGGTTGGGCCCATATTTGGGAAGTCAGTTATCAGTGATGTCATAAGGGAATGGAGCAATCATTCATTCCTTCAAGCATGATAACATAGAAAAGTTTGAAAGTTTTAGGACAAAGATCACAGACTGCTGCCCAGGGGTGGGATCTGGCCCATAGACATGTTTTGTTGGCCTGCACACAGGATTTTGTGTGTTTCTTCCCCAGTTAGTTGCCAAATTTGGAATTTCTATAATAAAAATCAGGATTTCTGGCTTCATTTTAAAAATGTTGGCGTTCTGACAACCTTTGGTTTCCATTCCTACCTAGCAACGGCTGGCTGGAGCACACTAACAGCTTCCTTTTTTTGGACGAGACAGGTATTCTTAGTTTACCACAGTCCTCATTTAGTTAGTTTTACTCATATTATCCACCTAGCACTTGTGGGCATTCAAGTTTGTGACACTGGTTTGGGGGAATTCCATATAACAAAGAGGTGAGGTAATGTTGGGAAATATGTTGTAGGAGGGGAAGGTAATCTATGACATGAGAAGCTATGTAGACCTTAGGAAATTCATTGTGACAAGGATGGAAGCAGTGGGATATTGATACACTGCTATTTTAACCCCAAGAATATTCTGATCCTGCCACTCTTGACTTCTGAGAGTATTTTTCCCCCATTGTGTTGAAAGCATTAAGAATATGCCACCCCAAAATATGCTGCTCTGGCATATTGACTATTTTGAATTTTATATATATATATATTTTTTTCTTTTTCTTTTTGAGACAGAGTCTCACACTGTTGCTGGGGCTAGAGTGCAGTGGTGCGATCTCAGCTCACTGCAATCTCCACCTCCCAGGTTCAAACGATTCTCCTGCCTCAGCCTCCCAAGCAGCTGGGATTACAAGCGCCCGCAACCACCCCCAGCTAATTTTTTGTATTTTTAATAGAGACGGGGTTTCACTATGTTGGCCAGGCTGGTCTCAAACTCCTGATCTCATGATCCATCTGCCTCGGCCTCCGAAAGTGCTGGGATTACAGGCATGAGCCACACCTGGCCTGAATTAAAGATTAAAAAAAGAAAACAGCAAATACAAGAAGATCACTCTGACCTTCATTTTGTTTCTTAAAAGCAAGAGATGAAGTTCCTATGTGAAAGATGCCCTCCCTATAAACCAACAAACATTCTTATTATCAAGGACAGGAAGAAAATTCTGTACAAACAAACCTTTTAAAACTAACCCTTATCTTCCTAGTCACTTCTCTATCCAATGAGCTACCCTAGTCCAAGCTCTTTTGCCTTATCACATTTTCACAGTTACTACTCTTTGTCCAAAGTTCAATTCAGTATATAAGTGACTCTCACTGCTTCTTTGTATCTTCATTTCTTTATGAGGGCTCTGGTGCCATGTAAAACTTGTATTTCTATGATTTTCTCCTGTTAATTTGTCTTATGTCAATGTGATTCCCAGGCCCAGCCAGGACCCTAAGAGGACGGAGGTAGAGTTTTGCTGCCCCACAGTGTATTCAAGAGCTTTATAGTGCATGCATTAATCATGGAATTAAACTGAATCAATAAAATTTGACTCATAAAATACTTTCCAAGAAAATTCACTGATATTGAAATAATTGTTATTATATGTTTGTTGTTAAATATCCTTGGTGTTGGCCGGACATGGTGAATCACACCTGTAATCCCAACAATTTGAGAGGCCAAAGCAGGAGGATGGCTTGAGGCCAGTAGTTCAAGACCAGCCTGGGCAGCATAGTGAGACCTCAACTCTACAGAAAAAAATAAATACATAAAAAGTACAAAAAACCCACACAAATCCCTGGTGTCAAATATCCTTGGGTCAGGTTTAGAAGAAATCTTATTACTCCTCAAGTGGTATAAACCATATCTTCAAAAGATCCATAACATCATCAACAACTGTCCTTGAAACATCCCACTCTCTTTACTGCCTGCATGCCTCAGCTCAAACTGTTCCTTTTCTTAGAAGGCGCTTCTCTTTCACTGAACTCAGAATTATTCTTCAAATAACAGTGGAGAAATTACTTCCCCAAGCCACACTCTCCTAGCATTAAGAAACAACTCCTGGCCGGGCGCAGTGGCTCATGCCTGTAATCCCAACATTTTGGGAGGCAGAAGCAGGCAGATCACGTAGTCAGGAGTTCGAGACCAGCCTGGCCAACATGGCAAAAGCCCGTCTCTACTAAAAATACAAAAATTAGCTGGGCTTGATGGTGGGTGACTGTAATCCCAGCTACTCAGAAGGCTGAGGCAGGAGAATGGCTTGAACCTGGGAGGCAGAGGTTGCAGTGAGCCAAGATTGCACCATTGCACTCCAGCCTGGGCAACACAGTGAGACTCCATCTCAAAAAAAAAAAAAAAAAGAAACAACTCCTCCTACAGAACTTTGAAGACATCTTTATTATAAAATTTATCACAGTGGAGTAGCTTTTTAAACAATTTTATCAATTTCCTTTGGTAGAACTAAAGATTGTGAATTACTTAAAGGCAGTATTTTCTGGCAATCTAAAGTCATTTAATAAATATTTGTATAGTGAATGGTCATAAGCCAGTATAGAAATCTACTAGGTCAAAAGGTTATGGGGTGGGGCCATGATGAGACATGCTATTATATGACAAAATTTGCCATATGAAAATGAAGCAGAATATGATGTCATGGGGAAAATCTATGCAAGCTTTTCTGATGACACTAGTCTGGATGTGCTGACTACAACAGGAAGAGGAGCTGAGCCCTACATTTGATCACTAGGGTGGCACAAGCTTCTAGGAAATCCTCCCATGTCCAGATCATCCTAAGCACTTACCACAGTGCTTGGAACAGAGTAGACCTACAGTAAATACCTACTTGATGAATAAATTAATGAGTGAGTGAATATGGGAATAAGCTAGCATATTCTGGGCTCTAAGCCATCCTAAATCAGGTTTTTCCCCACCCCACCAAGACAGTCTCTCTCTCTCTGTCACCCAGGCTGGAGTGCAGTAGCACAATCAAGGCACACTACAGCCTTGACCTCCCAGGCTCAAGCCATCCTCCCATCTTAGCCTTTGGAGTATCCGGGACTGTAGGTGTGCACCACCATGCCTGCCTAATTTTATTTTTTGTACAGATGGGGTCTCTCTGTATTGCCTAGGCTGGTCTTGAACTCCTGGGCTTAAGTGCTCCTCCTGCCTCAACCTCCCACAGGCTTTTGTTCTGAATTAGGTTAGTCTGGAGTGGTTTAGCTCTGTTGCAAGCTGTTCTTTGTTGAGCCAATGTCTTAGTTGAGGTCAAGCATAGTTGTCTACGTCAACACATTAGTCCCCCGCTTATATGCAGTTTCACTTTCCTGGGTTTCAGTTACCAGCAGTCAACTATAGTCCAAAAAGATTAAATGGAAAATTCCAGAAATAAATAATTCATAAGTCTTAAATTGCATGTCGTTCTGAGTAGTATGTAGTATGATGAAATCTCAGCCATCCTGCTCTGTCCCACTCCAGATGTGAATCATTGCTTTGTTCATTATATCCATGCTATATACACTACCCATTTATTAGTCACTTAGCAGTCATCTCAGTTATCAAATCGACTGTCACAGTATCACAGTGCTTGTGTTCAGTAAGTCTTATTTTTCTTAATAATGACCCCAAAGCCCAAGATTAGTGATGCTCAAATATTGTTATAATTGTTCTTTTTTTTTTTTTTTTTTTGAGACGGAGTTTCACTCTTGTTGCCCAGGCTGGAGTGCAGTGGCCTGATTTCAGCTCACTGCAACCTTCACCTCCTGGGTTCAAGCGATTCTCCTGCCTCAGCCTCCCAAGTAGCTGGGATTACAGGCATGCGCCGCCACACCCCATGTTTTTGTTTTTGTTTTTGTTTGAGATGGAGTTTCGTTCTTGTTGCCCGGGCCAGAGTGCAGTGGCCTAATCTTGGCTCACTGCAACCTCCGCCTCCCGGGTTCAAGCGATTCTCATGAACATGTACAGTGATGGTCCCATGATTTAAAAATGGAGCTGAAAAATTCCTATTGCCTAGTATTTACCACACTATACATTTGAGTGTGTATGTGTGTCTGTGTGTGTGTTTGTGGGTGTGTGACAGGGTCTCACTTTGTTACCTAGGCTGGAGTGCAATGGTGCAATCACAGCTCACTGCAACCTTAATTTCCCAGGTTCAAGTGATCCTCCCACCTCAGCCTCCTAAGTAGCTAGGACCACAAGCTAATTTTTGTATATATATTTTTCTTTTTTAAGATGAAGTCTCGCTCTGTCACCTAAGATGGAGTGCAGTGGCGCCATCTTGGCTCACTGCAACCTCCACCTCCTGGGTTCAAGTGATTCTCCTGCCTCAGCCTCCAGAGTAGTTGGGACTACAGGCATGCGCCACCATGTCCAGCTAATTTTTGTATTTTGTTTTTTTTCCGAGATGGAGTCTCACTTAGTCACCCAGCCTGGAGTGCAATGGCATGATCTCGGCTCACTGCAACCTCCACCTCCCAAGTTCAAGTGATTCTCCTGCCTCAGCCTCCAGAGTAGTTGGGACTACAAGTGTGCACCACCATGCCAGGCTAATTTTTGTATTTTTAGTAGAGTCGGGGTTTCACTATGTTGGCCAGGCTGGTCGTGAACTCCTGACCTTGTGATCCACCTGTCTCAGCCTCCCAAAGTGTTGGAATTACAGGCGTGAGCCACAGCACCCAGCCTGTACTGTATCTTTTATCATTACTTTAGAGTGTACAAAGTTGGGTGCAAAAGTGACTGCGGTTTTTGCAATTAAAATAATGGCAAAAAATTCAGGCATAGTGGCTCATGCCTGTAATCCCAGCACTTTGGGAGGCCAAGGTGGATGGATCACCTGAGGTCAGGAGTTCAAGACCAGCCTAACCAACACAGTGAAACCCCATCTCTACTAAAAATGCAAAATTAGCTGGGCGCGGTGGCACAAGCCTGTAATCCCAGCTACTTGGGAAGCTAAGGCAGGAGAATGGCTTGAACCTGGGGAGGCAGAGGTTGCAGTGAGCTGAGATCGTGCCATTGCACTCTAGCCTGGGCGGCAAGAGTGAAACTCTGTCTAAAAAAAAAAAAAGGTAATGGCAAAAACCACCATCACTTTTGCACCAACCTAATACTTCTACTTATAAAATAAAAAAGTAAAACAGCCTCAGACATGCCCTTCAGGAGATATTCTAAAAGACAGTCTAGAATATGACATCCAGAAGATGATGCTCTGTGCATGTTATTGCCCCTGAAGACCTTCCAGGGTGACAAGATGTAGAGTGATATTGATGATCTTGACCCTACGTAGGCATAGGCTAATGTGTGTGTTTGTGTCTTAATTTTTAAAATGAAAAAGTTTACAAAATGAAAAAAAAATTGTTTTAGCAGGAAAAAGGATTATAGAATAAGAATATAAATAAAATAATTTTGTGTAGATGTACAATGTGTTTGTGTTTTAAGCTAAGTGTTATTACAAAACAGTCAAAAAGTTTTTAAAAAAATTTTAAAGCTGGCCGGGTGTAGTGGCTCACGCCCATAATCCCAGCACTTTGGGAGGCTGAGGTGGGAGGATCACCTGAGGTCAGGAGTTTGAAACCAGCCTGGCCAACATGGTGAAACCCCGTCTCTACTAAAATACAAAAATTAGCCGGGTGTGGTGGCAGGCGCCTGTAATCCCAGCTACTCCCAAGGCTGAGGCACAAGAATTGCTTGAACCTGGGAGGCAGAGGTTGCAGTGAGCTGAGATCATGCCACTGTACGCCAGCCTGAGAAACAGAGTGAGACTCTATCTCAATAAAATAAAATAAGATAAAATAAAATTTAAGTTTATAAAGTAAAAAAGTACACTTAGGTAAGGTTAATTTTTTATTGAAGAAAGAAAATTTTTTTTATACATTTAGTGTGATCTGAGTGTACAGTGTTTATAAAGTCTACAGTATTGTACAGTAATGTCCTAGGCCTTCACATTCACTCACCACTCATTCTAGTCCTGCAAGCTCCATTCATGGTAAGTACCCTATGCAGGTATATCATTTTTTATCCTTCATATTTTTACTGTGCCTTTCTATGTTTAAATACACAAATACTTATCATTGTGTTACAATTGCTTATAGTATACAGTAACATTCCATACAGGTTTGTAGCCTAGGAGCAATAGGCTATACCACATAGCCTAGGTGTGCAGTAAGCTAACAATCTAGGTTTGTATACTCTACGGTGAGTACATCTAAGTAAGTACATTCTATGATGTTCATACAATGATGTACAACAAATTTCTCAGAATATATTCCTGTCATTAAGTGACACATTAAAACCACCTTTGCAAAATTATGACTGAGACAGTGAAAAAGATCTAACTTTATCAACTCCATCTTGCTTTGAACCTCCAAGCCATCCTTGTTCATTCCTGGGCGTAGGCTTAAATAACTTTGGCAGAAACTCAGTTTGTAGTTTATAGTTTAAACAAAGACGGTAACAGCCCTTTCCCAAAGCAGACCTCCTTCTTGCCTGGGGACTAGATTGCTTTTGTAGGACTAACATTAGCCACAAGATTTGAAATTATGGTTTAGGAGTCATGTAGCTGGAGGCTACAAGGTTCTGACCCTCCCTAAAATGCTCCTAAAATCAGTGTTTGAGATATTTTGCAGACCCTGCACTTGATGGATCAGCTGGCACCAACCAGATCAATAAACTGGCCCAGTTGATATTGTGGCCCCATGACCTAGGAATTGACTCAGCACAAGAAGACAGCTTGGACTCCCAATGATTTCATCCCTGACCAGTCAGCAGTTCTGGCTCACTGGCTTCCCCCGACCCGCCAAGTTATCCTTAAAAACTCTGCTCTTCTGCCCGGCGTGGTGGCTCATGCCTGTAATCCCAGCACTTTGGGAGACTGAGGCGGGCGGATTGCCCGAGGTCAGGAGTTCGAGACCAGTCTGGCCAACATGGTGAAACCCCGTCTCTACTAAAAATACAAAAAAATTAGCCGGGTGTGGTGGGGGTGCCTGTAATCCCAGCTGCTCAGGAGGCTGACGCAGGGGAATTGCTTGACCAGGGAGGTGGAGGTTGTAGTGTGCCGAGATAGTGCCACTGCACTCCAGCGTGGGCAACAGAGTGAGACTCCGTCTCAAAAAACAACAACAAAACAAAACAAATAACCAAAAAAAAAAAAAAAAAAACCACGATGCTCTCCAAATGCCCAGGAGACTGAGTTGAGTAATAATAAAACTCCGGTCTCCCATACAGCCGGCTCTGCATGAATTACTCTTTCTCTATTGCAATTTCCCTGTGTTGATGAATCGGCTCTGTCTAGGCAGCGGGCAAGGTGAACCCCTTGGGTGGTTACAACATGACTGTCTATATAGGGTTTAGTACTAGCCAAGGTTTCATTCATCCACTGGGGGTGTGGGAACTTATCCACCACAGATAACTAGGGACTACCCTAGTTATTTCATCCCCAGAATTAGAAACCCAAAAGAGTTCTATAGTGACTTCAACATACCTACACATCAGAACAAACTCTTTATGAGAGCCTTGAAGATTTCTTTTCTTTTTTTTTTAAACAGAGTCTCACTTACTTTGTTGCCCACACCAGAGTGCAGTGGTGCAGTCTCGGCTCACTGCAACCTCTGCCTCCCAGGTTTCAAGCTATTCTCGTACCTCAGCCTTCTGAGTAGCTGGGACTCCAGATGGGCGCCACCATGCCCAGCTGACTTTTTAGTAGAGATGGGGTTTCACCATCTTGGCCAGGATGGTCTCCTCCTGACCTCGTGATCCGCCCACCTCGGCCTCCCTAAATGCTGGGGTTACAAGAGTGAGCCACCACGCCCAGCTTCCCTTCCCAATCTCACCAGCTCCACTGTTTTTCTTATTGTTCCCAATACTTTCCATTGCAGTAAAATCTAGTGCTTATATGCCATGTTTGCTCAGTCTTCCTTTTCTTTCCCTAAACTTATCCTTTTGCCTAAGATCCTCTCACTTTTCTCACTCTTCTCTCAATGTATATTCTTTACATTTGTCAAGGCTGAATTCAAAATTATTCCTCTGTAGGAAGTCTTCCTTGACTGACCTATCCCAAAGCCTTCCTCTGAATAGGAAGGTAATCTTGGTAATTTCTCACTTAATCAAACCCAGCCCTTGTGCAATCCTTATCCTTCTCGGGTCCTTGGCAGCATTTGATGCTGTTAGACAGCCTCTCCTTGGCACTCTCTACTCCCTTGTCTTCCCTCATAGGGTTTTCTCAATTTTTTTTTTGAGACACGGGGTTTCACTATATGTTGGCCAGGCTGATCTTGAACTCCTGATCTCAGGTGATACGCCCGCTTTGGCCTCCCAAAGTGCTGGAATTACAGGTGTGAGCCACAACGCTCGGCCATTTTTTTTTTTTTTTTTTTTTTAAAGACAGTCTCACTTTGTCACGAAGGCTGGAGTGCAGTGGCGTGATCTCAGTTCACTGCAAACTCCACCTCTCAGGTTCAAGTGATTCTCATGCCTCAGCCTCCTGAGTAGCCTGGATTACAGGTGCCTGTCACCACGCCAGACTAATTTTTGTACTTTTAGTAGAGATGGGGTTTCACCATGTTGGCCAGGCTGGTCTCGAACTCCTGACCTCAGGTGATCCTCCCACCTTGGCCTCCCAAAGTGCTGGGATTACAGGCGTGAGCCACCGCACCCAGCCCAGGTTGTCTCAACTTCTTCCTTCCTCCCTGACCTGTCTTGTTCTCCACCTCCTGTCACCTAAACATAGGGAATCTTCAATGATCTCTTTGGGTTGAGCAGACTTATTTATCAGCAATGACTTGTATGTTCCTTACCTCCCCTTCACATCGCAGAGTACTAACCACTATAAGATCACGGCTTTATCTCCCCTTCAGTATTTGCACTATTTCTAGTGTTCGCCACACTCATCTGACAAGGAAAGAGGCAAGCTAAGAGCACACATGGACTTCTACAGGGTCCCTGAGGCCCACAGGTATTGAGGTCTGCCCTGGAAGATGCCTAATGAGCCCTAGTGGCCAAAGCCTCAGCATGGAGTGCATTGGCCAGTGAGGAGTGTATAGCCTTCAAAGGACCACTTGGAGGCTGCCATAGCTTCCTAGAAGTCCAATGACTCAGATCTCCAAAGACTCAGCAGTCACTCAGCCAGAGGGAATGGGCCAAAGCCACTCCTGGCACTCAGACTTGGAAGCTGTTCTGGGAGTCAGGTAAGTTGGAAGGCAGCACGATTGTGTCAGCCCAGAAAACTTAGTTCCTTAAAATTATGAAAGTTCTATAGTAGCTGACTTTGCCTTTTCCCTGTGTTAGTAAGAGAATCCATAGGCTTTTGGTTAATATGAGATACTATGATCAAGAAAGGCAGCAGCTGGAGTACAGGCCTAGGCCCTCAGAACATTCCTTTATCTTTGGAGGAAGGACAAGGCTCCATTTGTGAGCCTTCTTTGCAAGAATGAGTGGACCTTGTTGCTCCTGCCAAGAACTGGGAAAACTCTTAATTGGAAAGACACCAAGCTGTGGCTTTCTATGAGAGCAGATCCTGACTTGGACTTCAAAGGCATGATCCCCAGAAGGATTAGTTAAATATATGTGTTGAGGATTTCAAAAAGATATGAATGCTTACTATGTATTAAGCCCTGTGCTAGTCACTCCATGTATGTGTGAGAAAAGTAAGTTAGGACCAATTAATTTTTTTCATCCTCCCAGAGATGAGCACACCCATATACTCTACAACCAGTAAAAAGTATAAGATAGCTCTGATATGTAATAATCTTTAATATGTGCCAGGCGCGGTGGTTCACACCTGTAATCCCAACACTTTGGGAGGCCAAAGTGGGTGAATCACCTGAGGTCAGGAGTTCAAGACCAGCCTGACCAACATGGAGAAACCCTGTCTCTACTAAAAATACAAAAAATTAGCTGAGTGTGGTGGCACATGCCTGTAATCCCAGAAACTCGAGAGGCGGAGGCAGGAGAATCACTTGAACCTAGGCGGTGGAGGTTGTGGTGAGCTAAGATCACGCCATAGCAGTCCAGCTTGGGCAACAAGAGCAAAACTCCGTCTCAAAAAAAAAAAAAAAATCTTTAATATATATTGTTAAATGAAGAAAGAAAGAAGTAGAAACATTACATATATATATGTTCCTATTTGTGAATACAAATACACATACACATGGATGATCCATCCAGCACCTTAGTTTCTCAGTTCCTTAATATCTTGAATTATTGCCTTATATGAACATGACGAGAAAAATAGACAATCATGCTAACTGATCTAATTTTAAATGTATGACAAGCTGAGTGCAGTGGCTCATGCCTGTAATTCCAGAACTTTAGACGGTCTAGGCAGGAGGACTGCTTGAGGTCAGGAGTTCAAGACCAGCCTGGTTAACATAGTGAGATCTCATCTCTACAAGAAATTTTTAAAAATTAGATAGGCATGTTGGTGCACATCTGTAGTCCCAGCTATTCAGGAGGTTGAGGCAGGGAGGATAGCTTGAGCCCAGGGGCTGGAGATTACAGTGAGCTATGATTGTACCACTGTACTCCAGCCTGGGCAACAGAGTGATACCTTGTCTCAAAAAAATAAATTAAAAAAATGAATAAATGTATGGCCAGAATCCTCAAGTGGACCCTCAGTGTTACACAGCCACCCTAATTTCCCTAATCCAATTCGCTCCCCCACTCTCCTTAGTATACCATTTCACTCCTTCTCCTTCTCAACCTCGAATACTCCCCCTCACTCTCAGCTGATAACATTGCTCTTCATTTCACTGAGAAAATGTTAGGAACCAAACAGAATTTCCACATCCTCTCATCAATAAAATCTACTCATTGACCTACATGTCTCTCTACCTGTACACTGTGTCTTCCCATTAACAGTGGATACTTCATTCAAGTGCCCACCTAAGGCCAACTCCCCCATTTGTGTGGTAACTGTTACCACCTCTCCCCTAACTGGTTGGATTTTAGATTCATTAAATGGAATTTGAGATCCCATAAATTCAAGAAACCAAGAATTAAAGGCAAGCATACGCGACAAGTTAAGGAAACTGAGTTGACTCCCAAGTGCAAGGCCGGGGTAGAGGTCCCCAGGATTTTTCACAAGGAGATCAACTGGGCTAAGAATTAGGAGGTCTGTTGGAGGGGTGTTGGAGGTTTTAGTAATGGCTGTGCCACCTGCTGTGTGAACTTGGCCAAGTTACTTAGATCCATGGATTTGGGCAGGTGGTGAGGAGGCCACAGACAAGACCAGCAAAATTACCTTTTGATGCATGGAAGCCCTCTGTAACATATTCCCTAAATCAGTCAATGTTCTCACAAACAACAGAAATCAACTGAGCTAAGCAGAAAATAACATGATTAAAAGAATATTGGTGGTTCACAGAATTTCAATAAGGACGGGAGAATCAGGATCAAAGGTTTTTGCAGCTAGGGACCAAGCTCAAAATCACATCCTAGAGCAATCTGATGAACACGGTCCAGCTGCTACTGGGCCTACTGGACATCACAGCTTACACTGGGCATCCCCCAAAACTAGACACTGGGTGCCTGCCTCTGAACCTGCTGCCACTGCTACTTCTGAGAACGGATGGAGCTGTGATTCTTGGAGCCACCTCTCTAGAAGAGATTCCACACAGCCCTTGCTAAGCAAGGAATCTCTTGCATCCCCAGCTTCATACCCACTGTCTTTTTCTAAGGAAGCTGCCTCACCCATAACCCTCTGCTAAGAGAAGGTGTGGGAGCCAAGGATATTGCATAGAGACTGCTACACTTGAGCAAACCATAGGACCCGATTTAAGAACTACAATCCGTCTGGCACAGTGGCTGATGCCTGTAGTCCCAGCACTTTGCGAGGTTGAGGCAGGAGAATTGCTTGAGCCCAGGAGTTCAAGACCAGCCTTGTCAATATAGCAAGATCCCATCTCTATTAAAAAAAGGAAATAAAAATTTTAAAAAATTAGGCCAGGCGCAGTGGCTGACCGCTATAATCCCAGCACTTTGGGAGGCCGAGGCGGGTGGATCACTTGAGGTCAGGAGTTTGAGACCAGCCTGGCTAACATGGTGAAACCCTGTCTCTACCAAAACATACAAAAATTTACAGGGCATGGTGGCATGTATCTGTAGTTCTAGCTACTTAGGAGGCTGAGGTGGGAGAATTGCTTGAACCCAGGAAGCGGAGGTTGCAGGAAGCCAAGATCACACCACTGCACTCCAGCCTGGGTGACAGAGTGAGACTCTATCTCAAAAATTTTTTAAAATTAAATTAAATTTAAAAAGAACTACAAACCCATAGACTGGCCTGTGACCTATGAGATGGGCATAATAAAAGTTACATAAAGCAATCTGGCTCTCTGTGTCTCAAATTTGAAATTTGGGAATTTTTTTTTTTTTGAGACGCAGTCTCGCTCTGTCACCTTGGCTCATTGCAATCTCCACCTTCTGGGTTCCAGCCATTCTCCTGCCTCAGACTCCTGAGTAGCTGGGACTACAGGCGTGTGCCACCATGCCTAGCTATTTTTTTAAATTATTATTTAGTACAAACGGAGTTTCACCATGTTGGCCAGGCTGGTCTTGAACTCCGGACCTCAGGTGATCCACCGGCCTCAGCCTCCCAAAGTGCTGGGATTACATGTGTGAGCCACCATGCTTGGCCAATTTGGGAAAATGTTAAGAGATTCACCAGTTGGCAGCAGGGGGAAATATAAAAAGACACAGAGAAACAAAGAGAGCTGCAGAAATCTCATGAATGGGGTAATAAGTAAAAAGGGATGATAAAATAACCTTGCATTCTGAAGGATGGTTGGTATTAGATTTCTGTGAAACTCTCTCTCCCTTAGTGCTGCATATATCCTCCATTCGAGAACTACAAACAAGGCCGGGCGTGGTGGCTCATGCCTGTAATCCCAGAACTTTGGGAGGCCGAGGCGGGTGGATCACTTGAGGTCAGGAGTTCGAGAGCAGCCTAGCCAACATGGCAAAACCCCATCTCTACTAAAAATACAAAAATTAGCTGGGCGTGGTGGCTTGCAACTGTAGTCCTAGCTACTCAGGAGGCTGAGGTAGGAGAATCGCTTGAACCTGGGAGGTGGAGGTTGCAGTGAGCAGAGATGGCACCACTGCACTCCAGCCTGGGTGACAAAGCGAGACTCTGTCTCCAAAAAAAAAAGAACTACAAACAGCTGGGCACAGTGGCTCATGCCTTTAGTCCCAGCCTGCCTGGGTGATGACTACAAAAATTATTAATGTATTAATATTTGAACCTTCACATTAATACATTATATGTTCAAACCTTTTACATTAATACATTAACTCTCAAACCCTCTAATGAGAGTCCGGTTTTTTCAGGTTGGTTCCTAGACTTTTTTTTTTTTTTTTTTTGAGGTGGAGTCTTGCTCTGTCACTCAGGCTGGAGGGCAGTGGCACGATCTTGGCTCACTGCAACCTCTGCCTCCTGGGTTCAAGTGATTCTTGTGCTTCAGCCTCCCACGTAGCTGGAATTACAGGCGTGAGTCATCACACCCAGCTAATTTTTGTATTTTTAGTAGAGACAGGGTTTCACTGTGTTGGCCAGGCTAGTCTCGAACTCCTGACCTCACATGACCCACCCGCCTTGGCCTCCCAAAGTGCTGGGATTACAGGTGAGAGCCACCGCGCCCAGATGGTTCCTAGACTTTTATGTTGCAGAATCAAGGAAAAGAGTAAAGAGAATCAGATGGAGAATGAGGAATCTGTTTCTCTAAGTCTGAAATTTTCTTGCTGGAGAAAATGTTGAACGGAGACTGAAGGAAAGGCTGGGGCAGAGGGTTCTTCAGCTACTTAAGCTAGTTGAGTTCAAAGTTGAGAGTGAGGGAAAAATTGAGTGAGAGAACAGTTGCTCTAACAGTGAAGAGTACTGAGTGAGGCAGAGATATGAAGGAAACTTAGATTTTTTTTCTGTATCCTTTCCATTTCTTTTTTTTTTTTTTGGAGATGGAGTCTTGCTTTGTGGCCCAGGCTGGGGTGCAGTGGTACGATCTCAGCTCACTGAAACCTCTGCCTCCAGGATTCAAGCAATTCTCCCGCCTCAGGCTCCCAAGTAGCTGGGATTACAGGCATGTGCCACCATGCCCGGTTAATTTTTTTGTATTTTTAGTAGAGATGGGGTTTCACTATATTGGCCAGGCTGGTCTCAAACTCCTGACCTTGTGATCCGCCCGCCTCAGCCTCCCAAAGTGCTGGGATTACAGGCGTGAACCACCGCACCCGGCCGTGAACATGTTTTAGATGGTTTTTATTAATTAATTGAAATTGTGCCTATTTATACTCCCTCACTTTATGGTGACATGTTCTTGTACAGGTTACCTTCTCTGTGCATCAATTTCCTCCTATGTAAAATGAGAGTAAGAAAAATACCCATACTATTGCTCAGATTGTTGTGACAATTATCCAGTAGGACAGAGGTAAAATGTGGCACCCGGAAGAGGGTCATCTCCCAACAAAGGTCTGCAATTATCATCTCCTTAAGGACCCTCATTTTACAGATTAGACATTTGAAGCAAAGAGAGGTTAGGCATCCTGCTCAAGGGTCAGAGCCAGGACTTAAAGCCAGGCTTCTGCCTCCAACCCACCCTCTTAACTATTCTCTCTGTGCTGCCTAAACCAGTTCTGGAACCAAGGCCTCTGCAGCTTCCACTGCCTCCACAGAGGATTTTTTGGGCCCTCCTTTTATCATTAGCTTCGGATTTAAGCTGTTTAGTGCATCAGAGTGGCTGAGGCTGGCATGTGCTTGGAATATGAATATCTGCCATTTTCAGCTTGTAGAGTGGGAAGTGACTCTGCCTCTTTCAAGTCTCACCAAGATTCTCCTAACCTAAGAAGTGAGCTTAGAAGCTGAGCAGCCAATGGCCAGGTGCAGTGGCTCACACCTGTAATCCCAACTTTTGGGATGCCAAGGCGGGCCGATCACCTGAGGTCAGGAGTTCGAGACCAGCCTGGACAACATGATGAAACCCATCTCTACTAAAAAAAAAAAAAAAAAAATGCCGGATGTGGTGGCCCGCACTTGTAGTCCCAGCTTCTCAGGAGGATGAGGCTGGAGAATCACTTGAACCCAGGAGCCGCAGGTTGCAGTGAGCTGAGATTGTACCACTGCACTCCAGCCTGGGTGACAGAGCGAGACTCCTGTCTCAAAAAAAAAAAAAAAAAAAAAAAAAAGCTGAACAGCAAAGGGAGAAATGCCCACTCTTACCACTTCCTTTGTAGTCCTTTCTCAAGGAGAAAGTGAAGCTTGGTGGTTAGGAGCAGAGAATCAGGAGCAAACTGCCTGGGCTCTGCTCCTTACTAGCCATATGTCCTTGGGCAAGTTACTTATCTCTCTGTGCCTCAGTTTCCTCCTTTGTAAAATAGAGATAATAAGTTACTTACCATAGAGTTCTTAAAATGATTAAATGACTTAATATTTATTTGCAAGTACTTATAACAGTGCCTGGCACTACTAAGCATTATATAAATATTACATAAATATAGAAATCATAGAAATTTTTAAATGAGTCATTTTGTCATGCAGTTTATCCCTTTTCAAGTAATATGTTCAGATACACTAATGTTAAATATATAATAACTAAAACTTTCTCAAAGGAAGAAGGGTGGGGAGGGATATGATATATTTAGAAAACACAGATGGGGTTTCTTTTCTCTACAGTTCCCTTCCACATCCCCGAGTTGTGTGGAACTACGGTTGAGGATACCTGACATTTCTACTCATATGCCTATGCACATGACTGATTTATGTTTGGCTACTATTATAAGATCTCCTTCCATACCTGCCTTGTCCTCCGGAGATGCCCCTCCCTAATGCTTGAGCCAACTCCTTTGCCTCAGTCCTGCTCCCAGGCCTTACACTCATGGGATGATCTCCAAGGTGCAGAATACCTGCCTTGCTAACTACACAGATGGGCCAGGCATGGTCTCTGCTCACAGGTCACTCGTATACCAAGAGGATCAGTACTCCTTGGTCTTGAAAACAGGCATTTTTGCTGTGTATGAGAACTTGACCTGCTTTCATGTGGTTCCCTAGAAATAATTACATCCACACTTCTGACCACAATCAGTTACTTATGACTTATATTAAGCCACCCAGGGAAATAATCATTTCCTTAGAAGAAGTTGTGTTATGACCAGCCTGGCCAACATGGTGAAACCCTGTCTCTACTAAAAGTAAAAAAATTAGCTGGGCATGGTGGTGCATGCCTGTAATACCAGCTACGCGGGAGGCTGAGGCAGGAGAATCACTTGAACCCAGGAGGCAGAGGTTGCAGTGAGCTGAGATCGTGCCACTGCACTCCAGCCTGGGTGACAGAATGAGAACCTGTCTCAAAAAAAAAAAAAAAAAGAAAAGAAAAAGAAAGAAGAAGTTATGTTAGCTTAATGTTTTATGTAGTTTATTTTGGTTATAATTTCATACATATAGCAGGAAAGCTCATCTCTAGAAAGAATTTCAAGCCACATGACATTATGGAAAATGCTCCTGTCCTGGAAGTCAGACATCTTGGAGTTTAATCCTAGCTCTGCTTCTGTGTAACCAGGGGAGAGTTGCTTCACCTCTTGGGTCCCCTCTTATTTTTCGATGCTGTTTTTGATTGTAAATAGTTTTTGATGCTCTCAAAATCAAAAGCAGGCTTTTACTGAATCAATGAAACGTGGAGACTAGGTACCAGCTGGTCCAATCCCTCATTTTTTTTTTAAACTTAATGTTTTGTTTTGTTTGTTTATTGGTTTGTTATTATTATTATACTTTAAGTTTTAGGGTACATATGCACAACGTGCAGATTTATTACATATGTATACATGTGCCATGTTGGTGTGCTGCACCCATTAACTCGTCATTTAGTATTAGGTATATCTCCTAATGCTATCCCTCCCCCCTCCCCCTGCCCCACAACCATCCCCGGTGTGTGATGTTCCCCTTCCTGTGTCCATGTGTTCTCATTGTTCAATTCCCACCTATGAGTGAGAACATGTGGTGTTTGGTTTTTTGTCCTTGCGATAGTTTGCTGAGAATGATGGTTTCCAGCTTCATCCATGTCCCTACAAAGGACATGAACTCATCATTTTTTATGGCTGCATAGTATTCCATGGTGTATATGTGCCACATTTTCTTAATCCAGTCTATCATTGTGGCACTATTCACAATAGCAAAGACTTGGAACCAATCCCTCATTTTACAGAGAAGGAAAGGGAGGCTAATGTTGATAAAGTGGTTCACCATGGTCAGACATCTAGCTGAAATCAAAGTGAAGACTATGTGATGAAGAATTATTCTTTGTTGCTTGCTAGACCCCAAGCCATTGTGTGCCTGTTGGTTATTATGAAGCAGCCAACAATATTGTGCTTAGCTTATTACACAGTTTTCCCCCTTTATTTAGACAGTTCCCTTTGAAGAAAAGAAAGCCCTTGGATTTGCTGTGATTTGCTTTGAGGGATTACAAGCTTTTATCTTAAGTGTTTTGTAATAATTAAAACTTTGAACAGCTTTAAACATTATTTGGGGGATACAAAAAATTGAGTAAAACTTTCTGAGATGAAAATTTTCTGTTTTATAATTCAATAAGACATTTAGCTTGCAGGAAAAGGGAATATTAAAATGCCTTCATTTGGATTTAAGAATTATAACAGGATTTCCTTTGTGAGAAGAAAAACCACAGCTGAAAGTTTGAGGACTTGAAGGATTTTATTTTTGTAATTAAGTGATAGTTTATTAGCACAGTGGTAATTGTTTCTTCTGACACATTGTACTTTATTCTCATATAACACCATTCATCTAAAGATTACAGATGAATTTTAATCTTGTCTATAACTTTCACATAATCCATTGATTTTCTTTCTTTCTTTAAATTATTTTTTATTTTTTAGACACTGTTGCTTTGTTGCCCCAGGCTGGAGTGCAGTGGCATGATCTCGGCCTACTGCAACCTCTCCCTCCAGGTTCAAGCAATTCTCCTGCCTCAGCCTCCCAAGTAGCTGGGATTAAAAGCATTTGCCATGACACCTGGCTAATTTTTGAATTTTTAGTAGAGACAGAGTTTCACTATGTCAGCCAGGCTGGTCTCGAACTCCTAACCTCAAGTGATCTGCCCGCCTTGGCCTCCCAAAGTGCTGGGATTACAGGCATAAGAAACCGCACCTGGCCAATCCATTCATTTTCATTTATCTCTCTCATTTTTTCAGATGAGCAAATATAAATTTTGAAAAATAAGATACTCTCGAATGCCCTGAATTGCCTGTCCCTTATTTCAGCAAATTCAAGTCTGAATATAGCTTGTAAATGTTATCTATTCAAATTCAGCCTCACCTGTAACAGCAGTGATGATACCATTATGCTAGCTGCCAGTTCAGGGTCTATCAGACTCTGCCTCTCTAAACCAAATAGTTTGAAGCCACCTGGTGCTAAAGCAATCACTCACCCTCCTCTCAGGCTATTTTCCCACTTATCCAGCTCCTGCCCAGTAAGTTCACCAACCAGTTTCTTTTCTTTTCTTTTCTTTTTTTTTTTTTAAGAGTTGGAGTCTCACTCTGTCTCCCAGACTGGAGTGCAGTGGCTCAATCATAGCTCACTGCAGCCTCAAACTCCTGGGCTCAAGAGGTCCTCTGGCCTCAGCCTCCCAAGTAGCTGGGAACAGAGGTGCATGCCGCCATGCCCATCTACACTGACCAGATTCAATTCAGCTGTCTCTGTTTTTGCCTTTGAGCCTCCCTGAGGTTCTCTCTCAGCTTCAGTCTACCTCAGGCAAGACACCTGACTTAAGCAGCCATTTAGCCAGTGCTGGTCCTGCCCTGGCCCAGAGAGAGGGAGATTTGGACACGTATTACTGCCCTATCCTGACCCATATCTAGGTATAAAGGGACAAAGACAAACAAAACAAGTCAAAGGCTTGCTCTAAGTCTCTAGATATAGAGGGCCTAAACAGCAAGCATTAGGTTCTGAATTGGACATTTATGACCTTCAAAATAGAGGGGATTATAAATATTATGGATGAATCCTTGTTGAAAACAGAAGTATGGCCAGGCACAATGGCTCATGCCTGTAATCCTCGCACTTCGGGAGGCCAAGGCCAGAGGATTGCTTTAGCCCAAGAGTTCAAGGTTGTGATAAGCTATGATTGGGCCATAATGCATTCCATCCTGGGTGACAGGAAGGAAGGAAGGAAGGAAGGAAAGAAGGAAGGAAGGAAGGGAGTGAAGGAGGGAGGGGATGGGAGGGGAGGGAAGAGGGGAGAGAGAGAGGGAAGGAAGGAAGGGGAGGAAGAGAGAGAGAGAGAAAGAAGGAAGAAACGATGGAAAGGAAGGAGGGAAGGAAGGAGAAAGAGGAAGGAAGAGGAAGGAAGGAGAGAAAGGAAGGGAAGGAAGGAAGGAAAGAAAGAAAGAAAAGTAGAAGTGTAACTGGAAGTGTTGATGGTTGTTTGCAGCTTTGCTGCTCAAAGTGTGACCCAGCAGCATCAGTATCAATTGAGAGCTAGTTAGAAATTTGGCATCTCAGGCTGGGAGCAGTGGCTCTTGCCTGTAGTCCCAGCACTTTGGGAGGCCGAGGTGGGTGGATCACTTGAGGTCAAGAGTTCGAGACCAGCCTGGGCAACATAGTGAAACCCTGTCTCTACCAAAACTACAAAAATTAGCTGGCTGTGGTAGTCCATGCCTGTAATCCCAGCTACTCGGGAGGCTGAGGCAGGAGAATCACTTGAACCTGGGAGGCAGAGGTTGCAGTGAGCCGTGATCTCACCACTGCACTCCAGCCTGGGCAACAGGGCAAGACTCCTTCTCAAAAAAAAAAAAAAGGCATCTCATGCTCCCTCCTAGACCTAATGAATCCAAATCTACATCGTAATAAGACCCTTCAGGTGATTTTTCTTGGCACTGTCTATATTAGTCTGGTAGGGTTGCCATAACAAAATTCCACAACTTGAGTGGCTTAAACAACAGAAATTTATTTTCCTGAAGTTCTGGAGACTGGAAGCCAAGAACAAGTTGTCAGCAGGTTTGGTTTCTTCTGAGGCCCCTCTCCTTGCCTTGTAGATGGCTGCTTTCTTTCTTTTTCTTTTTTTTTTTTTTTTTTTTGAGACAAAGTCTCACTTCCATGCCCAGGCTGGAGTGCAGTGGCATGATCTCAGCTCACTGCAGCCTCGACTTCCTGGGCTCAAGTGATCCTCCCACCTCTGCTTCTGGGGTAGCTGGGACCACAGACATGCACCACCATGCCTAACTAATTTTTTGTATTTTTTTGTAGAGACAGGGTTTCACCATGTTGCCCAGGCTGGTCTTGAACTCCTGGGCTCAAGTGATCGACCCGCCTCAGCCTCCCAAAGTGCTGAGATTCCAGGTGTAAGCTTTCACGCCTTGCTAAGATGACTGTTTTCTTGCTGTTTCCTCATATGGTCCTTTCTCTGTGTGTGCATCCCTAGTGTCTCTCTGTGTGTCCTAATCTCCTCTTCTTATGAGGACATCAGTCAGATTGAATTAGGGCCCCCTAACCATCTCATTTAACTTAATCATCTCTTTAAAGGTACTATCTCCAAATACAGTCACTTTCTGAGGTACTGAGGGTTAGGACTTCAAAATATGATATGTCAGTGGGGATATAATTCTGCCCATAACAGTGTCTAAAGCAAGTCTGGCTTGATCTGTCCTTTCCTTTGAAAGTCCCCAGCATGACCAGAGCCTCAGAGATAGACTTGGGCTGCCTAAAATACACAAGAGCCAAATGCCAAATGCGAATCCAGTCATCAACAGAGAGACATACATCACTGTCATAGGATTGACGTATTTGAAAGCTGCATGCCCTCATTTCTCTCTGTTGACCTCCCTAGGAGGCTAGATCCTCCTCAGGTTACCAAGTAAACCTGGCATGTTTACCCCTTCTCAATGACACTGTATTTCTCTAGATACCTTAATGCAATCCATAGTGTCAGCATATTACCAACCTGGGAAACTTTTAGTCTCCTTCATCCACTTCTTAAAAGCAATCCTATGTCTCTCATTTTCTCAAGTTGGGGTGCATATCCTGGTAACCCCCAAACAATGTGATGTAACTATACACCACTCACCTGATCTTATTTTTATTTATTTATTTATGTTTTTTGTGAGATGGAGTCTTGTTCTGTTGCCCAAGCTGGAGTGCATTGGCGCAATCTCGGCTCACTGCAACCTCCGCCTCCCAGGTTCAAGTGATTCTCCTGCCTCAGCCTCCCTAGTAGCTGGGATTACATGCACATGCCACCATGCCAGGCTAATTTTTGTATTTTTGTTAGAGATGAGGTTTCGTCATGTTGGCCAGGCTGGTCTTGAACTCCTGACCTCAAGTGATCTGCCCACCTCTGCCTCCCAAAGTGCTGGGATTACAGACGTGAGCCACCTCGCCTGGTCTCCATAATCTTATTTAATCTTATTTATGTTGTGAGACAACAACACTATGCAATAGATACTATTATCCCCATTTTACAAGTGAGGAAAGTGAGGCTCAGGGATGTTAAGGAACTTATTTAATGTTACACATTTGGTAGTAGGCGGTCAGAATTTAAGCCAGCTCCAAAGCCTGTGGTTTTATGTCCTGCAATATACACACCACCTCTTTGGCCTTTTCCTCAGGCAAGCTCCAAACCTGCTTTGCAAGCTATTATGTACAGACTTGTGACTGACTTGTTTTCCTGCTCCTGCACGTGGTTCATATGTCATGTGTCAACCTCATCATTATGATCACTATCATCTTCATCATTATTAACATTTGCTGAAAGCTGTCATGTTGCTAGGCAATTTAAGTTTAATTCCCCATGTGCAGCTTCTATCTGCATGCTTTTCCTTTAAATAATCACACTGCTAGGAATATAGTACTTCTTTTTGAAAGTATGACACCACAAGCAACTGTTAAGGTATTTGTTTTAGTGCTGGAAGCTGGAGAGAACAACCATTTTGCTCAGTTATTCACCATGCACAATTGGTCCTCTGGTTTCACCCTTCATGCTTGATGCCTTCAAAGATCAAGATAAATCCTTTTAGCCAAAATAAAAATAAATCCAAAGGAACTTAATCTGTGGGCCTATTACTGCTCAGTGTTGAATGACTGTGCTTTTATTCTAGTCAGATTTCTTTTAAAATTTTAAAATGTGGCTGGGCGCGATGGCTCACTCCTGTAGTCGCAGCACTTTGGGAGGCTGAGACGAGCAGATCACCTGAGGTCAGGAGTTTGAGACCAGCCTGGCCAACATAGTGAAACCCTGTCTCTACTAAAAATACAAAAATTAGCCATGCGTGGTGGTGCATGCCTGTAATCCCAGCTACTCAGGAGGCCGAGGCTAAAGAATTGCTTGAACCCAGGAGGCGGAGGTTGCAGTTAGCCAAGATCATGCCACTGCACTCCAGCCTGGGTGACAAAGCAAGACTCTATCTCAAATAAATAAATAAAATTAATTAATTAATTTAATTAAATTTTAGAATGCTAAGATTTGTTATTGGAATTTACAGTTTTGCTGCCTAATCTTCAGATCATGGATTTTTATATCAGTCAGTAAATGAATGTAAAGGAAGACAGATTGTTTTGTATTTGAAGTGTGGTTAATATACTTACCAGTTTTGGTCACTTTGGGAATGTTATTTAACTTCAGAGTCTCAGTTAATCTCCCTATTACAATGGGTTACTCAACTTTTTGTTTGTTTGTTTTTTGGGTTTTGTTTTTTTTTTTTTTTGAGATGGAGTCTTGCTCTGTCGCCCAGGCTGGAGTGCAGTGGTGAGATCTCAGCTCAATGAAACCTCTGCCCCACAGGTTCAAGTGATTCTCCTGCCTCAGCCTCCTGAGTAGCTGGGATTACAGGTGGGCACCATCACAGCTGGCTAATTTTTGTATTTTTAGTAGAGACAGGGTTTCACCATGTTAGCTGGGCTGGTCTCAACTCTTGACTTCAGGTGATCCACCCTCCTTGGCCTCCCAAAGTGTTGGGATTACAGGCGTGAGCCACTGTGCCTGGCCAATGGGTTAATCAACTCTTAAAAGACTTTTTATTTTTTAGAGATAAATACTGAATAAAATGATATGATGGCCAGGAGTTTCTTCAAGTCATCCAAGTGTAGGGGAAAGTGGGTGGGTATACAGTTGAAACAAGACAATATACTGATCATGATCATGGCTGAAGTTGGGTGATGGGTACAAAGAGATTCTTATACTATTCTCCCTACTTTTCTATATGTTTGAAATTTTTCTATTTTTTCTTTTCTGTAAGAGATGGAGTCTTGCTCTGTCTCCCAGGCTGGAGTACAATGGCGCAATCTCAGCTCACTGTAACCTCCGCCTCTGGGGTTCAAGCGATTATTCTGCCTCAGCCTCCCAAGTAGCTGAGACTACAGGCACGTGCCACCATGCCTAGGTAATTTTTCGTATTTTTAGTAGAGACAGGGTTTCACCGTGTTAGCCAGGATGGTCTCAATCTCCTGACCTCGTGATCTGCCCACCTCGGCCTCCCAAAGTGCTGGGATTACAGGTGTGAGCCACCGCGCCCAGCTGCGCTTTCTCTAAATTAGCAGAGACAAATTTGGAGTCAGGCTGACTGAAGCTCTTACTTTTCAGTTGAGTAACTTGTTTGGTCTGCTCTATAACTAATGTGTCAACAATGCATGGAGTACTAGTTCAGGGTTAAGAACTGACTCTCTGGGAGGAGGAGGGGGGAAAGGTCTGATTTGTAATATTTGCAGGAGTAAATACTTCCACCATTGCCAATCTTGCCATGTCACTGAGTACAGAATTGGGAGATGTGCAGTTACTGCATACCATTACATACGATTTCTACCGTACAGATGCAGTAGATATAAGTAACCTCAAAACATAGATCACAGTGAAATGTAGCAAAAATAATTAAGAAGTGACGAGTTTTGATAATGTTTTTGCCTTTGTTCTTAATTTTTTTTTTTTTTTTTAAGACAAGGTCTGGCTCTGTCTCCCAGGCTGGAGTGCAGTGGCATGATCTCAGCTCACTGTAACCTCTGGGGCCCAGGCTCAAGCAATCCTCCTACCTCAGCCTCCTCAGTAGCTGGGACTACAGGCATGCACCACTATGCCTGACTAATTTTTGTATTTTTTGTACAGATGGGGTTTTGCCATGTTGCCCAGGCTGGTCTTGAACCCCTGGGCTGAAGCAATCTGCCCGCCTCAGCCTCCCAAAGTTCCGGGATAGCAGGCATGAGCCACTGTGCCTGCCACATAAGTTAATTCTTTTTTTAATTTTAATTTTAATTAATTTATTTTTGAGATAGGGTCTTGCTTGGTTGCCCAGACTGGAAAGGAGTGGTGCCATCATAGCTCACTGCAGCCTTGAACTCCTGGGCTCAAGAAATCCTCTTGTCTCAGCTTCCCGAATAGCTGGGACTACAGGTGCACACCACCTCGCCCAGCTAATTTTATTTTAATTTATTTTTACAGTAGAGACAGGGTCTTGCTATGTTGCCCAGGTTGGTGTTGAACTCCTGGGCTCAAGTAACCCTCCTGACTCGGCCTCCCAAAATGCTGGGAATCTAGCCATGAGCCGAGAAGCTTACTGTTAAAGAGATCCACTGTTCACTTTGTTGAGGGCAATCAAGAGGGAAAGTTTTTTACACAAGGAGGATTCCAGCCCTTTGTTAGAGCCAGCAATACAGCCTGAGAGGTGAAGGTTTAATATCCAAGGAAATGACTGAATCAGGATTCGATCAAGAACATCTTAGCACATCCTCAAGGTCCTATAGGTATTGAAAGTTCCAGTGTGCTGTGTGATAATGTGCTATTGAGAGAGAGAGAATAAAGACATGCCCAGAGCATAGGCTGTTTTCTTTGTGGTATGTCAGAGGACACAGCACTTCTTACATAAGAGGGCTAATAAACATATTTCAGATCCTACTTGTAGCATTTCTGAGCCATTCTGTCCTGGGCATCTTCTAAGATTTTACAGCTTGGAGAAACAGAGACAGTTCACTTAAGAGGTTTATCTTTCTGTCATGAACTATACATATTAAATCTGGATGGGTAGCAATTTAATCATTTCCCATCAAAGATGGCTGCATTCAAATGAAGCCTCTAAAGAGTATAAAATATATCATGATCATTTAAGAGTTTAAGAGTTTCAGTCTCTGAGTATGCATCCTTGAAGTAGCATTATATTTCAGCCTTAAAAATGTTCATATCCTTTGACTTTGTAAAATTCTGTATAAAGGAAAGAATCCCAAATATGTAAAAAGTTTTATGACAGCCAGACGCAGTGGCTCATGCCTGTAATCCCAGCACTTTGGGAGGCCAAGGTGGGTGGATAATTTAAGGTCAGGAGTTCAAGACCAGCCTGGTCAACATGATGAAACCCCATCTCCACTAAAGATACAAAAATTAGCTGGGCATGGTGGCAGGTGCCTGCAATCCCAGCTACTCGGGAGGTTGAGGCACAAGAATCACTTGAACCTGGGAGGCAGAGGTTGCTGTGAGCCAAGATCAAGCCATTGCACTCCAGCCTGAGCGACAGAGTGACACTACTCTGTCTCAAAAAAAGAAAAAAAAAAAAGAGTTGGCCGGGTGCAGTGGCTCACGCCTGTAATCCCAGCACTTTGGGAGGCCGAGGCGGGCAGATCACGAGGTCAGGAGTTCAAGAACAGCCTGGCCAAAATAGTGAAACCCCATCTCTACTAAAAATACAAAAAATTAGCTGGGCGTGGTGGCAGGTGCCTGTAATCCTAGCTGTTCAGGAGGCTGAGGCAGGAGAATCTCTTGAACCTGGGAGGCGGAGGTTGCAGTGAGCTGAGATCGCACCAGTGCACACCAGCTGGGGTGACAGTGCGAGATTCCGTCTCAAAAAAATAAATAAATAAAAAATAAAAATAAAAAAATAAAAAAAATGTTTTATGACAAAGTATTTACCAAAACATTATTTGTAACAGTAGAAAATTGGTAAAAACCTAAAGGTACAATAATAGAAGATATATTAATTATGGTATTTCAACCAGATGGGCTATTATGCAGGCATTTAAAAGGATGTTTCTGAATAATTTATAAACCCCTAGAAAAACACTTAATAATATAACATTGTTATTAAAAATTAAGACATAGGCTGGGTGCAGTGGCTCACATCTGTAATCCTAGCACTTTGGGAGGCTGAGGTGGGCAGATCACGTGAAGCCAAGGGTTTAAAACCAGCCTGATCAACATAGCAAGACCCTATCTCTATAAAAAATAAAAAATAAAATTAGCCAGGTGCAGTGGCGCATGCCTATAATCTCAGCTACCTGGGAGGCTGAGGCAGGAGGCTCACTTGAGTCAAGGAGGTCGAAGCTGCAGTGAGCTATGATGACACCATGGCACTCCAGCCTGGGCAACAGAGCAAGACATTGTCTCCTAAAACAAAACAAGGCTGAGTGCGGTGGCTTACGCCTGTAATCCCAACATTTTGGGAGCCAAGGCGGGTGGATCACCTGAGGTCAGGAGTTCAAGACCAGTCTGGCCAACATGGTGAAACTTCATCTCTACTAAAAATACAAAAATTAGCCAGGTGTAGTGGTGGGCACCTGTAATTCCAGCTACTCGGGAGGCTGAGGCAGGAGACTCCCTCAAAACGGGGAGGTGGAGGTTGCACTGCACTCTAGCCTAGGCGACAGAGCGAGACTCTGTCTCAAACAAAACAAAACAAAAAAACCTACAAAACATAAAATTGGATATACAATATGATTACAACACACACACACACACACATACGCCTAGGCTTAATTTTTTAAAAGCCAGGGGGAGGAAATAAACAAAAATGTTAATAGAGGTTACCTTTGATTATGAGAGAATACAAGAGGATTAGAATTATTTTCCCTCATTCTTTCCACATGTATTTTTCCAACTTTTTTTTAAAGAGCCTACTGTGTATTTTCCTGTTGTTTCTTCCCCTGTTTTATTGCCCTATGTAACTCTTAGAGCCCCAGGCAGCAGTGGCACAGCAGCTGTGCTGTGGAAGGATTAGTATAATACCAAAGGAATGGAGGCTGGAACTCACCATCTTAAGAACCCAAAGAGGACTCATCCAAAGCTAATGTCAGACAATGTTTCTCATGTGAACTTTTAATTTGCTTAGAATTTGTAAAAGTTACAGAAGTCCCTAAATGACAACTAAGTAGCAGGCTTAGAAAACAACCTATCCACATTAAAGGAGCCTAAGGACAGAGCTCCAAGATCAGAGCATCTCCAGGAAAACATGAACTGTCTGATATGTTTGACTCCAAAAGCCTGCAATGAGAAGCTGTTGGAGTTTATGGGAAGAATTAACAACAGATATACAGAAAATTAAGCCAGGCGTGGTGGCTCACGCCTGTAATCCCAACACTCTGGGAGACTGAGGCGGGTGGATTGCCTGAGGTCAGGAGTTCAAGACCAGCCTGGCCAACATAGTGAAACCCTGTCTCTACTAAAAATACAAAAAATTAGCTGAGCGTGGTTGCGGGTGCCTGTAATCCCAGCTACTCGGGACGCTGAGACAGGAGAATCGCTTGATCCCGAGGGGCAGAGGTTGCAGTGAGCCGAGATTGTGGCACTGCACTCCAGCCTGGGCGACAAGAGCGAAACTCCATCTCCAAAAAAAAAGAAAAAAAAAGAAAAAGAAAAGGAAAGAAAATTAAGCAAATTTTAAAATGAAGCAATTATTAAATCTGGAGAAAAACAAAAGTTAAGGAAACATAATTTATGTACGATACATGGCTCAGTAGTAAATGATACTTAGTCATATTGAATTAAGTAAACATGTTTACATAACTATATTGGAAAAAAGGGAGGAGTGGAACAGAGTGATTGAAGGATGCTAAATCTTTTCCTGCCATAATTACAAAGTAATTATAATTCTAGAAGATAAATTAAGAAATGACACTACTAGGCCGGGCGCAGTGGCTCACACCTGTAATCCCAGCACTTTGGGAGGTCGTGGCAGGTGGAAACCCCGTTTCTACTAAAAATGCAAAAAGTAGCTGGGTGTGGTGGTGCATGCCTGTAGTCCCAGCTACTCGGGAGGCTGAAGCATGAGTATCACTTGAACCCTGAAGGCAAAGGTTGCAATGAGCCAAGATCACACCACTGCACACCAGCCTAGGTGACAGAGTGAGACTTTGTCTCAAAAAATAAAAAATAAAATAGGCTGGACGCAGTGGCTCATGCCTGTAATCCCAAAAGTTTGGGAGGCCAAGGCTGGTGGATCACTTGAGGCCGGGAGTTCCAGACCAGCCTGGCCAACATGGTGAAACTCTGTCTCTACTAAAAACACAACAATTAGTTAGGCATGGTGGCGCATGCTTGTGATCCCAGCTACTTGGGAGGCTGAGCCAGGAGAATTGCTTGAACCTGAGAAGTGGAGGTGGCAGTGAGCCGAGATCATACCACTGCACTCTAGCCTGGGCGACAGAGCGGGACTCTGTCTCAAAACATATATATATAAAATAAAATAATATGATTAGCATATTACTTAAGAATGTGGGTTCATGGACCAGAAGAACTAAAAGTGTTGAAAATGGCTGTCTGTAGGGAGCAGGACTGAAGGACAAAGAGGATAGGATAGGGCTGAGGACATTACAAACCTTGTAGAAATGCATTATTTGACTTTTTAACCTTATGCAGATTTCATGTTGATTAAAAAAGAAACCACAAAACCACAATGAGATACCACCTGACACCCATTAGTATGGCTACTATAAAAAGAAAGAAAATAGAAAATAGTAAGTTTTGATTAGGATGTGGAAAAATTGGAACCCTTATTTTTGGCTGGTGGAAATGTAAAATGGTGCAGCCACTATGGAACACAGTATAGTGGTTCCTCAAAATATTAAAAATAGAATTACTATACAATCTAGCAATTCCACTTCTGGGTATATACCCAAAAGAACTGAAAACAAGGTCTCAAAAAAAAAGTTTTTATATATCCATGTTCATAGCAGCATTATTCATAATAGCCAAAAGATGGAAGACAACCAAGTGTCCACCAATAGGTAAATGGATAAACAAAGTGTGGTATACATATGCAATGGAATATTATTTAGCCTTAAAAAAGAAAGAAATTCTGACACATGCTACAACATGGATGAACCTTGAGGACATAATGCTAAGTGAAATAAGCCAGTCACAAAAAGGCAAATACTGTATGATTCCACTTATGTGAAGTACCTAGAGTAGTCAAATCAATAGAGACAGAAAGTAGAATTGTGGTTGCCAGGGACTAGGTGGGAGGGGAAAGTGGGAGTTATTTAAAGGGTACAGACTTTCAGTTTCACAAGATGAAAAGAGTTCTGGAGATGGATGGTGGTGATGGTTGTGCAATGATATGAATGTCCTTAATATCACTGAACTGTATACTTAAAAACGATCAAGATGGTAATTTTTATGTTATGTTTTATCACCTTTTTTTTGTTTGTTTTTTGAGACAGTCTCATTCTGTTGCCTAGGCTGGAGTGGAGTGGCATGATCTCTGCTCACTGCAACCTCCTCCTCCCAGGTTTAAGTGATTCTCCTGCCTCAGCCTCCTGAGTAGCTGTGATTACAGGCACGTGCCACCACGCCCAGCTAATTTTTGTATTTTTAGTAGAGATGGGGTTTTGCCATGTTGGCCAGGCTGGTCTCGAACTCCTGACCTCTGGTGATCTGCTCATCTCAACCTCCCAAAGTGCTGAGATTAACAGGCATGAGCCACCATGCCTGGCCCATAAATGGGTAAATTTAAGCTGAGTCTTCAGCCTCAATAATGTTTACACAAATTGACATTCTGTGCCTTGAAAAGGACTCAAAAAAGTGAAAGTTTTCTACTGTGACCTGTCTCAACTTCAGATTTATGCCCTAAAGTCTCAGAGAGGAAACAGCTGCTCAGGGATTCCAAAGGAAGGCGGAAATACAATACTTCGGAAATTAGACGGCATTTTCTTTGAAAAAGGAATCTCTTTGCCTGAACCTCCCATTTTTGTTTGTTATTTTTCTTTCTTTTGTTTTGTTTTGAATTTTTTGTTTTGCCTTTAATCAACATGGACCTGGCTCCCTCTGCTGGAGCTAAAGTAAAATGCTGCTTTAAAAATCAATTCGGGGCCAGATGCCTTGGCTCAGGCCTGTAGTCCCAGCACTTTGGGAGGCCGAGGGGGGCGGATCACTTGAGCCCTGGGACCAACGTGGGCAACATGGCAAAACCCTGTCTTTGCAAAATACAAAAATTCACCAGATGTGGTGGTGCGTGTCTGTAGTCTCGGCTACTCGGGAGGCTAAGGCAGGAGGATTTCCTGAACCGGGGAGGCAGAGGCTGCAGTGAGCAGAGACGGCATCATTGCACTCCAGCCTGGGAGACAGGAGTGAAACCCTGTCTCAAAGAAAAAAAAAATTAGCTGTACACGTGAGTCCTAGCTACTTGGGAGGCTGTGGTAGGAGGATTGCTTGAGCCCAGGAGATTGAGACCAGCCTGGGCAAGATGAAGAGACCCCCATCTCTACAAAAAAAGTTTTTAAAAAATAGCTGTGTGTGGTGGCAACTGCCTATGGTCCCAGTTACTCAGGAAGCTGAGGCAAGAAGATCCCTTGAGCCCAGGAGTTGAGGCTGCAGTGAGCTATGATCTGGCCACTGCACTCCAGCCTGGGCGAGAGAGCGAGACACCATCTTGCTCTGGTGATTCATTACCATTGAATCTCTTGAATTATATCAATAATCACTTCGGTACTGAATGTCTCCTGTGTGTATAGCAATACTCAGGGCCCCGGAGGAGGCCAAGAACTGCCATGTTTCTCCCCTCAAGATCTGTGGGTTTTTTGTTTTGTGTTGTTTTTGAGTCAGAGTCTTGCTCTGTCACCCAGGCTGGAGTGCAGTGGCACGATCTCGGCTCACTGCAACCTCCGCCTCCCAGGTTCAAGTGATCTTCCCGCCTCAGCCTCCCAAGCAGCTGGGATTACAAGCATGCACCACCACACCTGGCTAATTTTTGTATTTTTTTAGTAGATACTGGGTTTCACCATGTTGGCCAGGCTGGTCTCGAACTCCTGACCTCAGGTGATCCACCTGCCTCAGCCTCCCAAGCAGCTGGGATTACAAGCATGCACCACCACACCTGGCTAATTTTTGTATTTTTTTAGTAGATACTGGGTTTCACCATGTTGGCCAGGCTGGTCTCGAACTCCTGACCTCAGGTGATCCACCTGCCTCAGCCTCCCAAAGTGCTGGGATTACAGGTGTAAGCCACCATGCCCAGCCATGGATCTGGGTTTTTTTTGTTTTGTTTTTTTCACGCTTAATTCACTTTATTTTTCTTGTATAAAAACCCTATGTTGTAGCCACAGCTGGAGCCTGAGTCCGCTGCACGGAGACTGGTGTGGGTCTTGACGAGGTGGTCAGTGAATTCCTGATAGGGAGACTTGGTAAATACAGTCTCCTTCCAGAGGTCGGGGGTCAGGTAGCTGTAGGTCTTAGAAACGGCATCAAAGGTGGCCTTGGCGAAGTTGTCCAGGGTGACAGTGCAGCCCCGGGCTGAGGTGTAGCAGTCATCGATACCAGCCATCATGAGCAGCTTCTTGGGCACAGGTGCGGAGACGATGCCAGTGCCCCTGGGTACAGGGATGAGGCGCACCAGCACAGAGCCGCAGCGGCCTGTCACCTTGCAAGGTACGGTGTGGGGCTTGCCGATCTTGTTCCCCCAGTAGCCTCTGCGCACCGGGACAATGGAGAGCTTGGCCAGGATGATGGCCCCACGGATGGCGGTGGCCACCTCCTTGGAGCACTTAACACCCAGACCGACGTGGCCTATGTAGTCTCCGACAGCAGCAAATGCCTTGAACCTGGTGCGCTGGCCGGCACGGGTCTGCTTCTGCACTGGCATAATCTTCAAAACCTCATCCTTGAGAGAAGCCCCCAGGAAAAAGTCAATGATCTCTGATTCCTTAATGGGCAGGGAGAAGAGATAGATCTCCTCCAGGGACTTGATCTTCATGTCCTTGACCAAGCGGCCCAACTTGGTGACAGGCATCCACTCCTTATCCTTGGCCTTGCCTCTGCGAGCTCCGCGGCCCCGGCCCCGGCCCCGGCCCCGGCCCCGTCCACGGCAGCTACACCGGCCCCGGATGCCACTGCCGAAACCTCCGCGGAAGCCACCGCAGTTCCCCATTCCAGGGCCACCAGGGCCTCCGGGCCCCCGCGCTGCACCGGCGTCATGCCATTTCGTGTTTTCTCGGAGAAGATGCGGACCTGGGGTTTTTAAGGGAACATGGATGCTGTATACAGTGATTAGCATGGTGTCTAACATATAGTAAATCCTCTGTAAATGTTCACTTACTCTACTGAGTGCGGCTTCTGTTCAGGGCTAGAATCTCTTATCTAGGCCTGCCGGAACATTTTTTTTTCAGATAGATTCCTCCTGGCCTCTGCTAAATTCTCAATACCATGAGAACAGGAACAAAGTCTTATTCATGCTCCATCCCTAGTTCTTAGGATACCTGGCACATGAAACACACTCAAACATTTTGTTGAGTTAATGATGTCTCAAGGAAACTCACTCTACCCTTTGCTTGCTCCCATTGTTTAAAAAAGGGAGGTGACTGGCCAGGTGCGGTGGCTCACGCCTGTAATCCCAGAACTTTGGGAAGCCGGGGCGGGCAGATCACCTGAGGTCAGGAGTTCGAGACCAGCCTGACCAACATGGAGAAACCCCGTCTCTACTAAAAACACAAAAAATTAACCAGGTGTGGGGGCGGGTGCCTGTAGTCCCAGCTACTTGGGAGGCTGAGGCAGGAGAATGGTGTGAACCCAGGAGGCGGAGCTTGCAGTGAGCTGAGATTGTGTCACTGCACTCCAGCCTGGGTGACAGAGCAAGACTCCATCTGAGAAAAAAAAAAAAAAAAAAGGGAGGTGACGCCAGGTATAGTGGCTCATGCCTGTAATTCTAGCACTTTGGGAGACTGAGCTGTGATCGTGCCGCTATACTCCAGCCTGGGTGACAGAGTGAGACCCTATCTCAACAACAACAACAACAAAAAGGAGGTGAAATACATCTTCCTATGATGTATTTTGCCTAATCTTAGTGGTTCTCAATAAATGTAAGTTCCCTTTCTACCTCCCCTTCTTGTCCTTCTATCATTGCCCTTTTCTTCTACCTTTTTCTTCTTCTTCTTCATTTTTTTTTCTTTTTTTTTTTTGAGACAGAGTCTTGCTCTGTCGCCCAGGCTGGAGTGCAGTGGTGCGATCTAGGCTTACTGCAACCTCTGCTTCCCGGGTTCAAGTGATTCTCCTGCCTCAGCCTCCTGAGTAGCTGGGACTCCAGGCATGCACCACCACGCTCAGCTAATTTTCGTATTTTTAGTAGAGATGAGGTTTCGCCATGTTGCCCAGGCTGGTCTCGAACTCCTGGCCTCAAGTGATCAGCCCACTTTGGCCTCCAAAAGTGCTGGAATTACAGGCCTGAGCCACCGCACCTGGCCTCTTCTACCCTCCTCTATTCAATTACTGGAGGCCTGCAAATTAAACTGACAAAAGAAAAATTAATAAGAGTTCATGCATGCAATGCATGTATGTGTGGGAATGCTCAGTGATGAGTAACTCAAAAAGGTGGCTAGAATTTGTGGCTTATGGCTGGGCACGGTGGCACATGCCTGTAATCCCAGAACTTTGGGAGGCCGAGATGAGTGGATCACTTGAGGTCAGGAGTTCGAGAGCAGTCTGGCCAACATGGTGAAACCCCTCTACTAAAAATACAAAAATTTGCCAGGCATGGTGGCACATGCCTGTAGTCCCAGCTACTCGGGAGGTTGAGGTTGGAGAATTGCTTCAACCCAGGAGGTGGAAGTCGAAGTGAGCCGAGATCACACCATTGCACTCCAGCCTGGGTGACAGAGCAAGACTCTGTCTCAAAAAAAAAAAAAAAAAAAAAATTTGTGGCTGTATCTAACAGTAGGGGAAGGAGGAGGAAGAAAAGAGTCCCATGGGAAGGACAAATAGGTTTTAGGTTTTTAAAGGAAATACAAGTGGGTTTTTTTTTTTTTTTTTGAGACAGAGTCTTGCTCTGTCGCTCAGGCTGGAGTGCAGTGGTGCGATCTCAACTCACTGCAAGCTCCACCTCCCAGGTTCAAGCGATTCTCCTGCCTCAGCCTCCTGAGTAGCTGGGATTACAGGCACACGCCACCATGCCTGGCTAATTTTTGTATTTTTAGTAGAGACTGGGTTTCACCATGTTGGTCAGGCTAGTCTCGAACTCCTGAACTTGTGATCCGCCCGCCTAGGGCTCCCAAAGTGCTGGGATTACAGGTGTGAGCCACCACACCCAGCCACAAGTGGGTTTTTAAGAGAACAAATGAGAGCTAAAGTTTGTGATAATATTTGGCCACATAACTATGAGTGGTCTTTCTGCCTTCTTCAAGGCCGTAAAACTTCCCTGGAGGGAGAATTCATGATACCTCATTTCTCAGAAGTTGCTGCTTTTGGTCACATAAGGGAAGCTCCAAGAAGGATTCTTTATGAATCTATTGAATCTCAAATGTGTTCTGCTTACAATAATCTTTATACTAACTCTGGAGTTCTGAGTTAGCATAACGGTTCTTGCACCCTCATGAATATGAGACTATTTAAATCCCCTGCTGATATCCAGATTCTACTGCCTGTACCTTCAGTGTTCCTCTAATAATCTATTAGCCAAATAATTTAAAACTTAAAAGTAATTGGGGAAATCCATCTTGAAACACGAAACAAAGAGGTATTGAGGGCTTTAAATGTGCTGAGTGACTAGGTTCAGACCAGATAGGAGTAAATTCAGGAGTTTTGAAAAGGGAATATTCCTGAGAGTACAGAAGAGTTAGAAGAGGTTTTCTGTAGTTCATAGGCTCAACAATTTATTCACGCATCTGAAGACCTGGATTGCTGGGAACAGTGGCTCATGCCTTAATCCCAGCTACTCAAGAGGTTAAGGCAAGAGGATGGTTGAGGCCAGGAGATAAAGACCAGCCTGAGGCTGGGTATGGTGGCTCACACCTGTAATCCCAGCACTTTGTGAGGCCGAGGCAGGTGGATCACGAGGTCAGGAGTTTGAGACGAGCCTGGCCAACATGGTGAAACCCCTTCTCTACTAAAAATATAAAAATTAGCTGGGCATGGTGGCAGGTGCCTGTAGTCCCAGCTACTCATGAGGCTGAAGCAGGAGAATCACTTGAACCTGGGAGGTGGAGCATGAAGTGAGCTGAGGTCATGCCACTGCACTCCAGGCTGGGCAACAGAGCAAGACTCTGTCTTGGGGAAAAAAAAAAAAAAAACCAGCCTGAGCCGCACAGTGAGACCCTGTCTCTTAACAACAACAAAAAAGCAAACAACATGGTACTTACCCTCATGGAGTTCACCCTCTAGTTGAGTAGACATATAACTACCAAAGGAATTAATAAGAAAATGATGACAGAATATAGCGAAGAAAGTAAGCAAGGTGCTGTTTATATATGAGGTAGGGCGGGCAGGGGACAAGAGTCAGCTTTAGAGAGGATGAGGGTCAGGAAGTCTCTCTGTGTAGTTGGCAAGGAACTGATAAGAAGTCTGTCAGGAAAGAACATTCCATTCTGACAGAGCAGCTAGGGCTGAGGCCCTTGGAGGAAGATTTGGCAACGAGGAGAGGAAGGAACAGGGAATAGCTTAAGAAAAAGCAAGGGTGGGAGCAGTCTGCAGCATGGGTTGGAGGAGAGAAGCAGTGGAGTATAAAGAAAGAAACAAGGCTGGGTGCAGTGGCTCATGCCTGTAATCCCAGCACTTTGGGAGGCCGAGGCGGGAAAATCACCTGAGGTCGGGAGTTCGGCACCAGCCTAACCAACATGGAGAAACCCCATCTCTAATAAAAATACAAAATTAGCCAGGCACGGTGGCGCGTGCCTGTAATCCCAGCTACTCGGGAGGTTGAGGCAGGAGAATCACTTGAACCCAGGAGGTGGAGGTTGCAGTGAGCCGAGATTACACCATTGCACTCCAGCCTGGGCAACAAGAGCAAAATTCTGTCTCCAAAAAAAAAAAAAAAAAAGCCAGGCACGGTGGCTCACACCTGTAATCCCTGTAATCCCAACACTTTGGGAGGCTGAGGCAGGCAGATCATGAGGTCAGGAATTGGAGAGCAGCCTGACCAACATGGCAAAACCCCGTCTCTACCAAAAATACAAAAATTAGCCAGGCATGGTGGTGCATGCCTGTAATCTCAGCTACTCAAGAGGCTGAGGCAGGAGAATTGCTTGAACCTGGGAGGCGGAGGTTGCAGTGAGCCGAGATTGTGCCACTGCACTCCAGCCTGGCAACAGAGTGAGACTCCATTTCAAAAAAAAAAAAAAAATTAGCTGGGCGTGGTGGCACATGCCTGTAGTCCCAGCTACTTGGGAGACTGAGGCAGGAGAATCGCTTGAACCTGGGAGGTGGAGGTTGCAGTGAGCCGAGATTGCGCCACTGCACTCGAGCCTGGCAACAGAGCAAGACTCTGTCTCAAAAAGAAAAAAAAAAAGAAAAGAAACATGAATTCCAATGCAAAACTTTTCATGAAAAATATACAATAATAGTGTTTAAGGGAACATGTATTTCAACATCTTTTGTTATTCGAAATATTTGAGCATTACTTTAAGCATATATATGTAAGTACATGCTCAAACATAATTCCTATGTTTCTAAAGTCTTTGAAGCAATTTATAGAAATATAACATGAAATAATGGGTTAAGTAATTGGTGTGGAGGAAAGAAGTAAAGGCAAGGAGAAGGAAAATAAGCTAAAACCAACTGTTATGATGACACACAAAAGTGCATATTATATAGTTCTAGACAACAGCTAGACCTGGGCCGTAAATTTGATTCTGAGCTTCCAGGGTCAAAGCCCATAGGGAAATCTGAACAATGATGAAATTTACTTTCCCTTTGATAAAAATAAAGGAGCTCATTTTTTTTTTTTTTTTTTTTTTTTGGGACAGAGTCTTGCTCTGTCACCCAGGATGGAGTGCAGTGGCACGATCTTGGCTCACTGCAAGCTCTGCCTCTCAGGTTCACGCCATTCTCCTGCCTCGGCCTCCCGAGTAGCTGGGACTACAGGTGCCCACCACCACACCCAGCTAATTTTTTGTATTTTTAGTAGAGATGGTGTTTTACCGCGTTAGCCAGGATGGTCTCAATCTCCTGACCTCATGCTCTGCCCGCCTCGGCCTCCCAAAGTGCTGGGATTATAGGTGTGAGCCACTGCGCCCAACCAAAATGAAGTCGCTCTTAAGAGAAATATAGCTTCCTGGTAATAAGATCCAAGAGAAATTTTCCCTAATTATGAGTCACTCTATAACATAGTGGTCAAAGTCCTCAACAATATCCTTACAATAACTACAACAGCAAGATTCCTAGGGCCATCTCTTACAACCAGCTTTGGTGTGTAAAACCAAAATGCAATTCAGCACAAGCAATTCTACAAGAGACAGGGGCAATCCAGCTACATAGCTTATTCTAATAGTCATAAATAAGGGAAAACATTTAGATTGTTTAGAGAAGTGGATAGATTACTTATCCTTCAAGTAACCCCCAATGAGTATTATTTTTTTTCACTTGAGTTTTTGATAAAGTGCAGAGAAAGTTTGAAGTTATTTTTCTGGTAAGAAACTAGAATGGAAATGATTTTGCTGCTGAGTAATAGTTGATTTAGCACTCAATGGGGCTGAAGGTAGGACTGACATTCTTTCAGAGCAATGAGGCATCTAACAGTGCAATAGCCCAAAAAGAAGGCCATCCCACTGCCATTTGGAAATAGGCCTAAGAAGGTACATGTGCAAAGACAAGACTTTCTTCAGAAAGTAGATCTGGACTCACTTAAACACATGGACAAGTGATGTCTCAGGCCCCAAAGTTCTTCCACATAAATGTAGTCAAGATCATTCCAGCTCCCAGAAGTCAAGAGAATATCTTAATAAATTAGCTAAGAAATTTACTTACCAGATAAGTGCATTATTTGTATGCTATATAAATTTTTTGACAATAAATCAAAATACTGGAGAACAGTTACCAAAAACAGTATTTGAATATAAAAAGAGTTGTTCTCAAGCCATGTTTTCTGACAATAATTATACAGAAGGACTGGATGGTAATAATACCATATCTACAACATAAAAATAAAGGACTTCTCCTTCTTAACAAAAGACCATGAACTAAGCTCATTTAAAAGTTGTTTCAGTTTGTTAAGGAGCACCTTTTGAAAAAAAAAGGGAAGCTCTCTGCTTGAACCAATAAAGTTGTCTGATCTGCTGGCATGACAAATACTGGCTAGCTGGTTACCAAACCATTTTTTTCCCCTGTTGGACCACAGTTCAGCTACATTTCCCAGCTTCCCTTTTAGTTAGTCATGGGCAAGTAGTTCTGACCAGTGGAATCTGATGCATTTAACCTTCAAATGAAGGTGCAAGAAACCTCAGAGTGATGCTGATATACTGAAGACAGCAGACTTTCATCATTCTGAGTTTCTCAACACCCAACCTCATATTGGGCTTATGTGGAGAGAAATACACTCCTATTGTGTTAAGCCATTGAGGTTTCAAAGTTTATTTTTACAGCAGCTAGCATAAAGTCAATATAGCATTTAACTAATACAGTCAAGAATTATACTTCTAGGACAGGTGCAGTGGCTCATGCCTGTAATCCCAGTACTTAGGGAGGCCGAGGCGGGTTGATCACCTGAGGTCAGGAGCTCGAGACCAGCCTGGCCAACATGGCAAAAAAAAAAAAAAAAAAAAAAATTGGCTGGGCGTGCTGGTGGGCACCTGTAATCCCAGCTACTGGGGAGGCTGAGGCTGAGGCAGGGAGAATTGCTTGAACCCGGGAGGCGGAGGTTGCAGTGAGTTGAGATTGTGCCACTGTACTCCAGCTTAGGTGACAGACTGAGACTCTGTCTCGAAAAACAAAACAAAAGAATATACTTCTTACATTTCAACTGCTCTGTACAAAAAAAGTATTTTAAAAAAGAAAAAAAGAATATACTTCTACTCTATCTTAGAATAAATGTCTTTTTTTTTTTTTCCCTGGCTGCTGGGTGACATGTAGGCCCAAATAAGTGTCATTTTTTAAAAAATAATATACTTCTACCTCTCTGCACTTCGGTTTCCTTGCTTGTAAAATGAAAATATTAACAGCACTTACTTCATAAGTTTGCTCTAGGAATTAAATATGTTAATGCATGTAAAGTACTGTACTTCTAACAGTGCCTGACAAATAGTAACCATTCCATTCATGTTAACTACCATTGTTATTATTACAAATCTTCCTAGTGGTATTAAGATTTAGCTTCCATGTAAGAATATCCCAATTTTTTTCTAACTCATTCAGACTGCAATTACAAATGATGTCACATTTATGTTTCTATTTGCATAGTGCTGATCCATGCCTCCATCACTGTAGAGCTTCAGTACATTTCTCAGCACCTTGGGTTGTCTCAGACATGCTCTGAAATTGTTCTTCTTCTCCGACCTCCATATTGTTGTCAGCCCACCATGTTTGAAGCTGTGGGGGCAGAACTGGGGGCAGAATGAGGAGAGCTTGCTACCATGAGTGTGCTGATCCCGCCCAGGGATCCTGCCCGGGGATCCTGCCTCTCATTTGTCCCAAAGCTGCAGACACTCAGGATGCCAAAATAGACTTCTATCCACTTGTAACTGTTTTTTTTTTCTCCAAATTTGCTTTAACTTCGGAATTTTGTGTAATAATTTACTTCATTTGGGGAAATGTTAGAAACACATCTAAAAGATTATCTCAGATATCACAGAAACAAATTTTACTTCATTTATTTTTTCATTGTCCTTTTTTTTTTTTTTTGAGACAGAGTTTCTCTCTTGTTGCCCAGGCTGGAGTGCAGTGGCGTGATCTCAGCTCACTGCAACCTCTGCCTTCTTTTTGTGCTATCACACTGCATTCTCCTGCCTCAGCCTCCTAAGTAGCTGGATTACAGGCATGTGCCACCACGCCAGGCTAATTTTGTATTTTTAGTAGAGGTGGGGTTTTACCATGTTAGTCAGGCTGGTCTCAAACTCCTGACCCACTCAGAGGCCGAGGTGATCCACTCGCCTCAGCCTCCCAAAGTGCTGGGATTACAGGCGTGAGCCACCGCACCTGGTCACTCATTGTCCTTTTTCAATCATCAGGCTTATGGGAAGGGGTGACCAGTTCACACCACTGAATCCCTCTTACCAGTAATTCCTGGTCAATTCCCTGCGTCTACTTCTTGTCCATACACTGGGTCACTACCGTATACCCAGAAACTGCTCCCAGGCTTGGTAGCAGGGAATAATAACCTGGGGGTATATAGATCTATAGATCTGTCTCCACCAAAACTCCCTTCCCCAAAGAAATCCATGGATGGAATTCAAGAGGCCTATGAATTTGAATGGGAAGGAAAATATATCATGTCTTTATTTTCCCTAATCTCAAATAGAAACTTAGCAATTCCTTCCCTTACTAATGTACGCCACAAGTCATAGCAGTACTAGCTGTATCTGTGACTTTGTCCCTAACGGATATCCCAGATATTTCTTTTCTTTTTCTTTTTTTTAAATGGAGTCTCGCTCTGTGGCCCAGGCTGGAGTGCAGTGTTATGATCTCAGCTCACTGCAACCTCCCCCTCCTGGGTTCAAGCGATTCTCCTGCCTCAGCCTCCTGAGTAGCTGGGATTACAGGCATGCACCACCACACCTGGCTAATTTTTTATATTTTTGGTAGAGATGGGGTTTCACCATGTTGGCCAGGCTGGTCTCGAACTCCTGACCTCAAATGATCTGCCTGCCTTGGTCTCTCAAAGTGCTGGGATTACAGGCATGAGCCACTGTGCCCGACCACATCCCAGATATTTCTATGTCACATTATTGCAGTTAAAAGTATCTTGAAATATCATTTGTGTTCATACTGCTATGAAATTATGGTAGTCATTAGACTGCCATTAGATCTTTTTAATATATCAACAAAAAGCATGTATATTATATCCCACATGGTGATTTAATATTTTGAGAACTGTATTTCACTATAATAGGTTTCCAATTCTATTTTAGCTTTGTATGTAAAAACATTATTCTGAGTAGGGGGTCTACAGACTCCCTGACTACCAAAACGGTACATGGCATAAAAAAGGAAAACCACTGGAATTTGGACTCGATTGGATTTGACAGTTAGCTCCACAGCCCCATGTATTTTTCCTTATTTACTCTCCTTTGTAGTCCCAAAGGACTAAAGTGGTGACAAACATTCAGACCCACTGACATGCATTCCCCAAGGAAGCATGGTAAGATGATTAAAAGCTCAGACATTGGAGTCAGCCTGCCCGGCTCTACAACTCATTAACCATGTGACCCAGGCAAGTTACTTAACTTCTCTGTACCTCATATCTGTTAAGTGGGAATTAGAATTGTCTCTCATAAGGTTGTTCTGAAGGTTAAATGAGTTAATCTATTAAATGTTGGTTGGGCACAGTGGCTCATGCCTATAATCCCAGCACTTTGGGAGGCTGAGGCGGGCAGATCACTTGAGTCCAGGAGTTCAGGACCAGCCTGGGCAACATGGCAAAACTCCGTCTCTATAAAAAATACAAATATTAGCTGGGTGTGCTGGTGCGTACCTGTAGTCACAGATACTTGGGAGGCTAAGGTGGGAGGATCACTTGAGCCTGGGGAGGTCAAGGCTGCAGTAAGCCGTGATCATGCCACTGCACTTTAGCCTGGGGAAAAGAGTGAGACCTTGTCTTAAAATAACATAACATAACATAACATAACATAACATAACATAACATAAAAAATAAAATAAAATAAAGTAAAATAAAATAAAATAATAAAGTAAAATAAAATAAAACAAAATAAAGTAACATAAAATATAAAATAAAATAAAATAAAATAAAATATCTAGCACATAGCAAGCTCTCAGCAAATGTTAGCTGCTCTTCCAAGTACCTATCACCTGTTTCTTTATGATATTTCTGGGGAGGGGAAGAGGAGGAGAGAAAAGAGTAGGTTGGCTATTCCTCTTGTGAGTCACAGCCTACACATCATACTTTAATGATGCACAAAATGGACATCCTTTTTAAAAGCACATCAAAGAAACAGTTGATAGTTCTTTGAAATTTTTCTAACTTAATTTTAGGTTTTATATAGTAACTCACAACTGAATTAAAAAAAATGATTCAGTGCAATACAAATGCTCCTCAGCACTGGTTTACAAAGCAGGGCTTCCACTGAAATAATATTAGTCTTTCATAATTCATGCTCAGGCCAGGTGCAGTGGCTCATGCCTCTAATCCCAACACTTTGGGAGGCCAAGCGGGGAGGATTGCTTGAGCCCAGAGGTTCGAGACCAACCTGGGCAATATGGTGAGACCTTGTCTCTAAAAAAATTATTTTAATTAGCCCAGTGTGGTGGAGTGCACCCGTAGTCCCAGCTACTCAAGAGGCTGAGATGGGAGGATTCCTTGAGCCCAGGAAGTTGAGGCTGCAGTGAGATGTGATAATACCACTATACTCCAGCCTAGGTGACAGAGTCAGATCCTGTCTCAAAAAAAAAAAAAAAATGTGACTTTCTATACAAGAGGAGATTCTTGGCTATGTTGTTTTAACTGAAGGGGAAAAGGTATTAAATATAAACGGAAGTAATTTCATTCATTCACTTAACAATTATTAGGCTCTCTGAGCCAAGCACTGCTCTAGATGCAAAGGAATTAATGGTGAACAAGACACTGTCATTGAGCTTACATTCTAGTGTGGGAAAAGAAATACCTAAAATAAATAAATAAGAAAAGTATCAGGAGGTAGTCAGTGCTTCACAGAGCATTAAAATAAAGTCATGCTATATATATAGGGACCAGGTGAGTATTTTAGACTGGGTGGTCAGCGAAATTCTCAGGAGGTAACATTTAACCAGAGATATGAAGGACAAAAAGGAGCCAGTCACATTCAAAGGGACAGCATTTCAGACAAGGGAATAGCTAGTGCAAAGTCATTAGAGCAGGAGTGAGCTTGCATATTCTTGGCTGTTTAGGAATAGAAAGAAGGCTGCTGTTGCTGGAACACAGTGGTCAAGGGGCAGAGTGATACAGGAGAGGTAAACTGGATCAGGTTTGTAAGGCTTTGGAAGCAAAGGGAAGGTTTATTCTAAGTGCAATGTAAAGCTACTAGTGAGTTCAACCGGTTGGTGAGGTGATGTGATTTACCTTTTATTATTTTTTTAAGAGACATGGTTTCCCTTTGTTGCCCAGGCTGGAGTGCAGTGGTCCAATCATAGCTCACTGCAGCCTCAAACTCATGAGTGCAATGAATCCTCCTTCCTCAGCCTTCTGTGTAGCTGGGAATATGGGAGTGCATCACCATGCCCAGCTATTTAAAAAAATTTTTTTTAGAGATGAGAGTCACTATGTTGCCCAGGCTAGTCTCAAACTTGGGCTCAGGTAATTCTCCCATCTCAGCCTTCTTGGCAGCTGTGATTTACAGCTGATTTATCATTTCATTTTATTTATTACATTAGAGACAGGGTCTCCTTCTTGTCGCCCAGGCTGAAGTGCAGTGGTGTGATCATCGCTCACTGCTGGTTCGAACTCCTGGGCTCAAGTGATCCTTCTGCCTCACCCTTCTGAGTAGCTGGGACTACAGGCATGCACCACCACACCTGGATAATTATTTTATTTTTTGTAGAGATGGGGTCTTGTTATGTTGCCGAAGCTGGTCTCAAACTCCTGGCCTCAAGTGATCATCCTGCCTCTGCCTCCCAAAGTGTTGGAGTTGCAGGCATGAGCCACCCACTCAGTGATTTACCATTTCAAATCATGCCAAAAATTGCATGGGGTACAAACTTAAGGGGTTAAGACTGGATGCAGGAAGACCAGTTAGATGGTGGCTTAGACTAGGATTACAGCAGTGAGATGGCAAGAAGGGTCAGGTTTGGCTTTAGGATGTATTTTGGAGATAGAGCCAGTAGGAACTATTGACTGGGATATGGGAGAATGAGAGGAATCAAGGATGACTCATGACCTTCTGGCCTATGTAACTGGGCTGATGGTGCCAATTATTTAGGTGGGTAAATATTGGGGGCGATGAGGGGATGGGAAAGTGGGGAACAGATATAGGGTGATAAATTGAGAGTTCTCAATTTGTGCTCACTTTGAGTTGCTTATCAAACATCCAAATGAGGCAGACAGTTGCACAAATCTAGAGTTCTGCAGAGGACAAGTCAGGGGCTGGAGATATAAATTTCAGAATGATTGACCTAGGAATGGTACTTAAAACCATGGATCTTGGTGAACTCACCTAGCTGAACCATAAAAATCAAAGAAAAAAAAAGAGGCTGGGTGCAGTGGCTCATGCCTCTAATCCTAGCACTTTGGGAGGCAAGGCGGGTGGATCACCTGAGGTCAGGAGATCAAAACGACCCTGGCCAACATGGCGAAACCCTGTCTCTACTAAAAATACAAAAATTAGCCAGGTATAGTGGCGCACGCCTGTAATCCCACCTGCTCGGGAGGCTGAGGAAAGAGAATCGTTTGAACCTGGGAGGTGGAGGTTGCGGTGAGCTGAGATCACGCCACTGCACTCCAGCCTGCGCGATGGGAGCGAGACTCTATCTCAAAAAAAAAAAAAAGCTGAAGATGAAGTCTTAGAGCTCTCCTACCTTTGGAGGTCTGACAGAAGGGAAGGAACTGATAAGAGACTAAGTGGTACACAGGGAGGTAGAAGGAAAACTAGGGGGATCTGGTGTCATAAAAGCCTACAGAACAAAGTGCTTCCAGGAAGGAATGGTCACTACAGTCAAACACTGCTGAGTGGTCTGGAAAGACGGGAACAGAGACTTGACTGGACTTGGGCAAAATGTGGGTCATTAGCAACTTGATGAGAGACATTTCAGTATACAGAGGATATAAAATCCCAATAGAGTAAGACGGTAGGGTCAGCAAGTACAGGTAGTTCTTCTGAGTTTCATTATAATAGGAAGCAGGGAAGAAGGCAGAAGCTGGAGAAGGTGTAAGATTAAGGGAGAGAGGGAAGTTACGTGTGTAAGGGTTAAAGGGAGAGAGACTGGGTGGGGAAGCTTCGAGAAGAGAAAACACAGACATCAACTTTTTTTTTTTAAAGATTTATTTTAAGTGATATTTTCACTGTGTACAGAATTTCAAGGTTGGCATTTGTTTACTTTTAGTACACTTGATCCTTGAACAATGAAGGCATTAGGAGAACTGACTCCTACACAGTTGAAAAATCTGTGTGTACCTTTTGGCTCCCTTAAAAAAAATTTTTTTTTTTTTTTTTTGAGACGTAGTCTCCTCTGTCACCCAGGCTGGAATGCAATGGTGCGATCTTGGCTCACTGCAACCTCCACCTCCCGGGTTCAAGCGATTCTCCTGCCTCAGCCTCCTGAGTAGCTGGGACTATAGGCATGCACCACCACACCCAGCTAATTTTTGTATTTTTAGTAGAGACGGGGTTTCACTATGTTGGTCAGGCTGGTCTCGAATTCCTGACCTTGTGATCCGCCTCGGCCCCCCAAAGTACTGTGATTACAGGCGTGAGCCACTGGCGCCCAGCCAACATCAACTTTAAAAACATAGACATAAACTTCATTTTTGTGCAGACTAAATATACTTCATACCAAAATTACCAAGCTCTCTTATGCTTCTTTTTTTATTTTACTTTAAGTTCTGGGATACAGATGCAGAACGTGCAGGTTTGTTACACAGGTATACATTTGCCATGGTGGTTTGCTGCACCTACTTCTTTCTTTTTTAATTTGAAAGTAATACATGCCCATGGTAACAAAGTCAACCTGTACAACAGGAGTATATAGTAAAAAGGCTCCCTCCTATTGCTGACCCTCAGGCTCCCAGTTCCTCTTTATATACGTAGCCACTATTACCAGTTTCTTGTGTATATTTCCAGAGATATCCTATGCTATTACAACACATTCCATTTTTTAACATAAATCTGGCATGCCATAGATTACTTGGCAACTTGCCCTTTTCCCTTAATAAAATATATTGGAGATTATTCCACATTGGAAAATATTCTTATCAGTACATCTTTTTAACAACTGCATAGTATTCCATTTTATGATATACCATAACCTATTTACCCATTCCCTATTGATGAGCATTTAGTTGTTTTCACTCTTTTCCCATCACATGATTTTTATGGTGTGGGGACAAGAGTGACTGTATTTTAGATGCTAATCTGCCATGTGACTCCTGACTAACCCCCGTCCAGGAATACCTCCAAGATGTCTAGTTATTACTCTTTATGTAGAAACACCTATTCACTGTAAATTTTGTCTTTCCTTCAAAACCACCCCTGATGTCATTGCATAAATCACAGGCTGTGAGGTCCATAACCATCTACACATTTCTCCCAGAGCACGTACGATTCAAAATATAAGCCCTGGATCAGGGGGTTTGTGGTGTGAAGATCTACCTGTCTTGTGGCCACCGAAGACCATACTTTTGTCTGTAAGCTCCCTAATAAAACACTCTATACCAACAAACCAGATTTGTCTTCCTTATTCTTTGGTTTCTTGGTTCCTTTTGTGTCTGCGGGTTGCTTTGCATATATAGCCCTTTCATGGAACATATGGGTGGAATTGTGTACCCTCCCCCCAAACTCATATGATTAATTTCTAACCCTTAATATCTCAGAATGTGACCTCATTTAGAGGCAGGGTCTTTACAAAGTAATTAAGATAAAATGACATCATTAGTGGGGGCCCTAATCCAATATGACTGGTCTCCTTAAAGAAGCAGAAATTTGGATAGAGACATTTAAGGAGGGAAGACGATATGAAGACAGGAGACAACGACCATCTACATGTCAAGGAGAGAGACCTGGAACAAATTATTTCCCTGGCAACCCTCAGAAGTTGGGTGCTCCGAAAGAACCAATCTTAGGCCGGGCACAGTGGCTCACACCAGTAATCCCAGCACTTCGGGAGGCCAAGGCGGGTGGATCATTTAAGGTCAGGAATTTGAGACCAGCCTAGCCAACATGGTTAGACCTCAACTCTACTAAAAATATAAAAATTAGCCGGGCATGGTGGCGCGCATGTAGTCCCAGCTACTCGGGAGGCTGAGGTAGGAGAATCGCTTGAACCCAGGAGACGGAGGTTGCAGGGAGCCGAGATCGTGCCACTGCACTCCAGCCTGGGTGGCAGAGTGAGACCCTGTGTGAAAAATAAAAAAAGAAAGAACCAATCCTGCTGGCATTTTGATCTCAGACTTCTAGCCTCCAGCATTCTGACACAATAAATTTGTTGTTTAAGCCACCCAGTTTGTGGTCCTCTGTTATGGCAGCCCTAGCAAACTAATATAAGATGATGCTTTAATGAATATATTCCTATGTATATATTTTTCACAAAGATGCAGGTATGCTGGTAGAATTCAAAGAAGTAAATGTATCATCTTTCAACCAATGATATTTTACCTCCTCTTCAAATTTGCTCAGCTGAATCAATTATACTCCCCAAGTCCCTCTCGCCTGGTCACGGAATGGCCAACAGTGGACCCTGAACACATGAAGTTCTTCCATGCCTCTGTATCTTTGCACACATCCTTTGCTTTGCCTGGAAAGCCCTTCCTCCTGAAATGCTCCTGAAAAACTTCAATACAACTACTCATGTACTGCCTCCTCTGTGGAACCTACTGTGGTAGGCAGTCACTAAAATGAACCCCGATGATCCCCACCTCCTGCTATTCACACCTTTGTGTATTCATCACCTTTGTGTATTTCCCTTTTCTTGAACGTGGACTGAATTTATTGACTCACTTCTAATAAATAGAGTATGGCAGAAGTGATAAGACCATTTCTGAGATTAGGTTACAAAAAGACTGTGGCTTCTTTCCATGGGTGCTTTCTCTCACATACTCATGGTTCTCTTGCTCTCTTTCTTGGTCACTCACATTGCGGAACGTCAGTGGCCATGTTGTGAGGAAGCCCTGGGGAGAGGGCTGCCTATGTCAGGAGAGGTCAAGGCCTTCTAACAACCACATGAGTGAACTTGGAAGTGGATCTCCCCCCATTCAAGCCCTCAGATGGGATTGGCAGCTGACAGCTTGACTGCAATCTCATGGGAGATCTTAAATCAGAAACACCCACCTATGCCATGCCAACATGCCTGTCCCACAGAAACTGTGATCTAGTAAATGTTTATTACTTTTACTTTAAGCTGCTAAATGTTGGGGTAATTTGATATGCAGCAATAGATAACTAATACATTTTCCATCTTCCCTCAATCTTTTCTCCGAGCTTCCAGAGTTATTTGGGTTTACTTCTAGTAATGCTCATAGCACAATATACTATTTTTATTTCTAAGTTGCTCTCCCCTACTGGACTGTCTCCAAGGCCAGGAACCCTAGCTCAGTCAACTTCACATTTATTGTGTCTTTTTTTTTTTTAGATGGAGTTTCGCTCTTTTTGCCTAGGCTGGAGTGCAATGGCACGATCTTGGCTCACTGCAACTTCCACCTCCTGGGATCAAGTGATTGTCCTGCCTCAGTCTCCTGAGTTGCTGGGATTATAGGCACGCACCACCACGACTGGCTAATTTTGTATTTTTAGTAGAGATGGGGTTTCACCACGTTGGCCAGGCTGGTCTTGAACTCCTGACCTCAGGTGATCCACCTGCCTCGGCCTCCCAAAGTGTTAGGATTACAGGCGTGAGCCACACATTTATTGTGTCTTATCCAAGGTTCAAGCCACCATCATCACTTCCCTACACAGTTGCAATAAACTCCAGACTGGGCTACCCAAATCCCCTAGACCCTTCTAATTCTTTCTCCTCCTAGCTTTATGAAATCTTTCAAAAATGCAACTCTGATCACTTGAAGGCTTAAAATCTTTCTCTTCATTCTTAAGATAAAGACCTAAATTCTTAATACAGCCTCCCAGGCCTGGCATTATCTTCCTGTCTCAGTATAGTACCTAACATGCTTCTGGCCAGGCACAGTGGCTCACACCTATAATCCTAGCACTTTGGGAGGCTAGGTGGGAGGATTGCTTGAGGCCAGGAGTTTGGGACTAGCCTGGGCTACACAGTGACACCCCGTGTCTAGAAAAAAATTTTTTTTTTGAATAAAGATACTTCCTTCTTCTTCTCAGTATAACAACAACACTGGCCTCTCAGTTCCTCAGCTGAGCCATGCTCCTTTCTCAGTGTCTTTGTACGCACTGTTCCCTCTGCCGGGTATGCTTTCCCCCATCCTCAATTTCTACTTATCCTTTGGATCTCAGCTCAATGTCACTTTCTCAGGGAAGGCATTCCTGCCTTCTATTCTAAATCAAAGAACACTGTAGTTTTCCTTCAAACTGCTTACATAATCAGGATTAAATAACTGGGCATGGTGGCTCATGCCTGTAATCCCAGCACTTTGGGAAGTTGAGATTGGAGGATCGCTTGAGGCCAAGAGTTCCAGACCAGCCTGGTCAATATGGTGAAACTGTTTCTACTAAAAGTGCAAAAAATTAGCCAGGTGTGGTGGTGTGCACCTGTAATCCCAGCTACTCTAGAGGTTTGAACCCAGGAGATGGAGGTTGTAGTGAGCAGAGATTGCGCCACTGCACTCTAGCCTAGCCAACAGAGTGAGATTCTGTCTCAAAAAACCAAAAATAAATAAATAAATAGATAGATAGATAGTTTGGTATAGTACCCAGCAGAGTCCTTCTACTCAGGTGGGGATATAACATTGAGAAAGGGAATAAAAACCTAACTATTATACTTCTTAACAGCATTTTGTAGATGTTAAAATCTCAGTCCGCTGGGGGAACTGTGAGGTTAAAAGAGCATGGGTTGTGCCCAGCTCTATTCTTTAGTAGCTGTGTGACATTGGGTAAGTTACTCTCCTCTCTGTTCCTCAACTTTCTCAGCTATAAAATTAGGATATAATAATTATATCTTTCAGGAAGGTTGTTGGAGGAAGTCAATGAGATAATACGCATAAAACACTAAAAACAGGGGTGGCCTTAGCAAATGCTACTCATTGTAAGCCACTACATTTTATCTGTGGTTAAAAAAAAAGATTGCCCATTTCTCATGTGGTACTGGAAGAGGCTGGGGAATATTTGTGGTACTGGGAAGTTGTCTGTGGGAAGTTAGGATTGAAACAGTTAAAAATGTAAGGTCTCTGCCTGTAATCCCAGCACTTTGGGAGGCCTAGGCAGGCAGATCACCTGATGTCGGGAGTGTGAGACCAGCCTGACCAACACGGAGAAACTCTGTCTCTACTAAAAATACAAAAATTAGCTGGGTGTGGTGGCACATGCCTGTAATCCCAGCTACTCAGGAGGCTGAGACAGAAGAATCCCTTGAACCAAGGGAGGCGGAGGTTGTGGTGAGCCGAGAGCACACCATTGCACTCCAGCCTGGGCAACAAGTGTTAGACTCCGTCTTAAAAAAAAAAAAAAAAAAAAGTGAAGCCAGTGGAAGAAAGGAAACAGGAGAAATGGTTGCCAGCTATGTTCTAGTTGGTTCCAAATGACAGCAACACCAGTTTGTACTGTCTCCCAGAAGTCTGTGTTCCTACTGTTTACACATGCATCTTCATAAGCCATTGCTGACAGATGAGATATGCTGAGAGAGGGCTACCTGTTCAGGTTCTTGACACCTGGCAACTTGTGAAAGCTAATTTTTTTGGAATCTGGAAAACTATCAAACTCTTTTTCTTTCTCTTCACCTTATTGGGAACCTTTTGGTTGATCAGAGCCTACCATGTATCAGTCATTCAAAAGCTATAATAAAATAATGAATTCAGAACTGCAACAAGGAAGTGACTCAAGGACCAGGGCCCTCTGCTGCTGGGACTCAGGGGAAATACTTTTCATTAAAAAAAAAAAATTAGAAAAAAAAATCCAGTCTGTCTCGCTGGATCAAAAAAAAAAGAAATGAAGAAAGACAGAGAGAGGGAGAGAGGAATAGAGAAAGAAAGAAAGAAAGAAGAAAAGAAAACAAAAGAAAAAAAAAGACAGACAAATAGTTACTCTTTCCTGAAGACTCAGTGTTCTCCCAAGGCCTCTTCCTTCTTTCCTGAAGGCACACTCAGATCTGGAGCAGAAGCTAGGAAGCTACCCTGCGATAAATCACTTTCCCCACCCTTTTTAATCTTGTGAAAGAGCTGCTGCCAATTTTAGAAATTCCTCCTTTGATCAGAAGATAAAGCAGAACAATGCTGCGGAACTAAGTTGATTTCTAAGGGACATTCTTCTAGAGTGTGTAGCCTGCCTGGAAGTGTGTGTGCATAGAGGAGGTGCGGGGTTGGGGGAAAGATAGGAGTTGGAAGGGGGGGTGTACAAGAGCCGCTAGCTACAGCCATAAGAAATAATCACACATTTGCTTCTAGAACTCCCCACAGAATAGAAACTCCATCCAATTTTACCATCCCTGGGGAGGTGCAGGCATGTTTATTACAGCGCTATGAGGGATTCATCCACTCCACATTCCCCATTGCCCTAGCCCCCTTTCGCCAACCCCCGTCCCTGCCAAATTAGGCCAATTTCTTTCTTTCCCGTTATTTGCTGAAGGTTCAACTTCTCTTAGAGCCTTCTAATTATGCGTATATACATATAGCTGATAATTTTTAGTTTAGGCTGAGAAATGCAGCCTAAGTCAGTCTGCCACATCAGATTGTGAACGTCTGGATGATATGGACCCCCTTCTCCTACTGCTTAAAGGACAATCTGTTGTAAAACTCTATGGAATCGTTCCTCTCCCCTTAACATCTTTGTGCCCCAGAAGCCCCATCTGTAAATGGGGATAATTTTCCTATCTCTTCCCATGGTGAGGTAATTTTTAAATCTAACACGTGAGGACCAAACGCTTTACAAGCATAATCTCATTAAATTCTCAATAAGAATGTACTATTATGGAGGTTGCATGTGAAAATACTTTGTAATGTAGAAAGAGCCGTCTGGCTGTGAGTTATTATCATGGGGATATCTTCCTTACCTGGCTGCTGTGAGGATGAAACGAGACGCCGACCTGAAAGCGTTTTACATGCTATCAAGCATTTTACAGAAACCACGTGATAGGCTTCTAATTACCCAGAGTATACCACCTGACCCACCGTGAGGCCTCGGTAAATGCTGGTTGGAGTGGACGAGTTTAAGTCTTGCCTGTTCCTTTCAGTCTTCCAATCACAAAGTAATCTCGGCGCTGCCAGGGGCCAAGACAAAAATCTGGGAACCTCAGCCTAGATGGAGGAGGGTGCGGAGTCCCGGGAGAGGGGATGAGAACAATAGGGTACTTCAATGCCCGGGCCCGGTTTAGCGGGGCTTCGGACGCAGGGCCGAGGGGCGGCCAGCTGGGGTGTCCGGAGAGCTCCCCTCCCCAGGTCTGGGGTGTGCACGGAGAGGCGTCCAGAGCCTGCTCAGCATTCCTCGGGAGAGAGCCAGACCCTGGTCTCCTGGGCCCGTGCGCCCCAGCACCCCAGCTCCCTTGCTCACGCCACCCGGGGAGCGTCCAGGCCCCGCCCGCCAGCTCAGGTAGGCTGTCCGCGCCAGCCAATTCGCAACAAGCCCGGGCGGGGAAGGCGGTGCTTCCCTGTCCGGAAGTGACGTGCTGAGCTTGGCTGGCTGCGGAGTCGGCCGAAGCTTTCGGCGGCGGCTGAGCCAGCTGAGGGGAAAAATGGCTCGGACTGTGGCGGCTTCGGCGGCTCAGGTTGTGGTAGAGGCGGAGGCTCAGGCAGCTTGAGGTGAGGAGCGGTCGGTGCGGCTGGGGACGATATTCGGGATCCTGCTCTGCGAGGGTGGAGAGGGGCCCCGCGGTTCCCTGGCTGGAAGGGTCTCGTCGCGGCCCCCAGTGCGTTGGGTGCCCGCGTCTGACCCTCCATCCCGTGCTCTTGGCGCTGCCCAGCCCGACTCCCCTCCCTCCGGGCCTTGCTTCCACCCAGGCCGTGAGCAAGTGCTGCGCTGGAGGTGCAAGGAGCCCGCGTCCCCACCAGGCCCCTCTTCTCGGGAGCGGAGGTGCGCCAGGGAGTTAGTTTTGTCCCACAGAAGGAGGGCAGGCCCCCCGGCCCGCCGGCCCCCCTCCCCGGCCTTGTCCCGCGGGACCGGGCTGGAGCCGCAGTGGCCGGTCCTATTCTCTTGGCAGATTGCTAGTTCTGGCGAGTGTGTGTGTTGCACTTCTCAGTGACGGCCCCTTCTTTCACCTCCTGTCCCATCTCTGGCTCTGGGGGCCAAGGATACTTTTTCTTCTCCCCGGACCCCCCACTCCCACCGCGTTGCCTTTAGCCGCGAGTCCACTTGCTTTGGGAAGACTATTCTTTCATGTGTATTTAGCGCATCATCCTTCTGAGAGAGAGGTCAGATTAAAAAATACTAGCTTAACTCTTCCTGAGTGACGGAGGAATAATAAATAACTGAAGAAAAAGGCACATACTTATTTTCCTCCCTGAATTTTTGGTTTTAAAAACGAGATTCTCTAGCTGTGGAATTATTTTTTGGGGGAGGAGGGATTGAGGAGGGAAATGAGGAAGGAGAAACTAAGGAAAAAAGTCTGGAGATAACGTGGAAGAGAGAGCCTGTTGTAGTTCTTTTCCTATACTGGCCTGATAGAAATTGAGGTTATAATTATATTCTTATTTTGAACAGTGGGGGTTTGAATTAAGTGAAACGAAGGAGGCCTGCCTCTTTGAACAAGATTAGTTATTAAAGAAATGTCCTGAAATCTTTCCTGGTGGGTTTCAGGCAGAAAAGCTCTGTTGGGAAAATTTTTAAATATATTGTAGCATCAAAGGCCACAGCATATAAGAGATGCAAGAAGAAGAAAGCTGTTTGTAGGGGAATGGTGAAGACATAGTAGAAAGAGGGAAGGCTGCACAGAAGTCGAGGAACTAATTCCAGGAGAGACTTTGTACCTTTGCCTCCTTGGCTTGTGGTTCAACTCTCCACAAGAGACTCCTTTAGCAGCTCTGCCATAGTTGGGGTTGGTGCTCTTTTTTTTTTTTTAAATTGACACGGGGTCTCACTGTGTTGCCCAGGCTAGTCTACCATGCCCAGCAGAATGGTGTTTTTTTGTTGTTTTTTGTTTTTTTTTTAAATTTGATCTAACCTTATCTGGACAGGATGGTGCTCTTATTCACAGCAGCAAATTAGACGAAAGGACCCTAGTTGAGGTATACAAATTTTAGTTTTATATAAGATATTTGTTTAGTATCAAGACAGTGGTTACATACTGAAAAACAATGTAACTGAGAATAGAGAGATTTTATTTGTTAACTCAAATTTAGTTCAAAAGTGATTTTATGTAGGTACAAAGCACATATGGAGTTTCTTCCATAAATTCTGTACATTTTGGCTAAATTAATACATTCTAAAGCAGGTTTTTTCTTATCAAAGTGTCTTGCTATTTGTGTCTTATATGCGTGTTTCTCGCAGTTTTCTTTGCAAATAACATGTTTTAATGTTTTCATCACAGGTTTTACAATTTTTTCTGTTTTGGTTTGTTTTGTTTTTCGAGATGGAGTCTCGTTCTGTCGCCTAGGCTGGAGTGCAGTGGCACGAGAACTCACTGCAACCTCCACCTCCAGGGTTCAAGCGATTCTCCTGCCTCAGCCTCCTGAGAAGATGGAATTACAGGCACGTGCCACCACACATGGCTCATTTTTGTGTTTTTTTCAATAGAGACTGGTTTACACTATGTTGACCAGGCTGGTCTCAAACTCCTGACCTCAAGTGATCTGCCCGTTTTGGCCTCCCAAAGTGCTGGGATTAAAGACTTGAGCCACTGCACCTGGCAGTTTTTCTGTTTTATAGAATACAAAAGCTGGCATGTTTGCATTGAGGAATTTTAGAAACTAACTTTTTGTAATGAGTAGCTGTATACTAAGTTTGTTTCTTCTGCAATTAATAGTTCTAAAATTTTCAATTAATTGAAGATTGCTTGTATTAATTCCCATGTCCAGGACTCTTTCTTTAGCACAAAGTTTTGCATTTAAGCACATTCAATAAGTGAACTTATACCTAAAGAGTGTTGAATTTCCTAAGAACTCAGAGTTCTTATAGAGCATCAGAGCAGCAGTAGTGCAAAGCATTTGTTGTAACTTGTCTTTCTTTGATAATATGAATTATTCCTTTTCTTTTCTTTTTTTTTTTTTTGAGATGGAGTCTCGCTCTGTTGACCAGGCTGGAGTGCAGTGGCGCGATCTTGGCTCATTGCAACCTCCACCTGCTGGGTTCAAGTGACTCTCCTGCCTCAGCCTCCCGAGGAGCTGGGACTACAAGCGTGTGCCACTATGCCCAGCTAATTTTTGTATTTTTAGTAGAGATGGGGTTTCACTGTGTTGGTTGGCCAGGATGGTCTTGAGCTCTTGACCTTGTGATCTGCCCACCTTGGCCTCCCAAAGTGCTGGGATTACAAACTTGAGCCACCCTGCCCGGCCCTTTTTTTCTTTTTTGAGACAGTCTCACTCCGTCACCCAGGCTGGAGTGTAGTGGCGTGATCTCAGCTCACTGAAACTTCTGCCTTCTAGATTCAAGCAATCCTCCTGCCTCAGCCTCCCAAGTAGCTGGGATTACAGGTGCACACCACTACGCCCACCTAAGTTTTGTATTTTGGTAGAGACAGGGTTTCACCATGTTGGCCAAGCTGGTCTTGAACTCCTGACCTCAAGTGATCCGCCTGCCTCGCCCTCTGAAAGTACTGGGATTACAGGTGTGAGCCACTGCGCCTGGCCTATGCATTGTATTAATTTAGCATATTCCAAAAATAATTTAAGACAGGCAAATGATAAAGGTGGATGTTTTTGGTGGTGCATCACATTGTAGGTGATTTCATTTTAGTAGTTGTACCTGCATAGGGCTAAAAATTAACCCTCTCAAAGCTCTGAGAGTGCCGGAGGGCCTGAAAGAGTGACTGGTATTTGAAAGGTTCCCAGGGATAAGAAAAATGAATGACACAGTGCTTGCTGTCAAGAAGTTCTCATCCATTTGGAAGACAACATACATGTTGTAACAGTATAATTATAAGGGCAGGCTAAATAGGATTTGGTCACCTGGGCTGGGAGATGGAAAAGGAACGAGTGGGTTTGAGGAGGAAGAGGCTGCTCAAGTTGAGTCTTAAATGATTAATTCCTACTATTCATAAGGGCAGGATGGATAAACGTGATCAGGTTCTAGGCCCTGCTCTGCTTCTATCAAGCAGTGAGATATTGAGCAAACTGCTTAATACTTCTGGTATCCATTTTCCTTATTCAGGATTCGACTACATATATAAAGCAGTGCTGTACATTAGAAATATGTGAGCCAAAAATGGGAGTCACATAGGTAGGAGATTTTACATTATTTTTTTCCCCTGAATCTTTTAAATCTGGTATATGTTTTACACTTGGTACATCTCAATTTGAAACAGCCACATTTCAGGCACTTAATAGCTCCATGTAACTAGTAACTACCATATTGGACAGTATAGCTCTAGAGGCTGGGTGCGTTAGTGCATGCCCATAGTCCAGTGCTTTGGAGGATTGAGGCAGGAGGTTCTCTTTTTTTTTTTCTTTGAGACAGAGTCTCGCTCTGTCACCAAGGCTGGAGTGCGGTGGCGTGATCTCCGCTCACTGCAAGCTCCGCCTCCCAGGTTCACGCCAGTCTCCTGCCTTAGCCTCCCGAGTAGCTGGGACTATAGGCGCCCGCCACCACGCCCAGCTAGTTTTTTGTATTATTTTAGTAGAGACGGGGTTTCACGGTGCTAGCCAGGATGGTCTCAATCTCCTGACCTTGTGATCTGCCCGCCTCGGCCTCCCAAAGTGCTGGGATTACAGGCGTGAGCCACCGTGCCCGGCCAGCAGGAGGATCTCTTGAGCCTAGGAGTTTGAGGCTGCAGTGAGCTGTGATCACCACTGCACTCCAGCCTGGGTGACAGAGTGAGACACTGTCTCAAAAAACAACAACAACCACAAAAAAGATCTAGAGGCTATTCTGTCTTGGTTCCCTGCTTGAAAAAGGAAAAGGGACTCCAATGAGAAAACTATCACTGGTAATTTATAATTTGTAATCATTTTGATGGTACTCATATATGATGTTCTTTTGATGAGAATTATGGTCATACTTGCAAATATTGCTGTAAGTATCTTTCAGGTTGTTCATAGGATTATGGTTGGGATGAGAAGAAATGTCTTTGTTTTCTCTGCCTCTGTAGTGGAGTCATATTTTTGTTATCTTTATTTTGTTCATTTATGTATATTTTGTATCCTTTTTTTCCTACAGTATGTTATTTCTTTCTTTCTTCTTCTTTTTTTTTTTTTTTTTTAATAGAGATGGTGTCTCACTATGTTGACCAGGCTGGTCTTGAACTCCTGGCCTCAAGCGATCCTCCCATCTTGGCCTCCCAAAGTGCTGGGATTACAGGCATGAGCCACTGCACTCGACCTGCAGTCTGTTTTTCTAACGTAATGGATTTAAAACACAATGAGAGAGTGCATATGGACATTTTAGAAAGTTAAAAGGAGATTTATACAATTTTTAACTATTTCTTGGATTTCTTAAAATTTTAAACTTAGCTATTTGGGTACAAAAACAAATGAGATTTATAAATCCTTTTTTAATAGATTTGAAGGCAGTTATTGTTGGCTTAGCAGCAAGTATTTATCTTTTAACCTTGAGACTGCATTAAGATAGTGTATAATTAACATGCTTACTGTTAAACATAAGGCTTTCTGTTAGTATTACAGTATAACAGTTACATTATTGATATGACTGATGTGCAATGTTGGTGCACTTAATTTGCTGTGCATTGAGTTTGGTTAAAAAACACCAGTGGCTAATTTTAGACAAGATAACTATGACAATAATACATCTTTACACTTGTATTGACTGATGGTTACAGCTTAGCTAACACTGTTTTCCCTCCAAGATCTTATTACCTGTGAGGTAAATACAGCAAGTATTCTCATTTTGCTGACGCCCAAAGATATTGTGACTTACTTAGCATAATAAATTAGAAGCATTGCCTGAATTCAGGTCTTACAATGCTAGGCCCAGTGTTCTGTTCTTTTTTTTTTTTTTTTTTTTTTGAGGGAGGGTCTCTCTGTGTCGCTCAGGATGGATAGCAGTGGCTCCATCTCAGCTCACTGCAACCTCCGCCTCCCACACTTGGGTGATTCTCCCACCTTAGCCACCCAAGTGGCTGGGACTACAAGCACGTGCCACCACGCCTGGCTAATTTTTGTGTTTTTGGTAGAGAAGGGGTTTTGCCACATTGTCCAGGCTGGTCTTGAACCCCTGGGCCCACCTTGGCCTCCTAAAGTGCTGAGATTACAGGCATAAGCCACCACGTCCACCCTAGTATTCTTTTCTTTTCTTTCTTTCTTTTTTTTTTTCTGGAGATGAAGTCTCACTCTCGTCGCCCAGGCTAGAGTACAGTGGCGCAATCTCAGCTCACTGCAACCTCCGCCTCCTGGATTCAAGTGATTCTCTTGCCTCAGCCTCCCGAGTAGCTGGGATTACAGGTGCATGCCACCATGCCCAGATAATTTTTGTATTTTTAGTAGAGATGGGGTTTCACCATGTTGGCCAGGCTGGTCTTGAACTCCTGACCTCAGGCGATCTGCCCGTCTCTGCCTCCCAAAGTGCTGGGATTACAGGTGTGGGCCACCGCCCCCGGCCCCAGTATTCTTTTCATTGCATTTCTTCATATGGCATTTGAGTATTTAGACACATAGTACAAACCAGATTTTTGGAGTGTGTAGTAAAGAAATAGTTACTTCCTACCTTTGGGAAGTTTATATTCCAACTAGGAGAGACCAACTAACTACAATCCATGTAGCAAAAAGTACTTCAGTTATTTAAAAAAAATTGTTATGGGAAAGAAAAGATGTAAGGAATAATATAGTCAAATGGAAAATAGATAAGAGTTAATTAGACAAGATTTTTGAGTAAAGAGTTTAGCTTGTAAATGCTTACTATAGGAAGAAGAAGATGATGAGGTGTTAAGGATAGTGTTATTTCAATGCACAGAGAACAACTTAAGGGAAAACTTAGCTAAGGGAACATAAAACGTAGGTTTAGGGAAGGGTTTTCTTTTTTTTTTTCTTTTCTTTTTTTTTTTCTTGAGACAGAGTCACGTTCTGTCACCAGGCTGGAGTGCAGTGGCGCGATCTTGGCTCACTGCAACCTCTGCCTCCCAGGCTCAAGTGATTCTCCTGCCTCAGCTTCCCAAGTACCTGGGATTACAGGCACACGTCACCACGCCCAGCTAATTTTTGTATTTTTAGTAGAGATGGGGTTTCACCATGTTGGCCAGGATGGTTTCAATCTCTTGACCTCATGATCTGCCCGCTTTGGCCTCCTGAAGTGCTGGGATTACAGGCATGAGCCACCGTGCCTGTCTTGAATAGCCTAGTTTCATCTGACTAAATCTCATAATGACATTTATCAGGCTAGAATTCTGTGTGTATTGAAATGTATGACATGATACTACAATTGTTAAGGATTCTTTTTGAAAAGTCATACTTATTAAGGTATAATTTACACTTAGTAAAATTCATCTGTTTTAGGTGTAAAGTTCTGTATAGTTCTGCTAAAACAGATGAATTACAAAAAACAGTGACAGTTGTGTAACTGCCACCACCACAGTTAAGATACAAGTTATAGAATATTTCCATCACTCCAAAAATTTCCATAATTATGCCCTTTTGAAGTAAACCCCTTCTGCCCACCCCTCACTCCCTGGCAACAGATCAATTGTTTTTTATCCCTGTAGTTTGGCCTTTCCCAAAATGCCATATAAATTGGCATCACACAGTGTATATAGCCTTTTGAGACTGGCTTCTTTCATTTAGCATAACACTTTTGAGATTCAATAACATGTCTCTTTTTTATTAATAAACTTTTTTAGAAAGTTTATAGAAAAATCATGAAGTTACCAATTTACAGAAAATTTGTAATTGTAGTACAGACAAATCCCTTAAACCCTGCACCTAGTTTCCCCTATGTTTAAATTTATGTAAACTACTAATTTTTGCTAATTGTCAAACCTGCAAAGTTCTAGAATTAAGTTTGTTGAAAATGGGAAACAATGTGAAGATTTCGATTAAGACGATGACTTTCTAATGCCTTTTTTTTTTTTTTTTTTGAAATGCAGTCTCACTCTGTCGCCCAGGCTGGAGTGCAGTGGCGCGATCTCAGCTCACTGCAACTTCCTCCTCCTGGGTTCAAGCGATTCTCGTGCCTCATCCTCCTAAGTAGCTGGGATTACAAGCACGCACCACTATGCCTAGCTAATTTTTGTATTTTTGTATTTTTTGTATTTTTTGCCATCCCAAACAAACTCTGTAGCTGTTAAGCAGTCACTATTCATTCTCTTCTCGACCCAGCCCTGGTAACCACTAATCTACTTTTTTTTTTTTTTTTTGAGATGGAGGCTGGAATGTAGTGGCACGATCTCAGCTCACTGCAACCTCTGCCTCCCGGGTTCAAGCAATTCTGCCTCAGCCTCCCGAGTAGCTGGGACTACAGGCATGTGCCACCATGCCCAGCTAATTTTTGTATTTTTAATAGAGACAGGGTTTCACCATGTTGGCCAGGATGGTCTCGATCCACCCGCCTTGGCCTCCCAAAATGTTGGGATTACAGGCGTGAGCCCCTGTGCCCCAGTCTCTACTTTTCGTCTCTGTGAATTTACTTATTCTAGGTCTTTCATGTAATTGGAATCGTGTAATATTTAGCCTTTTGTGTCTGACTTATTTCACTTAGCGTAATGTTTTCAAGGTTCATACATGTTGTGGAATGTATCATTTTTATGACTGAATCATATTTAATGTACCACATTTTGTATATTCATTGATGGGTACTGCATTTGTTTTCACCTTTTGGCTATTATAAACAATGCTGCTATGAGTATTAGTGTACTCCTATTTTCAGTTCTTTTGGGTGTATATGTAGGAGTGGAATTGCTGGGTTGTTGTAATTCCATATTTAATTTTTTGAAGAAACACTAAAGTGTTTTCCAAAGTGGCTGTACCATTTTACATTCCCTTAGCAGCAAAGTATCAGGGTTCCACTTTTTCTACATCCTTGCCACCACTTATTGTTTTCCTTTTTTTCTTTTTTCCAGTTGTAGCCATTCTAGTAGGTTGACTAGTGATATTGAGTATCTTTTCATGTGCTTATTAATAATAAGTTGGCTTTTTTTTTTTTTTTTTTTTGAGACGGTGTCTCACTCTGTTACCCAGACTGGTGTGCAATGGCATGATCTCGGCTCATTGCAACCTCTGCCTCCCAGGTTCAAGTGATTCTCCTGTCTCATCCTCCCAAGTAGCTGGGATTACAGGCGCCTGCCAGCGCGTGGGGCTAATTTTTGTATTTTTGGTAGAGACAGTGTTTCACCATGTTGGCCAGGCTGGTCTCGAATTGCTGACCTCAAGTGATCCACCCACCTGGGCCTCCCAAAGTGCTGGGATTATAGATGTAAGCCACTGCACCTGGCCTAAGGTGGCTTTTTTTTTTTTTTTTTTTTTTTTTTTTTAAATGAGGTCTTGCTGTGTTGTCCAAGCTGGGATACAATGGCTATTTGCAGAGACAATCGTAGTGCAGTATAGCCTTGACCTGATAGGCTCAGAGGATCCTTCTGCCTCAGCCTCCAGAGTAGGTGGGAGTACAGGTGCATGCCACTGTGCACAGTTAATGGTAGCAACGTATTGATGCTTGTTTCAACAATGGTCAAGGCAGGGTGATGTTAACATTTTTTAAAAGGAAAAATAATTGGATGGAAACATTTTAAAATCCCTATTATATGCTAAGCATTTTATTATATAATTTTATTTAACTCTGAAAACACTATATTAGCTGTGTTTTACAGACGAGAAACTAAAGACAAAGGGAGATCAAGTAACTTGCTTTAAAAATGACAAAGTTGGCCAGGCAGTGTGGCTCATGCCTGTAATCCCAGCACTTTGGGAGGCTGAGGTGGGTGGATCACCTGAGGTCAGGAGTTCAAGACCAGCCTGGCCAACATGGTGAAACCCTGTCTCTACTAAAAATACAAAAATCAGCCGGGTGTGGTGGCAGGCATCTGTAATCCTGGCTACTTGGGAGGCTGAGGCAGGAGAATCGGCTTGAACCTGGGAGGTGGAGGTTGCAATGAGCGGAGATCGTGCCACTGTACTCCAGCCTGGGAGACAGAGCAAGACTCCATCTCAAAAAAAAAAAATCACACAGTTTATAAGGGGTAAGTCTGATATTTGCTTGCTGCTACATGGTTCTTTCTCCTGCTATCACTGTTATATAAAACTACGAATTTAATCCACATGTTGATGTCATGTGAAAGTAAGACTTTTTTAGTCATAGAAATTGATGGAGTTTGGGGGAAAATTCCAGAAGTATTCATGTCAGTTTTTCGTTATTTTTTATTATTCACTATTGAGGGTTTCTCAGTTGCAACTCAGTTTTATCTTTTTTCTACCTTAAGCCATGTTAAGTGCAGGTGTATACCATAACATTTAACACAGAAGCTTTACTGTTATCTGTCATGTTGGAATTGGGGTGATGTCAAAGTTTATGTAATGATTCATGTCAAATGAATGAACAATGAAGTAGATCAAAGTTCAGTAAATATCTCCACAAAGCAGAACTACTGTTGGGGTTCTGAGTTAGACTGAAAACTTCTTGGTCAGCAAAATGTCTTTCAATAGGGATCTTGCTGTGACTATATCCCCTTTCCTTGTCCCCCTCCCACATACAGTGATACACATATGCAGACATAGAAAATTATCCCAGTTGGATTCCCTGGTTGTGAATCACTTATGTGTAGAATGTTGCTCCTAAGGGCTGAAGACTACTAGTCTTCAGGAATAATGACTACTAGTGGATATTAAGCTACAGTGTAACCATTGCCTTTTGTCAAAATAGAATTAAGGCCTTTATTAATGTGCTTATAGTACTTGTGCAGTGGATAATCGTTTTAATAGAGTAATATGGAGGCTAAGAATGGAGTGGGGGCCAGGTGCCATGGCTCATGCCTGTAGTCTCAGCACTTTGGGAAGCTGTGGTGGGTGGATCTCTTGCGCCCAGAAGTTCAAGACCAGCATGGGCAACATGGTAAAACCCCACCTCTACTAAAAATAAAAAATTAGCCAGGCATGGTGGTGCTCGCCTATAATCTCAGCTACTCAGGAGGCTGAGGCAGGAGGATCGCTTGAGCTGGAAGGCAGAGGTTGCAGTGAGCCTCCTGACCTTGTGATCCTCCCACCTCAGCCTCCCAAAGTGTTGGGATTATAGGTGTGAGGCCCCGTGCCTGGCCAGGCTCACCTATTTTTAAACGTGTGATGAAGCTTGGGAAGACTCTTCTCTTCACTTTTCCCATGGCTCACTCTGTTTTATGTCCAGGTTGTGGCTCCAATTTTTTTTTTTTTCCCTGACTACCCTATTAAAAATAGTATCCTTGCCAGGCATGGTGGCTCACGCCTCTCACGCCTGTAATCCCAGCACTTTGGGAGGCCGAAGCGGGCGGATCACGAGGTCAGGAGATCGAGACCATCCTGGCTAACACGGTGAAACCCCATCTCTACTAAAAATACAGAAAAATCAGTCAAGTGTGGTGGCCAGTGCCTGTAGTCCCAGCTACTCAGGAGGCTAAGGCAGGAGAATGGCGTGAACCCGGGAGGTGGAGCTTGCAGTGAGCCGAGATTGAGCCACTGCACTCCAGGCTGGGTGACAAAGCAAGACTCCATCTCAAAAAAAAAAAAAAAAAAATAGTATCCTCCCCAACTAAATCATTCTCTCTCATATTACTGTTTTTTCTCCTATTTCATTTACTGTCTATATGTATCATTTTGTTTGCTTGTTTGAATCAAACCACTTCTTAACATTTCCATTGCTGTTATCCTAGTCCAAGTCATTATTCTAGACTTTTTCAGCTACCTGTTAATTGGTCTCCCAGTTTTCATTTTTGTTTGTTATGCCTATTTTCCACAGAACAATAGGGATCTTGAGCAATGTAAATCAGATCACATGACTGTGTCTGCCTGAAATTCACCCTGGGCTTCCTATTATACCTAAAATTCAGTATAGTATCCCCCTTCTTGGAAGTATATCAAATTTAATAATTAAAAAAGTTTTTATTGGTAGATGGAGATTTTAAGATTTTTTTGGAGATATTTCTGATTTTTGATAGTTGAGCTTAGTGATTTAACTTGTTTCTTATTTTTTTTGTTTCTTTTCTTAATCCACAATGTGATAGTATGTTTCTTTTCTTTTCTTTTTTTTTTTTTTTTTTTTTCTTTCGAGACGGAGTCTCACTCTGTTGCCCAGGCTGGAGTGCAGTGGCACTATCTTGGCTCACTGCAAGCTCCGCCTCCCCAGTTCACGCCATTCTCCTGCCTCAGCCTCCCAAGTAGCTGGGACTGCAGGCGCCTGCCACCATGCCTGGCTAATTTTTTGTATTTTTATTCAAGACAGGGTTTCACCATGTTAGCCAGGATGGTCTCAAACCCCTGACCTCGTGATCCACCTGCCTTGGCCTCCCAAAGTGCTGGGATTACAGGCGTGAGCCACTGCGCGGGGCTCCTTTTTTTTTTTTTTTTTTGAGATAGCATCTCACTCTGTTGCCCAGGCTGGAGAGCAGTGGCATGATATTGGCTCACTGCAACGCCCGCCTCCTGGGTTCAAGCAATCCTCCTGCCTCAGTCTCTTAAGTAGCTGGGACAACGACAACAACAACGACTACTACGTGGTGCACTCCACCATGCCTGGTCAATTTTTGTATTTTTTGGTAGAGATGGAGTTTCACCATGTTGGCCAGACTGGTTTTGAACTCTTGACCTCAAGTGATCTGCCTGCCCTGGCCTCCCAAAGTGCTGGGTTTGCAGGCTTGAGCCACTGCACCCGGCCATGTTTCTAATTTTTTTTTTTTCTTTGAGACGGAGTCTTGCTCTTTCACCAGGTTGGAATGCAGTGGCGCCATCTCGGCTCACTGCAACCTCTGCCTCCTGGATTCCAGCGATTCTCCTGCCTCAGCCTCCTGAGTAGCTGGGATTACAGGCGCCTGCCACCATGCCCGGCTAATTTTTGTATTTTTAGTAGAGACAGGGTTTCACCAAGTTGGCCAGGATGGTCTTGATCTCTTAACCTTGTGATCTGCCCGCCTCGGCCTCTCAAAGTGCTGGGATTATGGGCGTGAGCCACCACACCTGGCCCCCTATGTTTCTAATTTTTATAAAAAAATACGTCACAAGAAATCCACAGAGTAAAATTAAGTTAGATTCAAATGAGGAAGTTTCATTGTGTCATACCCTCAACTTGGACATGTAACTGCATATTTAACATAACCAAATTTGGAGAAAAGAATTAAACTTTACAAGTTAAATTTAATATTATAGAAATCTAAGAGTTAGAATTAATCTTTTTTTTTTTTTTCTTTGAGACAGAGTTTCGCTCTTGTTGCCCAGGCTGGAGTGCAATGTCACAGTCTCGGCTCACTGCATCCTCTGCCTCCTGGGTTCAAGTGATCCTCCTGCCTCAGACTCCCGAGTAGCTGGGATAACAGGCTTGCGCCACCATGCCCGGCTAATTTTGTATATTTAGTAGAGGTGGAGTTTCACCATGTTGGTGAGGCTGGTCTTGAACTCCTGACCTCAGGTGATCCACCTGCCTCGGCCTCTCAAAGTGCTAGGATTACAGGCGTGAGCCACCGCGCCAGGCTAGAATGAATCTTATCATCCAATGTTATACTTGAGAAATTGAAGCTCAGAGGAGTGAAGTGCTTTATTCAAGTTGAAATAGCTAATTAGTAATAATAGGGTTGGGGCAGAAACTCAGTTTTTCTTTTCTTCTAATTCAAAGTCCTCATTTGTTAGTTTGTGATGCCTGTATTTAGCAATTTTTTTTCTTTCCTGCCTCAGGTTTATTTGTACAAATAGCATAGGAAGTGAGGACCCCAGCCCCATGCAGACGGCAGCCCAGGCAGGTTGCACCAGTCCTTGTGTCCTCACGCTGGCAGACAGATACCTACTCTGAAGCCTTTGTAGGGGCCTGAGCACCTTTGCGAACCTGAGCTGGAACTGAAGCTGGAGTTGCAGCCTGGGCCTTGGTTTGATCCTTGTCCTTGCCCTTTGGCCGGCACAGCCCAAGCCGCTTGGCAATGCGGGCACAAGCACGCTTCCCAAACTTGGGGTGGGCAATGTAGGCAAGTCGATGGAGCTTACTGCTGACACCCTTTGGGATCTTGGGCTTAACCTCCTTTACAAGGGCCTTCGTAGCCTCACCACGTGGACTGATGGCCTGCCAAGGCCTGCATCTTCTTTAGGCCCTTCTTGTTTTGCTTCTTGGCAACGCACATGTTCCTCAGGAACTTGGGGTCCACCCCCTTGAGAGAGTCGTATCTTTGTGATCGGGGTTTCTTTTCTTTTTTTTTTTTTTGAGACAGAGTCTCGCTCTGTTGCCAGGCTGGAGTGCAGTGGTGCGATCTCGGCTCACTGCAGCCTCCGCCTCCTGATTTCTAGCAATTCTCCTGCCGCAGCCTCCCGAGTAGCTGGGACTACAGACGCGCGCCATCATGCCCTGCTAATTTTTATATTTTTAGTAGAGATGGGGTTTCACCATGTTGGCCAGGTTGGTCTCGATCTCTTGACCTCGTGATCCACCCGCCTTGGCCTCCCAAAGTGTTGGGATTACGGACGTAAGCCACCACACCCGGCTTGATCGGGGTTTCTTTTTTTTCTTTTTTTTTTTTAAATTATTATTATACTTTAGGTATATCTCCCAATGCTATCCCTTCCCCGTCCCCCCACCCCACAACAGTCCCCAGATCGGGGTTTCTTAATACCATTTCTGTGCCATTTTCTGGGATGGTTGTGTGTGGTGTGGTTCTTGGACTTGGCCATGTCTGCACCTTAAGCCATGGCTCCCAAAGCACCTAGAACCGGAAGCTATATTCAGCAATTTTTAAGTTGAATTTCTGTTAATACCTTTAGATTTAAGAATATTTTTCAAATATAAAACTTAGTGGGATAACAAAGCCGATTTCTAAGGAAATATTCTTCAGGGAATTTCAGTTTCTAACTACGGCGGAAAAAATCTCTTATTTCAGGATAGTTTCTATTGGAAGAATGTTTTTGTTCATTTTCTGCTGCTATAACAGAATACCACAGATTGATACTTTATAAAGAAAATAAATTTATTTGGCTTACAGTTCTGGAGGCTGGCAAGTCCAAGGGCATGGTAGTACTAACATCTGCTTGGCATCTGGTGAGGGTGTTCTTGCTGTGTCATAACAGAGTGCAGGTGACCACATATGACAGAGAGGAAATCTGGCTGAACTCATCCATTAATCAGGAACCCATTCCTACAGTTATGGTATTAATCCCACAATTATGACATTGTGTGAGTGTACTCCCACAATCATAGTCATGAGGACTATGCCCTCCTGGCCTAATCATCTCTTAAAGGTCCCACCTCTTAATACTATCACAGTGGCAATTAAATTTCAACATGAGTTTTGGAGGGGACATTAAAACCATAGTTGTTTTCATAGTTACCACATAATAATTGGCTGACTGTTTAAAGTCAAATACTGTATTTGCTATAAAAGGTTGACTAGTGATGAGGTTTCCATAACGGTTGTTTTGTGGCCAGGCACAGTGGCTCACGTCTGTAATCCCAGCACTCTGGGAGGCTGAGGCGGGCAGATCACTTGAGATCAGGAGTTTGAGACTATCCTGGCCAACATGGTGAAACCCCATCTCTACCAAAAATAAAACATTTAGCTGGTTGTGGTAGCACACACCTATAATCCCAGTTACTCAGGAGGCTGAGGCATGAGAATCACTTGAATCTGGGAGACAGAGGTTGTAGTGAGCTGAGATTGCGCCACTGTACTCCAGCCTGGGTGACAGAGCAAGATTGTCTCAAAAATACAAAACAAGACAGTTCTTTTGTGGGGATTATTTGTAGTTGTTGGACCAGAAGCAATTATTTTTTTTGTATGTTAAAAGAGTTGTATAAAATATGAGATGGAGATGTACAGTATAGTAATGTAGCTTATTCAGCTTGTTAAATTAAGTCTCCTGTTCTGATTTAGATTGACCCACAATGTTGGATTTAGCTTGGAGAATATAACTTTACTATATCAGCAATATTCCCCAAAGAGCATCTTCAAACACATGGTTAAACAAATAATAAGAGGATCCATACATTTCTATTACACCTGAATTATTAATTAATTAATTTATTTTTTGAGACAGGGGTCTCGCTCTGTTACCCTGGCTGGAGTACAGTGGTGCGATCTCCGCTCACTGCAACCTCTGCTTCCTGGGCTCAAGCTTTCCTCCCACCTCAGCCTCCTGACTAGCTGGGACTACAATCGTGCACCACCATGCTGGCTAATTTTTCTTTTCTTTTTTTTTTTTTTTTTTAAGTAGAAGCAGGGTTTCCTTATGTTGCCTAGGCTAGTCTCAAACTCCTGGACTCAAGCAATCTGCCTGCCTTGACGTCCCAAAGTGTTCGGAGTACAGGCATGAGCCACCACACCCGGCCAAGCCTGAACTTTTAGCTAGCTTTCATCATTAAATGAACCTAAAACTTTTATGAAGATCCTCTCCAAGTTAGCTAAACTGCAAAGTTTGAGGACACAGTCTTCCATAAGACCACTTTCACTTCTGACACCAACTGCAAGTCTTTAGGGGCTGGGGAGGTTCCCAAAGTTTCGATAACTTGCTAAAAAGATGCTAGGAGAACTCACTGCCAAGAGCTATTATGTTCATGGTTACAGTTTATTTCAAGGAAAGGATACAGATTAAGATCAAGGCAAGGAGCCCATAGAACCAAGTTCAAGAGGGTCTCAAATGTTGGAGCATCTGGTATTCGCTCCCCATTAAGTCAGGAGGTGTTACTCTCAGTATCAATATGTGACAGTATGCATGGACTATTGCCATCTGGGGAAGCTCACTTGTACTTCAGTGTCCAGATTTTCAAATTAGGACTTCATTAAATAGGCATGTTTGATTGATGGATTGCCCACATAGTTGAGCTCAGTCTCCAGATTGGATTCAGACTGATACTGGGTGACCCAAAGTCTCCATCCTAAATCACATGTTTGGCCTTTCTGGTTTGCCAACCCTGCCCAGAAAGACACTCCTGTCAAGTATGACATAGATTACCTCTCAGGAGCAGAGGGCACCTGTCTTTGGGCAAGGCTAAATTCTTTAATAGGTAGGATGTAAAATTAAAACTTACCTCCATGGTTTCTTTAGGAACGGACTCTGTAAACAATAGATTGATTTGATCCTAACTCCATGTATTAATAAGAACCGACATAATTTCTTTCAAGCAGTCATTTAAACTACATTATAACCTCATTAGGTGAATCCTCTAGTATATTTTTATCCTGCTTGGGCTTCACTGAACTTCTTGGTTTTGTTTGGTTGATGTCTTTCTTTGTGGAAAGTTCTGGCCATTTCCTTTTAAAATATTTCTTCTGTTTCATTCTCTCTCCTCTCCTTCTTGGACTCCAATTACATATTATATTAGACCATTTGGAATTGTCCCACAGAACTTAGACATGCTGTTGTATTCCCTTCTCCCTCTTTTTCTCTGTTTCAGTTTGGATATTTTCTATTGATCTGTCCTTGGGTTTATCAATCCTTCTGCTAAGTCCATCTAATTAATTATTGATTTTGAATATATTTTTCCTTTCCAGTATTTCTTTTCTGTAGCTCCTATTACTATGCTGAAATGTCCCATCACTTCATACATATTGTCTGTCTTTTCTACTAGATCATTTAATATTTTTATCATAATTTTTTTTTTTTTGAGATGGAGTCTTGCTCTGTCGCCCAGGCTGGATGGAGTGCAGTGGCGCAATCTCGGCTCACTGCAACCTCTGCTTCCTGGGTTCAAGTGATTCTCCTGTCTCAGCCTCCTGAGTGGCTGGGATTACAGGTGCGTGCCACCACGCCTGGCTAATTTTTGTATTTTAATAGAGATGGTGTTTCACCATGTTGGCCAGGCTGGTCTCAAACTCCTTACCTCAGGTGATCCACCTGCCTTGGCCTCTCAGAGTTCTGGGATTACAGGTGTGAGCCACCGCACCCAGCCTATCATAATTATTTTACAGTTACTATTTTTTTTGAGATGGAGTCTCACTCTGTTGCCCAGGCTGGAATACAGTGGCGTGATCTTGGCTCACCGCAACCTCTGCCTCCCAGGTTCAAGCAATTCTCCTGCCTCAGCCTCCTGAGTAACTGGGATTACAGGCACGTGTCACTATGCCCAGCTAATTTTTGTATTTTTAGTAGAGACAGGGTTTCGCCATGTTGTAGGCTGGTTTTGAACTGCTGACCTCAAGCGATCCACCCACCTTGGCCTCCCAAAGTGCTGGGATTACAGGTATGAGCCACCACGCCCAGCCTAAACTTACTATTTAATAATAATTCCAACATTTGGGGCATCTTTGAGTTTGCTTATTTTGACTATTTCCTTTACTTTTACTTACCACTGGTCACATTTTCTTGCTTCTTTTTATGTCTCGTAATCTTTTATTTTATACCAGACAACTTCTTTTTTTTTTTTTGAGACAGAGCCTCACTCTGTGACCCAGGCTGGTGTGCAGTGGCTCAATTTCGGCTCACTTTTTAGTTTTTCATACTTCTCCAAAACTGTCTTCTTTTAAAATCACTAATATTAGGGAGGGGAAATGTGACTGCTAATGAGTGCAGGGTTTCTTTATGGGGCGATGAAAGTATTCTGAAACTTGGTAGTAGTGATGGTCACACACCTGTGAATATACTAAAAATATACTAAAAACAACTGAATATAATACTAAAAAAAACCGCAGTCTCTGCCTCCCAAGTTGAAGCAATTCTCCAGCCTCAGTCTCCTGAGTATCTGGGATTACAGGCCTGTGCTACCATGCCGGCTAATTTTTGTATTTTTAGTAGAGATGGGGTTTCACTGTCTTGGCCACGCTGGTTTCGAACTCCTGACCTCAGGTGATCCACCCGCCTCGGCCTCCCATAGTGCTGGGATTACAGGCGTGAGCTGCCGTACCTGGCCTGTATACCAGACAACTTCTATAAAACAAAGGAGAACCTGAAGTTTACTTATTTTTTACTTAATATTTACCTCCAAAATTCCATTTATTCTGTCTGGCCACTAAATTGAGTAAGTCTAATTTATAAGTAAGATGAGTCTGTGCTTTGTTGCAGCTGTAATTTGATTCAGTTTACCACTGGGTCCAAATACTTTGGGGCAGATTTATGACTTTCTCCTCAGCAGGATTTGGGATCTAAGCACTGACATGATTTCAGAGATCTGTTTTGCCAGTTGAGCTGCCAGCTTTTTAGGTCACTGGGAGGTTCTCTTTGTTCTTTAATTGTGCTTCTTGCCTTTCTGTGTCTCAGGAGATCTCTGCCTTGCTGCTCTTAGCCTTGCCTCAGGAGGGCAGCTGTTTTACATTCTGTGAAGGCCTGGAATGCCGTGGAGGGCTTTTTCTCAGCTCTTGCCTCCACAGCATTTGGTAGCCAAAAGCTTGGATTACCTCAGATGGATTTCTGTCTGCCACTTGCCAATCCTCCTTTGGAAGATAACTGCCTTGTACTTCAGGGAGGCCTACATACTTCAGATGGGATCTCTTTCAGTTCTTCTGACCTGTCTTCAGCTTTCAGTGTGCTACCTGTGTATTTAGTGAAGACCTGTAGGAGAGTTGGTAGATGGGTACAGATGGGTTCCATGTCTGGGGCTCCTCGTAATTCTTTTTCCAGCACATTAGACTACTCAGCTTTACCTCCACCACGCCTTGGAATTTTAATCTGTCATGCTGGCCTACATTTGGCATTAAAAATTTCTTAAAAGTCTGGTTTGTTTCTTCTTATCCCCATCTACAGTATGTTTTCTCCTGATGCTGCTGCACCAGGGAAGAGAGTAGTGTTGGGCCTCTCTCTCTATTAAAGGGCTATCACTTTCTAAAATTTAATTCGTTAGGTGTTTGTGTGTTCTCTGTTCTGTGACATTTCTTTTTCTTTTTCTTCTTCTTTTTTTTTTTTTTTTTTTGAGACAGGGTCTCACTCTGTCACCCAGTTTGGAGTGTAGTGGTGCATGATCTCAGCTCGCTGCAATCTCCACCTCCTGGGCTCAAGTGATTCTCCTGCCTCAGACTCCTGAGTAGCTGGAGATTACAGGCGTGCACCACCATGCCCAGCTAATTTTTGTATTTTTAGTGGAGGTGGGGCTTTGCCATGTTGGCCAGGCTGGTCTCGAACTCCTGACCTCAAGTGATCCACCCACCTCGGCCTCCCAAAGTGCTAGGATTACAGGCGTGAGCCACCATGCCCGGCCCAAAATCCCCGTATTTATCATCTTTATTTTGAGATAGTAAAACATGCAAATGATGAAAAATTTAAAACTACCAAAATTTAGCAAAAAGTAAATCTGCTTCCTACCATTGGCTCCCAGCTGTCCCTCATTTTTAGTTATCGACTTAGTAGTTTCTTACTTTTATCACCATAGTCCCCTAAGGTGTCTCTTCCTTTCCAAGTCAAACCCTTCCATCTGTGTTTCCGATTGTATCCTATTCAACTGTATCCAGTTTGTGAGCGAGTATCTATCTTCTGTCTCTGTGCCTCTCAGTCTTTTTCCCTGAATCCTTCCCTTCAGTCTATGGCCTTTCCCATTTTAAACAGCCATTCTGATACCACCTCTTCCTATTTACCTCTCTCTCCTAGTTCCCTTTGAAAGAATAATATAACCTTGTTACTTATAATTCCTTACTTTTCTTTTAGTTTTTCATGCTTCTCCAAAACTGTCTTTTTTTAAAATCACTAATATTAGGGGAAATGTGAAACCCTGCCAGTTAGAAACTCTGCAAATGGGTGCAGGGTTTCTTTATGGGGTGATGAAAGTGTTCTGAAACTTGGTGGTAGTGATAGTCACACACCTCTGAATATACTAAAAACAACTGAATAGTATACTTTAAAAGGGTAAATTTTATATTAAGTGAGTTATATCTCAGTAAAGCTATTATTTTAAACATCACTGAGTTCTTAGATCTAGTGTTTTATTCCAGTCCTTATCCTGTGTCATCTCTCTGTAGTTTCTGACAATATTAACCATTTCCTCCTTAGGATACTCTGTTCCTTGTATTTATTTGATACCAGTCTTTATGTGCTAATCGCTCTCATGATTTTTTTCTTGTTTCTTTTTTATCTTCACTCTACACATTCTCCCAGGGCAATCTCAACTACTTCCATGACTTTAGGTCTTCAGCTGTACACATAGATAACGCCTAAAGATTTATCTGTAGCCAAATTGCTCTGTTGAGCCCAAAGCCAGTATTTCTTTGAGACAGGATCTGCTCTATCACCCAGGCTCTATCACCCATGCGCTAGGGAGCCTTGACCTGGCTCAAGCAATCTTCCCACCTCAGCCTCCTGAGTAGCTGCCCAGGCCCGAACCACCACACCCAGCTAATTTTTGTATTTTTGATAGAGATGGGGTTTTAGTATGTTGTCCAGGCTGGTCTTGAACTCCTGGGCTTCAACTCCTGACCATTCGCCTTGGCCTCCCAAAGTGCTGGGATTATAGGCATCAAGCCACCGTGCCCGGCCAAGGCCAGTATTTCTATCCTCAAGCAGACATGAACTATATTTCTCACAAGTACTTCAAAATAGGAATGTGTTTTGGTCTGACTAAAAAGGGCCATGTGGCTCTGAAGAACAATTCCGAGATATACATATGGATTTTTTTCCCTTAGAGGAAGAAATTGACGGCGTATTATTTGGCACATTTAAGATGGCTTCTAAATACTTTAAAAAATGCAACAAGAGTGGGTTAAAAATCTGTTGTATCTCTTTATTATATCTCTTAGGTTAAAATACTCATTTTGAATGTGATATTTTTGTTCCATATTAGATTTAATTTCACCTATTTGTTTAACAAATACTTGAATGAAAGCTTTGTTATTCCAGGACTAGAGTGCTGGAAATATAGCAGTAAACCAGACAAATAAATCCCAGCTTCATGAAATTTATAGCCTAGAGGGGGAAATGCAGGCAATAAACAAAATAAGTAAATATATAGTATACTAGATGGTAGTAAATGCTAAGGAGAAAATTAAGGTAAGGTGATAGACAGTGGAGTGGGCGAAAATTGCAGTTTTAACTTGGTTATCAGGGAGGACTTTACACAAGTGTCACCTTTTAAATGAAGACTTGAAGGAAGTGAGGGATTAAGCCATTCAGTGATTCGGGGGAACAGTCTAGTCAGAGGTAACAGAAGAGCAGAGGCCCTGAGTTGGGAGCATAAGGTGTTGAGGAACAACAAGGGGGCCAGTGTGATGGAAGCAGTGCAGAGTTACAGGAGGGAGATAATGGGGGGCCAAATATTAGTATGCCTGGTGGGCCATTGTAAAGATTGTACCTTTTCTCTGAATGAGTTAGGAGCTGTTGAAAATTCTGTGCAGAGGAGTGACAAGTTTTAGATTTTTCAAGATCACTCCAGCTACTGTGTTGAGGATAGTCTGAAGGTGGGGAAAGGAGGGGTTATAAATCTAGCAGGGAAACAGTTTGGGGAAGGCTATTTCAGTAATCTAGGAAAGAACAAGAGATGATGATTAATTGGTCTAGGATGGTATTGAGAACGTAATGAAGAAATGTTTAGGTTCAGAAATATTTTGAAGATAGAGCCTGTAAGTTTCCATTAAGTATCTGATATGGTGACCACTAACTATTGTTGCCTTCCTGATAAGCTATAACTGAATTAGAATTTTCTAATATAAGAGAAATAAGTAAATTTACTAGATATGCATACAATGATGAGAGTGTATAACCGTTTCTCTCACTGATTGTAATATCTTACTATAGTAGTTTCCCCACCTTATCCTTGGTAGGATATGTTCCAAGATCCCCAGTGGATGCCTAAAACTTCAGATAGTACCAAACCCTATATATATAGTCATGTGTTGCTTAATGGCAGGGATATGTTCTAAGAAATGCATCAGTAGGCAGTTTTGTCATTGTGTGAATGTCATAGCAAGAACTTAAACAAATCTTGATGGCGTAATCTACTACGCACCTAGGGTATGTAGTATATAGCCTTTTGCTCTTAGGCTATAAACTTTATGACATATTGCTGTACATATATTAAATGCCGTACATACTATATAGCATGTTATTATACTAAATACTGTAGGCAATTGTAACAATTGGTAAGTATTTGCATATCTAAACATAGAAAAGGCACAGTAAAAATACGGTATAAAAGATTTAAAAATGCACCTGTGTAGGGCACTTAAGTATGAGTGAAGCTTGCAGGACTGGAAATTGCTCTAGGTGAGTCAATGAGTGAATAGTGAGTGAATGCAAAGGCCTAGGACATTACTGTATACTACTGTAGATTTTATAAACACTGTACATGTACTATCCTAAATTTGTAAAAATATATATATTTTTCTTTTTAATTAAAAAAAAAATCTTTTTTAGACAGTCTCACTCTGTTGACCAGGCTAGTGCAATGGTGTGATCACAGCTTACTGTGGCCTGGAATTCCTAGGCTCAAATGATCCTCTCACCTCAGCCTCCTGAGTAGCTAGGAATATAGGTGTGTGCCACCACACTCGGCTAATTATTTTTTTAAATTTTTGTAGTTGAGGAAGGTGGTCTTGCTACATTGCCCAGGCTGGTCTCAAACTCCTGGGCTTAAGGATGCTCTCCTCTTGGCCACCCAAAGTGCTGGGATTATAAGCATGAGACACCATCCCCAGCCATTTTTCTTTCTTTAGTAATAAATTAACCTTAGCTTACTGTAACCTTTTTACTTTATAAACTTTTTAATTTTTTTTAACTTCTGACACTTTTGTAATAACATATAAGAACATAGTACAGCTATACAAAAATACTTTATATCCTTATTCTACAAGCGGCTATTTTCTATTTTTTAAATTTTAAATTTTTTTTAACTTTGTAAACTTTTTTGTTAAAAACTAAGACACAAACACACATGGCAGCCTAGGCCTACACAAGGTCAGGATAATGAATACAGCTGTTTTCCATCTCCACATCTTGTTTCACTGGAAGTCCTCAGGGGCCATAACATGCATGGAGCTGTCATCTCCTAGGATAACAATGCCGTCTTCTGAAATACCTCCTGAAGGACCTACTTGAGGCTATTTTACAGTTAACTTTTTTTTTTTTTCAGTAGAAGGAGTGTACTATAAAGTAACAATGAAAAATATAGGAAATATTACTGGGAGTTTTTCATCTCTGTTATAACATAATCTTTTTTCTTTTTAGAGACAGGATCTTACTCTGTGCTCAGGCAAGAGGTACAGTGGCATGATCATAACTCACTGTAACTTCAAACTCCTGGTCTCAAGTGAGTCTTCTACTTCAGCCTCCCAAAGAGCTGAAATTGAGTGGCTAGAACTGCAGGCATGTGCCACCATGCCTGGCTAATTTTTTTTTTTTTTTTTTAAAGGGTTCTCACTATGTTGCTCAGGTTGGTCTCGAACTCCTGGGTTTAAGCATACCCCACTCCTCGACCTCCCAAAGGGAGGGTACTGGGACTACAGGTGTGAGCCACCGCACCTGGCCCATTATAATCCTGAGGGCCCACTGTCATATATATTGTCTGCCGTTGGCCAGAGTGTCATGTGGTACATGACTATACTGTGTTTTTTCCTATATGTACATACTTAATGATAAAGTGTTTTTCTTTTGTTTTTTTGTTTTTTTACAGAGTTTCTTTCTGTTGCCCAGGCTGGAGTGCAGTGGCACGATCTCAGTTCACTGCAACCTCTGCCTCCCAGGTTCAAGGGATTCTCCTGCCTCAGCCTCCCAAGAAGTTGGGATCACAGACGTGTGCCACCACACCACGCTCGGCTAATTTTTGTATTTTCAGTAGAGACGGGGTTTCATCATGTTGGCCAGGCTGGTCTCGAACTCTTGACCTCAGGTGATCCACCCACCTTGGCCTCCCAAAGTTCTGGGATTACAGATATGAGCCACTGTGCCTGGCCAGTAAAGTTTAATTTATAAGTTAGGCACAGTAAGAGAATAACAATAAGTAATAATAGAATAATCGTAACAGTATACTTTCATAAAAGTTGTTTAAGACTTATGAATTGTTGATATCTGGAATTTTCTATTTAATATTTTTGGACCACTTTTGACTATGGGTGACTGAAACCTTGGAAAGAGAAACTGTGGATAAGGGGGAACTACTGCATTCATTTTTTAATGTTTTACTTGTATTTTAAAATGCAGTGAGGCCGAGCGTGGTGACTCATGTCTGTAATCCCAGCACTTTGGGAAGCCAAGGCAGGAGGATTGCTTGAATATAGGAGTTTGAGAACAGCCTGGGCAACATGCATGGCAAAACCTCATCTCTACAAAAAATACAAAACTTAGCCGGGTATAGTGATGCATTCTTGTAGTTCCAGCTACTCTGGAGACTGAGGTAGGAGGATTACCTGAGCCTGGGAGGTCGAGGCTGCAGTGAACCGTGATCATCCCACTTCACTTCGGCCTGGCGACAGAGTGAGAACCTGTCTCAAAAATAAATAACTGAATAAATAAAAATGCAGTGAATGTTTTACATAAATTGTTCATGTTACGTGCAGTGCTCATTAATTCACAGATGATGAACATTTGAGAAACTCTATTTTATAAAGTTTGTTATAGTCTTATCCTTTCCCCATGTCTCTTAATGAGTGAGAGCAGTCTCTTTAATTTAGCGTCTAGATTGGCGAATGAAAGGGGGACAGTATAGCTTTTATTTGTATTTTTTAATGTTATCACTAAAAGATAAACTTTCCAAGTTGAACTTTTTTTTTTTTTTTTTTTTTTTTTTTTTTTTGAGGCAGGGTCTTGTTCTGTCATCCAGGCTGAAGTACAGTGAACGATCTTGACTCACTGCAGCCTCAACTTGCTGGGCTCAAGTGATCCTCCTACCTCTCAGCCTCCAAAGTAGCTGGGACTACAGGCATGTGCCACCATGCCTAGCTAATTTTAAAATTTGTGTAGAGATAGGGTTTTGCCGTGTTGCTCAGGCTGGTCTCAAACTCCTGGGCTCCTCTTCTCTCAGCCTCCCAATGTGTTTTGTGAGTCACTTCACCCAGCCAAGAGCAGATTATTCTTTATGGTTAAGTAATGCACAGAAAAGTGCATAAATCATATATGATTATTTAAAAAATAATTATAAATAAATACTTGTGTAACCAGTCACTAGGTTAGGAAGCAGAACATTGCTAGTACCCCGAAGTCCCCACTATATTTCTTTCTGATTATTTTTTTTATGAGTAACTGCTATTCTAACTTTTTTTTTTTTTTTTTTGAGACAGAGTTTCACTCTTGTTGCCCAGCCTGGAGTACAATGGCACGGTCTTGGCTAACCACAACCTCCGTTTCCCAGGTTCAAGCGATTCTCTTTCTCAGCCTCCTGAGTAGCTGGGATTACAAGCATGTGCCACCACGCCCGGCTAATTTTTTATATTTTTAGTAGAGATGAGGTTTCTCCATGTTGGACAGGCTGGTCTTGAACTCCTGACCTCAAGTGATCCACCCGCCTCGGCCTCCCAAAGTGCTGGGATTACAGGTGTGAGCCACTGTGCCCGGCTATTCTAACTTTTGATAATCATTTCCTTCACAGTTTTGCCATAATGTAAGCATTCTTAAATAAAATAGTTTTTATATGAATCAAATCGTGTGTGTGTGTTTGTGTGTGTGTGTGTGTGTATATATATATATATTTAAAAATGGGATCTCACCATGTTGCCCAGGTTGGTATTGAACTCCTGGGCCCAAGGGATCTTCCTACCACAGCTTCCCAAGTAGCTGGGACTACGGGCATGCCACACCCAGTGCCTTACATGTGTGTGTATGTGTATGTGTGTGTGTGTTTTCTGTCTTTCTTCATTTGCTCAACATCTTTCTAAGTTTTATTGTACAACTCTAGTGGATCCATTTGCATTGCTATATAGAATTCCATTGAGTGAACTGTGTTATAATAAAAAAAAAATGAGATGATTGGTGACTGGGGGCTCTTATATAACTTTAGGATGGGTGTTGGTTGTCTGAAAGACCAAAACATGATTAGAGGGTTCGGGAGAGGAGAGGTGCTAGAGACCAATCACCAACGGCCAGAGACTTAATCAACCATGTCTATATAATGAAGCCTCCATTAAAACCCTTAAATGACAGGGTTTGGAGAGCTTCTGGGTTGGTGAACACATAGAGGTGCCGGGAGATAGTGTCCAGAAAGGGCATGGAAGTTCTGTCCCGCCACCTCTAATACCTTGCCCTATGCATCTCTTCCCTTTGGCTGTTCCTGTGTTGTATCCTTTATAATAAGTCAGTAATAAGTAAACTCTTCCATTTGGGTATTCCTGAGTTGTATCCTTTATAATAAGTCAGTAATAAGTAAACTCTACCTGAGTTTTGTGAACCATTCTAGCAAATTATAAAACCTGAGTTGGGTTCATAGGAACCCTTGATTTGTAGGCAAGTCCAAAACAGTACGAGTAATACAGGAACCCAGTACTTGTAACCGTAGTCTGAAATGAGGGTATCCGCTGGAATGCAGTGGCACAATCTCGGCTCACTGCAACCTCTGCCTCCCGGGTTCAAGTGATTCTCCTGCCTCAGCCTCCTGAGTAGCTGGGATCACAGGTGTTCACCACTACATCTGGCTAATTTCTGTATTTTTAGTACAGATGGGGTTTCTCCATGTTGGTCAGGCTGGTCTCGAACTCCTGACCTCAGGTGATCCACCTGCCTCAGTCTCCCAAAATGCTGGGATTACAGGTGTGAGCCACTGCGCCTAGCCTTTTTTTGTTGTTGTTGTTGTTTTGTTTTCTAGTAGTTCTTTTTAATATATTAGAAAGATTAGCTCTTTGTGATCTGAATAGCAAAATTTTTTTCTTGGTTTATTGCTTTTCACTGACATTTTTATGGTTCTATTGTTTTTATTTATTTATTTTTGACAGCGAATCTGGCTCTGTGGCCCAGGGTGGAATACAGTGGCACGATCTTAGCTCACTGCAGCCTTGACCCCCTGGGCTCAAGCAATCTTCCCATCTCAGACTCCCGAGTAACATGTACCACCACGCCCTGCTGGTTTTTATATATATATTGTTTTCATAGAGTTAAGGATTCACCACGTTGCCCAGGCTTGGTTCAGTTATTTTTATTTTAGCTTTTCATTGCCTACAGCAGTGCTTGATGCACAGTATACACCCAATAAATATTTACTGAGGAAATGAATACATACATTGATGCTTTTCTGCCAAACAAAAGTTATTTTAAAAGATGTTTATGTGCTTGAATCTTTTCACATATGGCTTCTAGATTTTGAGTCATATTAGGAGGCCTTTATGCTGAGGTTACAAAGGAATTCTGTGTTGTCTTTTGTTTTCATGATTGAATTTCTTTACACTGATTTAGAGCCAGGACAATGGCTCACACTGTAATCCCAGTGATTTGGGAGGCTGAGGTGAGATCACTTAGGGCTAGGAGTTCGAGATCAGCCTGGGCAATATAGCCAGACCCTGTCTCTACGAAAAATGAAAACATTAGCTGGGCCGGGTTATGCTGGTAATCTCAGCTACTCGGGAGGCTGAGGCAGGAGAATCCCTTGAGCCTTTAGGAGTTTGAGATTACAGTGAGCTGTGATGATGTCACTGCCCTCCAGCTTCAGTGATAGAGTGAGACCTTGTCTCTATTTTTAAAAATTTAATCTTTTTGTAACTTATCCTATGTGGTTGATTGTGAACACATTTCTCTCTAAAATGTTAACAGTTTTCTAAATCTAGAATATTAAGGTAATTAGAAAGTATGTACTTTAAAAATTAAAAAGTTATAAAGGATAAGACCTCATTTAAAGGCTGTAGGTTGGCCAGGTTCAATGGTTTATGCCAGTAATCCCAGTGCTTTGAGAGGCTCAGGTGAGAGGATTGCTTTGAGCCAGGAGTTTGAGACCAGCCTGGGCAACACGGTGAGACCCTGTCTCTACAAAAAATTTAAAAATTAGTTGTATGTAGTAGTACATGCCTGTAGTCCCAGCTGCTCAAGAAGTTAAGGCAAAAGGATTGCTTGAGCCCGGGAGTTCTAGGTTATGGTGAGCTATGATCGAGCCGCTGCACTTCAGCCTGCGCAACAGAGCTAGACCCTGTCTTCAAAATAAATAAATAGGCCAGGTGTGGTGGCTCACACCTGTAATCCCAGCATTTTGGGAGGCTGAGATGGGCGGATTACCTGAGGTCAGGAGTTTGAGACCAGCCTGACCAACGTGGTGAAACCCCATCTCTACTAAAAATACAAAAATCAGCCAGGTGTGGTGGCTAGCACCTGTAATCCCAGCTACTCTGGAGGCTGGGAAGTGGACGTTGCAGTGAACTGAGACTGCGCCACTGCACTCCAGCCTGGGCGACAGAGCAAGACTCTGTCTCAAAAAAGTAGATAATAAATAAGACAGTAAGTTATCTGTGGGACTTAAAAAAATAAAAAGAAAATTTTGTTCTCCCTCAGAATAACACGAATTTGAGATATTTTGTTGGCGTGTGGAAAGAGATGACTGTTGGGAAGATAAATTTTTCCTTACCACTCAGAAAGCAATGATACTTGTTCACCTTGTTTTTTGTTCCTGTTTCTCTCTTCATAACTCTAACCTTGCACTGTTCACTAGATATCTTTGGCTGCTGAGCACTTGAAATGTAACTAGTCCAAATTGTGATGTGCTAATGCATAATATACACAGATTTCAAGGACATTGTGTTTTTTAAAATCATAAAATATTTCATTCATATTTTTATATTACCTGTTAAAATGACAATATTTTTGATAGATTAAATATGTCTTTTTTCATTAATGTAGCTGTAGAAAATTTTAAATTATATGTGACATGCATTTTTTTCTTTTCTTTTTTTTTTTTTTTTTTGAGATGGAGTCTCACTCTGTTGCCCAGGCTGGAGTGTGGTGGCATGATCTTGGCTCACTGCAATATACACCTCCAGGGTTCAAGCAGTTCTCCTGCCTCAGCCTTGGGAGTAGCTGAGATTACAGACACCCACCACTATGCCTAGCTAATTTTTGTATTTTCAGTAGAGACAAGGTTTCACCATACTGGCCAGGCTGGTCTCAAACTCCCGTCCTCAGGTGATCCACCTGCCTTGGCCTTCCAAAGTGCTGGGATTACAGGCATGAGCCATCGCTACTGGCCTCATTCTGTTTCTTTTGAACAGTGTTGCTCTAACCTAATCACATCAAATACCTGGACATTCTTTTATTTTTGTCTTTGTGACAAATTTGTATAGTTCCTAACACCAGAGTACTTGGTTTCTTTCATCAGATGACGTTTTTTCCTTCCATGAATCAGTAGAGATAGGAGAATATTATCTTGTCGTGTACTGGGGTTTTTCCTTTTAACAGAGATGGAACAACTTTTACTTTTAGTTTTCTATTACCATCTCCCTCCTAGTTTTTAAGATAATCTGCTCCCCCACCCCACTTGTTTATTCTAAACTCGACCATGTTATTTTTTAGTAAAGTTTGAATTATTAATAAATGAGTCATTTTAGCCTGTTTTTTCTGTTTCAGAATTTGAGCTTCTCTTTGATAAAAGGAATGGTGTCTTATTTTCTCTAGTCATTGATGCATTCATTCAACTGCATTAGAAGTTTGAGAGTAGAAGATGAAAAAAAGTTCTTGCCCTCAGTGAAATTACAAATTTGCTAGTCATCTGGTGATGATAAATTAACTGATAAATTGGTACATGTTATAACTAAATAGCAGTATTAATTACCTCATGATATAAAGAAACAAATTTATTAAAATAACCCTATGATTGAAGATGAAAGTTGATATTTATAGTGGATAAATTATACTAATTTAGACACTTACCCAGATAACTTTAAAGTGCATTGTGGAGAATTAGTAATGCCTGAAATTGAGTCCTGATTTCACCACTTGCTAGCTGTGGTGAGACTGAGCAGATTACATAACTTGTATGCTTAAATTTCTTCATTTGTATACTAGGGATACTAATAGCTACATTATAAAATTTGTGAGGATTAAATTAGTTAATACATTGCTTAAAGCAATGTTTGGCATATAGTATCTATATATCTCTATACATAGAGATATGCAGATATTTGCTACAGTTTTATCAGATACTTTCCATGGTTGACTGCAGTCATAATTATTTTTTGTTTGGTTTTTGTTTTATTGTTTAGAGACAGAGACTCATTCTGTCCCCCAGGCTGGAGTGCAGTGACACAATCATAGCTCACTGTAACCTTGAACACCTGGGCTCAAGTGTTCCTCTCACCTCAGTCTCCTGACTAGCTGAGACTACAGGCATGCTCCAACATATCCAAATAACTTTTTTTTGGTAGAGATAGGGGTCTGGCTATGTTGCCCAGGCTGGTCTCGAACTCTTGACCTCAAGTGATGCTCCTGCCTTGGCCTCTCAAAGCCTCAAAGTGCTGGGATCATAGGCCTGAGCTGCCATACTCAGCCCATAATCTTTTTTTTTTTTTAATTTTTAAAATTTATGTATTTATTTATTTATAGAGATAGGGTCTGGCCATGTTGCCCAGGCTGGTCTGGTACTCCTGGGCTCAAGCAGTCTTCCCACTTCAGCCTCCCAAAGTTTAAGAATCACCTCACCCAGCCCATGATTTTATTTTTAATGATGGTATAATATTCAGTTCCAGCTGGGCTCAGTGGCTCACACCTGTAATCCAGCACTTTGGGAAGCTGAGGTGGGTGGATCACCTGAGGTCAGGGGTTTGAGACCAGCCTGGCCAACGTGGTGAAACCCCATCTCTACTAAAAAAAAAAAAAAAAAAAATCAAAAATGAGCCGGGCATGGTGGTGGGCACCTGTAATCCTAGCTACTCAGGAGGCTGAGGCAGGAGAATCCCCTGAATCCGGGAGGCAGAGGTTGTGGTGAACCGAGATTGCACCACTGCACTCTAGCCTGGGCGACAGAGTAAGACTCTGTCTCAAAAAAAAAAAATCAGTTCCATGGAAGTACCATAATTTATTTTCCTTTAAAGTTTATATTCATTTGGGAGGACAAATATCTGTATTGTTCAACTCAAATAATTCTTTTTTAGTTTTCTTAGTTGTCTTGAAATTTTAATATCAGGAAAACATTTAGATGGGTAGCAGCACCAACTTGCTTTTTCTGTTTTCTGGGGTTTAAATTTAAATTGTAAATGGCTGTCTAACACAGAAGAAGCCAAGAACTTTTAAATTAATTCTTCTGTTTTGGGATATGCAAATGGTGTCCAAACGTTTAACTAAATAGTTTAATTACCCACTTTTGAAGAATTTTAAAGTAGCTACAGCCTTGTGATCTTCACTGGGTTACTTTATGTTGAGAAAATTTTGGCAGATGATATGCAGGCCTCATTCAAATACTAGTTATATTGTCTTTCTCAGCTTGAATTAGGGGAACATTAGCATTGAAGTTTTCATTTTGAATTACGATGTAGGAAATTATTTCCTGCTAAATGTTTGTCATCAAATGAAGTTTTATTTAAAAAAATTAATGGAGCATGTCAGTGCAGCAGCCCCAGAAAAACAGCTGAAGCACAGGGTTACTTTTGGACAATCTGTTAAGTCCTTTTATTGCCATTTTAGTATACATGCATGATAACCTCTTGGAAAACTAAAATATGGTAACTTAGCTGGTAGCAATCAGCTCACTTTTACTACTTAGAGTTGAATTTACTTTAGCATATACTACTTTGGGTGTTGGTACTAGAAATAGAGCAAGCAAATACATTGGTGATGTGAGAAAAACCCATACTCACTATTAAAATATATTTCAGATGATTAATTTTATATCTTTATTAGTAAATGAGAGTTAGCATTCATTTGAAATACTTAGAACAAGTGTATTCACCCGTGAATAAACTATTGTAAACTAATTTTAAAAAATCTAGATTCTTCTCTCAGAATACTGTTAACATTGTTCATTACCAAATGTGGCAACAAGGAGAATATTTAAATAACAAATTGGCATTATGCTTGTGGAAGATGAATTATATCTAAGTAGCTTTCTCTTTGTAAAATGCTAATTTTTTTTTTTTTTTTTTTTTTTTGAGACAAATTTTCGCTCTTGTTGCCCAGGCTAGAGTGCAATGGTGACCTCGGCTCACTGCCATCTCTGCCTCCTGGGTTCAAGGGATTCTTCTGCCTCAGCCTCCTGAGTAGCTGGGATTACAGGCCTGGTGTGCCACCACACCCAACTAAATTCTCTATTTTTAGTAGAAATGGGGTTTCACCATGTTGGCCAAGCTGACCTTGAACTCCTGACCTCAGGTGATCCACTAGCCTCGGCCTCCCAGAGTGCTGGGATTACAGGTGTGAGCCACTGTGCGTGGCTGCTGTTTTGTTTTAATACGCCTGATTTTGTGAAAAATAGGCAGTATACTTTGGTATTCCACAATAGGTGATTATACTTGATTTATTTTTCCTACTATATATCCATACTCTTGTGCCATTGGAAATGCCTTCTTTAAGACTGTCCAATAGCCCTCACTCCCTCTTGTTAAAACACATGTTCAGCCAGGTGAGGTGGTTCACGCCTGTAATCCCAGCACTTTGGGAGGCCGAGGCAGGCGGATCACTTGAGGTCAGGAGTTCAAGACCAGCCTGGTCAACATGGCAAAACGCTATTAGTCTCTACTAAACATTTTGGTCTCTACTAAAAATACAAAAATTAGCCGGGTGTGGTGGCGAGCGCCTGTAATCCCAGCTACTTGGGAGGCTGAGGCAGGAGAATCGCTTGAACCCAGGAGGCAGAGGTTGCAGTGAGCCGAGACTGTGCCACTGCACTCCAGTCTGAGCAACAGAATGAGACTCTGTCTAAACAAACAAACAAACCCCACATGTTCAGTAAATTAAGTTTCTTATTCATTAAGCAAGGTACTTTTAAATGTTGTGGGGAACTCCAAAAATAAACAAGTAGGCCTTTGCACTTAAGCTTATTTTAGTCTGTTGGGTAGACACATAGGTTCACAGATTCTGTGTTAATCAGGACATTTTTTCTTATGGCAGAAACTCATTTTAAACTGGCTTAAGCAAAAAGGGAGAATTACTGGCTTACATAAATGAAAGGTTGGCTTTGGGCTTGGTTGGATCCAGATGCCAGTGTAATATTAGCCAGAATATGTCTTTCTTCGTTTTATCTTAGCTCTGCTTTCTTCTGGACTGGATTCATTCTTAGGCATTATCTCCTCAAGTGGTGACAAAGACGGACACAGCAGGGCCAGGCTTATATCTGAGTTTAGTAAGCTCAAAGAAAAGCTTTCTTTCCAAATAGTTTCAGCAGAAGTCCAGGAGTTAACTCTGATGAGCCAGATTTGGATGCTCTGGAGTGGATGGGAGTGGGGGACAAGGGTAGAGATGGCCAGTTCTATTTTAATTAACTATGTGGGATAAAGGGAGACCAGTCTCCAAAATGGAAGCCGTAGGTTCTACAACCAGAAGCAAAGATGTTGATAGGCAAAAACAGCAAAAGGTCTACAGAAGTGAAGAAGAGAAAGCTGTGATAAAAATGTTTTGGTTGATCTAAAAAGATGAATTCTGATAAGAGCTGCTTAGGGAAAGCTAAAGAGAGGAGACAGTATTTGAATTGGGCCCTGAAAGACAAGTAGAGTTTTTCCAAGGCAGAATGTGTAAAGAAAATATTTTCTAGGTCACTCATTGGAGAAGTTTGGCAGTGAAAAAAGAAAATTAAATTGGAAGCTACTGGAATCTAAACGGGAATGTTAAGATTTCCCCCCCTTCGATATGGAGAAGACTTAAGCTTTTTTGTGGCACAGGACCCTAAGCAAGTAAATAAGTTAACAATGCAAAGGAGGTAATCATTGATGATGAAGTGGAGGGTAATCATTGATGATGAAGTGGAGGGGAAAATACATTTATGTTTAGAAATCTAAGGTTAAGGATACACATGGAGGAAGTCGCCTTAGAAAGGAAAAGAAAACCTTTTGTTCCCTGAGGATAAGTGAAGGAAGGTGGTGGTGGAAGTTAAAACGGAAGTTTGTTGCTAAATAGTAAAGTGGCTTGCGCTTTGTTTTCTAAAAGTAATAAGAAAAAGTTTATCAGTTATCTATTGCTATGTAACAGAATCATTCCAAAATGATTCTGTGGGTTATCAATTTGGCTTTAGCTCAGCTTGGTGATTTCTTCTGCTGGTCTCACCTTCGGTCACTCATGGAGTTGTGGTCATCTGGAGTGTGGATGGATGGTCTAAGATGGTTGCTTCACTCACATGTTTGGTGGTTGGTGCTGGCTGTTAGCTGGCCCCTCTCATCCTCAATGAGCATTCACATAGCAGTGGCTGCATTTCAAGAGACAAAGAACTGAGGTAGTAAAGCCTCTTAGGACCTAGATTTGGAACTCCTATTCCCACAGTGTCACTTCCATTTCATTGGTAAAAGCCAAGTCACAAGGCCCGCTCAGCTCAAGAGAGTAAAGAAATAGATCCCTCCTCTTTATGAGAGGAGCAACAAAATCACATCCCAAGGAGTGGGAGTATGTGTTGAAATGGGAGGAATTTGTGCTGCTCCTGTTCCCTACTACCCAGCCTTTTATTTTGAAAATTTTCAGTCTTGGCAACCAAGTTAAAAGAATTTCAAAGTGAATACTCATATTTGTATCACCTAGATTCTACTATTAACATTTTTCTGTACCTGTCTAATCACATATTTATCCATCTATCCTGCTATCCATTAATTTACCTTTTTAAAAAAATGCATTTCAAAGTAAATTGTAAGAGCCAGGCACAGTGGATCATGCCTGTAATCCCAGCTGAGGCAGGAGGCTTGCTTGAGGCCAGGAGTTCAAGACCGGCCTGGGTAACATAAAGAGACCTCCCCCATCTCTAAACGACAAGAACAACAAAGTAAATTGTAGACATTAGTACTTTCCTCTAAGTGCTTTGTGCATATGTAGCAAGAGTTCAATATTTACAGCTTTTTCTTTTGATATAAAGTTTATATACAGTAAAGTGTACATATTTTAAATATACATTGTGCCCATGCTCTGTAGTCTACCACAGAAGGGAAAATAATTGTATGAAGGAATTGCAAAGTAATACTCTAAGAACATTCCAAGGACATTCTTTGAATTCCTCTTTCTTCATGACCTCCTCACTAATATTTTTTTTTTGTTTAGTATTACCTCAACACTTAGGATTTTCATTTGTATTATATTAATTTGAATTTATTTTGGGTTTTTCCCTACCTCCTATCTCACGTATATATTGAGCATATACGGTAGACAAGCATTGTGTTTGCTAGAAAGAAAGACCATAGAATGTAAACAGGACCTCTCTTGCTTTCTAGGTATTTAAACTGGGTGTATCACAAACCAGATTAGATTAATAATACGTACCATTTATTTAATGCTTATGCCCAAGGCCAATGATAGGCACTTTTATGTGTATTATTTCATTTAGTTTGGGTACTAATTTAGATTGATATTTTTTATTTAAAAAATTAGTAAACTAAGACATACAGAAAAGTTTTCATTTGCCCAAGGTCGTATACCTTCTTTTTATTTTTTTTGAGGCGGAGTCTCTCTCTGTCGCCCAGGCTGGAATGCAGTGACGTGATCTCGGCTCACTGCAAGCTCCGCCTCCTGGGTTCATGCCATTCTCCTGCCTCAGCCTCCTGAGTAGCTGTGATTACAGGTGCCTGCCACCACACCCGGCTAATTTTTTGTATTTTTAGTAGAAACGGGGTTTCACCGTGTTAGCCAGGATGGTCTCGATCTCCTGACCTTGTGATCTGCCCACCTCGGCCTCCCAAAGTGCTGGGATTACAGGTGTGAGCCACCGCGCCTGGCCGGTCATATACCTTCTTAAACTAAGGTGATGTGACTCCAGAATCCATATTTAACCCTTTTATCATATTGATTAGAAGGAGGAAATGTGCTTGGTGTTACAGAGTAGCTAAGCAACCTTTCAGTTGGTTGTATTGCTTCACAGGGTAATCTTGGTCTGAATTAAGTGTTTGTCTTACATAGAGGAGTATAAATTTTTATAAGCTAATCTATGACAAAGTTTAAAAATTATCTTCTCATCTTTTCATGAAGAATAAAAATATTTAAGGATTTTGAAAAGGAGAAATTTTGGTATTATAACTATTGATTTAACTGCAGATAATCAGAATAGAAATGTAATTAAAACTATATGGCCAATTCAGCTATAATTTAATCTTTGAGTGAAATATTGCCTCAGAACTTCTAATAAGCCTTAACACTTTGTCTTATTATTCAAATCCATGTTACATTATACATTTTTAATATTTCTGGAAGATTATTAAACCTTAATCAGTTTTGCACGTAGTATTTTGATAAAATAATAGTTTCCTGTTTTATTGACTAGGTATTGGATGTTTTTATTGCTAGTTGGCTTTTGAGCAATTTAACAAATAGCAAAAGATCAAAAAACCATTTTGACTTGCTATTTCTGCATATTGGTAAACCCTGTCTGAACTGTTGAAAATATGTGACTAGCACTTAAGTCATTTCATGCTAGGAATTCTGCCAGAAGTACCACTGGTTAATGGCAGCCATTGTGACTGCTAAAATGAAAGTGTCTAAAGTTCATTTACTGTGCCAGCTTTCCAGTTGTGTCAGGAAATGGGGTTAAAGTAATGTGTATCTGAACATCTTCTGTAACCCAACAGTGTATAAGGTGTTAAATGTGCCTTCACCCAGATTTTATCCAACTGTTTTATTTTGTTTATTTTGTAGTATATTTTTCTAAGTGGCTTTAAGTCCAAAGTCATATGGAGTAGGTTGCAAACAAAATATATTTATGTTTAGAAATCTAATTGAGTGTTATGTTTATTTTTATGTATAGGCCTTGCTATTTTGGAAGCTACAAGAAAAAAATAGAGGAAGGAAGGTTTGGTCTTTTTAGTGGACATGGCTCAGATATCTAGCAACAGCGGATTTAAAGAATGTCCATCTTCACATCCGGAACCAACAAGAGCAAAAGATGTGGACAAAGAAGAAGCATTACAGATGGAAGCAGAGGCTTTAGCAAAACTGCAAAAGGATAGACAAGTGACTGACAATCAGAGAGGCTTCGAGTTGTCAAGCAGCACCAGAAAAAAAGCACAGGTTTATAACAAGCAGGATTATGATCTCATGGTGTTTCCCGAATCAGATTCCCAAAAAAGAGCATTAGATATTGATGTAGAAAAGCTCACCCAAGCTGAACTTGAGAAACTATTGCTGGATGACAGTTTCGAGACTAGAAAAACACCTGTATTACCAGTTACTCCTATTCTGAGCCCTTCCTTTTCAGCACAGCTCTATTTTAGACCTACTATTCAGAGAGGACAGTGGCCACCTGGATTATCTGGGCCTTCCACTTATGCTTTACCTTCTATTTATCCTTCTACTTACAGTAAACAGGCTGCGTTCCAAAATGGCTTCAATCCAAGAATGCCCACTTTTCCATCTACAGAACCTATATATTTAAGTCTTCCGGGACAATCTCCATATTTCTCATATCCTTTGACACCTGCCACACCCTTTCATCCACAAGGAAGCTTACCTATCTATCGTCCAGTAGTCAGTCCTGACATGGCAAAACTATTTGACAAAATAGCTAGTACATCAGAATTTTTAAAAAATGGGAAAGCAAGGACTGATTTGGAGATAACAGATTCAAAAGTCAGCAATCTACAGGTATCTCCAAAGTCTGAGGATATCAGTAAATTTGACTGGTTAGACTTGGATCCTCTAAGTAAGCCTAAGGTGGATAATGTGGAGGTATTAGACCATGAGGAAGAGAAAAATGTTTCAAGTTTGCTAGCAAAGGATCCTTGGGATGCTGTTCTTCTTGAAGAGAGATCAACAGCAAATTGTCATCTTGAAAGAAAGATGAATGGAAAATCCCTTTCTGTGGCAACTGTAACAAGAAGCCAGTCTTTAAATATTCGAACAACTCAGCTTGCAAAAGCCCATATATCTCAGGTATACTCTTTTCTTACTAACTTCTCAAACTTAGTATAACACAGAGTTCATATTTGTGTACGTAATTTGTGTTTTTTGGTTTTTGTTTTTGTTTTTAAGAAGGAGTCTCGCTCTGTCGCCCAGGCTGGAGTGCAGCGGCGTGATCTTGGCTCACTGCAAGCTCCGCCTCCCAGGTTCACACCATTCTCCTGCCTCAGCCTCCCGGGTGGCTGGGACTACAGGCACCCACCACCACGCCCGGCTAATTTTGTGTATTTTTAGTAGAGACGGGGTTTCACCGTGTTAGCCAGAATGGTTTCAATCTCCTGACCTCGTGATCCACCCGTCTCAGCCTCCCAAAGTGCTGAGATTACAGGCGTGAGCTACCGCACCCAGCCCATAATTTGTTAAGAAAAAAAAATATTTTTCACTTTGAATTTTGTTTTTCTTTGCTCTCAAGTGTGCTTTGATTCTTTGCTTGTGTGGTAGAGGATGAAATGTGATTAGGCCAATTGAAAAATTGCTTGCTATTAATATTTTTCTAGGATTGTAAATAAAAAGCCTCTAATGAAGGAACTGGCTGTCACTGAGAGGCATTTAAGATATTTTAAATTTGTCTGTCCATGTCTCCTCATTACATATGATCCCTTCTTTCTCTTCCTTATTCCTTTTATTTTTTTAATGCAAATAAGGAATTTTGGTTTTTAGCCCCATTATAGAAATTCTCATGCATTTTGTTTTGTTGTTTTTAACCATGAATCAATGAATGAATAAATAACCCTAGAGAGGAGCAATTTAAAGGACTCTCCCTTTAAACACTTTTATCGATAAAAGTGAAGAATGAAATATTACCATTGCAGATTTGTGTTTTGCTCTTATATCTGTGTATCCTGGGAATGTTTAAGCCTCATTCTCACTTTAGTGTGAATTAATATTCAGCTAATTAGATCAGCACTTATCTATTATTTTATCATTGGGAGTTAACTAGCATTTAGATGGGGAAGGGAGGGATGGATTTTGCATGATTTGTATCGGTTTATGTTGAATTGTTGACTTTATTTATTACTGTTATTATTTTGAGATGGAGTTTTGCTCTTGTTGCCAAGGTTAGAGTGCAGTGGTGCAGTCTCCGCTCACTGCAACCTCCACCTCCCAGGTTCAAGCGATTCTCCTGCCTCAGCTTCCTAAGTAGCTGGGATTACAGGCATGTGCCACTACACCGACTGATTTTGTATTTTTAGTAGAAACGGGGTTTCTCCATGTTGGTCAGCCTGGTCTCGAACTCCCGACCTCAGGTGATCAGCCCACCTTGGCCTCCTGGTGTGTTGGGATTACAGGCGTGAGCCACCATGCCCGGCCAAATTGTTGACTTTAAAAAAACCATTTTGGATGTCTGGAAGAAAGAGAAATAGGTGTTAAGAAGGTTTAGACAGCATGATGGCTCACGTTTATAATCCCAGCATTTTGGAAGACTAAGGTGAGAGAATCACTTGAGCCCAGGAGTTTGAGACCAGCCTGGACAACATAATGAGAACCTGTCTCTAACACAATTACAAAATAATTAGCTGGGCATGATGGCATACTCCTGTGGTCCCAGCTACTTCCGAGGCTGAGGTGGGAGGATCGTGTGAGACCAGGAGATTGAGGCTGCTGTGACCCATGATTGTACCACTGTACTCCAGCCTGGGCGACAGAGCAAGACCCTGTCTCAAAAAAAAGGGGCAGTAGGGGGAAGGCACTGGTCCCTCTAATCTTCTCATCTTGCAGGGCCCGGGTCACTGCTGGATTCATATTCGGGTCAATTTCTAATAGGCAGATGACTCCCCAGCTGTGGGTCTCCATTTTATAGATTTCTCATGAGAGAAACGAATTCTGTGTTTAGTACCTGGAGTCAGGATTTGAGATGTAGTCTGGATTTAAGATGTCAGCTATTTATAGTTGTTTGGGAAGGGCAACTGCCTCAAACCTGGAGACAGACATTGGGGCTATGAAAAGTTAGTCTTGCTATCAAAGAAAAGGAAGCCCCTTGTCTTGTAGGGAGCTGCGCTTAGGCTCAAGCCTTGCACTGGTAGAAGGCAGAGCCCCACAATGAATGCATTGTAGCTACAATAGATTGTCTTGAAGTTAATACAGATGTTTATAAATTACCTTGATTAATTTAATTATATCTTAAATTCTGAACTTCCCATTATTGAGAAGTCATTTACCTACTGAGAGAAATAGATTATCCCAGCTAAGCTGACATTACCATTCCAGATGCAATGTAGTCATCATCTTAAGCAAGTTGAGGTTTCTGGGTAGGTGGGTTATTTACTGTCCAAAGCCCCAAGACTGGGATTCGGAACCCAAGAACTTACATGCTTTTTATCTATGTTGTACGTTTTCAAACCGAACTCTTTATTTATTATTAATTTTTTTTACCAATATGTTGCCAAAGCCAAAGCACTCTTCTACATTTTTTTTTAATCACTGAGACAGAAGGCTCACAAGAATCCTATGAGGCCAGAGTATGACCCATCCCTATTTTACAGTTGAGGAAACTGAGATGTAAAGAAGTTAAAAGGAATTAAAAAAAAAAAAAGGAATTATTGTTAATATTTTGGTGTAGTAATGGTATTGCAATTAATTAATTAAATGAATCTTATATTTAGAGATGTATACTGAAGAATTTAAAATGTAGTAAAATCAAGTGAGGTGTTGGGGTTTGGAGGGCTTATAGATGAAACAAGATTGGCTATGTGTTGATAATTGTTGAAGCCGATGATGGATACCTGGGTGTTTATTCTATTATTTACTTTGTGTATATTTGAAAATTTTCATGATAACAAGTTGGAGGTCAAGGAGAGGGCTGCAGAACTCTTTGCAAGCAGCAAAGTTCTGACATTCCATCCCATCTGACTCTAAAAGCCCTCCCTTTTTTTTTTTTTTCTTCTTCACTTTTTTGAGACAGTTTCTCTCTTGTTGCCCAGGCTGGAGTGCAATTGCGTGATCTCAGCTCACCACAACCTCCGCCTGCGGGGTTCACGCGATTCTACTGCCTCAGCCTCCCGAGTAGCTGGGATTACAGGCATGCACCACCACGACCGGCTAATTTTGTATTTTTAGTAGAGACGAGGTTTCTCCATATTGGTCAGACTGGTCTCAAACTCCTGACCTCAGGTGATCTGCCTGCCTCAGCCTTCCAACATGCTGGGATTACAGGCGTGAGCCACCAAGCCCGGCCAGCCCTCCCTTTTTCAAACTCCAGTGATACAACATGCTATTTTGGAAGGAGTAAGTTCCCTGTCATAGGAGATATTCAAATATGGTTCAAATGGCTTCCCAAATTTAGTTATATGTCACAGTATCCTACAGAGTTTAGGCCTACTCAGTCCTGATTTGGAGGAAGGGGTGCCAAAGGACAGTATGAAATTTCAGGGGGAAGATAACCAGTTTTTTCAAAACTTTCCCCCTTGGACATGCATTTGGGACCTCTTGACTAGATGATTTTAAAGTTTCTTCATACTTAGGAGCCTATAAAGTTGGGAAAATGACAAGACAAATAGCAAAATGTAAAAATAGAGCACCCTGGGAACAGTTTCTTTTCAGCTCAAAACCCAAAGCATAGGTTGCTAATGCTTTCATTGCAAAACTCAACTTCCTGCCCCTGCTTGACCTTTTTAGTTTAGATTGGTCACTTCTAGTTCAACACATGTGTTCTCCACCCTTTCCTTTGGTGGGGCAGGGGTATGACACCCATGTAAGTCTCCTTACATTTATTTTTTCTTATGTATTTAAAATATTTGTCACAGTACCATCTTGATATTTTCCTTATTTGGGGTGCTTTCAGAAAGTATCTTGGAGGAATAATGAGGATGGGTAGTTTCCTAAAGATAGGAAGAAGTTTGCCTAGCAAGATCTAGGTAATCAGGTCACATAGGTATTACAGAGAGCTGCTAGTTGCTCAAACTCTAGGAATTAATTAACTAGGCTGTCAGATAGGATTAGTTTTAGCAGAAACACGTTCCTATATCTTAGTTAAAAAATATAGGGGAAAGATTAAAGTAGTAAGCAAATGGATTATGAGAGATATGAGTCAGAAACTGGGTAAGCAATAATATGACTTGATCAGGGGATCAGAGAGTGGAGCTAGATTACTACAGTGTAGCATATCAACAGCTTTACTGATAGCATGCTATCTGAACTGACATGGCTTAGGCTACTTGCCAGTCTTAGGGCAGTCTAACTGCAGCATGGCTGAGGAAGTGTTCATCATTCCATTATACTCTAATCAAACCCCATCTAATAATTTTGTTTGAGTATATCCTAAGAGGAGCCACCAGTAAGGAAACTGAAGTTTGTCTTTTTTTTTTTTTTTTTTTTTTAAGACAGGGTCTCACACTGTTGCACCTAGGGTGGAGTGCAGCAGTGCGATCACGGCTCACTGTAGCCTCTATCTCCCATGCTCAAGTGATTCTTCTAATGCAGCCTCCTGAGTGGCTGGGACTACAGGTACACGCCACCACACCCAGCTAATTTTTTTGGGTTTTGTGAAGATGAGGTCTCCCTGTGGTGTAAGCCGTTGTGCCCAGCCTAGAGTATGTCTTGAAAAGAGAAGACTATAGTTTTCAGGATCTAGAACTTATGCCATTTAAGGAGCTGTTGGAGGTATTTTGTCTGAAGAAGAGAGTATTAATTGGAGTTAAATCACTGAATCTGAGTTTCTTTATCTGTGAAATAAAGTTGGCTAGACTAGATCCCTTTCATAAATAATAGTTAAAATTTGGGAAGTTGCCATGTGGAAGAGGAAGTGGACTTTTTTTTTTTTTTTTTAAAGGTTTTGTATTTTGGACATACATTTTCAAACCAATTCAGGAAGTAGAATACCTGAAAGTCATGGTGCTCTTATAAAACAGGATGAAATGTTGATATACTAATTTTTTCAGTATGTTAAATATATTAAGTATACTACTTTGTGTTACATTGGATGACAATCTGTGCTAGATTATAATAGAAACAACTGGTAGAAGGGTGGGTGTGGTGGCTCATGCCTGTAAACCCAGCGCTTTGGGAGGCCGAGGTGGGAGGATTGCTTGAGGCCAAGAATTCGAGACCAGTCTGGGGAACGTAGGGAGACCCATGTCTATGGAAAAAAAAAAATAGCTGTGTGTGGTGACGCACGCTGGGACTACAGCTATTCTGTAGTCCCAGCTACTCAAGAAGCTGCAGTAGGAGGATCTCAAGCCCAGGAGTTTGAGGCTGCAGTGAGCTATGATGATAAGGCCCTTGTACTCCAGCCAAGGCTACAGAATGAGACCCTGTCTCTAAAAAACAAAGAAATAACTGGTAGTAAGGGCTGAAAGTTAAAATACATGGCATAGAAAAACTTAAAATTAAAGAAGTCCTATTTATTTGTTTGTTTTTGTTTTTTTGAAATGGGCTCGCTCTGTCACCCAGGCTCTGGAGTGTAGTGACGTGATCTCCGTGCACTGCAACCTCCACCTCCCAGATTCAAGTGATTCTCCTGGCTCAGCTTCCTGAGTAGCTGGGACTACAGGTGCATGCCACCATGCCCTGCTAATTTTTGTATTTTTAGTAGAGTTGGGGTTACACCATGTTGACTAGGCTGGTCTCGAGCTCCTGACCTCAAGTGATCCACCTGCCTCAGTCCCCCCAAGTGCTGGGATTATAGGCGTGGGTCACTGTGCCTGGCCAAACAAGTCCTATTTGTTTATATATTTTTTTCTGTGAATTGAGAATTCAGTTTAGTAGCTTAATTTTAAAATCCGTTGTCCTAAAAAGTAGAACAAGAACCAATGGGGAAGAAAATTCAGGGAGACAGATTTCATGGTTAAATATCTATAAAGGAACTTAGAAAGAGACATTTCATGATGGTTGCTTTCAGGTTGTGTTAAGAGAAAAACTTTAGACATATTTAACATAGTTTAACTCAGCAAAGAAGAGATCACAAATCAGGCAGCCCCTGAAGCAGAATGGGTTCAGGGAGACTCCAGTGAAGCCATGTGGTGGAAGATTTATGGTCAGAAAAGGAAAGTGATGTACAGAAAATGGAAATGAGGTACAGAAACAGCTGAATTGGTTATGGCTTGACGTTTGCCTTATTTGAACATGTTTTGAACAGTTGGCCACCCTTGATTGGCCGAAACTTGGTGATTGGCACAAGAATAGGTTACAGTTTGTTTACACATCCAGTTAGGTTACAGTTCACTATGCGTGGAGAAATTGTTAGGCTGAACTTAAAATGTGTTAGGAGGGAGGTTTAGGCTAAATTTAACAGTTGTAAACACAATTATTTGAGACATTGACTTAGAGGCTTGGCATGTACCTGTTACAAATGCTATAGATAGGATTTTTTTTTTTTTTTTTAGATGGAGTCTCACTCTGTCGCCCAGGCTGGAGTGCAGTGATGCAATCTTGGCTCACTGCAACCTCCACGTCTCGGGTTCAAGCAATTCTCCTCTCTCAGCCTCCCTCCTGAGTAGCTGGGATTACAGGTGCCTGCCACCACGCCTGGCAAATTTTTGTATTTTTAGTAGAGATGGGGTTTCACCATTATTGGTCAGGCTGGTCTTGAACTCGTGACCTCAGGTGATCCACCCACCTCAGCCTCCCAAAGTGCTGGGATGACAGGTGTGAGCCACTGCGCCCGGCCCAGAATGGATTTTTGTATGAAAAAGTTCTAAGGCTTCTTGTTAGTGCTAAGATTTCATTTTGTTTGTGTACAGGAAAATAAAGTTTGGTTTGATGTAGACCAAAATAGGGAGATAAACTGAACACTGGTAATAGGCTGACTTTGGAAATCCATGGCACAATTCATTGGCACGGAGCTTTTAATTTTTCACACACCATTCATCTCTATTTACAAACTTTTCCCTGATATTTTTTATTGGAAAATAATATTGCAATGCCTATTCTTTATAATTACTTCACATGCTTAAGTGTTCATTTCCTGTAAGAATTTTGTGCTTTGTGGTAAAAACTCAACACAGAGGGTATTTTTCTTCTCACTCAGCAAGCTTACTTCCTGTTTCCATCTAGTGTCCTTTGTTTTATTAATAATAATCTAAATAGTTCCAATTTTTTGTGACCAAAACCAGTAAAAGACATAATACTTAAAACTGTCTTCTGGCAATTTAAGTTTAAATCAGGCTTTTAGTTAATAGCTGTGAATTTAACTACTTTGAGCAGATTTCAAAGAATTTTAGTAACAGATCAAATTATTTTCATAGAAGTGGCTTTGCAAAGTTCTGTGGTTGTAAACTCTTCCGAAAAGTTAATTGTATTAACATTTTAAACATATCCCCTTCGGCAAAATGTCTATTATTAATTTTAAAGAAGAGGGAAAGTTAAACAAAATGTCATTTTCATGGTCTGACTGAGTATATTTGAATAGTACATATAAGTTTCTTTGGGAAAAAGTCCAAATAAGGATGTAACCAACTTTCTTCTGAAAAGTAACGTGTATTTAATTTTTAAAGTGCATTTATTGAAAACTTGGTGTTGTGTTCCATATAATTTCTGGGCAATATGGCATGAACCTTGAACTTCTATAGGTATAAATCTTCCCCATATTCTTGTAACTACTTTACAGAGTATTAATGATAAATTTTTGTGAATTATTTTAAACCTTCACCACTTTCCTTAAACCTCCAAACTCACCACTGCCAACTCTCTACCATTTTTTTTCTTTTAAATTGAGGTCAAGGCCATCCATGTGTGAACTGCTCACCTCACATTTCCCTCATCTTTCTGGTTTGAAAGGAAGAGATGTTCCTTCCCTTTTCCAAAACTTAACTGTTTTTTTTGTTCCTGTTTGTTCCTGTCTTCCCCAAAGTTATTACTGTTTGTTTGTTTTGTTTTGTTTTGTTTTTGTTTTGTGAAGGCAGGGTCTTGCTCTGTCATCCAGGCTAGAGTGTAATGGCGTAACCTTGGCTAACTGCAACCTCTGTTTCCTAGGCTCAAGCCATCCTCCTGCCTCAACCTCCTGAGTAGCTGGGACTACAGGGGCATGCCATCATACCTAGCTAAGTTTTGTATATTGTGTAAAGATGGGGTTTCACTATGTTGCCTAGGCTGGTCTCCATCTCCTGGACTAGAGCTATCCACCTGCCTCCCAAAGTGCTAGGATTACAGATATGAGCTACCACACCTGTCTTTAAAGTTATTACTCTTTAAAAAGGAATTTGTACTCACTGCCTTTCCAGTCTCTTGCTCTCCTCCTGTTATTCCCATTATGTTATAGAATTGCCAATCCCTTGACCATATTCACCATTTAGCCCTTTTGCTTATTTTTTAAAAATTGACTACATCCTTTTCTTGAAACTTCTGTTGCCCTGGGTAAATCTACTTCCTATTTTTCTTCCTGTGATTTTTGACTCCTTTTTCTTTGTCTAGCCTTTAAACATAGGCATTCCTCCAAAGGTTTTGTTCTTGGTTGTCTTTAATAATGCTTTACTTGTTTTCCCTTGGCCAGTGCTTTATTCTTGAGGCTCCAGTTTACTTAGATTGAAAGCTACTGATCTAGACCCTTGTAGTAATGTGACTCCTTGGCTGTCTATGCTCGAGGTGCTGTGATGGTTAATTTTATGTTTCAGCTTGACTAGGCCATGAGGTGTCCAGATATCTGATCAGACATTATTCTGGGCATGTCTATGAGCGTGTTTTTGGGTCAGATTAATGTTTGAATTGGTCAGCTGGATAAAGCAAATTCCCTGCTTAATGTGAGTGAGCCTCATCCAATTAGTTGAACTGAGCCTCATCCAATTAGTTGAAGGCCTGAAGAATGACCCTCCCAAAAGTAAGGGGGAAGCTCCTCCTGCCTGACTGCCTTGAAGCTGGAACATCAATTTTTTTCCTGCCTTTGGACTAAAACGGAAGCGTTGGCCCTTCCTGGGTTTTGCAACTGCACCATTGCTCTCCTTTGTCTCCAGCTTGCCAACTGCAGATCTGGAGACTTGTCAGCTCATAATTGCATAAGCCATTCCATATATATGAAAATAAAGAGATGTCCCGGTTCTGTGCCTCACAGATACAGGCCCTTATGTCTCCTTTAGTTTCCCAAAGAGACTGTTTCCTCTTAATGGAGCTTGACCCAAAGACTGCTGACTGAGAATTTGCTGTCTCAGTGATCCTTATGGATGCTGACAGCAGTTAACAGAGAGTGAGTTCCCTGTAAAAAATTACAGAAATTAGATGATCGCTAAATCTTTGTCTCTAGCTCTGGAATAGAATATTTCTGGAGTAGAACATTTCTAGACGATGACCTAAACATCTACATGGATTTTCAAACACAACATATTTACTAGAGAACTTTGTATCTTCCCCTGCAAACTTCTTTCTTTGTTCCAGGTATTGGGCTAATGCATTGGCAGTGTTTTCTTATTGATTATCATATATCTCTTTCATTTGTTAAAAAATGTGTGTGGTTATACAATGTGAGGATTGCACATACTAATCATTTGTAGACTTCACCATTAAAGAACTTGAGCTAGAAAGGGGAGACAAGATGTGAATGTGTATAAATGCAGTACAAAATAGAAAGTCTTGAGTGCCACAGAAGAAAAGTCTGTGCAAGATCCATGGAGAAAAGAGATGATTTGATGCTTTGGTTTGTTTTTGTGGAGTCTGGAAGTGGGGTGGGAGTATGGGTGAAGGGAATAGGTGTAAAATATGTGTATTTTTTATTCCAGAAAGAGCAGAGGGAAAAACCCAAAACTGTTAATGTTTGAGGTGAAATATTGGCAGCATAGCTACTTTTTACCCTTTACAGACTTTAACATTTGAGTAAACTTTCCAGATTCTATTATTACCTTGATGTGTGACTAGATAATTATTATATTCAGTTTTTGTTAATTCAAACTCGTAACTTGAATAAAAGGAAGGACCTAATTCATGAGAGACACAGCAAAAAATACAACTATTATTATTTTTTTTAAATCCTAAAATGCCACCTAAGGAGATTCAGAATCTGTTTTTAAAATAAGTAAAACATGAAGAACAGTTCTTCAGGGAAAGATGATTCTTGGGTCAAGCAAAGCTTTAGGTTTTCCCAGCACTGCTCCCACAAAGGTCACAATGTTGCTTTTCACATTGTGTTTTTAAGGATTTGTAAGGATATTCTTTTGAGAGACAGATTAGCATAGTGATTAAGCATGTGACATTGAAGCCAGACTGCCTGGGCTGAAATTCACACTCTGCCTATATTAGCTGTATGACCTTGTGAGTTAATTAACTTATCTGTGCCTCATTTTTTCCATAAAATGGGAGTAATAATAGTTCCCACCTAATAGAGCCTTTTTGATAAATAAGTATATAAATGAATGAATGCCTCCAGATATATTTATTTAATTTTATATATATATATAATTATTATTTTTTGAGACGGAGTTTTGCTCTTATTGCCCAGGCTGGAGTGCAATGGCACGATCTCGGCTCACCGCAACCTCCACCTCCCGGGTTCAAGCGATTCTCCTGCCTCAGCCTCCCAAGTAGCTGGGATTACAGGCATGCGCCACCACGCCTGGCTAATTTTGTATTTTTAGTAGAGATGGGGTTTCTCCATGTTGGTCAGGCTGGTCTTGAATTCCCGACCTCGGGTGATCCGCCCGCCTCGGCCTCCCAAAGTGCTGGGATTACAGGCATGAGCCACCGTGCCCAGCCAAAAATTAATAGATTTTTGACACATGTGGTGAAGGAAGTTTAAGAGGAAGGTGAAGGGAAAGGTCCAGAGGCCAGGATAGCTTGATTTGTGTTTTATAGGAACAGGATATGAATCAAGCTAACTGGAACATAGAAATCTTTAGGGAAGTTCTGGGAAATAAGATTGGATTAGATTGTGGCAGATTTGGAGTGTGAAACCAGAGGATTTGCTAGGAAATATAAAATCCCATTCTTTAGAGTAATATAGTCTATTTGTCATAGTGGTTGCTTCTGTAATACAAATTGATTGATATGTGATTGGTAACTATGAGACTGAGGTCAGTATAATGGGGAAGTAGCATTAGTTCAGACATAATCTTTCCCAGCATATTAACTTTTTGAAATAATCAGAAACGAACTTCTCACAACCTAAGAGAAAGCTTTAGCACTATATGAAGATATTAGGAAAACTGAGAATTCTGCAGAAGTGTCCTCTTATTAGTGAAAATGAGTGGCTTCAAGAACAGTTTCACATTCCACAGTATTAATCTGTCAGCTGTAACAATGTTTGCAGACCAAGAAGCTGCAAAAACATTTCTCTTTGAATTTTTTTTTTTTTTTGAGACGGAGTCTCACTTTGTTGCCCAGGGTGGAGTGCAGTGGCGCGATCTCAGCTCACTGCAACCTCTGCCTCCCAGGTTCAAGCAATTTTCCCGCCTCAGCCTCCTGAGTAGCTTGAATTACAAGCACTTGACACCACGCCTGGCTAATTTTTGTATTTTTAGTAGAGACAAGGTTTCACCATGTTGGCGAAGCTGGTCTTGAACTCCTGACCTCAGGTGATCTGCCTGCCTTGGCCTCCCACAGTGGTACTGTACTTTTAACTTCATTGCAATTGGTGTTGACTAGAAGCATATGTCCTGAAGAATTCATATCTCAAATGAGGAAACAAGAGCCCCAGGGTTTTAGGCTTCAAAGGATGAAATGCTAGGTGCAAATGGGAGCAGACATTTAACTGTGCTAGTATTTTTATAAGGACCTGTTACTGTTTTAGTTAGGGCTTTGATTACAGAGTTATATTGATATAAAAAATTATTTTTATTTTTAGAGATGGGGCTTCACTGTGTTGCTTGGGCTGGCCTTGAACTTCTGGGCTCAAGTGACCCTCTTAATTTAGCTTCCTGGGTACCTGGGACTACAAGTGTGCAATGCCACACCTGGCTACAGTGGTATTCAGTAGTCCACCTTAACTCTCTTTTCCCCAAGAGACTTGTTACTTTTAGTTGTGGTTTTGTAGCACTTGAGGTATTTATTTTTTCTCCAAATGTGTATATCACATTCTAGCAGAAAGGGTTCTGACACGTTTTAAAGGAAGGAAACTCATAAAGGAATTGTTGACCTAAATTTTCAGTTTAATTTTCTCACACAGAATCATCTTGTGTGCTGAGGCAGGCAGATTGCTTGAGCCCAGGAGATTGAGATCATCCTGGGCAACATGGTAAAACCCCGACTCTACAAAAAATACAAAAATTAGCCAGGTGGGGTGGCCCATGCCTGTAGTCCCAGCAACTTGGAAGGCTGAGGTCACCTGACCTCAGGAGGTCAAAGCTGCAGTGAGCCATTGTTGAGTGACTGTGCTCTAACCTAGGCGACAGAGTGAGTCCTTGTCTCAAAAAACAAAGAAAAAAAAAGAATCTTTTTGTGCGCCATAGTCATTGAGATCTGTTATAGCTCTTGAAATGTACGCACTTTGTTCTCACTGAATTTTGAATTGAGAATATTCCAATTCTAATTTTAAAGGGAATTTGTATTTGAAATTTGCACCAAATCAAGTATTTTTATGTAGTGTCAAAACACTCTCAATGGACTCTGCTGTTTGGCTATGCTTGGGTGGTGAATTGATCTGCCTGAAAGCTGTAAACAGCTTTTGACCAGACGTAAACTTAGCTTTTTAGGGATTGTGAGGACGTTTGGGTAAGTTTATTAACCTAGAAAATGCCCATTCTCTTACATAAAAAACCATCTTCTTTCTTGGAATTTGGGGCCTAGATGAATATATAGAATTTCTGGCTGATTAGAAGAGTCCCAAATGGCCTTGATCTCTTCATATTCTTAAAACAGAGAATCCTTTAATTTCATTTAGTTGTAAAATTTCTAAAGTGTCTATTTTAGGAATATTTTGAATGGAAAGGTCGTTAGCATTCTATTCTTACTGACCAGTATAGCCTGTTTCTACTATTGAGCAAGTAAAACCAAGGAACTAAAATAAGGCTTAGTTGACATTACTTTTACAAAGATAGAAATATATAATTTAAAAATTTGTTATTGATATGATTTATTTGACCTCCATTGCTTTGTACATATTTTCATAAAAATGTGTTTGTGCTGTGCTGCTATGTAGCATTTTGTGGATCTTCCACTTTTAAAATAAAAACACTTTTTTAATTACAGAAAGACCCAAATGGGACCAGTAGTTTGCCAACTGGAAGTTCTCTTCTTCAAGAAGTTGAAGTACAGAATGAGGAGATGGCAGCTTTTTCTCGATCCATTACAAAGTAAGGAATTTTTCTTTATAAATGTTCATTTGAAAAATTCACTTGAAAACCAGTTTAGTGCTAATAATTCTAAAATTTTAAAAATTTTAATTATTTTCTTCTTGTGGCTAACATTTCAAGTCAAAGAGTTAATTGGCACGTTACCACCAACCACAGTTGAACTTGTATCTTCACCTGTTAGATTTCTTAATATTTGGAAGAAAAAATTGAGGTCAGACAGTAGACTTCTGATACTGTAATAACCAGTGAAAAATATGACTTACCTGTAAGTTTCAGTACACTTAAAAAATACCTACTTTTGTTTTAGAGAGACTTAATTTTGCTATAAACTTTCTAGCATTCAAAATACTGTTCGACTTATTTAAGAGATGATATTATAATAGGCAAGTTTAGAAGAGCAAATATATTTTCTGAAGTTTAGAAAAACACATTTATAGAATGTTCTCTCAATCTTAAATGTGTCTAATATTCATTATAGGTGAGGAAACTGAGACTCAGAGAAGTGACCTAACAAAGTTTACTTGGCTAGTCAGTAATATCAGTAACAGAACCAACTCTCGTTTGCTTCTGGTTAAGCATGTTTTCTTCCCATTAGATCACTATATTAGTCGTGACTTCTGTTACGAGTGCTAGAAACCCATCTTGAACTTAAAAAGGGTCATGTATTGGTTCACAACCCAAATAGCAGATAGAGGAAGGATGGGGCAGAGTTCATTAACAGCAAGATTCAGGAATTCATTACTATAAATCATCCCTCCTTCTTTCGATTCTCCTTGTCCACTCCATTTCCTTTCCTTCACCTTCCTCACTTTTCTTCCTCTGCCTTTCCTCCATGCAATTTAATGGTCTCAGTAGCAGAGAAGAAAAAGGAGTCCCCTTAGCTAGCCAGATAGGAAAATCCCATAGGAGGAAAGAGTGGAACAACAATCCTTGTGGCCAAGAGGATGAGAGATCTGTTATCTAAAAAAGGGAAGTAGATCACCACTGGGAGATTTTTTTCTGAATCCAGCATTGTCTTCAGTGTGGTCTGCTTTAAGCATAGCAGGATTTGGGGTTCCCAGGACATTTTTGAGTATGTACGTTATTTTAATGTTAAAGAACTTAATATTTAATGAGATTTTCTGGACCATTGGTGATATTTTATTAAAACTCTGTCTTCCTTTATGTTACCTTTTAACCAGCATTTCTTTTCTTCAGAATACCTTAGGAAAAAAATATTATCAGTAGAGTCACTTTTTCTTGGCAAAGGTTACTCTTCCCAAACAGGCCTTGTATTTTTCTGTTAGGCCATGTTAAGTAACTACTACATTTAAGCTTTGCAAGTTGAGAAGTTAGGCTCTCTGAGACCTACCTTTTTTCTCCCATTTGAATCTTAGAGCTATTTATACAAACTCTGCCACTAATTGAAAATGATTGTTTTTGTTTACACACACACACACACACTTAAATGTGATACGAAACTGCGAATGGACTAAAGAGAATGAGTTCTCTTTGTAATTTTATTTTCATTAGTAGACTATGACTGCAACAAATACTAGAGCAGTAAGAAGTACTGGTGTTTTTGAAGGCATGTTCTAGGAACTACACTTGTTCCCCTGTGGTGACCATGGAGATTGAGATGAGGAGATGTACTTTGAAATTAGTGGCTCTATTTTTTCCATTATGCTCATTTTGCAGTGGATTTTTAAAACAAGTATGTAGGCTTTTAATTAACCAGTTCTTTGCTTTTTGAGATCTCCTAAACTTATTCATTTATTCATTTAAATTCAGCTGTGAAATTAGTGTCAGGCTGTCAGAATGTTATTTGTTTATAGTTAAGATAAAATATAAAACAGACTTGGAATTTATTACCAGTTCTAGGTATTGGTTTTTGTTGTTGTTGTTTCTCATCTGTGAAATTGAAGAGTTGGACTAGTGATTTCAAAGATCTCTTTCAGTTTAAGATTCTGTAATACATTGATTCAGGACTACTTTTCATTATTACTGAGTTTTTTGTCTTATTTCTTTCCTTTTACACCTATCATAATTGACAAAGCTTGCTATATCTACTAGTTACAGGTGCTGAAAAGGTTCTTTTTTTTTTTGAAATGGAGTTTTCACTCTTGTTGCCTAGGGTGGAATGCAGTGGTGCTATCTCGGTTCACTGCAACCTTTGCGTTCCAGGTTCAAGCGATTCTCCTGCCTCAGCCTCCTTAGTAGCTAGGACTGTAGGCATGTGCCACCATGCTCAGCTAATTTTTTTTGTATTTTTAGTAGAGACGAGGTTTCACTACATTGGCCAAGCTGGTCTTGAACTCCTGACCTCAGGTGATCTGCCCACCTCGGCCTCCCAAAGTGCTGGCATTACAGGTGTGAGCCACCGCATCCGGTCGAGAAAGTTCTTCTAATAGTGTTAAATACCAGTAGAAGTTATTGCCACTTTATTTGTGGTCCTTTAGGATAAGATGAGAAACCACATTCTACACCTGTCTTTCTGAATAGCTTTATGGTCATATAATATTCATATATTCATATATATACTATTTTTATCCTATACTAGTATCTTGACCCCAAAAACTTCCTGTATGTCTTCAAGGACTTCAACTCTGCGTTTGGTTAATTTTATTCTAAACAGTGCTGACTATACTTTCCTATAGAATAATATTAATTTATTTGAAATTTTTCAAAACCCTCATTTTTATCTCTTTTCCTCTTTTTATATTCTGATTTTGCATGATTTGGTTATCTGTGCAGAATTTTAGTCTGATTGAGCACACAAAAGTAGAAAAATAAACCATAAAGGATTTTCGTTTCTGCATAGAGATACTGAATTTCCTGAACTGTAGAGCCACACTAAATAGACAAAGCCTTTTATTTGGGTGATAGGGAAGTGGAAATTTTAGAGAAAATAAAAATTAGAGTTAAATACTCTTTATAGATAGTTACTTAAGAACATCAAACTGTAATGTGTGGCTTAGAGTATCCATAAAAATACCTTATCTGGTCTATGTTTAAAGTGAATAATTTACTCAGTCAGCAGTTATTCATTTAATAATTTCATTTGATTTTGTATGTTTAAACGTTTAAAGATTTAGTTACAAAAAAACCCCACAAAAAAACCTCAATTGTAAGGAATCTTAAATCTTAGGTGTTTTGTGGTTTTTGGCAATTTTTATAAAGCAAACAAACCATGGATTAGAAGAAATCAATTTTACAGAAAAAGGTAATTAGTGTATTTTCTGGATCTGATATCTTCCATGGTACCAAGTAAATACGAAAAGGACTCATTATAAAAACATTTCTTAAATTGTGATAAAATATACGTAACAAAAATTACCATTTTAACTGTTTATAAGTGTACGGTTCAGTGACATAATTACATTCACATTGTTGTGTAAAAGAAAGGACTTATTTTAGAAAGGGAAATGCAGGTTTCCTCCTCTCAAACAAAGCTAAGTTTTATCACTGGAATTTTTGTCTAATAAATTCTTGTCTTAGTGATCAAGAATTTCTGCTTTTACTTTTGTCATCCTTAACGGTTTCTGAAAATTGAAAGCTTGCTTAGATGTAGAAAAAATTCTCTAACATTTTATACATTAATTTCATGATTTGATGTGAGCATCTGTCTTAGTGTTTGTATTACTATAAAGGAATGCTTAAGACTGAGTAATTTATAAAGAATAGGTGTATTATATTTTTAATATTGGATCCTTTGTGTTGCTTAAGATTTCAGTGCAAAAACCAGATTCCTTCACTAACTCATTTATTTGACAAGAAGGTTAAAGCACTTACCATGTACTAGGCACTGTTCTAAATGCTTTATAAACTAAATTCACATAATTCTCACAACAACCCTATCAGGTAAGTAGTAGTATTACCCCGTTTGTAGAAGAAAAAACCGAAGCAACAAGGAAATTTAATAACTTGTCAAGTTCACACAGCTAATAAGTAGTATAATCAGGATTCAATCTAAGGTAATCTGGCTCTAGAGGCTATGCACTAATGGTTACATGTGCTGCCTCTCCAGAACCTTTTTCTGTCATCTCAAGCTGTTTATTCTACTTATGTGACCTGATTATTTTAATCTCTACAGAAGCAAGTATACAATACTTCTAGCATTCATTCCATTCATAGCCCTATGAAAAGCAGGAAGGAGGACCGTCTTCTAACCTCTAGAAAAAAGTCAGTTTAAAGAGCTCACAAGTGTAAAGAAGTTATCAAATCTTTGTCTTATGATAACAGCAGTGCTGGCTGGAGATGAGCCATACACCACATTCATGTATTTAATTTTAAACTGTGTTGCTCCTATGAATACCTTCACAGGCAGTTCTTTCAATTCCCTAAGTTTCAGAAATCACTTTGAGGGAAGAAAGGCCTTGTAGCACTGTAAAAAACCATTGTCTATATTTTGTTCATTATCTAGCAGCCAAAACAATGTTTGTAGGAAAAAGGTCCTTAGAAGAAAAGAATTTTTTAAGACAACCAACTTTTTATCCTTTTGGCCATTACAGTTTTAGGACTACATTGCCTATAGAATCATTTAAAAGGTACCATTTTGTGTAATTGTACTGTGTGGCAAAAGATTTTTAAGCAGAGGACCTCATTTAAAATGCCATTTATCCAAGCATGTGCTTGGGTAGTGTTGATAATGTTACCAAAGATATCCTGGCAGTAGTTCATCTCTTCCTTTTCCTTGGGTTTCTTCTATTTAAAAGGAAAATGCTGGTATTTGGAGTTTCAACAGCAGTTCATTCATTGCAGTTTCATGAGCTGCTTGAGTTGGACAAAGACACAGAACTGAGTGGCTGTAAACATGTAAAGCCTTGTTCAGAGCCCTCAAATGAAGTTTTTTTAAAAAGAATTTAATTTCTTCTTTCTTGTGAACAGATTGAAGACCAAATTTCCATATACTAATCACCACACAAACCCAGGCTATTTGTTAAGTCCAGTCACAGCGCAAAGAAACATATGCGGAGAAAATGCTAGTGTGAAGGTCTCCATTGACATTGAAGGATTTCAGCTACCAGTTACTTTTACGTGCGATGGTAGGTTTATGGTTCCTCAAGCCTCTTGTTTTGCTCTGTTAGGGGGAAATGTTTAAAATATCAATATTATCATTCTTTTAATAAACCAAGTTTGTTATGTGTCTTTTTGGCATTCATATGGATAGTTTTCTCGTTAGAACTAGTGGGGTCAGGTTACCTTTATAAATAGATAATTATCTGAAAAGTGCTGAATAACTTTTGTTAATCAGTGGCTCTTGGCCAAGGCTGAAAAGCATTAGATAGAAAAGCTAATTATAATTTAATTCTTTATTTTTCTCCTTCATTTTATGACAGGAAGCATGCTTGCTTATAAAGAGCTGTCAGTGAAATTGAAATTCCAGATATCTTGCTAAGTTCTTCAGTGGAGAAGATAATTCTCTTTTATTTTAACCCTTTCTTCCAAACTTGGTATGGGTATCCTCTCTAGAGATGTATTCCCAAAGTCTAGGAAATTTTTTTTATAGTTTTAAAAACTAATTTTATTTCCTTGCAGTTTATTGCATTTCATAATATATATTATCTTAACGGGATTCCAACCAAGGAATGAGATCCTGTATTTCTACAGTACTTTGGCCTAAGAATTATGCCGTTTTTATTCTTTAATGGTTATGACTAGGAATGTGTCTAATATTCAGATACATTCTTTCTAGCTTTGTACTTTTGAAGGCCCTTTGAAAAAATATAAATCTGAAACAGAAAACCATTAGCTACTGTAACAATTATTCTTTTAGTTGTTAAAGGAAAAGTTTTGTGTTTTTTGTTGTTGTTGTTTTTTGAGAGAGAGTCCCACTCTGCCACCCAGCCTGGAGTGCAGTGGCATGATCTTGGCTCACTGCAGTGAGGGTGAAAGAGTTAGACCCCATCTCGAAAATATAGCCTACCTGCTGTATTTTTATTTTTCATTGGAAAATATACCAGGCAAATGTCAAACATTTAAAATGGTGAATCTTTTTCTTATAATTCATTTTAAATCATTGTTTGCTAGATATTGCTAAATATCATCTGTGGGGGATTGTTTCCAGGACCCCCTTCAGATACCAAAATCCCAGGATGCTCAAATCCCTGATATAAAAGACATAGTATTATCATATAACTGAGGCACATCCTCCTGTATACCTTATTTATTTTTGGTTTAATTTTTAAGTTTTTAACTTGTATGGGTACATAGTAGGTATATATATATTTATGGGGTACATGTGATTTTTTTTAAAGTATCAAAGGGAAAGGGTAGCGTGATGTTTTGATACAGGCATACAATGTGTAATACTCCTGTATATTTTAAATCATCTCTAGATTAGTTATAATACCTAATACAATGTAAATGCTATGTAAGTATTTGCTATACTGTATTGTTTAAGGAATAATGACAAGAAAAAAGTGTGTACATATTCAGTACAGATGCAGTTTTTTTCTTTTCAAGTATTTTTGTTCCATGATTGGTGAATCCACAGATGCAGAACCAATATATATAGAGGGCCAACTGTATTAGGTTAAAAAAAAATTATTAAAATTAGCTTCACCTCTTTCCATTTACTTTTTTCAATGTGGCAACTAGAAAATTTGAAATTATATATGTGGCCTACATTTGTGGACTGCATTATATTTCTATTGTATACTGCTGTCTTAAATTATAAGTAATACAGTCTTGAATAAATATAAATGAGCAAAGTGCAAATAATGACTAACTCTTTTACAGTGAGTTCTACTGTAGAAATCATTATAATGCAAGCCCTTTGCTGGGTACATGATGACTTGAATCAAGTAGATGTTGGCAGCTATGTTCTGAAAGTTTGTGGTCAAGAGGAAGTGCTGCAGAAGTAAGTTTATTTAACTACTGAGCAACGTCCTTGGAAATTTCATTTTTAATGGTTTAACCTAGAAAAATTTCAAGTTAAATTTATAATGCAGAAATACGTTGGGTCTTATTGAATTGATTTATTGAATCAATAAACTTTTATTGAAATATATGATGTCTAAGGTGTCATGTCTAAGACAGTGGTGGGGTTTCAGAGATAAGTGAGACATTGTATTCCCTTAAGGAGCTTGTAGTCTTTACAGGAAGAATTTCAGGAAGTTGATTAATAAGTGATATAATGGATCTTTCTTAATGTAAAGAGTCAATAGTCACATCATTATAGACTCTATTTTCCTCTTGCAACGTGCACTGTTACTTTATGCACAGTAGTCAGCTGTGATTTCCTTTTAGTTGCCTGAAATAATCATTATATGAATCTTTTTCTTACCCAGGTATTTATTATATCTTTTTTTTTTTTTTTTTTTTTTTGAGACGGAGTTTCACTCTTGTTACCCAGGCTGGAGTGCAATGGCGCAATCTCGGCTCACCACAACCTCTACCTCCTGGGTTCAAGCGATTCTTCTGCCTCAGCCTCCCGAGTAGCTGGGATTACAGGCATGCGCCACCACGCCTGGCTAATTTTGTGTTTTTACACAATACAGCCTGTTGGTCAGGCTGGTCTCGAACTCTTGACCTCAGGTGATCCACCCGCCTCGGCCTCCCAAAGTGCTGGGATTACAGGTGTGAGCCACTGTGCCCAGCCTTGTAATTCATTATATCTAGCATTTAGTCCAGTTGTTTTACAGATTTTATTCTCCTAGGCTGCTAGAAATGCCCTGTCCCGATTTTTCTTATTTCCTTCTTCATCTTTGTCTTCATCTTCTCTCTTTTTTACATTGACTCTTCTCGTACAGAATAATTTCTCTGTTTAAATGCTCAGACGTGATTTTAAAACTGTCTCTGTTTTACCATTCTCTTCAATTTCTGATGCAGGTGCAATTTAAATTTTACCCTCACCTTTATAATTTTTAATTTGAATAGAATAGTGAATAATTAATATATCTTAACAGTAATCATTGCCTTGGAAGTCATGAGCATATTCAAAACTGTCGAAAATGGGACACAGAAATTAGACTACAACTCTTGACCTTCAGTGCAATGTGTCAAAATCTGGCCCGAACAGTAAGTGTGTACCTTATAACTGAATTCCATTTGTTTGAATCTGAATAATTCTGCTAATTTGCCAATTTTCAACTTGTACATTTTTCATGATTTCACGGTTGGAATGGGGTGATGAACTCATCCTCAACAGGAATCTTCTTAGCAAATGAGGGGAGATGTTCAGTCATGGAGGTTTAGGTAACATAGTCCTTAGAGGTACAGGCATATTTGAAAATCAAAGTGGAGAAATTAAAAGTTTGGTTGGTAATAGCTTTATACAAGAGTGAAAACATCAGGGTGAGTCAGGGAAAAATGGGGAAGAAGGAAAAATTTTGAATACTAAATATGGGTTGGGGATGAAAAGAAAATCCACATTGACCTTTGTACCAAACTGAGAAAAATAAATTATTCATCACAACATGAAAACTAATTCCCTGTTTTAAAAGTTCACTACTTTCAGTAGGTGGATGTTCTTTAAAAAAAAAAAAGTGCTTTCAATGCTTTCTTTTGAGGTTAAAGCAAAATAGAATGCAGCAAATTTAGCCATTTTGTTTTACTTCATGAACCCTTGATGAACTTAAAATTGAATTTTTAATCTCTAAAGAGAATTATTCTTCCTTTGTTAGAATTTTGGATGGAAAAATATCAGTGATGTCTGCTTTCTTTTTTTCTTGGTTTTCTTGAGTTTTGCTTTTATGTTAGGTAGAATTCATTTCAGTTGGGTAAAGACTATTTCATAAAATTTAGTACATTTTGGCAGTCATTGGTAACTTTTCTTTTCAGTTTCTTAAGGAATGATGTTCTTTTTTTTTTTCTTTTGGAGACAGAGTTTCCCTCTGTCATCCAGGCTGGAGTGCAATGGCGTGATCTTAGCTCACTGCAACGTCTGCCACCCACCCTCAAGCGATTCTCATGCCTCAGCCTCTGGAATAGCTGGAACTGTGGGCATGCACCAACCCACCCAGCTAATTTTTTTTTTTTTTTTTTGTATTTTTAGTAGAGATGGGGTTTTGGTGTGTTGGCCAGGCTGGTCTCGAACTCCTGGCCTCAAATGATTCACCTACCTTGGTCTCCCAAAGTGCTGGGATTACAGGCATGAGCCACCGTGCCCTGCCAGGAATGATGTTCTTGACTACATTTGCATAATGTAGACTTAGGGTAGAAGAGTGAGTACCTTGTTCATGATGGGGAGTGGGAGGAAAATTTGATTATCATTAGAAAAAATAATGCAGAAATTTAAATGACCTCCATCTGTTTTCTACCCCATATGCATTTGGCTGTCAGCCATCTTTAGTGTTAGCTCTCTATTCTCTATATATAGAACAGAAATAGTTTTTGTTCCAAAAGCTATTTATATATCTGAAAGTAGACTTGAAAGCATTTATGTTTTCCATTTAAAAAACAAGTTTTTTTTCAGGATGTTGACTCACTTTTTTTCTGAGTCAGTTACAAATAATATTTAATTCTGATAGAATTTTATTTTCAGTTCTCAGAAAAACACTTTAGTTTCGAGATTTTATCATACACTTAACTATATTTAATTTGACAATAGAAAGACCAAAGAGTGGATGTGATTTTTTTGTGTATATGTGTTTGTTTAGGCAGAAGATGATGAAACACCCGTGGATTTAAACAAACACCTGTATCAGATAGAAAAACCTTACAAAGAAGCCATGACGAGGTATATAATCTAAAGCATTAATTGCAGGTTTTCAGACTTTGTTTTTGGATGCAAATACACTTATTTTGGTGATTAAAACAATCATTTTGTGTGTAGCATCCTTCAGCCACAATAACTGTTGTTTCTTTCAGACACCCTGTTGAAGAACTCTTAGATTCTTATCACAACCAAGTAGAACTGGCTCTTCAAATTGAAGTAAGTCTTAATTCACATTTTGGCATAATGACTTAAAGATTCTTGCTTCTTCTTTCTCTTAAATGGTAGTGTTGGCATTGGATTAAATATTTTAGGACTTTTAAGACTATATTCTTCTTTTTAATTTATAAAGAAAATAGGTTTAATTGACTTACAGTTCAGCATGACTGAGGAGGCCTCAGGAAACTTAAATCATGGAAGAAGGCACCTCTTCACAGGGCAGCAAGAGAGAATGAGTGTCAAGCGAACGGGGCCCATTATAAAATCATCAGATCTCATGAAAACTCACTCACTATCATGAGAACAGCATGGGGGAAACCACCCCCATGATTCAGTTATTGCCACCTGGTCCCACCCTTGACACGTGGGGATTATTACATTTCAAGGTGAGATTTGCGGGGGACATAGAGCCAAACCACATCATTGTGCCCCTGGCCCCTCCCAAATATCATGTCCTCACATTTCAAAACACAATCATGCCCTTCAAATAGTCTCCCAAGGTCTTAACTCATTCCAGCATTAACCCAAAAGTTCAAGTCCGAAGTCTCATCTGAGACAAGGCAAATCCCTTCCACCTATGAGCCTGTAAAATCAAAAGCAAGTTAGTTACTTCCTGGATACAATGGAGGTACAGGTGTGGGGTAAATACATCCGTTCCAAATGGGAGAGATTGGCCAAAACAAAGGGGCTACAGGCCCCATGCAAGTCCAAAATCCAATAGGGCAGTCATTAAAGCTTAAAGACTTTTTTTGAGGCTGTGTCTCCATGTGTTGCTCAGGCTGGAGTGCAGTGGCACGATCTCGGCTCACTGCAACCTCTGCCTCCTGGTTCAAGTGATTCTCCTGCCTCAGCCTCCTGAGTAGCTGGGATTAGACGCATGCATCACCATGTCTGGCTAATTTTTATATTTTTTAGTAGAGATAGGGCTTCACCATGTTGGCCAGGCTGGTCTCGAATTCCTGACCTCAAGTGATCCTCCCACCTCGGCCATCTAAAGTGCTAGGGTTACAGGCATGAGCCACCGTGCCCAGCCAAGACTATATTCTTGACATTAATGTTTCATGTCTTGTTTTCGGACCTAACTTACCCCCAAAATTTTCAGTAATGCTTAAATTAACATGTTTATTCTCACTTCAGCTCTGTTGCCGAGAAGAACCTTCAGTTCAACTCTAAAAGCATTTATTGGATGCTTAGTATATGCTGAATGCTAGAGTTATGAAAATGAATGACCTAGTCCCCACCTATCAGGAACTTAAAAACTAGTGGCGAGGGATTTAAACAAAACTTCAATATAGTATAGTAAAATGTATTATAGAGGTATGTCTTGGAGTTAAGGAGATCAAGGAAGAGCACCTTACCTAAGCTGAGGGTTCAAGGAAGGCCTCTTAGAAGGGATGTTCCCTGAACCAAGTCTTATACAGTTAGCAAAAAAAAATTGGGAAGGGTATATAAACAAAAGCAGGTAGGTGTGATATTTACATGGAAGTATAAGCAATTCTGTGATAGAGTACAAAGTATAAAATGAAGATTGGCAGATGACATTGGAGATAGCTGTGATTATTATCCTTATAATCCATGTTAAGGAATTTTACTTTATCTTCTAGGTCAGGAGACTATATTCAGTCTACTTTCTAATTTGTAAATTAAAAAAAAAGAAATTAACAAAACCACACCCCTGATTTTTTGTTGTTGTTGTTTTTTGTTTTTGAGACAGAGTCTTACCTTGTCACCCAGGCTGGAATTCAGTGATGTGATCTTGGCTCACTGTAATCTCTGCCTCCCGGGTTCAGGTGATTCTCCCACCTCAGCCTCCCTAGTAGCTGGGATTACAGGTGCGTGCCACCATGCCTGGCTAATTTTTGTATTTTTGGTAGAGACAGGGTTTCACCATGTTGGTCAGGCTGGTTTCGAACTCCTGACCTCAAGTGATCTGCTCGCCTTGGCCTCCCATAGTGCTGGAATTGGGCATGAGCCACTGCGCCTGGCCCCATACCATTTTTTTTTTTTTTTTTAAACATATTCTTTCTTGTCATTTACATTTGTGCTCCAACACTAGAGTTGAGTAGTTGGAACAGAGATTGTATATCCTGCAAAACCTAAACTGTTACTGTTTGGCCCTGTACAGAAAAAGTTGGCCGACTCCTGCTCTAGCCACTTAAGGTGTTTTTAGCCTAGGGTGGGTTGGGTGAATTGTTTAGTCCTGTGATCTGAAATCACTCTGGCTGTATTGTGGAAGTTAGATTTCAGGTTGGGATTGGTTTCAGAGCGAATATTTAGAAAGGTTTTTATAGCAGTCCAGGTGAAAGATAAAGAACATGGAGAAGTTAAAAAGGAGAGAACTGATTAACAATATTTAGGAGATAAAATTGAAAAGATTTTAATAGGTGATGAGATGTGAGTGAAGGGGAAAGAATATGAGTGTAGGATGGCTTCCATATTTTTATCTGCAAGTACATTCTTATCAACATATGTTTATTCAAAAATATTCACTGAATATCTCTGGTAAGCTGGAGTTTACTAGAATCTGGAGTTTCGTATGGAGTGTCCAGGCTAGAGATAATAAACTTGGAAATCATCAGAATATAAATTGTATTTTGCAGTTATAGGCAGGATGAGGTCACCAGGAAAATCATTGTAGATGAAGAGTTGCCCATCTTAAAAAAAAAAAATCCCCACCCCGCCCCCCACCGCAGGAGCCACACCATTTCTCTATTCTCCTTGCTGCAAAACTTCTGAAAGTTAAGTGGTTTTGCCGCTTCCATTTCCTTCCCATTCTCTTATATGCCCACTCCAATCATTGTAGTACTTCCCTGAAACTGTACTTATTAAGGTCATCAAGGACTTCCATGATCCTGAATTCAGCAGTCAGTTCCTAATCTGTTGATCGATGGATGGATGGATGGATGGATAGATGAGAGGGTGTCACTCTGTCGCCCAAGCTGGAGTGCAGTGGTGTGATCACAGATCACTGCAGCTGCAACCCCCTGCAGATTTCTCTATGTTGTCTGGGCTGGTCTCGAACTCCTGGGCTCAAACAATCTTCTTGCTTCAGCCTCCCAAAGTGTTAGGATTACAGGTGTGAGCCACCGTGCCCACCAAGTCTTTATTCTTCTCAACCTGTCTGTATTTTTTGATACAGTTGATCATGTCTTTCTTTTTGAAATAGTTAGTTGGCGTCTGGGATACCACCTTCTTGCTTTCCTTATTTCCATTAGCTGCTCTGTCTCACTCTTACTTGTGGCTTCTTCCTTATCTTCCTGACTACTAAACATTAGCATATCCCCAGGGCTCAGTTCTAGGACCTCTTCTCTCTGTATTCACATCCTAGGTGATCTTGGTTTATGCCTATACTGATTGACTCTGAAATTTATATGTCTAACCTTAACCTTTTCCACATCTCCAGACTCAAATATCTATTACTTGACATCTTGATGTGAATATCTAATTAATTGACATCTCAAATTTAAGATGTACAAAACTGAATTTTTTATAGTACCCATCATATCTATTCATCCATCGGCCTTCCCTTTCTCTTTTTAAGAGTTTATTTTTTGAGAGCAATATGAGGTTCAGAGCAAACTGAGAGGAAGGTACAGAGATACCTCATATACCCCGTTCCCTACACACGCATAGCTTGACCTCATTATTTCCCTTTTTAATAAATGGCAACTTTGTCTTCCATTTGCTCAGGCCAAAACCCTGGAGTCATCCTTGATGTCTCAAGAAAAAGATCTTATACATTTCACATTCAGTTTAATTCTGGTCAGCTTGACCTTGAAAATACATTTAGAATGTGAGCACTTTCATCACTACCAAAGCTATACTCTAGTCAACTGCAGTAGTTTCTTACTAATTTCCCAGTGTCTACCCCTGCCCTCTACAGTATGTCTTCCACAGGCAACCAAAAAGATCTTTTGAAAATAAGTCACTAAATGTAATGCGATATCCTGGATTATATTCTGGAAGATAAAAAGCTCATTAGTGGAAAAGTTGGTGAAATCTGAATAAAGTTTGAAATTTACTTAATAGCAATATACCAGTGTTCATGTCTAGCTTTGACAAATGTAACGTGGTTTATGTAAGATTTACTTAGTCTAGTTTTCCAACATTATATGGGAACTTTGTATTTTTTTATAACTGTCTATAAATTTAAAATTATTAAAAGGTAAAGATTTTAAAAATGAAAATAGGAAAATTAGCTGGGTATGGTGGCATGTACCTGTAATCTCAGCTACTCAGGGGGCTGAGGTAGGAGAATTGCTTGAAACCAGGAGGCAGAGGTTGCAGTGAGCTGAGATCGCACTGCTGCAGTCCAGTCTGGGTGAATGAGACCTGTCTTAAAAAAAAAAAAAAAAAAAAAAAAAAGAGCAGAAAGCAAAATAAGAGAAAATCAAAGGCAGAAGGTGGGGCTTTGAAAAGATAATGTTTGTAAATCCTTTAAAAAGTGTTAGATCATGTCACTGCTTCGCTGAGAATCCTGTTTACTATCTTACTAAAATTCAAAGCCCTAATTGTAGCTTCAAGGTTCTGCACAGTATGACTCACTGCCTCTCTGATCTGGCTTCTTATCACTTCCCTTTCTTTTTTTTCTGGTTGATTATCTGCCACTTATGTTCCCCACTGGGCACCCCTGTGCATGTTGTTCCCCTCTAAATGCTTTTCCCTGTGACATTTGCATGGCTCACCCTTACACTTTTTTAAGGTCAGTGCCCAAATATCACCGGAGATTTCTTTACTCACCATCTTATCTAAAATAGTAACTCTATATTATACTTATCCCCCTCCTTTATTTTTATAGCTTTATTGAGGTATAATTTATATATCATAAAATGTACCCATTATATGCACACAATTCAGTGATTCTTAGCCAATGCATAGAGTTGTATAATTATCACCACAATCCAGTTTTAGAACATTCTCATCACTCCCAAAAAAGTTTCCTTGTACTGATTTGCAGTCAATACTCACTCCCAGCCTTAGCCCCAAACAACTACTAATCTGGTTCCTATTTCTATAGCTTTGCCTTTTCTGGACATTTCATGTACATGGAATCATGTACTATGTAGTTTTTTACATCTGGTTTCTTTCACACACCATACTGTTTTTGAGGTTCATCCATGTTGTAGTAGGCATCTATAGTTCACTTTTTTCTTGCTGAAAAATATTCCAGGCTACCCCACATTTTGTTTATTTGCCAAGTGATTAGCATTTGGACTTAAACTTTATAATTTTTGGTTATCATGAATAATGCTGTTATAAACATTTATGTATGAGCCCGTGGATATATGTTTTAATTTCTTTTGGATGGATTTTAGGGGGAGATCAAGAAGTTGCTGAAGTTTTTTTTATTTTTGTTTATTTTATCTTTTTTAAAGAAATGGAGGTCTCACTGTCTTGCCCAGGCTGGCTTCAAACTCCTGGGCTCAAGAGATCCTCCCACCTCAGCTTCTCATGTAGCTAGGATTACAGCCACACACCACTGTGCCCAGCTAGGAAGTTGCAGAGGTTTTGATTACTCCTGGCCTTTAGTTTTCTGAAGATAGGATATTAATTCAATTTGCTAAAATGAAGTTAGGATGGCAGTAGGGGTTTTGAGGCAAGGAATAATGGTTTGGTTTAATATCCTATAGGGAATGGGAAGGAGAGCTGACCAAGGGCAGATTAAAGGAATTTTGGGTGCCATGGAAGTTCGTGCTGAAATTGAGGACTGTTGAATCTATAAGATTTTCCTAAAAGTGCTCAGCTGCCTGGTAGAAGAAGCAGAGAAGAGTTTAGTCAGAATGAGGGAGTGAGGACAGAAGAGAGTTTGGTCAGAATGAGGGTGTGAGGACTGGAAGCAAAGGGGTTGTAACCAGATATGATATTGTAGTTAAGGTTTCAATAGGGTACCGTTTGGGGGTTGAATATATTGTGAATTTTCCACATGGACGTTTATGTAACTGAGGCTTGTATTACAGGATGTAGGGTAGAAAGTTAGATAAATATCCAGTGCAAAAATACGGCATGCCGTGGGGGAAATGACCATGTCAGTAGTAAGATGTATCAGCTTGGGCCAGCCAGGAGACGGAAACTGTGCTAGTTATTTGAAAAGGGAAATTTAGACAGGGCATGGTGGCTCATGCCTGTAATCCTAGCACTTTAGGAGGTGGAGGTGGGCAGATCACCTGAGGTCAGGGGTTGGAGACCAGCCCAATATGGCGAAAGCTGGTCTCTACTAAAATTACAAAAATTAGCCGGGCATGGTGGCACATGCCTGTAATCCCACCTTCTCGGGAGGCTGAGGCAGGAGAATCATTTGAACCCAGGAGGCGAAGGTTGCAGTGAGCTGAGATCATGCCACTGCACTCCAGCCTGAGTGACAGAGTGAGATTTCACCTCAAAAAAAAGGGAAATTTAAAGAATCATTAGGCTGGGCGTGGTGGCTCATGCCTGTAATCCCAGCACTTTGGGAGGCCGAGGCAGGTGGATCACCTGAGGTCAGGAGTTCGAGACCAGCCTGGCCAACATGGTGAAACCTCGTCTCTACTTAAAAAAAAATACAAAAATTAGCTGGGCGTGGTGGCAGGTGCCTGTAATCCCAGCTACTTAGGAGGTTGCAGCAGGAGAAACGCTTGAACCCGGGAGGCGGAGGTTGCAGTGAGCCAAGATCGTGCCATCGCACTCCAGCCTGGGGGACAAAAGCGAGATTTCGTCTCAAAAAAAAAAAATCATTAATTAGTAAAAGATGATTAATTGCTTCAAGGGGTGAAAGAGGACTCTAAGGCAGGAATTGGCATACTATGGCTCACCAAATCTGGCCTGCTCTCTGTTTTTGTAAATAAAGTTTTATCGAACCTATAGTGACAGTCATTTGGTCATTTGTTTATGTATTGTTTGTGTCTGTGTTCACGCTTTAATGGCAGAGCTGAATTGGTGCCAGAGACTGTATGGCCCACAAAGCCTAAAATATTTACTAACTGGCCTTTTAAAGGAAAAGTTTGCCAATCCTACTCTAAGGGGTCCAGTGATAGGAGGTGCATAAAAGCAGCTGTCACCTCTAGGCTGAGGAAAAAAGGACAGTAAGACACTCTAAGGACTGTGATAGTCTCTCCCCCAACCTTAGGCTGAAATTTAGTCTCTTTGAAGAGAGTATGGCTCTCACAGGAATACATAGTTGCCTATGGCAAAGAAACCTGCTAGATAAATTTAGCCAAAGCTGTCAGGTAGGAGAACATAGCATGAGGGTGCAGCTAGAGGTAGTCTTTGAGGACTACTCAGCTCTCACACTGAATTAAAAAAAAAAAAAAAAAAAAAAAGAAAGCAAGCTGGCTGTTTTTCCTCTTCCAGGGCATTTGGCATACCCTCATAGGCTTTCCTAGCCTCTAACAAAACTAGGCTGTCCTGAACCCCTGGTAATAGAATTGTTTACCTTTGTACTAAGAAGGTTGGGAAAGCACCAAAATCTGCAAGTGGTGTGTACCCAGGTAGACTTTGAGGGGTTCGTGCTGTGAGACCTAAAGCCCTTATGAGATTGTCCAAAACAAAAAACATGTCAGCAGGGCCTATGGTGATTCCATGTGTGCTAAATGTGTTAGTGACAGGATCAAGCATGCTTTCCTTATCAAGAAGCTGAAAATCATTGTGAAAGTGTTGAAAGCACAAGCACAGAGTCAGAAAGCTAAATAAAAGTTGAAGCTCTTTTGAGTAATAAAAATTAAAAGACCTTTTTAAAAAATTAGAAGGCAGGAACCCAGATGGGAAGTGTCTTCCTAATGCTCTTGCCTTAGAGGGTCCTTTCTGTGTGTTCAATTGACAAAATCTAAAAATGCGCTAGCTTGGCAAAGAGAAATGTTTATAGGGTCTAGCTCTAGTATCAGGAAGGAGAGCAGAGGAAGGGTGGATTTGGAACTGATAGACAATAAATTGATAATTGGCACTTAACGAGTAATGTAGGCCGGGCGCAGTGGCTCACGCCTGTCATCCCAGCACTTTGGGAGGCTGAGGCAGGCGGATCATCTGAGGTCAGGAGTTTGAGGCCAGCCTGACCAACATGGTGAAACCCCATCTCTACTAAAAATACAAAAAGTAGCCAGGCATGGTGGCAGACACCTGTAATCCCAGCTACTCGGGAGGCTGAGGCAGGAGAATCACTTGAACCCGGGAGGCGGAGGTTGCAGTGAGCCAAGATCCCACCACTGCACTCCAGCCTGGGCAACAGAATGAGAGTCCGTCTCAAAAAAAAAAAAAAGCAAAGTAATATGAAGTAATATAGGAGAATGGCATGACCTTCAAAACTGGAAAGATTTTTGCATGAAGATGAAGTAAAAGGAAGCAGAAAATATAAGTCAAATAAGCAAAAATGAGGAGCTAGAAAACAGGCTCCGAGGACTGCAGGGTAATTGGGTATTTGAGAAAATTAGGTGGTTTCATTTAAGCTTGAAGGTGAAGGTTTATAGTAGCCAAGCCTCAAGGGTGGAAAAATTTAAATTTTTAAGGGGTGGTATAGTACTGAGTTTCAGCCCATTCTAACAGTACTTGGCATAAAAGTTTGGCATAAATGTTTTATGAATTAGTACATTACATAAGAATGTTTCTTAATGAGATATGTACTTCTCAGGTAAGTGTTGCCCAGTCTTATTAATATGTGACTGACCTCTGAAGAACTTGGTTTTTGATACCATATTTTTGCAGGAGGAAGAGAAGGGTTATTTTCAACGTGGAAATTATTTCCAAATGAGAATAAGAAAAAAATAGCTCTAGTTTTAGTGATTTGTTACTAATTTATGCTTCTACTTCTGATTCTACTGTAAAATTAATAGCAATTTGCATATGAATAATTGTGTCAGACGAAGTGAACATTAACCAGGCCTTGCCTTTTCCTACTTTGAAATAAACTATGCAATTGAAAAGCTATCTTTTTTCTTTTTCATCACAAAAGAGTAGAGGATATCTGTTAGAGATATCTAAGATATCTGGTTTCTGACTTCGTCTCTGGAATTGGTCCTTTAAATTTCACCTACCTATTTTTATTTTATTTTTTATTTTTAAAGAACCAGCACCGAGCAGTAGATCAAGTAATTAAAGCTGTAAGAAAAATCTGTAGTGCTTTAGATGGTGTCGAGACTCTTGCCATTACAGAATCAGTAAAGAAGCTAAAGAGAGCAGTTAATCTTCCAAGGAGTAAAACTGCTGATGTGAGTATTTTTGGTAACTAGAATTTTATTACATGCAAATATGTACTTAAACAGGAGATTTTTGCCTTCTCCTAGACAAAATATTGTCATTTTAACTTTGGCTTTTACTTTTGGGTTGAATCACTTACTTGGTTAGGTGGGGATTCCTTGATAAGAAGTTGGGCTGCCTTGGAAGAGCTTTATGAGAGTTGACATTCAACAGGTGGATGTCAAACTGTGAACCCTTTGTGTATAGAGGAGGACCTCTGGCATAAATGAGTTGGTTTGGGGTTTAAGGATAGATATTGAGCTTAGAAGACCTGGAGGACAGTAACTATCACTTCTCCCTTGGGGTGGAAGCGTCCTGATTATCAGTGGGGGAAGTTCTACTTTGGCTAATACTCCCTGTGGAAAAGACCAAGGGCCTCAGCTGTAATGCCTCAGAAGCAGCCAAGTTAGGGGCCTTCCCTTTAGATTATACTGTTGCTTTTAATAAAAGCTGTCCCTCATGACATTTCCAAGGGGATTTAATTAACTTGCTTCATAGGGACATTTATATCTTTAATTGCAAGGATAAAAGAAGGGGTGCATCTCACAGGCCACGATAAATATAAAGGATAGAAAAGTTATGTTGATGGTGTGCCCCTCGATATCTAGAAGATAACATAGTCCATGCATTCTCAGAGAGATCCTATCCATATGGTATGTAGAGATGTGGGTTTCTTTTTTTCTACTTTTTTATGTGCTTCTTTTTAGAAACTTATACATATATACATACACACACACACACACACACACACGTATATGAAATTACTTGGAGGTGATCAACTACCATGGACCTAATTTTGTCTGAGGCTTCTATTTATTTTACCCATTTGGTGGATAAAGGAGCAGACAGTAGATGGGAGGGGAGTCAGTTTAGATAATTATAAGCACTTTTTTGAGTCACCAACCAAGTGGTAATAAATAGAGTTCTAGATTTTTTTCTTTAAGGATATTCTTATGTTGTTTTAGAGCAACTAATGGAAAAATACTGTACTTGTCACTTCTAGATTTCAAATTAATATTAACCAAGCAGATTTTGTTGTGTTTCTGTGATATTTTACAGTAGTTTTTAGTTATTCTGATTTTCTTAATACTAAAAATAATTTTGGTTTGTGGTTTTCCCTTTTCTTTTTGCATTATTTATTTATTGTTTTATTAATTCTGTAGATACTTGGGAGGTTTCCCCTGGAAAGAGTTTCTTTGACATAGTATTTGACATTTTATATTATGTCATAGGCAATTTTCTGACTATTGTGTGTGTGTGTGCATGTGTAGGTGGCTTCTTTGTTTGGAGGAGAAGACACTAGCAAGAGTTCAACTAGGGGTATGTGTTTAAATCTTTAAATTTTAGCAATAATCATCGCCTTTTCAGAGAATCTATTAACTTTTTTTTTTTCTTTAATCTAGGCTCACTTAATCCTGAAAATCCTGTTCAAGTAAGCATAAACCAGTTAACTGCAGCAATTTATGATCTTCTCAGACTCCATGCAAATTCTGGTAGGAGTCCTACAGACTGTGCCCAAAGTAGCAAGAGTGTCAAGGAAGCATGGACTACAACAGAGCAGCTCCAGTTTACTATTTTTGCTGCTCATGGAATTTCAAGTAATTGGGTATCAAAGTAAGTAACTGTTTAAGCAGCCAGGCATGGTGGCTTGCACCTGTAATCTCAAGGCTTTGTGAGGCCACAGTGGGAGGATTGCTTGAGCCCAGGAGTTAGAGACCAGCCTTGGCAATGAGACCTCATCTCTACTAAAAAGAATTTTTAAAAAATTAGCCGGTCAGGCACGGTGACTCATGCCTGTAATCCCAGCACTTTGGGAGGCTGAAGCGGGTGGATCATCTGAGGTCAGGAGTTCGAGACCAGCCTGACAAACATGGAGAAACCCTGTCTCTACTAAAAATACAAAATTAGCTGAGTGTGGTGGCACATGCCTGGAATCCCAGCTACTTGGGAGACTGAAGCAGGAGAATCACTTGGACCCAGGAGGTGGAGGTTGCGGTGAGCCAAGATTGCACCATTGCACTCCAGCCTTGTCAACAAGAGCTAAACTTCATTTAAAAAAAAAAATAGCCAGTGGTGGTATGCACCTGTAGTCCCAGCTACTCAGAAGACTGAGGCAGGAGTATTGCTCGAGCCAGGAGATGAAGACTGCAGTGAGCTATAATCATGCCACTGCACTCCAGCCTGGGTGACAGAGCAAGACCCTGTCTCAAAAAAATAAAAATAAAACATAAAAGAAAATATGTGCAGCTTTATCTAGCAACTATTCTGATCTTGTAAAATGTCAGGAACCACTGTTATCTTGGTGTTTAAATGACTAACCAGCAGATACCTTTGTTATTTTCTTAAAAATTACAGAGGTATTTGAAGCACTTCCAGTAAAAAAAATGTAACTCTTTACATGCCAAAAGCAGGAAAATATAGCAGGAAAACAGAGCAAATATAGCAGGAAAACAGAGCAAATGTCAGTTAATTAGGCAATTTAAGACTGGTGTTCGTTCATTCTTTTTTTTTTTTTTTTTTTTTGAGATGGAGTCTTGCATTGTTGCCCAGGGTAGAGTCCAGTGGCGCCGTCTCGGCTCACTGCAACCTCTGATTCCAGAGTTCAAGCAATTCTTGTGCCTCAGCACCCCCAGTAGCTAGGATTACAGGTGTGCACCACCATGCCCAGCTAATTTTTGTATTTTTTAGTAGAGACGAGATTTCACCTTGTTGGCCAGGCTGGTCTCAAACTCCTGACCTCAAGTGATCTGCCCACCTTGGTCTCCCAAAGTTCTGGGATTACAGGCGTGAGCCACCACACCTGGCTGCCAGTTTTAGTGTATTTGAAAATCAATGTATGAACTGAAAAGTCAGAAATATTTTTAGTGAAATAGTTTTATAGTAGCTTAATGCTATAAAAAAGTCTACTGAAGAAATATCAAACCTAAGTTTTGCCTGAATTGGGCTTTAGATTAAAATATAATAATTTAGTGACTTAAAAGTGATGTTTTAATTTATTCAATAAATATTTATTGAGCACCATCTGTGGGCAGTATTCTTAGTACCGGGGATTCAGTGGTACAAGGCAGCAAAAAACCTGTACTCTTCTGGAACTTGCATTTAAATGGATATTGATGGTATCTGAAGGTATTTCATTACAGGGATAATAATCTCCACATGCTCCATAGGCGCACACACACACACACACACGTTTGTACATAGACACACACAAATATACATAGGGACACTAATGAGGTGAACAAATACCCAGTAGAAGACAATACAGAAAACGGTGATAAAGATAGAAAGTAAGTGAATAAAATGCTGACATAAATAGGAGTAAATGGAATAAAGTTGAGAAAAATAACCAAATAGTTCGCTTAGGGGTATTGTGTGAACCAACGAAATTTGATTTGAATTAAATTTAGAATGATAAATAAATTGTATATATAAACAGAGCGGTTAACATGTAAGGCTAGCAGTAAGTTAGATTAAGTAGAATACAATTTTATTGAATCTAAGACTCCCGCTTTACAAGATTACCTGACTGTATCCAACCAGCTGTGTACTTGGCAATTAGTGGCTGAGTCACTGCAATCTAATGAGAGAGTACAATAGCATCTGTCCCCATAAATGGAAGACTCCCAATAGACTAGGAAGATTGGCTCAGTGCAAGTCAGGCACATGCTTAGCTGACTCTATTTCAGTAGCTTAGCAAAGGAAAATGCACCTAGGGAAGGTAATCTTTGTACTCTTTCTACCTAGAAATGAATAAATACATTATTCAGTGTCGTTCAACTAAAATCTGAAGCTAATAACTAACTGAGCATAAAATTAAAGTAAATTATCCAGCTGGTGTTATTATGACCATGCTTTAAACTGGGACCTAGGAACATACATTCCCCTTTTTATCCCCTTTACCAAACCTCTTTTCTATTTTCATAGAATTTGCAGTGGTTAAATTTCAGATGGACTTCTAAAAATTCAAATGAAAGGTGACCAGATTATTTCAGATATTAGTCTCTTTGGAGGAAGAACTGCTAATGTATTTGTATTAGTTAACTAATTTGAATTATCATGATAGAAATCGAGTTAAACTTTCTTTCCTCAGTTATGAAAAATACTACTTGATATGTTCACTATCTCACAATGGAAAGGATCTTTTTAAACCTATTCAATCAAAGAAGGTTGGCACTTACAAGAATTTCTTCTATCTTATTAAATGGGATGAACTGTAAGTGAAATTTCTGGCTTTTTATTCTTTCAGTGTGTCCTGTTGTTTACTTTTTCCAGTGTATGCATCCTAGCTTTAATTTTTATTGCAATTTTCATTGAAATTCATTAACTTCTTACTTATGTCTTAAGATCTCTTTTAGATATGATTTTATAGAACAGACTGAAATTCTCATTAAAAAATATTAAATACCGGCCGGGCGCGGTGGCTCACGCCTGTAATCCCAGCACTTTGGGAGGCCAAGGTGGGCGGATCACGAGGTCAGGAGATCGAGACCATCCTGGCTAACACGGTGAAACCCCGTCTCTACTAAAAATACAAAAAATTAGCCGGGCGTGGTGGCGGGCGCGTGTGGTCCCAGCTACTCAGGAGGCTGAGGCAGGAGAATGGCACGAACCCAGGAGGCGGAGCTTGCAGTGAGCCGAGATTGAGCCACTGCACTCCAGCCTAGGCGACAAAGCAAGACTCTGTCTCAAAAAAAAAAAAAATTGAAATACCCTTTTAAGCCTTCATATTATTAAATTACAAAAACATACCATTATTTTTAGACTTCGTCAAGTTAAATATATAAATTTATAGTTATAGAAAGGAATGAAAGTTATAGAAGGTATTTTATAGCATTGTTTACTTCAGTATTTATTCTGTAACACTATATAACAATTCTGGCTCTTAGATTAATCAACACTTAACCAAAAAAGTTATCTTTTTACTTTGTTGAGATGGAGTTTTGCCCTTGTTGCCCAGGCTATAGTGCAGTGGCACGATCTCAGCTCACTGCAAGCTCCGCCTCCTGAGTTCAAGCAATTCTCCTGTCTCAGTCTCCTGAGTAACTGGGATTACAGGCATGCACCACCACGCCCGGCTAATTTTTTGTATGTTTAGTAGAGTTGGGGTTTCACCATGTTGGCCAGGCTGGTCTTGAACTCCTGACCTCAGGTGATCCGCCCACCTTGGCCTCCCAAAGTGCTGGGATTACAGGTGTGAGCCACCGCGTCTAGCCGAAAAAACATTATCTTAAATCCATGTACAAGATGATATTTTGTACTATTCATATTTTTTAAATAGTTTTTTCTTTTTTTTCTTTTTTTTTTTTTTTGAGATAGAGTCTCACTCTGTCACCCAAGCTGGAGTGCAGTGGTGCAATCTCGGCCCACTATAACCTCAGCTTCCCGGGTTCAAGTGATTCTCCTGCCTCAGCCTCCCGAGTAGCTGAGATTACAGGTGTGTGCCACCATGCCTGGCTAATTTTTTTGTATTTTTAGTAGAAAAGGGGTTTTGCCGTGTTGGCCAGGCTGGTCTTGAACTCCTGACCTCAGGTGATCCGCCCATCTTGGCCTCCCAAAGTGCTGGGATTACAGGTGTGAGCTACTGTGTCCGGCCTAAAATAGTGTTTTTAAACTAAGGGAACTGTCATTATTTAGGCAGATAGACAGTTGCAGAACTTTTTACTATTTGTTCCACATTTATTAAATGTTTTCCTATTGTCTTATTTTCTTTTATATTATAAAATAATACATGTCTGTGAAAGCAATCAAGTAACACAAAAATGCATATAAGTAGAAAGTGTCACTCTATTTTCAGCATTTGCTATCAGAGTGCCTACTTTTGGCTTCAAGTGTTCTTTCAGACTTAAAAAAATAATGCATTGATAAACATATGTCTGTTGGTGTATATACTTTTCTCTTTTTGTGGGAGGGAAGAGATGGAGGAAAGGAAGGAGGAAGGAAGGCTGTTTGTGTATATACTTATTATATATGTTTGTGTGCATTCTTACATCCCAAAACAGAAATTCTCATGAACATTCATCTAGTTTTTCCAAAAGGAAATAAAAATGACTAATATTATTTTGCCTGGAAATTGACACTAGAAATCTCAAAGGCATTTGCAAGTCTTTAAAGAAAGAAATGTTATATTTTGAAATTTTATACTGTTAATAAAATTTATTTAAAATTTTTAATAGGACAAGTTAGCCAGACTTCTATTTAGCTAAAGGTTACTCAGTATTAAAGATTATTTGAGGCTGGCATGATGGTTCACGCCTGTAATCCTAGCACTCTGGGAGGCCGAGTGGATCACCTGAGGTCAGGAGTTTGAGACCAGCCTGGCCAACATGGTGAAACCCCGTCTCTACTAAAAATACAAAAATTAGCCGGGCGTGGTGGTGGGTGCCTATAATCCCAGCTACTCGAGAGTCGGAGGCAGGAGAATCACTTGAACCCAGGAGTTGGAGGTTGCAGTGAGCCAAGATTGTGCCATTGCACTCCAGCCTAGGCAACAGAGCAAAAACGCCGTCTCAATAAAATAAAATAAAAATACCAAAATAAAGATTATTTGAAAGGTTAAATACAATACCTAAAATTGTCAGTCTCATTAAAGTGTTAAATTTCAAAATCGTTCAATCTAATTTGTTCTATTAATACATTTTTCCCCCCATAGAATCATTTTTCCCATCCAGATATCACAATTGCCATTAGAATCACTTCTTCACCTTACTCTTTTTGGAATTTTAAATCAGAGCAGTGGAAGTTCCCCTGATTCTAATAAGCAGAGAAAGGGACCAGAAGCCTTGGGCAAAGTTTCTTTACCTCTTTTTGACTTTAAACGGTAAGTATTACTGAATTGTAATGGTGAGTGACTATGAACACATCTGCACATCAGAATTGGCTAGATGACAAGGAGGTGAGGGGAGGAACATAGATGAGTGAATGAGCCTCTTCAGTTTTTCTAATGTAATAAAAGGAGGTCAGTTCAGAGACACAGATTAGAGGAAATCAAAGTTATTCTGCTATATTCTGAACATATCTGAATAGGTATGCACAGCTTTGTTTGCCACTCACTGTTCCATGGAGAAAAGCAGCAGCCAATGACTGTCATTTATATAAAGTACTATATTGTTGACATAATACCACAGTCTTGCAAGTTCCCTTGATATTAACCAAAGAACTTCGTTTTCCTTTTCCCATTTCTTTCCTACTCTTCTCCAGTTTCAGAGAATCTATAGGTGCACATTATTCCCTTCCGTAATTCTCTTTACTAATCTATCCCTTACTGCCAAATGCCCCTAGTCTTTAATTGCCATACGTCCCACAAGTATGCAAAACCCTGTTAGGGATTCTTTCCCTTATCCTTAGGGGTAAAGGAATTTCTTTTGAGCTTGGTGTCTGTTAATAGCCACTGGGGTAGTATAATCTATCTGGCCTTTCAGCTGAATATTTTAATTATGTTTTAAGGAATAATGTTTCATGAGATGATCAAGAGTTTTCCAAAGGAAATAATAATTGGGTAAATAATAATCGGATATGTTACATTCAGCACATGGGTGCATTCTGGAGAATAGATGCACATTGGCATATTAAAGCATCTCTAGGCAGGGCTCTGTGGCTCATGCTTGTAACCCCAGCAATTTGGGAGTCCAAGCCAGGCAGATCACTTGAGGTCAGCAGTTTGAGACCAGCCTGGCCAACATGGTGAAATCCCACCTCTGCCAAAAATATAAACATTAGCTAGCTGGGCATAGAGGCACACCCCTGTAATCCCACCTACTCTGTAGGCTGAGGCATGAGAATCACTTGAACCCAGAGGCAGAGGTTTCAGTGAGCCCCTCCCCACCCCCCCGCCACAAAAAAAAAGCATCTCTAAAGTTCTAAAAGAAAAATTTTAAAAAAAAAAAAGGAGAAAAAAGCATCCCTAAAGCTTGTAGTCAAGAAGCCTATTTAACTGGGTCTTATGGCAATATATTTACTATAATAACAAACACTTATATAGCACTTACTATGTGCTAGGTATTCATCTGAGTGCTACACAGGTATCCTTATATTTCTCACAACTTCTCTATGAAATAAGTGGTGTTTTTATCCCTTTTTACGGGGTGGGGGGAATCAAAGTACAGAGATTAAATGATTTTCCCCAGGGCACTTAGCTAGTATGTGGTAGAATTGGGATTTGAACCAGGCAGTTTGGCTACAGGGTCTACATTCTTAACTATTACCCTATATTAACATACTGAAACTTAGTTGATACCATGACACTTTTTTGTTGTTATAGAATATATCTTTTGAAACCTTGTGTCCCTTGGGACAGTTTGGGAAATGCTTTAATAATAGATCTATTTAACTGAAGATAAAACAAATACTGAGAATGAAAATTTCTGCTAATCTAATACTTTTTCTTCTTAAATGGCAAATACACCATTTGATTTGCCAGTAATCATCTGTTGACAATAATAGGATGTTCAAAACACTGACTTGACAAATTTATTCTTGAAATATTCTTTTCCCATGTGCTTAAAAATAACATTTATTGGCTGGGCACAGTGGCTGACACCTGTAATCCCAGCATTTTGGGAGGCTGAGGTGGGTGGATCACTTGAGGTCAGAAGTTCGAGACCAGTCTGGCCAACATGGTGAAACCCCATCTCTACTAAAAATACAAAAATTAGCCAGGTGTGGTGGCACATGTCTGTAATCCCAGCTACTTGGGATGCTGAGGCAAGAGAATTGCTTGAGGCTGGGAGGCAGAGGTTGCTGTGAGTCAAGACTGCGCCACTGGACTCCAGCCAGGGTGACAGAGTGAGACTCTGTCTCCAAAAGAAAAAAAAAACAAACACATATTTATTTTAAAAATATTTTTCTTTATTTTAGTCACTTCCCCCATATTTGAGGAGGCAGTATAAGAGTTTTTGTTCTCTACATTTTGGTGGGTTCAGATTTTAATACCTGACATAATTTTGAACTACCAAAGGCTAAAGAAAGGCAGTTGAAGGGATTACTGTTAATGGTGTGTATTAGGAACCTTTTGCTAAATATAATACATTACTACTCTAAAACAGAATATGCTTATATACTGTGAAGAATTGTATTCACCACTGTCTTTGATAAATTAGTGTCAGAGAGCAGTTATATGAAAGTTAAATACAATTTCATCATTATCATTAATTTTTATAAATAAATTCTGAAAACCTTCTTGCTCTTGAAAGCACCAGGAGTCTTTGCATAATTAGAGAACTATCACATTTTGCCACTTTTATTGTCTAGTAATAAATGGTTTTGTTAGATAAATGATATAATATTCTTTCGTAATTCAAGAGACTATCAAGTGAAGGGCAGTTGACTTCTGCTAGACATTTAAATAGTTTGCATCCAACACTCTGCTGTTAAAATAGTGAATAGATTGTATTAAGCTTGAGACTGCCAAGTAGTGCAGGCGATCTTGGTAATGTTAGGACTTCACGTTCAAGGAATACTCAGAAATTAAGAGAGAAGATGATTAAGAGAGATGATTATTATTATTACACTTTGTTTCTCTACATTAGTACATGTAGAGAAATATGTACATGTACATTAGCACATGTAGAGAAACAACGTGTCATGTAGAGAAACAAAGTGTGTAATATAGTTGAGTTAACCACTGTGTTATAATGATTAGTAATCCTAGTCTTGAAATTCTTTATGAAATAATTTCCGTTGAAGATGCAATCTTATATGACCTAATGGTCACTATTATTGAAGGCACATGACTCAAAGGCATTTCATTCAGCCTTAATAACAAATGAGTTCTTTTTTAAAAAACTTTTTTTTTTGTAGAGATGGAGTCTCACTATGTTGCCCAGGCTGGTCTCAAACTCCTGGCCTCAAGTGATCGATCTTCCCGCCATCCAATCCCGGATTATAGGCGTGAGCTACCATGTCTAGCACAAATGAGTTCTTAACTAATTTTTCTGAAAACTGGCACATAAAGATCAAGCAGTTAACCTGTCTTTCCTTTACAGTTATTTCTGAGGGTTACCAAATAATTGAGGTGGCAAAGTTTTTTTTGTTTTTGTTTTTTGAGACGGAGTCTCACTCTGTCACTCAGGCTGGAGTGCAATGGCATGATCTCGGCTCACTGCAACCTCTGCCTCCTGGGTTCAAGTGATTCTCATGCCTCAGCCTCCAGAGTAGCTGAGATTACAGGTATGTGCTACCACGCCTGGCTAATTTTTGTATTTTGGGTAGAGAAAGGTTTCGCCATGTTGGCCAGGTTGGTCTCGAACTCCTGGCCTCGAGTGATCCACCTGCCTCAGCCTCCCAAGTGCTGGGATTACAGGCGTGAGCCACCGCGCCTAGCAGTAATTGATATGACAAAGTTTTTTTTGTAGAAAATCTTTAGCTAGCCCGTTATGGTGGCTCATGCCTGTAATCCCAGCACTTTGGGAAGCCAAGGCGGGAGTTTGAGACAACTCTGGCCAATATGGTGAAACCCTGTCTCTACTAAAAATACAAAAAAGTTATAGCCAGGTGTGGTGGCTCGTACCTGTAGTCCCAGCTACTTGGGAGGCTGAGACGGGAGAATTGCTTGAACCCGGGAGGTGGAGTTTGCAGTGAGCCGAAATTGCGCCACTACACTCCAGCCTGGGCGACAGAGCGAGACTCCATCTCAAAAAAACAGTGAAAATCTCTAGATAATAGATGCAGAAGGAATGATAGAATTAGAATATTATAATTTTGCAACCCATGCTGAAATAATAGATTTCGGCCAGGGTTTCTCAGTCTTGGCAGTATTGACATTTCAGACCAAATAATTTTTTGTTGTGGAAGACTGTTTTGTGCATTGTAGGATGTTTAGCGGCATCCCTAGATTCTACCCACTAGATGCCAGTTGTCCCCCCAAGTTTACAACCAAAATTATTTGCAAATTACCAAATATCTGCTGGAAGGAAAATCACTCCCAGTTGAGAACCATTGATCTAAGCAGTGATCATCAGTGCCCCTTTTTTGTTTTTTGTTTTAAAACCTTAAAATCTGTGAAAATGCCTTCCTAAAACCATTAGTTTTTCTGCAACTTCATAATTGATGGCTTAAACTGATAGCACTAGAACTAAACTGATCAATAGTAACATCACAGAGAGATAACCCAAACAGTGTGTACCTTTTAATTTGATAGAATAAGAAGTAGTATATAATACCGACTGCAAAATAGTAAGTATTCTTGCCAAAGAACTAAATCTGAATCAAATCATGCCTCTAGGTCTAACTTCTTCTGTATGGAAAATACAGGAGGACATGTTAAATGACACCAGAGGAGTATAACCAGCAAACTTCAGGATATGGAAAATTCTACAGAACAAAAGGCTTGGTATCATCAACAAATAAATAGCAAGTGGAGAAAAAAAGAGGAGACCAAACAAGAGTTAAAAAAATTTTTCTGTAAAGGGTGCCAGATAAAAGTAGTTTAGGCTTTGCAGACCATATAGATTCTGTCACAAATGCAAAAGCAGTCATAGACAGTACATTAACAAATGAACATGGCTATGTCTGGTAAAAGTTTACTTACAAAGCCAGGTGTAAAGGCCAGTTTGTTTACACGTGGCTATAAATAAACTCTGTAAAGGCAGGTTGGAGTTTGCTGACCCTGAATTAAAAGATGCTTAAAAAGACATCCAAATGTATTGTGCCACTGCACTCCAGCCTGGGTGACAGAACAAGACTCCATCTCAAAAAAAGACATCCAAATGCAAGTGTTAGACCTTGCTTGGATCTTGTTTTAAGCAAACCAACTGTTTTTAAAAAACATCATTTATGGGACAATCAGAGAAATTTAAATAGTGACTAGATATTTTATGGTCTTAAGTAATTATTGTTAATTATGTTAGGAGGGATAATGGTATTGTACTTATTACGGGAAACTTTATTTTTTAGAGATATATAACAGTATTTGTAGATGAAATAATATGATCAGGATTTGCCTTAAGTCTAGTTGGAAGTAAGGGTGGTTCTTAGACATAACGGACTATAGCCCGGTGTGGTGGCTCACACCTGTAATTCCAGCAACTCAGGAGTTCCAGGGTGCAGTGAGCTATGACCACACCACTGCATTCCAAGCAGGGCGACAGAGTGAGTGAGGCCCATCCCCTTATATATATATATATGATGGATTATAATGTATCAAAGATTCAAAGCCTCTTTGTCAAGAGAAAATTTTAAAACTGGAGTCTAGTTTTGGTAAAGATATTTGCTGTTTGAATAAAATGAACAAAGATTTGACAAACTATAGTTTTCTGCTTTTGTATATCTTATGTTGTTTTTCAGAAATTTCTTCTGTGTAAAGATATGTCAATATCTTTGAAAGAATGTTTTGATTGAGTAGGCCATAAATTAGTAGTCTAGGGCAAGTAGAGCCCATTGCATCTTTTTATAAATACAAATACAGTTTGTTAGAGCATAGCATGCATATACATTTATGTGTTGTTCATGGCAAATTTGAACTAAAACAGGAGAATTTAGTCTTGCAGCAGAGACTTTATGGTCCACAAAGCCTAAAATATTTACTCTCTGGCTCTTTATAGAAAAAGTTGTCAGACCCCTAGTCTAGGAAACATAAAACTTCTCATATCTGGCCAGGTGCGGTGGCTCATGCCTTTAATCCCGGCACTTTGGGAGGCTGAGGCAGGCAGATCATATGAGCCTCAGGAGTTCAAGATGAGCTTGGGCAACATGGCGAAACCCCTTCTCTACAAAAAAAAAAACACAAGAGTTAGCTGAGCATGGTGGCACGTGCCTATAGTCCTAGCTACTTGGGAGGCTGCGATGGAACAATCATCTGAGCCCAGGGAGGTCAAGGCTGCACTGAGCCATAGTTGTGCTACTACACTCCAGTCTGGGTGACAGCAAGACCCTGTCTGAAAGCAAAACAACAAAAAAGCGTGTTTTGTTTTCTTTGGCATGTATTTTTGATCTAATGATTAAAGTCAGGAAGCAGTTCTGTAATCCAAACCATCACCTTGAGATATATTTCTTTGTAGAAAATCTTCAAAGACTATTCTTAACCTTCCTATTTATAGAAGTTGTTTTCTGAGTCCTTACCTTTTTTGTGTTCTGTCCTCAACACCATTTTCCCCAAGATAATGTCCTTTAATTCTTCCTTTCTTTGTTCCCACCCTACATTTCAGTACATTTACCCTACACCTAAAAAGTTTCAGTACAATGTGGAGAGTGAATCCTTCTGATATGTTCTTAAAGATATCCTTTTTATTTAGTTGATCTCATACTAACTTTTCGAATTCATTACATGTGTTGTGAATTTTGAATTGATTTTTAAAATGAAAATCACATTATTCTTTTTACATCCATGAAGGTTTTTAACATGTGGAACTAAACTTCTATATCTTTGGACTTCATCACATACAAATTCTGTTCCTGGAGCAGTTACCAAAAAAGGATATGTCATGGAAAGAATAGTACTACAGGTAATGGTACTTCTTGACATGTAGAGAGGTGTAAATTTAAATTTCTTCATAAAATGTGTGTGTGTATACCATGATTTGGGTTGTTAAAGAAACCTAACTGATCTTGTTTTAGTCTCAGGATCTATCTTCTATTTTAATACCAATATTTCTGAGAAGCAGTAAAACATGTACTGTACCTATCCCAAGAAATATGTATGTGCTGTTGAGAATTACCAACAATGGTAATCAATTGCAACAAGAAGCATTAATTTAATATTCAATGTAAATACGCCCCGATTGCTAAGAAAAATCTGTTTTCTTAAAGACAAAGAGGTTAATGTGGCAAATACGTAGACTGTAATTTGATCAATTTCTGTTAAATTTTAAAGGTTGATTTTCCTTCTCCTGCATTTGATATTATTTATACAACTCCTCAAGTTGACAGAAGCATTATACAGCAACATAACTTAGAAACACTAGAGAATGATGTAAAAGGGAAACTTCTTGATATTCTTCATAAAGACTCATCACTTGGGTATGTTCTATTTATTCTGTTTTGGGCTAAGTATCTCCTATAATGTAAAAGTCAAGTTAAGGCTTACATTAAATAACCTGATTCTGTTCATGATTTATCAGCTTTCTTGGTGTGGAAAGTTTTCTATTTAACTTACTTTTTTTCCTTTTTTTTTTTTTTTTAATCTACAAAATTTTTGTCTCGAGGGCCAGCTAGTATTTAACTTATTTTTAAAATTATATAAAAAGACTACATAACTGCATAAAATTTTAGAAATTTGTCAAGTCAAACCTTTTTACTTAAACAAAAGGCAAACAATAGACTGGAGACTATATTTACAATAAATATCAAGAGATTTTTTTAACCGTAAGGAACTTTTTCTTATTAATAAGATTAAGACCAAGAACTCAGTAGTCAAGGAGACTAAGTATGAACAAGCAATTTTTTTAGAAAAATACAATACTTTTAAACAATCTGAAAAGATGTTCAATTTCTCAGTAATCAAGGAAATATAAATTAATTCAAGATACCCTCTAACACATCAGAGTGGCAAAAACTAAAATACCTTGTTAAAAGTGTTGATAAGGATACATAAAATGGGAATTATACTATTTGCAGAAGTATAAAAAGCTATGTCTCCTTTGGAGAGCAATTTGGCAAAGTCTACAAGGTTATAATGTGTATATTCTGTGACCCAGCAGTGCCATTTCCAGTTATATAAAACTCTTTTGTATTTGCTTATGGAGTCAAGAATATTCATTGCAGTATTTATTTGGATTATTGAAAAACTGTTCGGAGACTGGGCATGGTGGCTCATGTCTGTACTCTTGACCCTTTGGGAGGCTGAGGTGGGAGGATTGCTTGAGCCCAGGAGTTGGAGACCAACACTGACAATATAGTGAGACCCTGTCTCTACAAAAAAATTAAAAGTAGCCAGGCACAGTGTTGTGCATCTGTAGTCCTAGCGACTCAGGAAGCTGAGGTGGGAGAATTGCTTGAGCCCAGTAGGTCAAGGCTGCAGTGATCCATGATCTCATCACTGCACTGCAGCCTGGGCAACAGAGCAATACCCTGTCTCAAAAAGAAAAAAAAAAAGAAAAAAATTGATTAGAAATGTCCATCAATAGGGATTAAATTAAGGTACATTTATCTGGTAGAGAACCATGTAACTATTAAAAATGAGATTATAGGCTGAACGTGGTGGCTCACGCCTGTAATCTCAGCACTTTGGGAGGCTGAGATGGTGGCACATGCCTGTAATCCCAGCTACTTGGGAGGCTGAGGCAGGAGAATCGCTTGAACCTGGGAGGCGGAGGTTGCAGTGAGCCAAGATTGTGCCACTGCATTCCAGCCTGGGTGACAGAGCGAGATTCCATCTCAAACAAAAATAAAATAAATAAAAATAAATAAAAATGAGATTATAGGTGTATGTACTAATTTTTGAAATAGGTTAGCTGAAGAAAACCAGGAGTAGAATCGCGTATATAGTGTATTACCACGAAAATAAAGGAAAAAAGAGGATCTACATATATCCACGTGTGTGCCTCTGTATGAATAAACTCTCTCTAGAAGAGCATACAAGCTTAGGTGGTTGCCTCTTGGAAGGGGAATTAGAAGGAGAGAGATTTCACTATATACCTTTTGCAGTGTTTGAATTTTTTCATTACTCCACATGAAATGAATAAATTTCAGTGCATGTATATGTATATATATATTTATATATGTATATGGATGGATAGTAAAATAGTGAAATACTTCATTCACGTAAACATTTGTGATTAAGCTTAAAACAATTAGGATCTTCGAAACAAGTCCTTTTCATTTTAAATATTTCTCAATTGAACTGTATAAATATGTTCCAAAATTTTATAGTAGTATTTTTTTTTCATAGCAGTTGATTTTATTTGTACGAAATGGATGAAATCCTTGCTATCTCTTAGGGTGAGATCTGCTTTTTCAACTCTGATTTCTAGTGCCTGGCATCTAGTTAGAGCTCAATAAATTTTTATTATACTGAATTATCCTTCATTTTCCTAACTAAGCCTCTTTTATCAAGACAATCATTTCTCTCAGTTCCCGGATTAGCATTAATTACTGGCATTTGCCATACATTGCATTTTTCTATTCCAAATTAGTATTAATGATTTTATGAAGAAGTAGCTGTCCCAAATAAATAAATTTGTTCTTTGTATTTTTAATCATTGAGATTATATCATTATGCTATCACTGAGAAGTAATTTAATTCTATTATATATGCAGACTTTCTAAAGAAGATAAAGCTTTTTTATGGGAGAAACGTTATTATTGCTTCAAACACCCAAATTGTCTTCCTAAAATATTAGCAAGTGCCCCAAACTGGAAATGGGTTAATCTTGCCAAAACTTACTCATTGCTTCACCAGTGGCCTGCATTGTACCCACTAATTGCATTGGAACTTCTTGATTCAAAGTAAGTCAAATACATTTATTTGCTCTTGTTTTATTGTCTGTTTTTCCAGTAAGGTATGTTGCCAGAAGTATTTCCTTTCCTTTTAACATGAAAGCAATTCAATATAATCCAAATGTGTAAATGTATATTTATACAAACATATCTTCTGCATTGAAGTTGTCAGTAAAGCATTTCATGTCCTTTAAAACTAGCCTAAAGGAAGGGTTAGGTTGTAAATTTTGAATAATTTATATTTTTATGATGTGGGCCAGAATTAATTTTCATAAACTTAAGATTCCTAAATAATCCCTAAATTGAATCTGTATAGCACAATAAGATTGTCTTCTTACAAAAAGAAGAAATACATTGCTTTTGCATAAAAGAGATATCTTAGTGTTCTTTGTCAGGACCAGATTGAGATTGTGTTTTCAAGAAACACAGCTTCACTGGAAAGAAATCACTGTCCAATCTTGGTTTTATGGTAATCTTCTAGATTTGCTGATCAGGAAGTAAGATCCCTAGCTGTGACCTGGATTGAGGCCATTAGTGATGATGAGCTAACAGATCTTCTTCCACAGTTTGTACAAGTGAGTTTTTTACTAGATTACCTCCCTTTATACTTTCACTCTAGTTTTTTATGGGAACTTGCTAAGGGATCCCCCTTCTGTTTAGATTAAAAGTCGTTTTGTAGTGTGGGAACATTGAGGGGCATTGCATTTGGATTTAGTGTGAATTTTTTCCCACTATTGTCATCTGCCCCATTTGAATATTGTATATAGGTACCTGTATTTTTAGTTTTCAGACTTTTTAGAACAAACCAGACTTGAGCTTTTCCTTGATTTTTCTTTACTGGTGAGTTCAACATAGCTAATGAATGTTACTCTATACTTTTGTGCTTGATTTAATTAGTTTGGCATAGGTTAATTCATCTATTTAATTTTTATAAGTATCATCTTTCATCAGTAAGAGTAATACTTGCTTTATATAGTTTCTCTTTTGATAGTTTTATTGGCACAATTTAGTATGGGTCAGACCACTAATAATTCTTATTTTCTTTTACTGTAGGCTTTGAAATATGAAATTTACTTGAATAGTTCATTAGTACAATTCCTTCTGTCCAGGGCATTGGGAAATATCCAGATAGCACACAATTTATATTGGTAAGATTTAAATTTTATTAATTACCATATTTCCATTCCTAGAATTTATAGAAATGGCATACCCTGTAAGTCTAAATGGCATGCCACACTACTTATTGTGGATACCAGATATTTTATTGAAGGTATTATTTTAAAGGAGCTAAATTTACCCTCTAATGCAAAAATTTGAAAACCCTCATTGCAAAAATTTGGTGTCTTATAGCTCTGTAATAATGAATGGGTTTCAACTTGCTTATATAGCTTAAAATAAATTTCTTGTTATCAAAAATTGAGGCCAAGCGTGGTGGCTCATGCTTGTAATCCCAGCACTTTGGGAGGCTGAAGCTAGTGGATCGCTTGATCTCAGGAGTTTAAGACCAGCCTAACAATCGTGGTGAAACCTCATCTCTACCAAAAATATAAAAAATTAGCTGAACATGATGGCATGTGCCTGTGGTCCCAGCTAGTTGGGATGCTGAGGTGGGAGGATTGCTCGAGCCTGGGAGGTGAAGGTTGCAGTGAGGCAAGATCACGCCACTGGACTCGAGCCTGGGCAACAGAGCCAGACCTGGTCTCAAAAAAAAAAAAAGAAAAAAAAAATTGAACTTGTTATTTTTCAGAGAGGTTCACCTAGTTCTTATAAGTGACTAACATGGCCGGGCGCGGTGGCTCACACCTGTAATCCCAGCACTTTGGGAGGCTGAAGCGGGCGGATCACAAGGTCAGGAGATCGAGACCATCCTGGCTAACACGGTGAAACCCCGTCTCTACTAAAAATACAAAAAATTAGCCAGGCGTGGTGATGGGCGCCTATAGTCCCAGCTACTCGGGAGGCTGAGGCAGGAGAATGGCGTGAACCCAGGAGGCGGAGCTTGCAGTGAGCCGAGATGGCGCCACTGCACTCCAGCCTGGGCGACGAGTGAGACTCCGTCTCAAAAAAAAAAAAAACAAAAAAAACCAAGAAGTGACTAACATAAATATTTTGCTGTATTAGGCTTCTCAAAGATGCCCTGCATGATGTACAGTTTAGTACCCGATACGAACATGTTTTGGGTGCTCTCCTGTCAGTAGGAGGAAAACGACTTAGAGAAGAACTTCGAAAACAGACGAAACTTGTACAGCTTTTAGGAGGAGTAGCAGAAAAAGTAAGGCAGGCTAGTGGATCAGCCAGACAGGTATGTACCCATAAAAGGTAATATAAATGTGTTGATGTTAAAGGAAGGATCTTTATGGTGCTGACTAATTAAGTTGCTATTCTTTATTGGTAGACTCCCAGTAGAACTCTAACTATACCCATGCTATTTGGGGCAGATAAATTCAAAGATTGTTTAAAATATATAGGAACATATTTCACAACCTATTAAAATCAGTGATTTTCCCATGTTTATTTATTTACATGCTTATTTATTCCTTTCTGATGAAAATTGTTTTCTTGAATTCCTTTACCTCCACTATCAAAGTCCACAGTATTTTCATCACACCACAAAGAAAGCATGTCCCCATTTTCCCCTCCCAGCCACTAAACTGTTTTCTGTCAATATGGATACATCTATACTTCTATATGGATATTCTGGACACTTCATGGCCTTTTCTGTCTAGTTTCTTTCACTTAGCATAAAGTTTTCAGAGTTCATCTATGTTCCAGCATGTTTACTACATGCTGTTTTTGGTTGAATAATATTACATTGTGTGGATATACCACATTTTGTTTAAACATTCATCAGTTGGTGGACATTTGGGTTGTTTCCACTTTTTGACTATTAATAATACTGCTGGCCAGGCGTGGTGGCTCATGCCTGTAATCCCAGCACTTTGGGAGACCCAGGCGGGCAGATCACGAGTTCAGGAGATCGAGACCATCCTGGTTAACACGGTGAAACCCCGTCTCTACTAAAAATACAAAAAATTAGCCAGGCATGGTGGCAGGCGCCTGCAGTCCCAGCTACTCGGGAGGCTGAGGCAGGAGAATGGGATGAACCCGGGAGGCGGAGCTTGCAGTGAACCGAGATCGCGCCGCTGTACTCCAGCCTGGGCGACAGAGCAAGACTCTGTCTCAAAAAAAAAAAAAAAAGAATAATACTGCTATGAATATTCATGTATAAATTTTTGTTTAAACAACTGTTTTCACTTAGGAATGGCATAGCTGGGTCATATGGTAGTTCTGTGCTTAACTTTTTGGGGAATCATAGAATTATTGTCTGTAGCAGCTATATCATTTTACATTCCCACCAGCAATATAGAAGGGTTCCAGTTTCACCACATCCTCACCAACATTGTTTTTTTTCCTGTTTTTTGATTATAGCCATTCTAGTGGGTGTGAAGCAGTATCTTTTTGTGGTCTTGATTTGAATTTCCCTAGTGACTAATGATATTGAGCACATTCTCATATGTTTATTGGCCATTTGTATTTCTTCTTTGGAGAAATATCTATTCAAAGTCCTTTGTCCATTTTAAATTAGACTGTCTTTTTGTTGTTGAGTTGTAAGAGTTATTTATATATTTTGGATACTAGACCTTTATCACATACACTATTTGCAAATATTTTTTTCATTCTGCAATTGTCTTTTTAATTCCTTAATAGTGTCCTTTAGTATATTAATACAAAAATGTTTAAGTTTGATGAAGTCCAGTTTATCTATTTTTTTTCTTTTGTGGCTCATGCTTTTAGTGTCGTATCTAAGAATCCATCATCAAATCTAATGCCATAAAGATGTACACCTGTGTTTTCTTCTAAGCTTTTCTAATTTTAGCTCTTATGTTTAGGTCTTTGATCCATTTTGAGTTAATTTTGGTATGTGGTATGAAGTAGAGGCCCAACTTTATTCTTTTGAATGAGGTTATCCAGTTGTCTTAGCACCATTTGTTAAAGAGACCCCCTCCTTCCTCTTGATTGGTTTTGGCGTACTTGTCAAAAATCAGTTGACCCTGTGCTTGCTTCGGCAACACATATACTAAAATTGGAATGATACAGAGAAGATTAGCATGGCCCCTACACTAGGATGACATGCAAATTCGTGAAGTGTTCTGTTAAAAATTTTTAAATAAAAAAACAGTTGACCACATATATGGGTTTATTTCTAGACTCTCAATTCTATATCATTCATCTATATGTCTATCCATATGCTATATTTGTTTTTTTCTTTTTTTCCTTTTTTTCCTTGAGATAAGGTCTCTCTCTCTTGCCTAGGCTGGAGTGCAGTGGCGTGATCACAATTCACCACAGCCTCAGCCTCCTGGGCTCAAGTGATCTTCTCGCTTCAGCCTCTCAAGTAGCTGGGACCACAGGTGTTTGCCACCATGCCTGTCTTTTTTTTTTTTTTCTTGTAGGGACAGGGTTTTGCCATGTTGCCCAGGCTGGTCTTGAACTCCTGGGCTCAAGCAGTCCTCCCATTTTGGCCTCCCAAAGTCCTAGGATTACAGATATGAGCCATCCACCCAGCCTGTACTTTTTTTAATTACCATAGTTTTATAGTAAGTTTTGAAATTGGACAATGTAAGTCCTCCTACTTTGTTCTTTTTCATTATTATTTTATTATTTTTGGCTATTCAGGGGACACTTGCAATTTCATATGAATTTTAGGAACCGTGTATCCATTGCTGCAAAAAGGCAGTTGGAATTTTGATAAGAATTATAGATTAATTTGGGGAAATATTACATACAATCTTAATTATAAACTATTACCTTTGTATACATTGTTTACCTGTTTTCTCTTTACTAAACAATACTGCAATGAGCTGTGGTTGGTGTGTACATTTTTACTTCTTTGCTAGTATTTCTTTCAGAAAATTCCTACAGGTGAAATAGCTGAGTCAAGAGCGACATGTATTTTTAGTTATAATAGTTGTTACATTGCTCTACAAAAGAAGCTACACCTGTGTACACCTCTCTCCCTACCAATAAATTATGAAATTGTTTCCTAACACAGGATGTTGTTTTAAATTTTCATCTGATAGGTGAAAAACTGCATTCATTTTTGTTTGGTTTCTATTTCTTTGACTATTAGTGAGCTTTAACATTTTCATATATATTGGTTGGCCAAATGTACCTTTGCCTACTATATTTATAGCCTTTGGCCATTCTAGTTTTACAGTAAAAATTAACTCTCTTTAGTAACAACCTTTTTTTCACCGTTTGACAACTGGGCATTTTATAAATTGTATCTGCAGCATAACTTGTCTGAAAAATAGATCTTCATTTTCATTATGTACTTACAGTATCACATCTCTTTCTATAGGTTGTTCTCCAAAGAAGTATGGAACGAGTACAGTCCTTTTTTCAGAAAAATAAATGCCGTCTCCCTCTCAAGCCAAGTCTAGTGGCAAAAGAATTAAATATTAAGGTGACACATAAAATACTTATAAGTTCATATTACATTTGAAAATAATAGGAAGAAGGCAAATGGGCAGGTATGCTTAAGGCAAATGAAGGTAAAACCTGCATAGGTTGGTTATAAGCATGGATGGTTGTGATTAGGATCCATATTTATCTTAGCATATTTTTTTACCTAACCACCATTCCTGGAAAAAAAAAAAGTATAAAATTATTTACTGCCTTGGGCTTCATTTTTTTAAATTGGTCTCACCGTCTTTTTTTATTTATTTATTTATTTATTTGAGACAAAGTCTCACTCTGTTGCCCAAGCTGGAGTGCAGTGGTGTGATCTCGACTCACTGCAACCTCCACCTCCCAGGTTCAAGCGATTCTCCTGCCTCATCCTCCTGAGTAGCTGGGACTACAGGCACACGCCACCATGCCCAGCTAATTTTTGTATTTTTAGTAGAGATGGGGTTTCACTTTGTTGACCAGGCTGGTCTCGAACTCCTGACCTCGTGATTCGCCCACCTCGGCCTCCCAAAATGCTGAGATTACAGGCATGAGCCACCATGCCTGGCCTTTTTTTTTTTTTTTTTTTTTGAGTTGGAGTCTTGCTCTGTCACCCAGGCTGGAATGCAATGGTGCAATCTCGGCTCACTGCGACCTCCGCCTCCCGGGTTCAAGCAATTCTCCTGCCTCAGCCTCCCAAGTGGCTGGGATTACAGGTGCCTGCCACCACGCCCGGCTAATATTTGTATGTTTAGTAGAGACGGGGTTTCGCCGTGTTAGCCAGGCTGGTCTTGAACTCCTGACCTCAGGTGAGCCACCATGCCCAGCTGGTCTCACTGTCTTAAATTAGCTTTTTAGTCAGTTTCATTTTAAAAGTAAGATTTGATCATTGCTAATAAAATTTTTAGTTTTTGTGAATACTTCCATGGCTAATTAATTAAAATAGAACCATAAACCATAAACAGAAGAATGGAGGTCTCAGATCACAGTGATTTAGAAGAAGGAAAAAGATATCACAAGATTTTGTGTTCTGTTGATGGATTGAGACGTTTACAAAGCTCAAACTTTAAAAGTTTGTGTCTCAAGTTTTTGCTTCTCTGCCTAGCGAGATGATATTTTAGTCATATATGCTATGTTAAAGTTTCAAAAAGTATTTTTGCATATCTGTTAATCTTCCAGAGAGTCTAGAAAAGCAATTCTAAATTAGCCGGGTGTGGTGGTGGGTGCCTGTAATCCCAGCTACTCGGGAGGCTGAGGCAGGAGAATTGCTTGAACCCGGGAGGCAGAGATTGCAGTGAACTGAGATTGCACCATTGCAGTCCAGCCTGGGCAACAAGAGCAAAACTCTATCTCAAAAATAAATAAATAAAATGAAAAAGCAATTCTCATGTGTTATTTCATTTGCTGTAATTCAAAGGAACAGGTGTTTAGCTGGGCGTATTGGTGCATGCCTGTAGTCCCAGCTACTCAGGAGGCTGAGGCAGGAGGGTCGCTTGAGCCCAGGAGTTAGAGGTTGTGGGAAGCTATGGTTGCATCACTGCATTCCAGCCTGGGTAACAAAGCAAGATGCTGTCTCTAACAGAAATAAAAATAAAAAATAAATCTAAAAACAAGACACGAAGAAGTGAAAGGGGAAATGCGTAGGACAAAAAAAATTCTAAATCCATTTTCATTTATCTTTCTAATGCTTAACATGTTGTATTTGCAGTCGTGTTCCTTCTTCAGTTCTAATGCTGTCCCCCTAAAAGTCACAATGGTGAATGCTGACCCTATGGGAGAAGAAATTAATGTCATGTTTAAGGTGAGTAAATAATGTTACTATTTTTTAATGGCAATTTAGAAATTTTTTTATCAAATTACTTTCCCAAAATTGCAAAGGTGATTTTGTTTAATTTTTTTATTATTATTTATTTATCTATTTTTACACAGGGTCTTGCTCTGACGCTCAGGCTGGGGTGCAGTGGTGCAATCTCGGCTTACTGCAACCTCCACATCCTGGGTTCAAGTGATTCTCCTGCCTCAGCCTCCCAAGTAGCTGAGATTACAGGCACCTGCCACCATGCCTGGCTAATTTTTGTATTTTTTAGTAGAGACGGGGTTTCACCATGTTGGCCAGGCTGGTCTTGAACTCCTGACCTCAGGTGATCCACCCACCACAGCCCCCCAGAGTGCTGGGATTACAGGTGTGAGCCATCGCGCCCAACCAAAAATTTTACGTGTTTTCATCATGATTTGTGTATTTTGAAGACAGGATGAAGAATTTTAGTTTAATTCAATGAGTTTCACATGTGGAGGTTCATAAAGATTGCTTCTACTGAACCACCTTTGATATATATATAATAAATTGCTTTGTTTTTTTGGTTTTTTTTTGAGACAGAGTTTGCTCTTGTTGCCCAGGCTGGAGTGCAATGGCGTGATCTCAGCTCACTGCAACCTTCACCTCCCTGGTTCATGCAGTTCTCCTGCTTCAGCCTCCCAAGTAGCTGGGATTACAGACATGTGCCACCACGCCCGACTAATTTTTTTACTTTTAGTACAGACGGGGTTTCGCCATGTTGGCCAGGCTGGTCTCGAACTCCTAACTTCAAGTGATCTGCCCGTCTTGGCCTCCCAAAGTGCTGGGATTACAGGCGTTAGCCACCGTGCCCAGCCAAGTTTTAATATTTTTTAAGGCAAATTCTCCTTATTCCTTTCCATAATTTTCTTGGCTAGTGTCAGAATGTATTCATTATTATGTGTTTTTAAATTATTTTATCCAGTTTAAAGAAAATGAAAACTTGTTCAGGTTTTAGTTAAAAAGTAATTCATTTTGGGGGGTTTTTTTAAGTAAACTTTTCATTTTGAGACAATTATAGCTTCATAGGCAATTGTAACAAACTGTACAGAGGAATCCTGTGTACTCTTCTTCATAGTAACATCTTGTATAACTGTAGTACAGAAACACAATCAGGATATTGGCATTGATACAGTCAAAATGTAGAACATTTCATCATCCCACAGATTCTCCATGTTGCCTTTTTAGAAAGGTGGCTCATGCCTATAATCCCAGCACTTTGGGAGGCCGAGGCAGGCAGATCACCTGAGGTCAGAAGTTCGAGACCAGCCTGGCCAACATGGTGAAACCCCATCTCTACTAAAAATACAAAAATTAGCCAGGTGTGGTGGCAGGCGTCTATAATCCTAGCTACTCAGGAGGCTGAGGCAGGAGAGTCAGTTGAACCTAGGAGGCAGAGGTTGCAGTGAGCCGAGATGACTCCTCTGCACTCCAGCCTGGGCGATAGAGCGAGACTCAGTCTCAAAAAATAAATAAATAAATAAATAAATAAATAATTGAATATAATTCACATACCATAAAACTTAACCTTTTAAAGTGTACAGTTCAGGGAACTGAGATATGAAGAGGTTAAGTACCTTTCCCTAGAATGCTGCAGAAAAATAAAAAGGCAGTTCTGTTCCTTTTATAGGTGTGTGCAACCATGCCCAGCTAATTTTTGTGTTTTTAGTAGAGGCGGGGTTTCCATCATGTTGGCCAGGCTGATCTCGAACTCCTGACCTCAGGTTTTCTGCCCACTTTGGCCTCCCAAAGTGCTGGGATTACAGCTTTCATAGTATGTAATCTGTTAAGTCTTTTGGAGATGTACAAGTTTCATTTTGTTTCCTTGATTTCAAGGTTGGTGAAGATCTTCGGCAAGATATGTTAGCTTTACAGATGATAAAGATTATGGATAAGATCTGGCTTAAAGAAGGACTAGATCTGAGGATGGTAATTTTCAAATGTCTCTCAACTGGCAGAGATCGAGGTAAGTTTATTAGCTGTGTCTTGATGTCTAATTTTTTTCCTTGAACTTAGCTTAAAGTGTACCTGCCCTAAAGGTCCTGATGCAGATACCCTGGTGTCACAGTTGTTTCTTATTTTAATCCAGTGTTACTTTATTCATTCAGTTGCTCATAATTAAGTGTCTTTTAAAAATAACTTAGTGGCCGGGCTTAGTGGCTCATGCCTGTAATCCCAGCACTTTGGGAGGCCGAGGTGGGTGGATCACATGAGGTCAGGAGTTTGAGACCAACCTGGGCAACATGGTGAAACCCTGTTTCTACTAAAAATGCAAAAATTAGCCAGGTGTGGTGGTGTGCCCCTGTAATCCCAGCTGCTTGGGAGGCTGAGATGGGAGAATAGCTTGAACTTGGGAGACGGAGGCTGCAGTGAGCCGAGATTGCATCACTGTATTCTAGCCTCAGTGACAGAGTGAGACTCTATCTCAAAATAAATTAAAAAAAAATTTTTTTAACTTAGTGTAGCCTAAATAAATGCTTTGCAGTAATCAGAGGTGTCCATTAATTGACCCAGTGAGGACTTTATGGTCTTTAGCTTTTAAACTTAAAAATAATGCCGTATCTCTGGGTGCAGTGGCTCTCACCTGTAATCCCAGCATTTTAGGAGGCCGAGGCAGGAGGATCACTTGAGTCTAGGAGTTTGAGACCAGCCCGGGCAACACAGGGAGATCCTGTCTCTACAAAAAGAAATAAATAGTCTCAGCTACTCTGGAGGATGGGGTGAGAGGATTACTTGAGCCTAGGAGGTTAAGGCTTCAGTGAACCATGATCATGCTACTGCACTCCAACCCGGGTAAAACAGTGAGACCTTGTCTCAAAACCAAATTAAATAAGGCCATATCTAAGTTAAATCAACTTTGATTTCATTTTTATAAAATAAAGTCATACAAAGTTATTTTCTACTAATAGCAGATTTCTATCTTACTGTTTATTGAACTGTTTTGAAATAATGGATGTAAAACATCCTAATATCTGATACGTATTATGTGCTCAGTAAATGGCAGCCATCATTATTCTTATTCAACAAATGTTTGTTGTTTACCATCTATAAAATGGCAAGAATATGTGGTACTCATATTTTAGAAGGAAGCAATAATACGTACAAGTAATCAGAGTATGCTTTCATAAGCTGAAAGCTCTAAAAGTTGTAAAGGCAATACCGTCAGGTTTTAAAGGAAAGATCATCCGCTGTTGGCGGAAATGAGAAACACTTCATAAATTCTATGCATAGGCACTAGGAAATCACCTGAAAGATAATCATCCTTCCAATATTTGCCATTCATTTTATGCTTAAATGCCTATAGTGAAGGGGAATTCACTGCATTTCAAGGCAGTTCATTCTATCCTGTGTAGCTCTGATAGCTATAGATTTCTTTTTCATATTCAGGTGATTAATGGGAACTGAGTCCTGGTGTCTTTTACCCATTGGTTCCAGTTCTGTTCAGACTATGATATAATTAAGTTAAATCCGTCTTCACCCTTACCAGTAGTGTGGCCTCAGATTCTGAATTCCAAATTCTTCAGCCATTTATGAAATATTACTTTAAATTACCTTATCACCTTATTATTCTCCTTGCAAATGGTTCAGGTAATCTGTTGTCTCTAAGAATGGCACCTGGATTTTGTAGAATACAAAAGGGTGGGCATAGTGTCACACATGTGAAACTATTCATAAATAAAATCAGTAAGTCGTCATCATACCAGCTTCTGCTAAGCCATGTCTTGGCCATCCTGCAACTTGTACATTCTCTTTTTCTTTTCTTTCTTTTTTCAGAGATGGGATCTTACTCTGTCATCCAGGCTGGAGTGCAGTGGTGTGATCATAGCTCACTGCAGCCTCAAACTCCTGGGCTCAAGCAGTCCACTTGCCTCAGCCTCCCAAAATTAGCTGGATATGATGGCATGCACCTGTGACATGCCACCACACCCAGCTAATTTTTAAAATTTTTCATAAAGGCAGGGGTCTCACTATGTTGTTGAGGCTGGCCTCGAACTGGTCTCACGAAATCTTACCACCTCAGGCTCCCAAGCAGCAGGGAGTGTAGGCATGCACCACTGTGTCCAGCTACGTACTTGTACATTTTTGTGTCTTAGAACCATGTGTAGGACATTAGCTATTAACTTTGTTATAGTTGATACACTACTTTTCAATTTGTCGAGTTCATTTTAAAAACCTGATTTTTGAGTGTTACAGCTCTTTTAGAATTCACATAGCAGAGGCCAGGCGCAGTGGCTCATGCCTGTAATCCCAGCACTTTGGGAGGCCGAGGTGGGCAGATCCCTTGAGGCCAGAAGTTTGAGACCACCCTAGCCAATATGGTGAAACCTCACCTCTACTAAAAATACAAAAAATTAGCCAGGCGTGGTGGTGCACGTCTGTAGTCCTGGCTGCTGGGAGGCTCAGGCACTAGAATCACTTGAATCCGGGAGGCAGAGGTTGCAGTGAGCCCAGGTGGCGCCACTGCACTCCAGCCTGGAAAACAGCGTGAGACTCTGTCTCAGAAAACAACCAGAAAAAAAGGAGCCAAATGAATTCATTCTGCCATATGTAACTAGACTACTAGAATTAGAATCTGGCCCCACATACTTTCTATTGGGGTACCTGGCAGCCTTGGTCAACTTCTATTTCCTCCAATCCTTTGTCCAAAGCAGAGCTCTGTTTTCATATATTTTATTTTAACACAAATGCATCTCCTTCATTTTAAAAATGTATCAATTAATATTTTAATTGTATAAATAATATTTGCACATAGTAGGATATCCAGATAGCGTATAGTAGAATAAATTGAAAAGTAAATGTTCGTTTTCTCTCATACCTTCATCCTCAATTCTAGGTACCCTGTTTCCACAATATAACTACTTGTGTAGCCTTCTGGAAATGTTTTGTGTATATTCTAATATGCACAACCATCCTTCTTTTCAAACACAGAATTACAGTTCTCCATCTGGATTTTGTCTTTAACATTATTTTTGAGATCTTTCTATCAAAGCACATAATTCCTCCCTCATTGTCTTCTTTTGTGTAAATATCACATAATTTATTTGTTTGATACTTGTTTTATTTTATTTTTTTATTTTTTGAGACGGAGCCTTGCACTATTGCCCAGGCTGGAGTGCAGTGGCGCCATCTCGGCTCACTGCAAGCTCCACCTCCTGGGTTCATGCCATTCTCCTGCCTCAGCCTCCCGAGTAGCTGGGACTACAGGCTCCTGCCACCATACCTGGCTAATTTTTTTGTACTTTTAGTAGAGACGGGGTTTCACCATGTTAGCCAGGATGGTCTAGATCTCCTGACCTTGTGATCTGCCCACCTCGGCCTCCCAAAGTGCTGGGATTACAGGCATGAGCCACCACACCCGGCAGATACTTGTTTTAAAGGAGTCAGAGAGAAAACAAAAAACAATTTGTTCAACCAGGCATTTATATTTCAATTAGGAGGCCAAAATATATACTTGAGATTTAATCATATCACAAGGTCAGTCTTCATCTGTTCTTCCTTTTGAAAGTGCTAATGTATTCTGGAAGATTCTTATCTTGCCCAAATCTATGATCAAAGAAATTTTTTTGTGCTGAAGTGGGACAGTGTGTATCTTATATGTAACTTTACCAGCTAGGTCAGTGTCTTCTTGTTTGTAATTAAAATAGTTTTCCTCGCTGGGCACGGTGGCTCACGCCTGTAATCCCAGCACTTTGGGAAGCTGAGACAGGTGGATCACTGAAGGTTGGGAGTTCAAGACCAGCCTGGCCAACATGGTGAAACCCCATCTCAACTAAAAATAAATAAATAAATACAAAAATTAGCTGGGCATGGTGTTGGGCACCTGTGATCTCAGCTAGTTTTCCTTTGGGGATTAGTACATGGATGTACAGACTAGAGAGTCTCAAATAGTCAAAATTGATGTTTACATGTTAGATACTTTTGAAAATAACAATTTTGATTGGCAGCCAGACTTGATTTTTTTTATTTTTTATTTTTTTTGAAGACAGGGTCTCGCTGTCGCCCAGGCTGGAGCGCAGTGCTGTCATCTTGACTCACTGCAACCTCTGTCTCCTGGGTTCAAGTAATTCTCATGCATCAGCCTCCAAAGTAGCTGGGACTGCAGGTGTGTGTCACCATGCCTGGTTAATGTTTATATTTTTAGTAGTGGTGGGGTTTTGCTGTGTTGGCCAGGATGGTCTCAAACTCCTGAGCTCAAGTGATCCACCCACCTCAGCCTCCAAAAGTGCTGGGATTACAGGCATGAGCCACCATGCCTGGCCAGACTTGATTTTTTTTTTTTTTTTTTTTGAGATAGAGTCTGGCTCTGTTGCCCAGGCTGGAGTGCAATAGTGCTATCTTGGCTCACTGCAACCTCTGCCTCCCGGGTTCAAGGGATTCTCCTGCCTCAGCCTCCTGAGTAGCTGGGATTACAGGTGCCCACGACCACACCCAGCTAATTTTTGTATTTTTAGTAGAGACGGGGTTTTGCCATGTTGGCCAGGCTGGTCTTAAACTCCTGACCTCAAGCAATCCACCCGCCTCAGCCTCCCAGAGTGCTGGGATTGCAGGCTTGAGTCACTGCACCCAGCCAGACTTGAATTTTTTTGAAAGTAACAATTGCTAGCTGGTTTCTTATGTCAAAAATTAAAAACTATAACTTTTTAAAAGGCATGCAGCCATAAAAAAGAATGAGTTCATATCCTTTGCAGGGACATGAATGAAGCTGGAAGCCATCATTCTCAGCAAACTAACACAGGAACAGAAAACCAGACACCTCATGTTCCCACTCATATGTGGGAGTTGAACAGTGAGAACACATGGACACAGGGAGGGGAACATCACACACCGGGGCCTGTTGGCAGGTGGGAGGCAAGGGGAGGAAGAGCATTAGGACAAATACCTAATGTATGCGGAGCTTAAAACCTAAATGATGGGTTGATAGGTGTAGCAAACCACCATGGCACATGTATACCTATGTAACAAACCTGCACATTCTGCACATGTATCCCAGAACTTAAAGTAAAATTTAAAAAGTAATAATAATTTTTAAAAATGTTTAAAGGCTTACTTTGGGGAGACAGTTTTACATAGCTTAATATTTTATCATTAAAGGCATGGTGGAGCTGGTTCCTGCTTCCGATACGCTCAGGAAAATCCAAGTGGAATATGGTGTGACAGGATCCTTTAAAGATAAACCACTTGCAGAGTGGCTAAGGAAATACAATCCCTCTGAAGAAGAATATGAAAAGGTAATTAGCATGTCTCCTCATTCGAAAAAGCTTCGTCAAAAATGTATTACAAAGGTTTTAAGTTCTTTCATATTCCAGCTGTGGTGACCAAATAGTCATTTAGTCTAAGTCGGGAAAAGAGCATCTTTTTCTAAGTATAGGAAAGAATGTAAAACAGAATGCATTTAATGGCAGGAATCTGAGTGAAACCAATGCTAAATTACGCCCCCAAAAATTTCCAAACACATACTTAGAGGCCAGCAAAACAGAGGCATTTTTCTAACCCAGAATGTTATATTTCCCAAAGGTCTTGGAAGAAGGTAGCGAAATGAGTAAAATGGGCTGCATCATGTGGTAGTTAAGAACATAAATTAGGGGCCAAACTCTCTGGGTTTGAATTCAGGTCCCATCCCAAGTCACTCAGCAACAGGGCCTTATGCAAAATTTTTTTTTTTTTTTTTTTGAGATGGAGTCTCACTCTGTTGGCCAGGCTGGAGTGCAGTGGCGCCATCTCGGCTCACTGCAACCTCCGCCTCCCAGGTTCACGCCATTCTGCCTCCGCCTCCCGGGTTCACGCCATTCTGCCTCAGCCTCCCGAGTAGCTGGGACTACAGGCACCCACCACCACGCCCAGCCAATTTTTTGTATTTTTAGTAGAGGTGGGGTTTCACTGTGTTAGCCAAGATGGTCTCGATCTCCTGACCTTGTGATCCGCCCGCTTCGGTCTCCCAAAGTGCTGGGATTACAGGCGTGAGCCACCGCACCTGACCTATGCAAATTATTTAACATCTTTGTGCCTCAGTGACCTCTGCTATAAAGTATTGTATATATTATGGTATTATAGCATATACTATGGCTGTAAACATAAGCATTGAGATTTTTGTGAAAATTAAATGATTTAATATATATGAAGCACTGCATAGTGAAAGTTGTATAATTGATAGCTCTTATTACTGGAAACATCAATTTTCTGTTTTACTATTATTTGGAATTACATGTGAGGAAAGGGCAATCTTTCAGGACATAGGCCTCTAATGATCCTAACTTGGCCTAAGGAAGACCCAAGAAAACTGAGTGGTGATGTAGGAAGACTCCCTTTTTAATGTCATGGAGCTGCCTAGTTTATGTTTCATTAATGGATCACCTTTATAGACATACACGTGCCATCTGTTGACCTACAAAGCTAATGCAGGGGAATTTTGACCTTTGTTAGATCTTTTAAACTGTGAAATCACTCTCTTTTCATACTACTTTGTGGTCTGGGGAAAAAAAGCAGTGCAGCAGAAGCCAATACTTGTTTTAGTAATGTTGGCCCTTTTGTGATTCCTGGTAAGGAAATAATTGCCAAGTAGCATACATTAAGCATCTTTTATGAATTTGGCTTTTTAATGTGATTTAATAAGTAAGAGAGAATATAACTTAGTGAAGTCATATTGCCTGGATTTGAATCCTCACTCTGCCACTTAACAATTAGGTGATCTTGGACAAACAACCTCTCTCTGTTTCAGTTTTCCATCTGTACAATGGTTATGATGATAGTACCTAAGTCATTGATTGTTGTGAGATTCTAAATATGTTAATGTATATACACACACATACATATACACACATACGCAGAGAAGTGCCTGGTTTGTGCTAAATGCTATATAAACATTTGCTGTTATCATCATTGGTAATGATTTCTGGGGAATTATGGAATAAAGTTAACTACATGGGCAAGTCAGGCCAAATGAATGTACCACTCAGAAATAAAGTATATTGTATAAATAAACTAAATACACATGCTTTAGATTAAAGAAAAACCTCATTGTATGTGTCTTGCTGTATCCTTCTATACGATATTATATTAGTAATTTTAATAATCCCCAGGAGAGGGAGGACTTAAGATGACACACAGGGAATCACCACATGGGAAACAAAACACATTACTTGTGTTCTTGGATGTTTTCAGATATAAGCTGATTTTCTTTACACATGTCTTCCCTGCAGGCAGAGGAAAAAAAGCAAAAATCTTCTATCCATCATGTTTGTGGAATCCTGCATCTCACCGATTCTAAGCAGCAGAGTCAGAGAGGTGCAGGATTCCACAAACATGACGCTTAAAAGCTGTTTGAAGGCAGCACGTACCTAAGTGTAGGGACTGGTAGGGATCCCAGACTTTTAAAAGAGAAAAGCTAGAGAAGGGGCAGTAACCACCCTTAGAAGAGTGTTTTTGTTTTTGAAATATGAAAAGATTGGCTTTTATTACTATATCCCAGTTTGTATGCTATTGAGAGAGTGGATTACAATAGTGTTTTTAAAGAGTGATAAATTACTTTACTATTTATAAACTCTGCCTCCTTTAAAAGTAATTCATTTTCTAAAATAATTGTGTATTTTTTTATAGGCTTCAGAGAACTTTATCTATTCCTGTGCTGGATGCTGTGTAGCCACCTATGTTTTAGGCATCTGTGATCGACACAATGACAATATAATGCTTCGAAGCACGGGACACATGTTTCACATTGACTTTGGAAAGTTTTTGGGACATGCACAGATGTTTGGCACCTTCAAAAGGTATAATGTTATTGCTGTTGCCAAAGAAATGAGGCACTTCCTGTTTCACAAATTAATGTTTGTCTCAAGCTTTGCCTTTTGCCTTGTGCGTTTTGCCTTGTGGTTCCATTTGAACATAACTGGGAATGAAAAAGGCCCAAAGATATGACCATACCACATAGTAGACAAGAATGTGTGTAAGTGTGTATAAACTTTGTTTTGTTGTTGTTGTTGTTGTTCTGTTTTTTTTTTTTTGAGACAGAGTCTTGCTGTGTCGCCCAGGCTGGAGTGCAGTGGCACGATCTCGGCTCACTGCAAGCTCCGCCTCCCGGGTTCATGCCATTCTCCTGCCTCAGCCTCCTGAGTTAGCTGGGACTACAGGCACCCACCACCACGCCCAGCTAATTTTTTTGTATTTTTAGTAGAGACAGGGTTTCACCGTGTTAGCTGGGATGGTCTCGATCTCCTGACCTCGTGATCTACCTGCCTCGGCCTCCCAAAGTGCTGGGATTACAGGCGTGAGCCACCATGCGCAGCTAAACTTTGTTGAAATGAATTAAGGGACATATATATTTTTTTAATCTACTTAGCGATAACTCTTAGAAAGAAATGATTTCGTGTGTATAACGGCAGTAAGTAGTTTTCTATGTTTGTAACTACTGTTTGATCTCTTTGGGTATGTGGATTTATAAATATCACCTTATTTTCATATATAAGGAAATTTCATACATAAATTCTCTCTAAATAATGAGATTATTATGTGATAGCTTTCTTGAAAAATGTTATTTTAGAGGCCGGGTGTAGTGGCTCACACCTGTAATCCCAGCACTTTGGGAGGCCAAAGCAGGCGGATCACAAGGTCAGGAGATCGAGACCATCCCAGCTAACACGGTGAAACCCCATCTCTACTAAAAATACAAAAAATTTGCCGGGCGTGGTGGCGGGCACCTGTGGTCCCAGCTACTTGGGAGGCTGAGGCAGGAGAACGGCATGAACCCAGGAGGCAGAGCTTGCAGTGAGCCTAGATCGTGCCACTGCACTCCAGCCTGGGCGACAGAGCGAGTCTCAAAAAAAAAAAAAAAAAAGGAAAAAAGAAAAATGTTATTTTAAAATTATGGAAATTCAAAAGTGTGTGGTATTAAGTTTCCTAGTTGGAAATGGCTGTACCTCAGATACCTTAGTTTAATAATCATGTAATAGCACTATTGGAGTATCTTCTGTAAATAATATTTTATATGTACTTTCATTTTAAATAGGGATCGAGCTCCTTTTGTGCTGACCTCTGATATGGCATATGTCATTAATGGGGGTGAAAAGCCCACCATTCGTTTTCAGTTGTTTGTGGACCTCTGCTGTCAGGCCTACAACTTGATAAGAAAGCAGACAAACCTTTTTCTTAACCTCCTTTCACTGGTAACTATTCTTTATAAGCACTTAATTAGTTTTATATTAATGCATCTATGTTTCAATACCTAAAAAAGATTATTTTGTGATTTTGGAATAAAATTTGCTTTAGTCACAAATGTCAGATACATTATTGCTCAGATATTTTAAACTTACTGCCGTGTGAAATAAGCCAGACACAAGAGTACCTACTGTCTGACTCCATTTGTATAAAATACAAAAAATAAGTCAGTAGAGTGGCTCCCCTTGGGATGGGAAGTATTAGTAGCTGGACCCCAAGGCAGGCATCTGAGATGCTAATGAATGTTTTGTGTATTAATATGGGTGTGAATTGTGAACATTCACTCAGCTGTACAATGAAGATTTCTGTACTTTCCTGGGTATATATTATAGTTAAGTAAAAAGTAAAAAACACAAACCCACTATGATTATTATGAGTAAATTGATATGGTAATAAACAGAAGGCTACAATTGTCTTAAGTGAAATAACTCAGAAAGTTAAATATTGTGTGTTCTCACTTATAAGTGGGAGTTAAATAATATGTATACATGGACATAAAGAGTAGAATAATAGACATTGGAGACTGGGGAGGGTAGGAAGGGGGATGGTGGATGGGAGATGAGAAGTTACTTAGTGGGTACAATGTATGCTATTCAAGTGATGCACTAAAAGCCCAGACTTTATCACTATGTGATACATAACATGTACCAAAATTGTACTTGTACCCCCTAAATCTATAAAAGTAAAAACAGCGGCCTAGGCCAGGCGCAGTGGCTCATGCCTGTAATCCCAGCACTTTGGGAGGCTAAGGCAGGCGGATTGCTTGAGGTCAGGAGTTCAAGACCAGCCTGGCCAACATGGCGAAACCCCATCTCTATCAAAAATACAAAAAAAAAAAAAAAAAAGTTCGCCAGGCATAGTGGTACGTATCTGTAATCCCAGCTACTCAGGAGGCTGAGGCAGGAGAATTGCATGAACCTGGGAGGCAGAGGATGCAGTGAGCCAAGATCACACCCTGCCCCCCGCCGCCCCCAAAAAAAGAGCCTAGACAAAAGGAGATCTGGATCTCACCAGTTTAATTCTATAAACTGGGTTTTTGACCACCAACAAATTGCTTGACTTCCTTGGTGTCCATTTCCTTATTTGTTAGTTAATCACCTAGGTCCCCAATACACTAATGAACCCCCCAAGACTGATTGTTTTTGTTTGCTTCAGTTCTGATTACTTGAGCAGCCCACAGGAAGGAGTGAGGAACAAATGTTTTAAAAAATTTAACTCACAGAACTTTTTGTTTTCTTCTACAGATGATTCCTTCAGGGTTACCAGAACTTACAAGTATTCAAGATTTGAAATATGTTAGAGATGCACTTCAACCCCAAACTACAGACGCAGAAGCTACAATTTTCTTTACTAGGTAAGGCATATTTAAGTATATTGCAGAAGGAACGTAAAATATTGCTTTGATTTGTTTTACCTTAGTTTAAACAAATGCTATTTATCAAAATTCTAATTTATAGGAACAAATTCTGATTCATAGTAATTGCACATAGTAGGCTGTCAAAAGTTGATTTACTAATAAATACAAAGGATTTGCAATAATATTTTTTAAAATATACTTATTTGCCTCAAAATATCTCAAGGTTTATTTAATATGTAATTTCAGTGATAAAAACATATTTTTCTACAGTGCCATGTACCATTTTAAAATCTTTTTTAATTTTTTATTTTGAGACTGAGTCTTGCTGTTTCATCCAGGCTAGAGTGCAGTGGTGCAATCTCAGTTCACTGCAAGCTCTGCTTCCTGGGTTCAAGCGATTCTTCTGCCTCAGCCTCCCGAATAGCTGGGACTACAGGCGCACACCACTAAGCCCAGCTAATTAAAGTCTCTTTCTAAAATGTTATCTGTACTAATCTATTTTTCAGGATTTTGTCTTAACAATTTCCATGGAGACCTTTGGTGTTTTTAACCCAGCAAACCCTGGGCACTGCTGCAAGTAAACTATTATATGGCATAGTACTTGAAACACATATACCAATGACTGGTACTTGAATTTGTTATTGCTTTAAAAACAGATCTTCCGGCCAGGCGCAGTGGCTCACGCCTGTAATCCCAGCACTTTGGGAGGCCGAGGCGGGTGGATTACCTGAGGTCGGGAGTTCAAGACCATCCTGACCAACATGAAGAAACCCCGTCTGCACTAAAAATACAAAATTAGCCGGGCATAGTGGCGCATGCCTGAAATCCCAGCTACTCAGGAGACTGAGTCAGGAGAATCGCTTGAACCTGGGAGATGGAGGTTGTGATGAGCCGAGATTGCGCCATTGCACTCCAGCCTGAGTAACAAAAGCGAAACTGTCTCAAAAAAACCAGATCTTCTTGACAAATATGTTCTAAAGGTCTGGTGATCAGGCTGGTTACTGACTACTGCTGCCACTTCATCACAATACCACAGCAGGGAGGGGGTACCTGAGCTCATGTTCTTTTCTATCCTTTTTCTCTTGCCTTCTTCCTCTCAGTGGAGAAGAGGTATAAAACACTGACTGGACTTCACTAGTCTCAAGAGTCTGGGCTGAAATGAATTGAAGGAAGCTGACTTTTGTATAGCCTTCCAAACTAATCCTGACAATTTAGGTATTGATGGGTTTTCTTTTGCTTTGTTTTTTAAAAGAGATTCATTGGCTCCCCTGGGCAAAACCACAAAGCAGGCATGTATTCGTCTGCCTGCTTAGACTTCCATAACAAAATACTATAGACTAGTGGCTTAAACAACAGATATTTATTTTCTCACAGTTCTGGAGTCTAGGAGGTCCAAAATCAAGGTGCCAGCCAATTACATTACTGTTGAGGGCTCCCATGCCAGATTGCAGATGGCCACCTTCGCAGTGTGTCCTCACATGGTAGGGAAAGCTAGCTCTCTCATCTCTTCTTAGAAGGACACTCCTATTGGATTAGGGCTCTACTGTTTATGACCTCATTTAACCTTAATTACTTCCATAAAGGCCCTATCTCTAAATACAGTGGCAGTGTTGGTTGGGGCTTCAACATATGAATTTGAGGGAACACAAACATTCAGTCCATAGTGGGGCAGAAGCCTGTGTTTGAGATTCTCTCACTTCTCTTTTTGAATATCCTTCTTCTTTCTAGCTTCCTTAACCTTGTTTCTGAGACTTATTTCCTTTGCTTGCCTAAAATGTTCTTTCCAGACCTACTTTCCAAACTTTCCATCCTGTCAAAACTTCTTTTTCCAACTGAATGAAAATATGATTACCTGAAGGAGTCTGACACTGAATTCTATAGTTCTACTGTTCAATAGGAGAGAATTTTTAAAATTTGGATTACTTTGTTTTTGTTCTTCTGTTTTTGTGGTTTTTTGGAGACAGTCTCACTCCGCCACCCAGTCTGGAGTGCAGTGGCGCAATCTCAGCTCACTGCAACCTCTTTCCTCCTGGTTTCAAGCAATTTTCCTGCCTCTGCCTCCCAAGTAGCTGGGATTATAGGCACACACAACCACACCTGGCTAATTTTTCTATTTTTAGTAGAGTCAGGGTTTTGCCATGTTGGCCAGGCTGGTCTCAAACTCCTGGCCTCAAGTGATCTGCTCCCCTTGGCCTCCCAAAGTGCTGGGATTACAGGTGTGAGCCACCGTGCCTGGCCCTTGGATTACTTTCTTTCTCACCTATTTGTCATCTTTCTCCTTTACTAAAAGGGAATAAATTAATGAAGTCATCTTTTTAGCATTATACCAATCATCATCTATCTATAATAGCTCTTTAATTAGTCTTGGGGCCCCTACAGGGTTCAAGAATACCAAGTATGAATTCTTTCTTGGGCTAAATTATTTTGTTGGGGTGAGATGTGTTTTAACAAATCTTTGGCCTGTAGAACAGAGGGAATCCTTGGCAAAGTGACAATCTGCTTAATATTTTTAAAGGAATGAAAGTGGTTTTTGTCATTTATTACATTGAAAGAATTTACCATGTGTTCTCATTTACCGTTAACGAATTTTCTGATTACTTTGTAGGCTTATTGAATCAAGTTTGGGAAGCATTGCCACAAAGTTTAACTTCTTCATTCACAACCTTGCTCAGCTTCGTTTTTCTGGTCTTCCTTCTAATGATGAGCCCATCCTTTCATTTTCACCTAAAACATACTCCTTTAAACAAGATGGTCGAATAAAGGAAGTCTCTGTTTTCACATATCATAAGAAATACAACCCAGATAAACATTATGTAAGTTTGATTTCAATATTTATAAACAATCATGCATGTATTATTGTTGTCCTTTCTACTTCCTTTGCTGACTCTGCTAAAGTTCCAAGCATTTGTTCTATTCAAGCTTGTTTCTTTCATGAATGGTCCATAAATAAGTAAATGTACTTGAAGCATCCCTAACTTTTTTGGTATTTAATTCTTGCTATATTTGCTTCAAACAATAAGGACCGAGTGATATTCTGTCTTTTAGAGACAAGGCTAAAAGAATGGTGCTATTCTGCTTTTTCTCATTCTTCAATTTTTTTATTTTTATTTATTTATTTTTTTGTTCATTCTTCAGTTTTTTTTACATTTCAAAGGTAAAGTGTGCTTGTTGTAACAAATTCAATCAATAGAGTAGTATATAAAGTAAAAAGTCAAAGTTCCTATTCCAGTCTCTGATACAGAACACGCACACATTGTCTTTGAACAGATACAGGAACTTCAGCATGCTTTTTCCTCTTCGAGACTATAGTGTTATCTTTTTTGTTGTTACTTTTCACCCTTGTGCTAACTTTTTTGTTAGATAATACTTTCCAGAACTGCCAGTTTTTAAATTTTTGGCAAATTGATAGTCTTTAAAAAGCTATTTTACTACTGTTTTAATTTTCATCTATTCTGTTAATAAATTTTAGTATCTTTTTGTGTGTTTATTAAAGTTATCCTAACACCATTTTATTGCATAGTCCATTCTCTCCCCAGTATATACTACTACCTTTAAGTTTATATATATATCCCCATATTTGTTTCTGGCCTTCTATAAATAGATCCTACTTGGCACCAGTATTATATTCTTTAAAGTATTGTAACTTTATAAAAGTTTAAATAGGCTGGGCACAATGGCTCGTGCCTATAATCCCAGCACTTGTGGGAGCCCGAGGCAGGTGATCACCTGAGGTCAGGAGTTCAAGACCAGCCTGGCCAACATGGTGAAACCCCATCTCTACTAAAAATATGAAAATTAGCTGGGTGTGGTGGCATGTGCCCGTAGTCCCAGCTACTCGGGAGGCTGAGGCAGGAGAATCGCTTGAACCCGGGAGGCGGAGGTTGCAGTAAGCCAATATTGTGCCATTGCACTCTAGCCTGGGCAACAGAGCAAGACGCTGTATCAAAAAAAAAAAAAAAAAGTTTAACTAGCCAGCAAAACAAGTTTTCCTTCACTACCCCCCCATAAACCTTTTGCCTTTTTTTAACTGACTTTTTATTTATTTTTATTTATTTTATTTTATGTTATTTTATGTTATGTTATGTTATTTTTATTTTATTTTATTTTATTTAATAGTCTCACTCTGTTGCCCAGGCTGGAGTGCAATGGCGCGATCTCGTCTCCTGAAACCTGTGCCTCCCAGGTTCAAGCAATTCTCATGCCTCAACTCCTGAATAGCTAGCTGGGACTACAGGCATGCGCCAGCACGCCCGGCTAATTTTTGTATTTTTAGTAGAGATGGGGTTTCCCCATGTTGCCCCGGCACATGGCCAGACGAAATCCTGGCCCTAAGTGATCCACTCATTTTGGCCTCTCGAAGTTCTGGGACTACAGACATGAGCCACCATGCCTGGACTATTTTATTTATTTTTTATTTATTTGTTTATTTTTTATTTTTTTGAGACGGAGTCTCGCTCTGTCGCCGAGGCTAGAGTGCAGAGGTGTGATCTCGGCTCACTGCAAGCTCTGCCTCCCGGGTTCACGCCATTCTCCTGCCTCAGCCTCCGGAGTAGCTGGGACTACAGGTGCCCGCCACCACGCCTGGCTAATTTTTTGTATTTTTTTTTTCTAGTAGAGACGGGATTTCACCATGTTAGCCAGGATGGTCTCAATATCCAGACCTCGTGATCCACCCGCCTCGGCCTACCAAAGTGCTGGGATTACAGGCGTGAACCACTGCGCCCGGCTGCCTGGACTATTTTTATTTCTACTTTTTGAGAAACGGTCTGGCTCCGTTACCCTGGCTGGAGTGCAGTGATGCAGTGTTGGCTCATTTGGCTTGCTTGGCTCACTGTAGCCTTGACACCTGGGCCGAGTTGCTCCTCCCACCTTAGCTTCCCAAGTAGCTGGGGCTACAGGCATGTGCCACCACAGCTGGCTAATTTTTATATTTTTTATAGAAACAGAGCCTTACTATGTTGCACAGGCTGGTCTCTAACTCCAGGGCTGAAGTGATCCTCTCACCTTGGCCCCTCAAAGTGCTAGGATTATAGGCATGAGCAACCGTGCCCAGCTTACACTTTTAAGTTCTAGTTTATGTATCTTAGGATGGTTATGATCACTCTTAAAATGTAGTTAGATGTGCTATAAATACAGTGACTTATATTTGCTTTTTCCAATTGGTGACATACATATTACCAAGATAAAAGTACTTGAACTACATATAACAATTAAGCTATAAATTTCTTTTCTGTCAGGAAAGGAGGTTTTATTGCTTCTTGGTCTTTTAGCTAAGATCAATATAGGAAAGAAGGTTTTTTTGAGACAGAGTCTCGCTCTGTTGCCCAGGCTGGAGTACAGTGCCATCTCGGTTCACTGCAACCTCTGCCTCCCAGGTTCAAGTGATTTGCCTGCCTCAACCTCCCAAGTAGCTGGGATTACAGGCACGCACCACCATGCCCAGCTAATTTTTGTTTTTTTAGTAGAGACGTGCTTTTACTATGTTGCCCAGGCTGGTCTCAAACTCCTGACCTCAGCTGATCCACCCACCTCGGCCTCCCAAAGTGCTGGGATTACAGGCATGAGCCACCGCACCCGGCCTGGAAAGAAAGTTTTAAATATAAATTTTATGTGTTTGTGGTGTGATTTCTTTTCAGATTTATGTAGTCCGAATTTTGAGGGAAGGACAGATTGAACCATCATTTGTCTTCCGAACATTTGACGAATTTCAGGAACTTCACAATAAGCTCAGTATTATTTTTCCACTTTGGAAGTTACCAGGGTATGTATTCATCCTTGTACATTAATCCTTTTTGTAGGAAACAACTTGTTATCAAATGTAGGTGGAAAGCTTTGTGTTAACACTTAGTAAGATATTATCGGCCATATGTGGCTTATTTTCCTTTGTATCATAAGGACCTAATACAAAAGTAGACATAAACAAGGAACTGTAAGTTTTTGTTAAATGAATAAATGATCAGGATGTTAAAATATGAGATTTTCTAGACTTCTAACTCTTGTTGAAGCTTTAACTTTGCTGTCTCTACCATAGTAAGCAACACTAGATAATAATTTGGCATCTTGGTTTTGAAAAAAGTCACATGCTGCCAGGCGTGGTGGCTCACAAGCTTATAATCCCAGCACTTTGGGAGGCCGAGGCGGGGAGATACCTTGAGTCCAGGAGTTGGAGACTAGCCTGGGCACCATGGCAAAACCCCATCTCTATAAAAAATACAAAAATTAGCTGGGCTGGTGGCACATGTCTGAAGTCCCAGCTACTCGGGAGGCTGAAGTGAGAGGATTGATTGATACCAGGATGTGGAGGTTGCAGTGAGCCAAGATCACATCACTGCATTACAGCCTGGGTGACAGAATGAGACTCTGTCCCCCAAAAGAAAAAAGGTCATATGCTAATCAGTGCAGAAATAATCTATCATGGGCCATACTGAGCTCCTCTGCTAAAAAACTGAAGCATGGCCAGGAGCGGTGGCTCACACCTATAATCCCAGCATTATGGGAGGCCAAGGCAGGCGGATCACAAGGTCAGGAGATCGAAACCATCCTGGCTAACACAGTGAAACACCGTCTCTTCTAAAAAATACAAAAAATTAGCCGGGCGTGGTGGCAGGCGCCTGTAGTCCCAGCTACTTGGGAGGCTGAGGCAGGAGAATGGCGTGAACCCAGAAGGTGGAGCTTGCAGTGAGCCGAGATCGCACCACTGCACTCCAGCCTGGGCGACAGAGCAAGACTCCGTCTCAAAAAAATAAATAAATAACAAGCAAACATCATCGAGACTCCCAGTCAAAATCTTAGTTTTGTATCTGATACCCTTTGGGAGTCTTCAGTTTTAATGTAGCTCAATGACCAGTAGATTTCCTGTGTCGAGTTTTTTCATATTTTCTTCAGACTAGATTTCAAAAGTGAGGAGGAGGTGAAGTGGGTGTTAGAGTTTGTTTCCATGTACAGTTTCATTTTTCCACTACTACCAAAATAAGTGGAATTAAGATTATCCTTTTGGCATCTTACTTAGGCCTTATGTTATTATTTGTGGATTTTACTGGTATATGTAATATTTATGGCTGATTGAGTAGTGATTTTATTTTTTAGGGATCAGATCTGGATAAAATATTTATGAGTGATTAAACTTGAGAAGAAATATTAGAAAAATAAGTATTAAGTAGGTGCAAAAGTAATTGCGTTTTTTGCCATTACTTTTAATGTCAAAAACCACAGTTACTTTTGCACCAAGCTAATAATAAATATAGGAAATCAACACATACACTTTTTCAACCAAGGCTCATAAAAGGATAATGGGTAACTGAACGATGTCATCTCCAATACTTTGAAGAGAAATCACAAAAAATTACTTATTTTATTTTGAGACGGAGACTTGCTCTGTCACCCAGGCTGGAGTGTAAGTGATCTCAGCTCACTGCAACTTCCGCTTCCCAGGTTCAAGTGATTTTTCTGCCTTAGCCTTCCGAGTAGCTGGGATTATAGGTATCTGATTATAGGCATCAGCACACTAATTTTTGTATTTTTAATAGAGACGGTTTTATCATGTTGGCCAACCTGGTTTCAAACTCGTGACCTCAAGTAATCCACCCGCCTTGGCCTCCCAAAGGCCATGAGCCACCGTGTCCGGCCACAAAATATTACTTTATAGTGGATTAAGACTACTTTGTCTTTAAGTATATATAAAAAAGTGTGTATTTCTAAGGAAATACTGTACTTATTTAAATCCCACTTGTTTTTGTTTTTCTTTTGTAGCTTTCCTAATAGGATGGTTCTAGGAAGAACACACATAAAAGATGTAGCAGCCAAAAGGAAAATTGAGTTAAACAGTTATTTACAGAGTTTGATGAATGCTTCAACAGATGTAGCAGAGGTAACCTTAGTAAATGAGAAGTAATAACATCTTATACCTTTTGTGTTACATAATATTTAAACTAATGAATTGTTTTCTCTTTATTCTTAGTGTGATCTTGTTTGTACTTTCTTCCACCCTTTACTTCGTGATGAGAAAGCTGAAGGAATAGCTAGGTCTGCAGGTGAGATTATTTTTTTTCTCTTTATTGGTAACTCATGATCTGCAAGTCTGTAACTTCTCAATGAATGTGGTAGAATGACAGCAGGCTTACTAGCTGTAGTCTGAGAATGGGAGGAGAGTATTCTTTCTAAACCAGTCTATTTCTGAATAAATACAACTTTCCTAATAGATGTGATTACTAAAGAAGTATAAATCAATGACCTATCAGGTTGTTTACTCCTTTTTCCCCTCCCTTCTGTCTGCACCACATGTGACAGTCTTGAAAATAAAGCAAAATCCTTTTATTGCAGCTTGAACCACTACAACCAGTAAATAAAGATGAAAATATTTGTATTTTCAGATGCAGGTTCCTTCAGTCCTCCTACTCCAGGCCAAATAGGAGGAGCTGTGAAATTATCCATCTCTTACCGAAATGGTACTCTTTTCATCATGGTGATGCATATCAAAGATCTTGTGAGTGATTACAAAGAATGATGGTTGTAGAGGAAACCCTTACCTTGGTAGGAAGCATTACTATTAAGGGATTGCTTTTCTTTTTAGGTTACTGAAGATGGAGCTGACCCAAATCCATATGTCAAAACATACCTACTTCCAGATAACCACAAAACATCCAAACGTAAAACCAAAATTTCACGAAAAACGAGGAATCCGACATTCAATGAAATGGTAAGTTAAAATCATTTCTAGACGTTTCCTTGGTTTATTGAGTTTATTTTTTTAATTTTCATTTTTAAGTTCTGAGGTGCGTGAGCAGGATGTGCAAGTTTGTTACATAGCTAAACGTACCACTGTGGTCTGCATACCTATCAACCTATCACCTAGGTATTAAGCCCAGCATGCATTAGCTATTTTTCCTAATGCTCTCCCTCCCCCCATCCCATCCCCCACCAGGCCCCAGTGTGTGTTGTTCCCTTCTCTGTGTCCATTGTTTTGAGATTTTAAATTTTAAAACATTTTAAGGCCAGGCACAGTGGCTCATGCCTGTAATCCTAGCAATTTGGGAGGCTGAGGTGGGTACATCCCTTGAGCTTAGGAGTTTGAGACCAGCCTGGGCAACATGATGAAATTCCATCTCTACAAAAAAAAAAGAAAAAAAAAATTAGCTAGGCATGGTGGCATGCACCTGTAATCCCAGCTCCTCGGGAGGCTGAGGTAAAAGGATTGCTTGAGCACAGGAGGTCAAGGCCACAGTGAGTCATGATCATGCCACTGCACTCCAGACTGGGCAACAGAGTGAGACCCTGTCTCAAAAAAAAAAAAAAAAATTTAGAGTTTTTAGGTATCGGTTGCTGAACTATTTGTTATACAGTGTACACCAATAACAGTCCAATAGTATTTAACAAAATGATATAAAATAGAGCCCTCATAGACCTTAGGAGCCATAATTCAACTACGTTTCCAGTGTGTGAACCCCCCTCTATAATAGTCACAAAAAGTGGTTGTCTAGTCTGTGCTGAATTACTTCCAGACTATTCAGTTTGTCTTAGATCGCTCCACCTCTAAGATCATTATTATTATTATTATATTATTTATTTTATTTATTTTTAGAGGCAGAGTTTCACTGTTGTTACCCAGGCTAGAGTGCAATAGAACCATGTCGGCTCACTGCAACCTCTGCCTCCTGAGTTCAAGTGATTCTCCTGCCTCAGCCTCCTGAGTAGCTGGGATTACAGGCATGTGCCACCATGCCTGGCTGATTTTGTATTTTTAGTAGAGACGGGTTTCTTCATGTTGGTCAGGCTGGTTGTAAACTCCCAACCTCAGGTGATCCACCTGCCTCAGCCTCCCAAAGTGCTGGGATTACAGGTGTGAGCCACTGTGCCCGGCCATGAGATTATTTTTTATACAAAGCTAAAATCTTGATTTTCTGAGGCCATCTGTGGGGTCTCAGTTGTACCTGTTGGAACCACACAGGTACTATTCTTCCTTCTATGCGGCAGCCCTTTCAGATAATTGAAGATCAGATGTCCTTCCCATTCTTTTAAAACATCTTTAATACTTTTACCTTAATTTGATAGGATATAGTTTCAAAATCATTGTCCTTCAAATGTTTTCCTCTTTTTTTTTTTTTTTTTTTTTGTGAGACGGACTGTCGCTCTGTCACCCAGGATGGAGTGCAGTGGGGCAATCTCAACTCACTGCAATGTCTGCCTCTGGGATTCAAGTGAGTCTTGTGCCTCAGCCTCCCAAGTAGCTGGGACTACCAGTGAGCGCCACCACGCCTGGCTAATTTTTGTATTTTTAGTAGAGTCGGGGGTTTTATCATCTTGGCCAGGCTAGTCTCGAACTCAGGTGATCCACCCACCTCAGCCTCCCAAAGTGCTGGGATTACAGGCGTGAGCCACCATACCCATCCTGTTTTCCTCTTTTAGTAACCTTCTTAAAGTACTCAAAATTGAAAGCAGGCCAGGTACGGTGGCTCATGCCTATAATCCCAACACTTTGGGAGGCCATGGCAGGAGGACTGGTTGAGCCCAGGAGTATTAGACCAGCCAGGGCAACATAGTGAGACCCTGTCTCTACAGAATATAAGAAATTAGCCTAGCATAGTGGCGTGCACCTGTTGTCCCAGCTACTCGAGAGACTGAGATGGGAGGATCACTTGAGCCTCGGAGGTTGAGGCTTCAGTATGCTATGATCGCGCCACTGCACTGCAACCGAGGCAACAGAGCCAGACTGTCTCTCAGAAAAAAAAATTGAAAGCAGGGCCATAGGTAGGGCTCGTACCTCTAATCTTAGCACTTTGGAAAGCCGAGGCAGGAGGGTTGCTTGAGGCTGGGCGTTTGAGACCAGCCTGGCCAACATAGAGAGACCCTGTTCTACAAACAATTTAAAAAAAAATTAACCAGGCATGATGGCACGCACCTGTAGTCCTAGCTACTCTGGAGGCTGAGGCTGGAGGATTGCTTAAGCCCCTGAGTTTGAGGTTACAGTAAACCATGATTGTGCCACTGCACTCTAGTCTGGGCAATAGAGTGAGACACTGCCTCTTTTAAAAAAAAAAAAAAAAAAAAGCAATAAGCAAAGTATCAACTGAATTGCATGGAGTATAACTGTGACTTTGCTGAGAAATACCCACAGTAAACTTATAAACTTACTACCTATTAAAACATGCTAAAGTTCTCCCCACTTCTCTCTTATTAAACTACTTCTTTAGGATAAACACATTTTTTGTACATTAATTAACATTATATCCACACAATGATTAGAAATCAAAGCAAATAATTCTGATTTCTCATTATGGTTATAAATTTATTAAAACCTACAGAAAATCTTTTGACTTTTTTGTTTGTTTTTGAGACAGATTCTCACTCTGTCACCCAGGCCGGAGCGCAGTGGTGCAATCTCAGCTCACTGCAGCCTCCATCTCCCAGTTCAAGTGATTCTTGTGCCTCAGCCTCCCGAGTAGCTGGGACTACAGGCATGTGCCACCATGTCCAGCTAATTTTTGTATTTTTAATAGAGACAGGGTTTTGCCCTGTTGCCCAGGCTGGTCTCAAACTCCTGACCCCAGGTGATTCACCCGCCTTGGCCTCCCACAGTGTTGGGATTACAGGCATGAGCCACTGTGTCTGGCCAATCCTTTGACATCTTTAAAGGCACATACAATGCTTGGTAAAGACCAATGGGTATTCGTAAAAGGTAGTGTAATTAGTGTTGTGTTTTTTTAGTAGAGACAGGGTTTCACCATGTTGGCCAGGCTGGTCTCGAACTCCTGACGTCAGGTGATCCCACCCGCCTCGGCCTCTCAAAGTGCTGGGATTACAGGCGTGAGCCACTGCGCCTGGCTGTTTTAAGTTATTTTAGCCAAACAGTGAGGACTAGGTTAAGGAGATATTTCTTAAAACTTATGATGAGGCATTCTGGAAAAATTAAAATTCTAAGTGTTGATGTGAGTTTGAAACAGAATAGCTTTGTAACACTCCAGACTTGGTGCAAACTGCATTTTTAGTTGGTGATTTTGTATTGAATTATGAATAATCAAATGATTTCATAGCATTAAAAAATCCAACAGAAAAAAAGACAACAAAAGGAAAATTTAATCCCTCCTTTCTTGCAGAATAATTACAATTACCTCCCAATTAGCTTCCTTCCATTCTTTTTTTCCTCCCAGCTATTAGATCATCTTATGGGATACTGTAATTTCTTTTCCCTGTTCCATCACCTCCAGCTCAGATAAACTGTGTTTCTAGTTTTCATTTATTTTTATTTTTTATTTATTTGTTTTTTAGACAGAGTTTTGCTCATGTTGCCCAGGCTGGAGTGCAATGGGGCGATCTTGGCTCACTGCAACCTCCGCCTCCGAGATTCAAGTGATTCTCCTGCCTCGGCCTCCTTAGTAGCTGGGATTACAGGCACCCGCCACCACACTCAGCTAATTTTTGTATTTTTAGTAGAGACAAGTTTTCACCATGTTGGCCAAGCTGGTCTCGAACCCCTAACCCCAGGCGATCCACCCTCCTCAGCCTCCCAAAGTGCTGGGATTACAGGCGTGAGCCACCATGCCTGGCCTCTAGTTTTTATTTTTTAGCTAATGATTAGTCCTGCTTTGTATCTCTCTATGTCAGACATCACAGGAATGATAGTACAATCCAAGACTCCTGAAATACAAAATGTCCTTCTAAAGTACGGAGACAAAACCTACTGGAAGTGTCATAATCAGTGTCACTCATTATGGTCACTCTTTGGCTAATATTCTCACGTTTTCACTTGAAATGTTCCAAGAAACCAAACAAACTTTGTGATTTACTGGGTTTTTTTCCTTTGTTGTAGCTTGTATACAGTGGATATAGCAAAGAAACCCTAAGACAGCGAGAACTTCAACTAAGTGTACTCAGTGCAGAATCTCTGCGGGAGAATTTTTTCTTGGGTGGAGTAACCCTGCCTTTGAAAGATTTCAACTTGAGCAAAGAGACGGTTAAATGGTATCAGCTGACTGCAGCAACATACTTGTAAACTAGTGAATGTCTGAGCTTTGGAAGCATGAACAGTTATAAACGTGCATGCATACATGCACACACACACAGACACACACACACACTTGTTAATTTTGTATAGTATTTTTATACTTGGACAGAACTTATAAAGTTAAATATACTTGCTACATTTCAACACATCTGTTGGACCAACAGTCACATAACTAACCTTTTTGAATTTTTGGAAGCCATTGCTGTTTTAAAGTCATTATGCAGAATGCTACAAACCCTAAACTTAATATATACTAATTCCTGAAAAAGACTTTGAGACAGTACTATGTCAGTTCAGCCACCTGTTTTGCATTGTTTTCTATAAGGAGGCAAAGCATATGTGTTTTCCTGTTATGCACCTTTTATAGCCTTTACCACTGTGTAATGTTCACAAACACCAAAGTAAAGGAAAAATGCAGGATGTTACCGTAAAATCCAGCTGCTATTCATGGAGCTGAAAAACAAAGCACAAATAATAGATAGCTATGTTAAGAACTACTAAGTAGTTTATAGAAGTAGGGAAAAACGTAATACTACTTTTTATTCATGTCTTTAAAGCCTTTTTCAGAATAAGTGCCAATCACTGATGTTGTAAATAATGGTGCCTTAACTTTATATGCTTCCCTGGCACTTCATTTCTGATTTTTTTCCTGATTTGATAAATAATTAGTACATAGTTTTCACTCACTTTCAGCTTACTAAAGACAAGAAATTATGTACATGTACTAATGTTTTTCCCACAAAAAAATCCTTTACTTCTGATGTATTTAAATAGTTATTTAAATAGTTAAGCCTAATACCTGATTAAGACTCACCAATGTGATTGTACAATAAATTCTATCATTCCATTAAAATCCTACATTTATTCCCAGGAGTGGTAATTTCACCTCCCTACATCTATACTCCACTCCCTCAGTAGATAAGTGAAAATTGTTAACCCATGTGCCCATTCCTGAGTAGGGCAGACTCTTCACAAGAGGCCCATGACAAGAATTCTAGGGTCCACATTGAACTTTAATATAGACCTTTGTCTCTGTAGACCAGTTTGTCTTGTAAACTGTCTTACTTACATGTGTAAACATTTTACATTCACATGAAAAGTTATTTTCCTTTATATAATAGGATTCAGAATCATAAGGGACAGGATTGAAATTATTCTACAGTAACCAGTAAGAATAAGATTCGGCCGGGCACTGTGGCTCCTGCCTGTAATCCCGACACTTTGGGAGGCCAAGGTGGGCGGATCACCTGAGGTCAGGAGTTTGAGACCAGCCTGGCCAACATGGCGAAACCCCATCTCTACATAAAAATTAGCCAGGCGTGGTAGCGGGCATCTATAATCCCAGCTACTTAGGGGGCTGAGGCAGGAGAATCACTTGAACCCAGGAGGCGGAGGTTGCGGTGAGCCGAGATCACGCCACTGCACTCCCGCCTGGGTGAGAAGAGCGAAACTCCATCTTAAAAAAAAAGAAAAAAAGAGTAAGATTCATTTTTATTATTTACTCAACTTCAGACACAATTTTGTTAATTTGGATATATACATATATATAATAAGAACTCATGGTTAGAATAGAAATTCAGATACTTTAAAAATGGTAATAGAGATTGAACCAATCAGATTGCTGTGAGAAAACTGACAAAATATGCAATAAAGAATACCAAGAGAGAAAGGACAATCGCCAATTCAGTTGCCCAGAACAGAATTTTTATGAACTGCACAAATGTTTAATGTAAATGGTGATACCTACAGGGAAGAAATAGAAAGTTGATAATATATCAGTGGGACGGGGTGGGGGAAAAACTTGAAATTTTTGGTGCCTAACACTAATGGTCCATATGTAGTTAAACCCATGAGTATGGTATATGAATGTCTTTTTTAAATGTTAAAATGTGTTGTCTATTTAATAAGTTAATTAAAATGCAGATCAAAGCACCACCATTTGCTTTTTCCACAGATCATTAACATTTCCTTAAAGTGTGTAAGTACCTTTGCAAATGCAAATGTACTAGCAATTTTCACTTAAGCTTTTGAGACCGAATTCCATTCCACCAGTTATCACTTAGCCACTGTAATTTAAAAACAAACAAACAAACAAAAACTGTCGTAGTAGAGGTCGTTAATTAGACTCAACATGTACTGCCTTTTTGCAGTCTATTATGACAGTGTCTTTTAGCACAAATAATAGAGCTAAAAAATGTCCTGTCACTTCTGTTATAAGAAATCTGGATTCATATCTAAAAGTGTATATTATAATACTGTACAGTTAAGAGTTCAGAACAAGTGGTAATGTTTTCTCTTAATTTAACTCATTTTGTGCCTTCTTTACTCATTCAAACACACATACATTTTACATATAGTTTATTTCTTTATGAAATGCTAATCTTCAGCCCATACCAAAAAGTAAGAAAGAGTGGAGCCTCTTTGCACTACTACTATCAATAAATTTTAAATCAGGTGGATTTTTAAGCATTTTTTAAAAGCTGACATTAAAGTAAATCTGAAAAACAACAGTTTAATAAACTGGCCAAGACACTAATTTTTATGTATCATCACAATATTTTATACTCACCTTTATTGACTAAAAATAATTATGCTACATGTTGTCCTGCATCAGAAGAATTATTTCTTCTTGCCAGTGTTTTGGGATTTGAAGATAATGGTTCACTCAAAGAACCTATTATTTTCTCTACTGAGGAACCCAATTTATTACTGCCTTTATATGAATCTATAGGTATCTAAATGTTAAGGCATGTATGATCTTTGATCATTTCTTTTTTCAAATTAAAGTTGTATAAAAGTTTCAATATCTTGCCTTAAATTAGTTGCCTGTTCTTTCTAGGATTCAAATATTGTGGCATTTAAAAAAGAAAACATTCACTTTTGAAACTTAGACTTCAGATCAAAAAGGACTGAACCCCCACTATCATAATCCATACATTCATTTCCATGTTGTTTGACTAGCAGTGCATATATGAATGAATATGGTAATTAATCTTATCTATAAGCACCAAATACTTTAATTATATTAAGGTAGTGAATAAAGATGTATAATATTTTTATTAATACCTTGAATATATTCAGTGGATTGAATGTGACTTCATAACTGTACTACGATTGTATTAAAATATTTCTGGAATAAAAGAACTCTGCTATCATTTCTTTCCTTGTTGACATACGAACATTTTTGGTTCCAGACTTTGCAATGAGCTCACTCTTGATATTCTTTGCGTCTCACCTAGGAGTCTATTAGGTTTAATAATCCTGAATTTCAGAACTAACCTGTTAGTTGCCCCTAAAAATGTTCAAATAGAGATTCTGACTTCTGAGTGTTACTCTTTTTTTTTTTTTTTGAGACAGAGGCTCACTCTGTCTCCCAGGCCAGGAGTGCTGTGGTGACATCTCGGCTCACTGCAACCTCCATCTCCTGGGTTAAAGCCATTCTCCTGCCTCAGCCTCCTGAGTAGCTGGAACTACAGGCACGCGCAACCACGCCCGCGTAATTTTTGTATTTTTAGTGTAGCAGGACAAGCCGCAGACAAAACTCCTCGGACACAAGTTAAAGAAGGAAGGGGTTTATTCGGCCGGGGGCATTGGCAAGACTCCTGTCTCAAGAGCTGAGCCCCCCCAGGGAGCAATTCCTGTCCCTTTTAAGGGCTCACAACTCTAAGGGGGTGCGTGTGAGAGGGTCGTGATTGATTGAGCAAGCAGGGGGTATGTGACTGGGGGCTGCATGCACCGGTAATTAGATCGGAACAAAACAGGATAGGGATTTTCACAGTGCATTTCTATACAATGTCTGTAATCTACAGATAATATAACCCATTAGGTCAGGGGTCAATCTTTAACTACCAGGCCCAGGGTGCAGCGCCAGGCTGTCTGCCTGTGGATTTCATTTCTGCCTTTTAGTTTTTACTTCTTTCTTTGGAGGCAGAAATTGGGCATAAGACGATATGATGGGTGGTCTCCTCCCTTATTAATAGATGGGGTTTCGCCATATTGGCCAGGCTGGTCTCAAATTCCTGACCTCAAGCGATCCGCCCGCCTCGGCCTCCGGAAGTGCTGGGGTTACAGGCGGGAGCCACCGTGCCGGGCCTGCGTGTTACTCTTTGAAGGTCTGGATTGCAACCACTTTGCTACAGTCCCATCACTATTTCTTAGAAGGGAAATGCTTCTGTGAGTATAGTCCCTGGCCTTTGGTACTTAAGAAATTAAGTAGTCCTGCAACAGTTATAGACCTATCTACAGAACTGAGAAATGTGGATCCTTCTTATACAGTACCTTCATCCTGTAATGATAACAGTTTGAAGGTGTGGTTCTCTGACCCTAAGATGACATGTGAAAGGGCCCAGAGACCATGAAAGAGCAGTAACTCAATTAGAGCCAGCTTTTGGGGGTGACAGTTTGTGTCAGAAAAAAAAAGGATCTTTATTTCATCCTTACTCTTTTGAAAAACTTCATTATGCAAATTTTTAATCATTTACAAAATTAGATAACAGCATAATGAACTCCATGAGTGAAGCCATCACACAGCTTCAACAGTTATTACCTTAGGGCTAACCTTGTTCCATCTGTATTAACTAAGATGTTCCTAGGTATGGATATCTTTGAATTTATCCTATTTAAGATTCTTTATTTTATTTTATTTTTGAGATGGAGTCTCACTCTCGCCCAGGCTGGAGTGCAGTGGCGCAATCTCGGCTTACTGCAAGCTCCGCCTCCCGGGTTCATGCCGTTCTCCTGCCTCAGCCTTTTGAGTAGCTGGGACTACAGGCGCCTGCCACCACGCCCGGCTAACTTTTTGTATTTTTAGTAGAGACGGGGTTTCACCATGTTGGCCAGGATGGTTTTGATCTCCTGACCTCGTGATCCACCCGCCTCGGCCTCCCAAAGTGCTGGGATTACAGGTGTGAGCTACCACGCCCACCCGCCCTATTTAAGATTCTTAAAACTGTGGATCAGAGCTGGGCGCGGTGGCTCACCCCTATAATCCCAGCACTTTGGGAGACTGAGGCAGGCGGATCACGAGGCCAGGAGTTCAAGACCAGCCTGGCCAATATGGTGAAACTCCCATCTCTACTAAAAATTTAAAAATTAGCCGGGCGTGGTGGCACGCGCCTGTAATCCCAGCTACTCAGGAAGCTGAGGCTGGAGAATTGTTTGAACCTGGGAAGCGGAGGTGGCAGTGAGCCGAGATCATGCCACTGCATTCCAGCCTGGGCGACAGAGCAAGACTTCGTCTCCAACAACAACAACAAAAAGCCGGGTGTGGTGGCTCACGCCTATAATCCCAGCACTTTGGGAGGCTGAGGTGGGCAGATCACGAGGTCAGGAGTTCAAGACCAGCCTGGCCAACATACTGAAACCCCATCTCTACTAAAAATACGAAAATTAGCTGAGTGTGGTGGCACGCACCTGTAGTCCCAGATACTCGGGAGGCTGAGGCAGGAGAATCGCTTGAACCCGGGAGGTGGAGGTTGCAGTGAGCTGAGACTACGCCATTGCACTCCAGCCTGGGCAACAGAGCGAGACTCCATCTCGAAAAAAAAAAACAAACACAGAACTGGATCAGTAGCTTTCTTCAGTTCTGAATACTTGCTAGCCATTATCGTTTCAAACATTTTGTCTGCCACCTTTTCAAACTCTGATTAAATGTATAATGTATAATAGACATTTCCACTCTTCTTCCATGTCTTCTCTTCATGTCTTTTTTTTGTCCCTGCATTCTCAATAATTTTTTCTGACTTATTTTCTAATTCACTACTTCCAACTGTTTAATCTATCCATTAGGTTTTAAATTTTGGTTGTTCTATTTTTTTTTCTTTTTCTTTCTTTGAGACAGGGTCTCAATCTGTTGCCCAGGTTGGAGTGCAGTGGCACAATCATGGGTCACTGCAGCCTCAACCTCCCTGGGTTCAAATCATCCTCTCACTTCAGCCTCTGAAAAAGCTGGGACTACAGGCACATGCCACCATGCCTGGCTAATTTTTGTATTTTTTGTAGAAATGGGGTTTCACCATGTCGCCGAGGCTGGTCTCAAACTCTCAAATACCTGGGCTCAAGCAATCTGTCCACCTTGGCTTCCCAAAGTGTTGGGATTACAGGCGTGAGCCATCACGCTCAGCCAATTCTTGTATTTTTTTCATTTCAAGAATCAGTATTTGGTTCTTTTTATTTGTTTGAATCATGATCCAGGAAAGACACACACCAACACTGTCAAGACCATTTAAAGAGAAAAAGTTGTGGGTTTTTTTGACCATTTAAAAAAAGAAAAGGTTTTTCCAATAAATGGTGCCGGTACAACTGGATAACCACATGCAAAAGCATCAGTAGGACTCTTACACCACATAAAAAAAATAACTCAAAATGGATCAAAGACCTGAACATAAGAGCTAAAAGTGGTTGGGCACAGTGGCTCCCACCTGCAATCCCAGTACTTTGGCAGGTCAAGGTGGGAGGATCCCTTGAGCCCAGGAGTTCAAGGCTGCAATAAGCCAGATCTCAGCACTGCGCTACAGCATGGGTGATGGAGCGAGACCTTGTCTCTGGGAGAAAAAAAAAAAAAGAAAAAAGAAAGCCAAAAATATAAAACTCTTAGAATAAAACAAAAACCTGGGTGTACATACATCTTATGACCTTGGATTTGATGATTCTTAGATGTGACACTAAAAGCATGAGCCACAAAAGAAAAAAATGGATTAATTGGGACTTCATCAAAATTAACTTTTGTGCATCAAAGGACGCTATTAAAGAAATAAAAGACAACCCATAGAATGGGAAAAAATATTTCCCAATAATGTATCTGATAAAAGGAATCAGATATATATAAAGAATTCTTACAACCAACAACAAAAAGACAGTCCAATTTAAAAATGGGCAAAGGGCCGGGCATGGTGGCTCATGCCTGTAATCCCAGCACTTTGAGACGCTGAGGCGGGTGGATCATCTGAGGTCAGGAGTTCGAGACCAGCCTGGCCAACATGGCAAAACCCTGACTCTACTAAAAAAAAACACAGAAACTAGCTAGGCGTGGTGGCACGCTCCAGTTACCGGGTTTCTTTTGTGGGTAGTAACATATCAGGAATTAGTGGTAATGATTGCACAACATTGTGAGTGCAGTAAAAGTTACTGAAGTAACTGTATACTTCAAAATAGCTCCTGTGATCCCAGCTATTCAGGAGGCTGAAGCACGAGGATCGCTTGAATCTGGAAGGCAGAGGTTGCAGTGAGCCAAGATCGTGCCATGCACTCCAGCCTGGATGACGGCAGAGCAAGAAAAAATTAAAAAAATAAAATAGGCAAAGGGCGAGGCGTGGTGGCTCATGCCTGTAATGCCAGCACTTTGGGAGGCCAAGGCGGGCAGATCACCTGAGGTCAGGAGTTCCAGACCAGCCTGACCAGCATGGAGAAACCCCGTCTCTACTAAAAATACAAAATTAGCTGGGCATGGTGGTACATGCCTGTAATCCCAGCTACTCCAGAGGCTGAGGCAGGAGAATCGCTTGATCGTCTCAAAAAAAAAAAAAAAAAAAAAAAAAAGTCCATACAATGGACTTTTATTCGGTCATAAAAAGAGAAAAAGTACTGATACATGCTACAACATGAATGAACTCTGAAAACATGCTTAGGAAGCTAGGGAGTGGCTCATGCCTATAATCCCAGCACTTTGGAAGGCTGAGGCTGGAGGGTTGCATCAGCCCAGGAGTTCAAGGCCAACCTGAGCAACCCCGTCCCTTAAAAAAAAGGTCGGGCACGGTGGCTCACACCTGTAATCCCAGCACTTTGGGAGGCCAAGGTGGATGGATCACCTGAGATCAGGAGTTTGAGACCAGCCTGGCAAACATGACAAAACTCCGTCTCTGGACATTTCACATAAATAGAATCATAAGGCCGGGCGCGGTGGCTCACGCCCAGGCTGGAGTGCAGTGGCGCCATTTCGGCTCACTGCAACCTCCACCTCCTGGGTTCAGGCGATTCTCTGCCTCAGTCTCCGGAGTAGCTGGGATTACAGGTGCCTGCCACCATACCCGGCTAATTTTTGTATGTTTAGTAGAGACGGGGTTTCACCATGTTGGCCAGGCTGGTCTTGAACTTCTGACCTCGCGATCCACCCACCTCGGCCTCCCAAAATGCTGGGATTACAGGCATGAGCCACCGTGCCTGGCCTTATGATTCTATTTATATGAAATGTCCAGAATAGGCAAGTCCATGAGACAGCAGATTAGAGTGGGGAGAGGAGACTGGAGAGCCAACAGCTTAATAGTTACCGGGTTTCTTTTGGGGGTAATAACATATCAGGAATTAGTGGTAATGACTGCACAACATTGTGGGTGTAATAAAAGTTACTGAAGTAACTGTATACTTCAAAATGGTTAAATAAAGTGAATTTCATGGTATGAATTTACCTCAGTAAAAAAATAGTAAAAATTCAGTTTGTAAAGCTTTTACTTCAGTAAAAAAATACTAAAAATTCAGTTTGTAAAGCTATTTGATCACTGAACTTCTGCCCTTAATAAATGCATTAACAGTAACTATTTTCTAGATACTAAAATTATAACTTTCCCTTTGTCTAAAAAATTAGAAGTTTCCAATTTGCAAAAGCAGCTCTCACAAAAGCGTGCCACATATAAAGGCAATGGAGCATGGCTTAATAGAAGGTAAACACCGTTTGATTAAAACTCAGCACTACATCGTATTTTATCATCATTACTGAATATACAAATATTACCAGATAAAATAACTATGGCAGGCCGGGTGCAGTGGCTCACACCTGTAATCCCAGCACTTTGGGAGGCTGAGACGGATCACTTGAGATCAGGAGTTTGAGACCAGCCTGGCCAACATGGTGAAACCCCCATTTCTACTAAAATACAAAAATTGGCCGGGCGTGGTGGCAGGTGCCAGTAGTCCCAACTACTCGGGAGGCTGAGGCAGGAGAATCTCTTGAACTCGGGAGGTGCAGGTTGCAGTGAGCCAAGATCAGGCCACTGCACTCCAGCCTGGGTGACAGAACGAGATTCTCTCTCAAAAACAAACAAACAAAAAAAAAAACTTCATGTGTAACTAACTGACAACCCAAATCACACACGGACATCCTGTAATCTGGGACTAGATTGCCAAATCTACTATTCCCATCACCTTCCTGAAATAAAGTCTACAATCTAGACATCTACAAAGGGGGGGAAAAATGACATTATTTAGGTTCATTCTTTCAAATAATTACTGAGTACCTAACTTCCTGCCAGGCACTCTTGTGGGTGTTGGAGATAAAGCAATAAACGTTGTACTCTCAGAGCTAATTTTTATTGGAGGTGGACAGGCAACCAAACAAGCAACTAGAAAGGATGTTAGAGATTTGGGTGCTTTGAAGGTAATCAATAGGATATTGTGTTGGGAAGGACTACTTTAGATGATCCTATTTAGGGAAAGCCACCCTGAGATGACATGGAGGCCAGGATGTGAAAGTGAGACCTGAAAAGGTCTTGAGGAAGAGCAAGCACTTCAGGCAGTGCCAACAGCAAGAGGAAGGGCTCTAAGCAGGAAAGGAACACGTTGTTACCTTGTAGAGTCAGAAAGGAGTAAGGGCGGTTGGAGCGTTTAGAATCGGGGGATAGTAGCAAGACGTGGGTCCAGGGATTGGATCTTAGGTGCATTGAGAAAGTATGGGAGGGATTTACACAGGGGAGCAACGAATTAATCTGCTTTATGTATTTAATGGATCACTCTGACTGCTAGGTGGAGAGTGGCTTGTGTTTAGAGTGGGAACGTGACCAGACGGTGTGGACACTACCGAGTTGCCCAGATGGGAGATGATGGTGGCTAGGACTGAAGGTGGAAATGGGGCAAAGGGAACATATTCATGATACATTCTTGTGGTAGAGCTGGGATGACAGAGGGAAATCAGAGAAAAATGGAGATGCCTAGGTTTGTATTAAGTTTGAGCAAACAGGATCGTGTTTAACTGAAACAAAAGGGCATGGTTTGGGAATTGGAGTCATATTAAATTTGAGATACCTATTCCATATCTGAACTAAAAATGTAAAATTGGCTAATGATAAACTATGCTAGGAAAAAAACATTACCCAAATAGGGTACCCGATTTGACTAAAATTCCTAATGCTTTGGGAAAAGTTATTAATCAAATAGTGATAGATTATGGCTTTTTTGGGGGGGGGTGTTGTTTTCGTGGAGAATTGACCCCTTTGTTGTTATAAAGGGTTCTCTCTTTATCCCTGATACTTTTTTTTTTTTTTTGAGACGGAGTCTCACTCTGTCACCTAGGCTGGAGTGCAGTGGTGCGATCGCGGCTCACTGCAAGCTCCGCCTCCCGGGTTCATGCCATTCTCCTGCCTCAGCCTCCTGAGTAGCTGGGACTACAGGTGCCCGCCACCACGCCCGGCGAATTGTTTTATATTTTTAGTAGAGACGGGGTCTCACTGTGTTAGCCAGGATGGTCTCGATCTCTTGATCTCGTGATCCACCCGCCGCAGCCTCCCAAAGTGCTGGGATTACAGGCGTGAGCCACCGCGCCCGGCTATCCCTGATAACTTTATTTCAAATAGTGACAGGTTAAAAGATAAGAGCGGATGTTTCAGTATCTAGTTTCTCAGCATCTCGCCAGTTACTTTAAGCTTGTCGACAGTTTGATTTCACTGACCTCCCTCCTTCCTAGAGCTATGCTTACTTTTTAAAATTTTTAAAAGCGGCTTCATTTGCCCATTCTTTCAATTCATTGTTGTGTACCAGCACTGAGTCAGTCTTTTTCTTTCTTTCCTTTTCTTTTCTTTTTTTTTAAGACAGAGTCTTGCTCTGTTGCCCAGGCTGGCGCTCAGTGGTGCTATCTCGGCTCACCGCAATCTCCTTCCTGGCTCCAGAGATTCTCCACCTCAGCCTCCTTCGTAGCTGGAACCAAAGGCACGAATGAGCACGCCCGGCTAATTCTTTGTATTTATAGAGAGGGGGTTTCGCCATGTTGCCCAGGCTAGGTCTGTCTTAAGAGCTTCTTCCGGCCAGGCGCAGTGGCTCACGCCTGTAATCCCAGAACTTTGGGAGGCCGAGGCGGGGGGATCACCTGAGGTCGGGAGTTCAAGACCAGCCTGACCAACATGGAAAAACTCATCTGTACTAAAAATACAAAATTAGCTGGAAGTGGTGGTGCATGCCTGTGATCCCAGCTACTCAGGAGGCTGAGGCAGGAGAATCGCTTGAACCCGGGAGGCGGAGGTTGCGGCGAGCCGAGATCGCGCCATTGCACTCCAGCCTGGGAATCTGGGAATCAAGAGCGAAACCCCGTCTCAAAAAAAAAAAAAAAAAAAAGCTTCTTCCTTGACGGTTCCCTTTTCCCAGGAAATTCAAATGCCTCATTTTATCCCTCATCCTCTTGGCCTTTGCAATCTTGCTCCCAAGGCTCTTCCCTGCCCGCCAACTCTCTCACTTAGGAACACAGCTCCATGAACCTCTGCCCAACCCTTCTCCCCGGCGAGCCCAGCGCCCCAGAGCCCTGCGCAGGGGAATTCGAGTGCGGAGGGCGGCAGGCATCCGCGGGGACCTGGTTCAGCTCCTTAGACCGGTTCTTCACCGTCAGTGACTCTCCCCTGACAGATTAGGGTAGGATTTAGAAATGAGAAATGGAAGCGCTGGCTGGGCGGTAGCCGCTGCCATGGCTTCCCGTGTGGTCCTCATCACATGCTATTGTATCTGTTAATTTATTAGGCTCAGGGCGGACTCTGAGGGATCTAGTGCCAGGACAAAGCCAGGCACTGGTGAATGAGCCAACACCTGTGTATGGCTGCTTCTTCCAGCCCTACCTGCTCCATACCCACCCCCAGCGCAGCATTCGAATCTTTATGCCCTCGGCGTCCGCAGGGAATTTCGACGCAAGCTGGCGTCAACCTCAAATTCCCGCTCTGGCCACAAGGCTGACCAAAGACCGATGCATGCTGGGATGAGGCCCGGCCGATGACGAATCTCTTGCGACGCTGAAATGCATTTCGGGAGATGTAGTCACACAGACCGGCGGTGGCTGCGCAGCGTAGCTCCGCCTCCTGCGTGCGAGGAAGCGGGAACGTGTGAGGTCACTTCCTGCGTGTTGGGTGGCTTCCTGCGGCGTTTCCACGCTCGCTCTCCTTTCGTTGCCTGACCGCCGCCATCATGGGTCGTATGCATGCTCCCGGGTGAGCTCGGGGCATCAAGCCGGATTGCTGGGCGGGGGGTGGAAGGAAGAGAGGGAGTGTGGGCAGCGGGCCGAGGGGATGATGTTCTGTGCTGGTCTGGCACGAGCCGCCATCTCACCTCGAGACTGCTTCTCTCCCCAGGAAGGGCCTGTCCCAGTCGGCTTTACCCTATCGACGCAGCGTCCCCACTGTAAGTAACGCGCTGGGACCGGGGAGAATCCGCGGAGGGGGGTGGCATTTGTCTCGGGTGAAGCGACGCCAGGGTGAGGAACTTGCGTGTATGAGGAGCGCGGTTTTGCGGAAGGAGAGGCCGCTGTTCTTCGGCGCCATTCCTGGGTTCTCATCCTAAGGCTGCTTTCTATTCCATAACAGTGGTTGAAGTTGACATCTGACGACGTGAAGGAGCAGATTTACAAACTGGCCAAGAAGGGCCTGACTCCTTCACAGATCGGTGAGTGTTTGTGTCTAATATAGCCTCCTTCGCCTGTCCTCGTGTGACTTGTAGGATCTAGTAGATGGTAAAGTTATTTTTAAAATAGCCAAAACTATGGTTTCGGCACCGTGCTAGAGGCATCATTGTAAGCACTTCACGTGTACTGATTTCGTTTAATTCTGACCACAATACTTTGAAATAAATCTTCGTGGCTTTCTCCCCAGTTTATAGTTGAGGAAACAGAGGCACAGTGCAGCTGGATACTAACCATCCCCAAATCACACAGCTGTCAAGTGGAGGAGTTGGAATTGGCTAAGCAGAGTGCCTGACACAGTTTCTCACAGTTAGGTGTGGTTTGAATCTCAGGTGCGTGTGACTTCGTGCAAGTGGCTTCATTCAGCAAATGTTTGCCTTCTATGTGCTGAACATGGTTCTAGGGCCTGAGAATATACTAGCCTCCTACTCCTCCGCCCAAAAAAGCCAGCCGCAATGTGCCTGTAGTCCCAGATACTCGGGATGCAGAGGTGGGACGCTCACCTGAGCCCAGAAGTCCCAGGCTGCAGTGAGCTATGATGAAGCCACTGCACTCCTGGGTGACAGAGAGACCCCACCTCTTTTCTTTTTTTTTTTTTTTTTGAGACAATCTCGCTCTTGTTGCCCAGCCTGGAGTGCAGTGGCGCGATCTCAGCTCACTGCAACCTCCACCTCCTGGATTCAAGCGATTCCCCTGCCTCAGCCTCCCGAATAGGTGGGATTACAGGCGCCCGCCAGCAGGCCCAGCTAATTTGTGTGTTTTTGTTTTTGTTTGAGACCGATTCTCACTTTGTCACCCAGGCTGGAGTGCAGTGGTGCGATCTCGGCTCACTGCAACCTCCGCCTCCTGGGTTCAAGCAACCAATTCTCCTGCCTCTGCCTCCGGAGTAGCTGAGACTACAGGCCGCACCACCACGCCCGGCTAATTTTTGTATTTTTAGTAGAGACGAGGTTTCACCATGTTGGCCAGGCTGGTCTCAGACTCCTGACCTCAGGTGATCCACCGCCTCGGCCTCCCAAAGTGCTGGGATATGTCATAGATTGTAAGTAGTCAGAGCTCATTAGAGGTTTAAAAGAAATAACGTGTAAAGTTTTGAGAAGAATGTCTGACCAGAGTTCTCAATAAATGTTAGCTGTGGAATCTCATTAATTCCTTTGGTCATCTGTATTCCAGCAAGCTCACTGTGATGATGGTTTTCCAACATTCGCAGTTTCCACCAGAAAGGTTTTCCTTAGTGTTGGGTAAACCTTCCTTGGATGTCTGAGTGAGCTTTATGTGCATTCTCATGTTGGTTTCTGTGATGTATAAAAGTATACCCCCATCTTACAGATAGGAAACTGTGCCCTGATTTCTGAGCCTCGACATCATCACATTCTCCAGTTTGTGTTTCGTGTTGAAAGTTAAAACGTGATTCCCTTTTCAGGTGTAATCCTGAGAGATTCACATGGTGTTGCACAAGTACGTTTTGTGACAGGCAATAAAATTTTAAGAATTCTTAAGTCTAAGGGACTTGCTCCTGATCTTCCTGAAGATCTGTACCATTTAATTAAGAAGGCAGTTGCTGTTCGAAAGCATCTTGAGAGGAACAGAAAGGTAAGCTAATAAATAAAACCTGGTGCTAAATAGGACTGCTTGTACTAAATTTTTTCGGTAAAATGTAATGCATCTGGTTTGAATTATCCAAGGTGGCTTAGTACACAAACTAGTGTAGTGCTGCTTTGAAGTTCAAATTCTATCCAAAGAGATTTTCATTAGAGAAAGTGCATGGTAGCTCTACATTCTCTTATTAAATTAATGTTTGATAATGTTAAGTCATTTTGGGTGGTTTTCTTGAATTGCACCAAATTTTATTTTTAGGATAAGGATGCTAAATTCCGTCTGATTCTGATAGAGAGCCGGATTCACCGTTTGGCTCGATATTATAAGACCAAGCGAGTCCTCCCTCCCAATTGGAAATAGTAAGTATCAGCTCTTTTGTTGTTGTTATCAGGAATAGGAGGCAGCCAGTAGTAAAAGTCCTAGTAGTAAATATGTTCAGCCTTGGGGGCTATTTGGTTAACTGCTCTTTGAGCTCTGGCCTGGTAGTGGGAAAGCAGCCACAGGCAATACATAATCGAATGGGTGTGGCTGCTTGTCTTTAATAAAGACAAGCAGAGGGCCATAGTTGCAGACCCCAGATTTAGACCATGAATAAGCCCTTTGAGTCTCTTTTAGGTAGTAGGTAGATTTTCCTTTCATACCTCTACTCCCAGGAGTTTGAATTAATTTTCGCATGAATTGCTCACTGTGATGATTGATTGCCAGACATTCGCAGTTTCCACCAGAAACGTTTTTCCTCATGTTGGCCAGTTCTTCCTTGGATGTCTGAGTGAGCATCTTCATTCATTGTGCTTGAACACAATGAGTTGGTTCAGGTATTCAGTAGTTTGGTGCACTTTATATAGTTTGGATTTATTAACTGTTTGAGAATAGCACCATTAGTGGGGAGATTCTGTTAATGAATGTGAAGGGACCAGTATTAATCCTGATTTTCTTTCTTTCCCCTTTTTTCTTTTTCAGTGAATCATCTACAGCCTCTGCCCTGGTCGCATAAATTTGTCTGTGTACTCAAGCAATAAAGTGATTGTTTAACTAAAAGCATGTTTCATATTTATTTTCCTAGAAGAAAAATGTATATATATCAGTGGTTCATATGTGTTGATCTTGTTTGATGGGGAAGTGTTTTAGGTGATTGATGTTAGGATTCCAGGGAGCAGTAAGATAGTGTCCATCACATCCCTTGATTGGCCCCTTAAACCAGTTGAGCAGCTTATAACCTCATAGGTGGTTGCTTTAAACATGGAGAACTGGAAGACACTAGGAAATAATGCCTTTGTGTTTGTTTTGGTGTCATGGCAAAAATGTTTCTAAGTATTTTTGATACATTTAATGTTAAAGACTGAGATAGATCCCTGGCAGATGTTAACCACTTGTAGCATCAGAAATAGTAATATTAGGTTGGTGCAAAAGTAATTGTGGTTTTTGCCATTACTTTAATGCAAAAACCACATTTACTTTTGCACTAATCTAATACATAAAAGTGTCGAGGGAGGGGGATATGGAGAGACATTGGATCTTGTGGTGAGGGTTAAAGATGAAGGAATCTAGGGGACAGTAAACAGGCACAGTCTGGAGCATTGGGGGTTTAGGAAGAATATCTGAAATGGGCTTGGGTTCCTGGCCTTTGAAAATCTTTGGATGGGTTAAGGTAAGATTTACTTGTTTTGGTATTGTGTTTTAATTTAATTCTTAACCTAATGGGGTAAATGGGTATTGCTGCTTGAATGAGTAAAATCTCAGACAACCCTAGGGAGTGGTTCAAGGTTATAAGACTTAGAAATGGTTAAGCTGCATGAGTGGCTGGTGTTTGTTTACAGAGCCACGATCCTTCAGAATTCAGAAATGGCTGCACGTGTTGGCTCACGCCTGTAATCCCCACACTTTGGGAGGCCAAGGTGGGTGGATCACCTGAGGTCAGAAGTTCAAGACTAGCCTGGCCAACATGGTGAAACCCTGTCATTACTAAAAATAAAAAAATAAGCTGGGCATGGTGGCAGGCACCTGTAACCCAGGAGGTGGAAGTTGCAGTGAGGAGATCACATCACTGCACCCCAGCCTGGGTGACAGTGAGACTCCGTCTCAAAAAAAAAAAAAAGCTTCCATATGCTTTTTTTTTTTCTAACATCTACTTTGACCCAGTTGGAAATAGCATATGCACATTATTTGTCCTAATCTATCCATGTGAGCACCTAGAATTTGTAGGTTTCCTTCAACAACTGTTTTCTTCCTTGAAAAATCATCTTTTCAAGTGGTAGGTGTCCATCTTACAGTATCGCTCTGTCGCCCGGGCTGGAATGCAGTGGCGTGATCTCAGCTCACTGCAAGCTCCACCTGCCGGGTTAACGCCATTTTCCTGCCTCAGCCTCCTGCGTAGCTGGGACTACAGGCATCTGCCATCATGCCTGGCTAATTTTTTATATTTTTAGTAGAGACAGCGTTTCACCGTGTTAGCCAGGATGGTCTCGATCTCCTGACTTCGTGATCCGCCCACTTTGGCCTCCCAAAGTGCTGGGATTACAGGTGTGAGCCACTGCACCCAGCCTATTTTTTTTTTTTTTTTTGAGATGGAGTTTCACTCTTGTTGCCCAGGCTGGAGTCCAATGGTGCAATCTCTGCTCAACTGCAACCTCTGCATCCCGCGTTCAGGTGATTCTACTGCCTTAGCCTCCCAAGTAGCTGGGATTACAGGCATGAGCTACCATGCCTAGCTAATTTTGTATTTTTTTTTTTAGTAGAAACAGGGTTTCACCATGTTGGTCAGGCTGGTTTTGAACTCCTGACCTCATGTGAGCCACTGTGCCCGGCCCATCTTATTATTCTTAAACTTACACATGTATGTGGTTTTATTTATCTTTTATTTATCACCCAGGCTGGAGTGTGGTGGTATGATCTTGGGTCACTGCAACCTTCACCTCCTAGGTTCAAGCAGTTTTTGTGCCTCAACCTCCTGAGTAGCTGGGTTACCGGTGCCTGTTACCATGATTGGCTAATTTTCGTATTTTTAGTAGAAACGGGATTTTGCCATGTTGGCCAGGCTGGTCTCAAACTCCTGGCCTCAAGAGATCTACCCACCTTCGCCTCCCAAATTGCTGGGATTACAGGTGTGAGCCACTGCGCCCAGCCTGTTGAATCATTTGATAAGACATAACTAAAAACAATCTTTTCCTTTTTGCAGCCCCACCTTCCTGAAGATGAGGGCAACCACTTTAAATACATAGCTGTTTTTCTGGTATATAATATGCCTTATTATTATTATTTTTTGGAGACAGAGTCTTGCTCTGTTGCCCAGGCTGGAGTGCAGTGGCACGATCTCGGCTCACTGCAACCTCCGTCTCTCGGTTGAAGCAATTCTCTGGCCTCAGCCTCCCGAGTAGCTGGGATTACAGGCGCATGCCACCATGCCCAGCTAATTTTTGTATTTTTAGTAGAGGTGGGGTTTCACCATGTTGGTCAGGCTGGTCTTGAACTCCTGACCTCATGATCTGCCCGCCTCGGCCTCACAAAGTGCTGGGATAACGCGTGAGCCACCGTGCCCGGCCCACCTTCTTATTTCTAAGTAACATTCTTTTTTAAAAAAATTGAGGTGAAATTCACATTATAAAATTCCCCATTTTAAAGTGAACAGTGGCATTTGTTTATTCATAATATTGTACAACCACTACCTTTATGTAGTTCCAAAACATTTTTTCATCACCTTGAAGCAAACCCCACACTCCTCTTGACTTAGTCCCAGCATTTTGGGAGGCTGAGATGGGAGGAACGCTTGAGCCCAGGAGTTTGAGAGCAGCCTGGGCAACATAGACCTCTGTCTCAAAAAACAAAAAGCCCATACTCATTAAGCAGTTATCCCCATTTTTTACTCCCCCCACCAACCCCTAGCAGCCACCAATCCGCTTTCCGTTTTTATGGATTTGCCTTTTCTGGATATTTCATGAGTGGATTTATACAGTATCTTACCTTTTGTGTCTGGCAGTCTTTCACTTAGCATGATGTTTTTGAGGTTCACTAACATAGCATGTGTCAGTACTTCATTCCTTTTTGTGGCTGAATAGTATTTCCCTATGTGTACCACAGTTTGTTTATGCATTTATTAGTTGATGGATATTTGGATTGTTTCCACCTTTTGACTGTTTCAAATAGTGCTGCTCTGAATATTTGTGTACATGTACTTGTTTGAGTACCTGTTTTCAATTTTTGGGATGTGTATCTAGGAGAATTGCTCCAAATAACATTTTTATGCCCCTTTCCTGGCATCCTCATAATTCTGTAATCGTTTATGGTTCAATCAATATTCTGTGTTTACATTTCTATGACTTTTATGTACAGTGTTGATGTGATTCCATATTTACAATTCTGTAAATATATCTACAAAAAATATGTTAGTAATTACCTTGTTTTTCCATCTGCCTAGAGTTCTGTGTTCCTGTTTCTATCTCATCCCCAAACTTTGAGCCATAGTTTAATCTCAGTATATTCAAACAGGGTTACTCTTTTTGTTTTTCCTTGGTGATACCCTCCCAGGACGCTTCATCCTCTAGTGCCAGTTTAGACAGCTTACCCTGAGACCTGTAGTTCTGGGATCCCCGTTCACCATCAATCCGAATATTCTGTCTCCAGTGTCAGATTCCTCTTTCCTTATCTTCTGTCTTCCTCTTTCTTGGTTTGCTCCCTTTTGGAGGATGTGGGAAACACCGCCTCTAGCAGTCCCTAACAAAAGGCTCAGTTCTTGGACCTCATTTTTTCTGTTCATCTCAACTCCTGGTAACTTCATCTAATCTATGGCTTTCCATGCCATCTTTAAAGCTACTGCACTCAAATTCATATCTCCAGGGCAGATCCTCCTTGAACTCCAGACTTAGGTGTGCATCTGCCTATTCTGTATCCCCCCTTGAATCGCTGATAAACACCGGATATTACTCCTTTTTTATTTTTTATTTTTTTTGAGACAGAGTTTCATTCTTGTTGCCATCAGGCTAGAGTGCAATGGCATGATCTCGGCTCACTGCAACCTCCACCTCCCAGGTTCAAGTGATTCTCCTGCCTCTGCCTCCCAGTAGGTGGGATTACAGGTGGCCGCCATCACTCCTGGCTAATTTTTTGTATTTTTAATAGAGACAGGGTTTCGCCATGTTGGCCAGGCTGGTCTCAAACTCCTTACCTCAAGTGATCCGCCCACTTCGGCCTCCCAAAGTGCTGGGATTACAGGCATAAGCCACCATGCCTGGCCAGAAATAATTTTCCTTAAACGTTTTTAGCATCACTTATTGTTTATAGGTTTAAAAACAAAAACCAAATGCTATTGCTGAGAAGTCAGATGTTATTCTGATTCCCACTCCTTTGTAACTTGGTGGTTTGTTTTTTTCTTTCTTGACTCAATGCTTTCAGGATCATCTTATTAGTGCTTGATGTTCTGAAATTTGCAAAAATACCTTGGCTTTTATTTTTTTCATGTTTTGCAAGGAACTCAGTGAACTATTTCAGTCTGAAAATTGTCTTGCAGTTCTAGGAAATTTTCTTGAATTATTCCTTTAATAATTTCTTCCCCACTATTTTCTGTGTTCTCTTTGCAAAACTCATTATTTGTACATTAGACTTTCTGGAACTCCCACCATGGCCGATTTCAAGTTACTAATAGGATGTTACAACCAGGGGTTAGTATGAGATGCTCAGGAGCAGACCATTACATCGTATCTCTCCTCTGCAGATGTAACAGACATAAATGACTTGGAGACCATGGATAATAGTTAAATGGTGTGAAATAATTAGAAAGTGGTGAGTTCTAAGGATTTACTATGCTTGTTTTGAATATACTTTATCTGCGAGTTTATATGATTTTTAATGCCTGTGTTTAACTGGCTTGCAGCATTCCTGAAAGCTTGAGAGTTGCCTCTTGCGAGCCCATACAAACCAGCCCCAGCGCACCACTGCTCAGAGTTCATCCTTGTTCCCTGTTTTTTTTTTTTGGAGGTAGAGTCTTGCTCTATCCCCCAGGATGGAGTGCAGTGGCATGATCTCAGCTCACTGTAACCTCCACCTCCCAGGTTCAAGTGATTCTCCTGCCTCAGCCTTTTGAGTAGCTGGGATTACAGGTGCCTGACACCACGCCTGGCTAATTTTTGTATTTTTAGTAGAGACGGGGTTTCGCCATATTGGTCAGTCTGGTCTTGAACTCCAGACCTCAGGTGATCTGCCCACCTCGGCCTCCCAAAGTGTTGGGATTACAGGCATGAACCACTGCGCCCGGCTTTGCAGTGAGTATTTTGTAAGTATGGTAGTTTCCCCCCTTTTTCATGGTTTCCTTTATCCATGGCCAACAGTGGGCTGAAAATATAAAATGGAAAATTCTAGAAATAATTCATAAATTTAAAAATAACTTATGACAGCATATTGTTATAATTGTTCTATTTTATTATTAGTTGCTAATTTCTTACTGTGCCTAATTTATAAATCAAATGTTATCATAGGTATGTATGTGTAGAAAAAAAATAGCACATAAAAGATTCTGTACTGTCCACAGTTTCGGGCAACCACTGGGGCCTTGGGACATACCCTCTGTGGACAATGGGGAACTACCATATTGTCTCATTTAGTCCTCATGGTCGCTCTATGAGGTAGATAGTATTAGCCTCTCCATTATTCAGAAGAAACTGAGGCACAAAAGGTAAAGTAGGCGGACAATTTGACACACTGGTGAGATGGAAAAGCCATAAGGGAGGCTGGGTGGCACTCCCTCCTGTTATCCCAGCACTTTGGGAGGCCGAGGTGGGCAGATCACTTGAAGTCAAGAGTTCAAGACAAGCCTGGCCAACATGGTGGAACCCCGTTTCTACTAAAAATACAAAAATTAGCCAGGCGTGGTGGCGTGTGCCTGTAATCCCAGCTCCTCGGAAGGCTGAGGCACAAGACTTGCTTGAACCCAGGAGGTGGAGGTTGGAGTGAGCTGAGATTGTGCCACTGCACTCTAGCCTGAGCAACAGTGTGAGACTCGGTCTTAAAAAAAAAAAAAAAAGAAAAAGTCATCATGGAGGAGCAGAAAGTGAAGCCATGGTCACATGAAATTGCCTAAGGATAGAAGAGTGCAGCTTCCTTCCCATCTTACCTCCATTGCACCCAGCTGGGCCCCTCTCAGGCCTGCCCTCCTGGCAGTAAATGGTGTGCCTGGGTCCACCTCGGGTGTGGTAGACTGTATGGCCACAACAGGCCAGATTCAGTGGCTCATGCCTGTAATCCCAGCACCTTGGGAGGCCAAGGCAGGAAGACCTCTTGAGGCCGGGAGTTTGAGATCAGCCTGGGCAACACAGTGAGACTCACATCTCTACAAAAAATAAAAAAGTTAGCTGGATTTTTTCTTTCCAGAACTTGGAAGGCTGAGGTGAGAGGATTGCTTGAACCCAAGAGTTTGAGGCTGCAGTGAGCTATGATTGGGACAGAGGGACCCTGTCTCTGGAAAAAAAAAAAAAAATGACCACAACAAAATCTGTCCCACTTGTCTTCTTGAACCTTACTGCTCTCCAATCAAGACGTGGTGTCTAATTCCTCTCCCTATCAACATGGCAGGCTGTGGCTGGCTGTAACAATAAAATTCAGCTGAAGTGACAGTTGAGGAATTCCGAGACCAGGGCAGAAAACGCCTTGTTGCCTGGGACACTCACGTCTGGGATCCTGAGTTGCTGTGCAGACCCACCCCGAGGCCTCCATGCTGTGAGGAAGCCTCAGCCATGTGTGGGTGCTCTGGAAAACAGCCATGGTGGAGGTCCCATGTGACAGCCAGCACTAACCACCAGGCTCCTGAGTGAAGATACCTCCACATGATACCTGCCTCCAGAGCCTTTGAGTCACCCCAGCCACTCAATCTTCCCAGCTGAGACTACAGACATTCTGGAGTACAGAAGCCACTCCTGTAGTACCCTATCTGAATTCTTTTTTTTCTTTCGTAGAGACCGGGGTCTCCCTATGTTGCCCACGCTGGTCTCAAACTCCTGGGGTCAAGCAGTTATCCTGCCTTGGCCTCGCAAGTGCTGGGATTACAGGCATGAGCCACTGCACCTAGCCCTGAATTCTTGATTTACAGAATCCTTGAGCATAATCAAATGATTGTTTTAAACCACTAGGTTTTTGGGGTAATTTGTTTCACAGCAAAAGTAAGGAGAACATTTTGTTGAGGAGAAAGAGGCTGTGTTTCTATGGTCCTACGGCTGCTGGAGGGACAGGGGAGAAGCTTTCACTTGCCTCTCCCCGTTTACCATGCCTCCCTGCTCTCATCTCATCTCAGCCTGTACTGGAATTACCTGTGGATGTGTCTGTCTGCCCTACCAGACGACTGTGAGCCCCTGTGGGGGAGGATGGCAGAAACTATCTTGGTTGCCTCATATTCCCAGTGCCCAGCACAGCGCCTGGCACATAAGATAATCGGCAGATCCTTGCTGGGTACATGCACAGTGGTTGGTCTGATGTTTATTTCCCAGTTAGAACTGCTGGCAGTGGGGATCCCAAACCTTTTCCAAGGACTTCGTGGGAGCTGGAAGGAAGCTCTTGCTGGCTGCCTCCCACAGAGGCATATGATTGGACTGAAAGCAAGTTTTCTGAAAGCATTCTGGTGAATACAACATTTTGATTGAAATAATGATTTGATTGAAAATGAGTATTTCCCAGTTGCTGTTTTTTTTTAATATATATAATGTTGGTCATTTTCATGCTTCATCAAGCAATTTTCAATGCTTTAAGAGTTTTTAAGCATTTTTGTCCTTTTCCTGAACTTTTCAGGGGTTTTCCCTAATTATTTGTAATTTGTTTTTAGCCTACTTTTACTGTTTTTCAATATTTGTAATAGTACAAAGTTGGAACTGCCTAACTGATTAGTGGGCTACTTAAATTAAGGTATGAAATATACCTCAATATATTAACATATATACAATAATTCCATTTTTGTTAAAAAAAATTATGCACAAACATACAAATATCTAGAAAGATATCCACCAATACTTCTTGACCAGGAGGCATTCATTGGGATACTCCCAGAAGACTTTTAATAAATCGTGATTTCTTTTCTTTTTGAGACCGAGTCTTACTCTGTTGCCCAGGCTGGAGTGCAGTGGCGTTAGCTCACTGCAACCTCTGCCTCCCGGGTTCAAGTGATTCTCGTGCCTCAGCCTCCCGAGTATCTGGGACTACAGGCACCCGCCACCACACCCGGTTAATTTTTCTATTTTTAGTAGAGATGGGGTTTCACCATGTTGGCCAGGCTAGTCTCGAACTCCTGACCTCAGGTGATCCGGCTGCCTCGGCCTCCCAAAGTGTTGGGATTACAGGCGTGAGCCACTGCTCCTGGCCTAAAATACTGATTTTTTTTTTTTTTTTTTTGACACAGAGTCTTGCTCTGTTGCCCAGGCTGGAATGTAGTGGTGCAATCTCGGCTCACTGCAGCCTCCCCATCCCGGGTTCAAGCAATTCTCCTGCCTCAGCCTCCTGAGTAGCTGGGACTACAGGTGAATGCCACCATGCCTGGCTAATTTTTGTGTTTTTAGTAGAGAGGGGGTTTCACCATGTTGGCCAAGCTAGTCTGAAACTCCTGGCCTCAAGTGATCTGCCAGCCTTCGCCTTGCAAAGTGCTGGGATTACAGGTATGAGCCACCGTGCCCATCCTAAAATACTGATTCCTTCATGCCTGTAATCGCAGCACTTTGGGAGGCTGAAGTGGGAGGATCGTTTGAGTTCAGGAGTGTGAGACCAGCTTGGGCAAAATAGTAAGACTGTCTCAACAAAAAGTAAAAAAATTAGGCCAGGTGCGGTGGCTCATGCCTGTAATCCCAGCACTTTGGGAGGCCGAGGCTGGCGGATCACGAGGTAAGGAGTTCAAGACCTGTCTGGCCAACGTGGTGAAACCCCATCTCCACTAAAAATACAAAAAAATTACCCGGGTATGGTGGCGGGCACCTGTAATCCCAGCTATTCGGGAGGCTGAGGCAGGAGAATTACTTGAACCCAGGAGGTGGAGGTTGCAGTGAGCCGGGATCGCACCATTGCACTCCAGCCTGGGTGACAGAGCAAGACTCCATCTCAAGGGAAAAAAAAAAAAAAATTACTAATGGTGGCACATGCCTATAGTCCCAGCTACTCGGGAGGCTGAGATGGGAGGATTGCTTAAGCCTGGGAGATCAAAGCTGCAGGGAGATCACTACTACACTCTAGCCTGGACCACAGAGCAAGACTCTGTCTCTGAAAAGTAAAAACAGTTTTGTTTTTTTTTTTGGGACGCAGCCTTGCTCTGTGGCCCAGGCTGGAATGCAATGGCACAATCTCGGCTCACTGCAACCTCTGCCTCCTGGGTTCAAGCGATTCTCATGCCTCGACCTCCCAAGTAGCTGAGATTACAGGCACATGCCACCATGCCCAGCTAATTTTTGCATTTTTAGTAGAGAGGGGGTTTCACTATGTTGCCCAGGCTGGTCTTGAATTCCTGACCTCAGGTGATCCATCCACCTCGGCCTCTCAAAGTACTGGGATTACAGGCGTGAGCCACTGTGCCTTGTCACTAAAAAATATTTTTTAAAAATTGGTTCCTTTACTCCAGAAAGGGAAGAAGAAGAGATAGATAGGTAGGTAGGCAGATAGATCAGATAGATAGATAGATAGATAGATAGATAGATAGATAGATAGATAGATAGATAGATAGAGATTCTTGAGCTCTGTCTGGGAAAGCAGAAATCTGCTAGGATGGCGAGTGGGTTGGGAGTGGGGAACCAGACATCCGTATTTTTAAAAGGCATCTAGGATTGGGACCCCTAACTTAGAATCACAGAAGAGTAAACCAAGTAGGTACTTAATTCAGTCCTCATTTTGTGTATGGGTGAGTTAGACTTCAAGAAGGGACTTGCTCAGGGTCACACAGTGGGAGGGATGACAAGGACTGGAGTCCAGGCCTCCTAGCTCCTGGTCTAGTTGCCCTTTCCTCTTTGTTCTTGCTCCAGGTGTGAAAAGAAATTGTCTCTACGTGGGATTATGGGATTTGTTTGAATCATTCTTTTGCATGTTTCTATTTTCTGATGTTTCTGTAAGAGTATCAGTTGCTTTTGGCACAAGATAAAAACAAAGAATAAAAGAAAGGATAAGACCAGGTGCAGTGGCTTATGCCTGTAATCCCAGGACTTTGGGAGGCCAAGGCAGGTGGATCATTTGAGGTCAGGAGTTCAAGACCAGCCTGGTCAACATGGTGAGACCCTGTCTCTACTAAATATACAAAAATTAGTCAGGCCTAGTGGCTCATGCCTGTAATCCTAGCTACTTGGGAGGCTGAGGCAGGAGAATCGCTTGAACCCAAGAGGTGAAAGTTGCAGTAAGCTGAGATCACGCCACTGCACTCCAGCCTGGGCAACAGAGAGAGACTCTGTCTCAAAAAAAAAAAAAAAAAAGAAAGAAAGAAAAGAAAAGATAAGATAATTCTGTTAAAGCTATTTTACCTGGTGTCTCCTCCCCCACTTCTCTACCCTCCCTCCCTCCCCAACTACCAGCACCCCCAGGCAGTGGCACTACTTACTGTCCCATACCGCATTGCCTCTACAAAGACTGTGGCCTTTAGGGACAGTCTGGCTCAGAGTTAGGGACACACAGATCATAGCTCTGAGCCAGGTCCAGGGAAGTCAGTGTATTCTGGGTACACAGATCCCCTGGGCCTGGCCCACCCAAGACTGCGTAGATGCCAGGTCGGGAGAGGCAGGCCCTAGAGTTGAGGTCCCCAGGGCACTGGCCCTTGAGCCACCAGGAAGCCCCACCAGAGGGCAGCAGAAGCCTGGTCCAGAGCTCCCATCAAACCTCCATGGGGATGTCACTGGAGTTCAGGGAAAGCTTCAGGGAGAATTTAGGTCCTGTTCTGAAGGAGGGGAGTTGGAAAGGGTACTTTAGGTTTGTGTGAGGGCATGGCCTGTACAAAGCTAAGGAGGCAGGAATTCATGAATCAAAATGTGCCGAGGTGGGGACAAGAGAGCACTAGAATGTAAGCTCCTTGCAGGCAAGAACTGTGTCTGTTGTGTGTATGCAGCTATACTGTTAGAACAGTGCCTAGCACATGATATGTATTCCACTGATATTTATTAATCAAATGCATGAATGGGAATACTTCTGGTGGGGAGGAAATGAGGAAGAGAAAGGGCAGCAAATGTTTGGGTAAAGAACAAAAAAGAAAATAACTTTTACTTACTGAGCACCTACTCTTTGTTGGGCAATGTGCTAAATGTTTCTAAATTAAGAAAGTAGTACATGCTTGAGGTGAAAAAAAATTAAAGTTTTTTAAAATATAAAAACAGGTCTTACCCGTACACCAGAACTTCTAGCCTCCTTTTCAGAAGCTAACAATGTTTTTTGCATATTTTTCTAGAAATGTTATACACATGTTGGCCGGGCACAGTGGCTCACACCTATAATCCCAGCACTTTGGGAGGCCAAGGCAGGCAGATCACGAGGTCAGGAGTTTGAGACCAGCCTGGCCAATAGAGTGAAACCCCATCTCTACTAAAAATATAAAAAATTAGCCGGGCTTGGTGGCGGGCACCTGTAATCCCAGCTACTCGGGAGGCTGAGGCAGAATTGCTTGAACCCAGGAGGCAGAGGTTGCAGTGAGCCGAGATTGCACCATTGCACTCCAGCCTGGGTGACAGTGCGAGACTCCATCTCACAAAAAAAAAAAGAAAGAAAGAAATGTTATACATATGTACCTCGGGTCACCTGCTCCCTTCCATGTCTCTCAGAACTTCCAGACACATATTCTCTTAGAGCAGCATTTCTCAAAGTGTAGTCTGGAACTTCCTTCAAGAGAATCACCTGGTGGGAATGTAGCTTATTAAACATGCAGAATCTCTTAGCTGGGCATGGTGGTGCACACCTGTAGTCCCAGCTACTCGGGAGGTTGAGGCAGGAGGATAGTTTGAGCTTGGGAGATGGAGGCTGCAGTGGGCCATGATCGTGTCACTGCACTCCAGCTTTAGCGACAGAGTGAGACCCTGTCTCAAAAAAAAAAAAAACAACAAAAAACAAAAACAGAATCTCAGGCCTCATACAGAACCACACAGTCAAGGGAAGGGAATCTGTTTTTAACAAACTGTAGGGAATTCTGATGCCCATGAAAGTTTGAGAAGCACTGCCTGTACTCACACAATCACTCACTGAGGAGAGGGTTCAGATAGGGATTGCATTGAATCTGTAGATTGCTTTGGGTAGTATGGACATTTCAATAATACTGATTCTTCCAATCCATGAACGTGGAATATTTTTCCATTTTTTTGGTGTCCTTTTTAGTTTCTTTCATCAGTGTTTTATGATTTTCATTATAGAGATCTTTAACTTCTTTGGTTAATTCCTAGGTATTTAATTTTATTTGTGGCTGTTGTAAATGGCATTACATTTTAATTTCTTTTTCAGATTGTTCATTGTTGGCATGTAGAAATGCTACTAATTTTTGTATGTTGATTTTATATCTTGCAAATTTATTGAAATTTTATCACTTCTAATAGGTTTTTTGTGGAGTCTTTAGGTTTTTTTGAAATATAAGATTATATTGTCTATAAATAAGGATAATTTGACTTCTTCCATTTCAATTTGGATGCCCATTATTTCTTTCTCTTGTCTGCTCTAGCTAGGACTTCCAGTACTATGTTGAGTAACAGTGATGAAAGTGGGCATCCTCATTGTGTTCTTAGAGAAAAGGCTTTCAGTATGATATTAGCTGTGGGTCTGTCACATAGGGCTTTTATTATATTAAGGTATGTTCCTTCTATTCCATTTTTTTTTTAGGGTTTTTATCTTGAAGGGATGTTAAATTTTATCAAATGCTGTTTCAACATCAATTGAAGTGATCATACTGTTTTTATTCTTCATTCTGTTGATATGATATATCACATTAATTGATTTGCATATGTTGAACCATCCTTGCATCCCAGGGACAAATCCCACTTGGTCATGATGAATGATCTTTCTAATGCACTGCTGAATTTGCTTGTATTTTTTGAGGATATTTGCATTAATATTCATAAGAGATACTAGCTTGTAGTTTTATTTTTTTTGATGTGTCTTTGTCTTGTTTTGGTATCAGGGTCATACTAGCCTCATAGAATAAGATTGGAAGTATTCCCCCCTCTTCTGTTTTTTGGAATACTTTGAGTAGGATTGGTATTAGTTTTTCTTTAAATGCTTGGTAAAATTCAGCAGGGTAGGCATCAGGTCCTGGGCTTTACTTTGCTGGAAGACTTTTTATTACAGCTTTGAACTTGTTATCTGTTACTGATCTGTCAGATTTTGGATTTCTTCCTGGTTCAATCTTGGCGGGTTGTATCTGTCTAGGAATTTGTCCATTTATTCTAGATTTTCCAATTTATTGGCATATACTTGCTCGTAGTAGCCACTAATGATCCTTTGAATTTCTTCAGTATCAGTTATAATGTCTCCTTTTTCATTTCTGATTTTATTTATCTGAGTCTCTCTTTTTTATTTTTTATTTTTTTGAGACAGAGTCTTGCCCTGTTGCCCAGGCTGGAGTGCAGTGGTGTGATCTTTGCTCACTGCAACCTCTACCTTCCAGGTTCAAGCAATTCTTGTGCCTCAGCCACTTGAGTGGCTGGGACTACATGCGTGCGCCACCATGTCTAGCTAATTTTTGCATTTTTAGTAGAGATGGGTTTTTACCATGTTGGCCAGGTTGGTTTTGAACTTCTGACCTCAAGTGATCCACCCACCTCAGCCCCCCAAAGTGCTGGGATTATAGGCATGAGCCACCATGCCTGCCCCTTCTCTCTTTTTTTTCTTAGTCTGGCTAAAGTGTTGTCAATTTTGTTTAACTTTTCAAACAACCAACTTTTTGCTTCACTGATCTTTTGTGTTGTTTTCTTTATTTCAATTTCATTTATTTCTGCTCTGATCTTCATTATTTCTTTTCTTCTAATTTTGCATTTGGTTTGCTCTTGCTTTTCTAGTTCTTTAAGATGCATTAGGTTTTTTTTTTTTATGTAGGCACTTACAGCTGTAAACTTCCCTCTTAGTATTGTTTCGGTATCTTGTGTTTCCATTATCATTTGTTTCAAGAAAATTTTAAGTTTCCTTCTTAATTTCTTCATTGACCTACTGGCACATTCAAGAGAATGTTGTTTAATTTCTTTTTTTTTTTTTTTCAGTGCTCCAAGACATCTGAAACATTGTTTAATTTCTGTGTACTTGTATAGTGTCCAAAACTATTCCTGCTATTAATTTCTATTTTTATTCCATTGTGGTCAGAGAATATGCTTGATATTATTTCAATTTTTTTTTTTTTTTTTTTTTGAGACAGAGTGTTGCTCTGTCACCCAGGCTGGAGTGCAGTGGCAAAACCTCAGCTCACTGCAACCTCTGCCTCCTGGGTTCAAGCTATTCTTCTACCTCAGACTCCCAAGCAGCTGGGATTACAGATCTACACCACCATGCCTGGCTAATTTTTGTATTTTTGTAGAGATGGGGTTTCACCATGTTGGTCAGGCTGGTCTCAAACGCCTGATCTCAAGTAATCCACCCACATCAGCTTCCCAAAGTGCTGGGATTATAGGTGTGAGACACTGCCCAGCCAATTTTTTTTTCAATGTTTTAAGACTTGTTTTGTGACCTATCATATGGCCTATCCTTGAGAATGATCCATGTGCTGAGGAAAAGAATATGTATCCTGCAGTCATTGGGCAAAATGTTTTGTAAATATGTTAGATCCATTAGGTATATAGTGCAGATTAAGTCTGATGTTTCTTTCTTGATTTTCTGTCTGGAAGATCTGTCCAAATCTGAAAGAGGGGTGTTGAAATCTCCAGCTATTATTGTATTGGAGCCTATCTCTCTCTTTAGCTCTAATAATGTCTGCTTTGCATATCTGAGTGTTCCAGTATTATGTGCATATATATTTTAAATTGTTGTATCCTCTTGCTGAATTGACCTCTTTATCATTACTTAGAGACCTTCTTTGTCTTTTGTTCTGTTTTGTTTTTTTGGGATGGAGTTTGGCTGTTTCACTCAGACTGGAGTGCAGTGGCATGATCTCAGCTGACTGCAACCTCTGCCCCCCGGGTTCCAGTGATTCTCCTGCCTCAGCCTCCCAAGTAGCTGGGATTATAGGCACGCACCGCCACACCTGGATAATTTTGATATTTTTAGTAGAGACAGGGTTTCACCATGTTGGCCAGGCTGGTATCGAACTCCTGACCTCAGGTGATCCACCCGCCTTGGCCTCCCAAAGTGCTAGGATTACAGGCGTGAGCCACTGCGCCTGGCCTCTTTGTCTTATAGTTTTTGTCTTCAAATCTATTTTGTATGATATAAGTATAGCTACTCCTGCTCTTTTTTGGTTTCCATTGACATGAAATATATTTTTCCATCCCATTATTTTAAGTCTATGTGTGTCTTTATAGGGGAAGTGGTTCGTAATATCTAGACGGGGAGAGGAGGGTGATATTACTCACCATATTGTGGGGGGTGTCCGCCCGCCTGTGATATGGTTCGTAATATCCACTGTGGGAGATGGGGGTGATATTACTTGTAATATTCTAGGGGGATGATACTTCTAAAGTCACAAAGGGTGCACACCCTGTGATATCATTGGTAATATTCTAGGGGGATGTTACTCCTAATGTAACAGGTGTCTACACCCTCATATAATTATTCACAACATACTAGCGGTATACTACTACTAATGTCACAATGTGTGTACACCTTTTGATATTATTCGTAACATACTGGGGGGATGTTACTGCCAATATCACAGGGGTGTACACGCTGTGATATTATTTGTAATATGCTAGGTGGGTACTTTTAAAATCATAGGAGGTGTACACCCTGTGATGTTATTTGTAATATCCTAGGAAGATGTAACTCTTAATGTCACATGGGGTGTACAACCTGTGATATTATTTGGAATATCCTATGGGGATGCTACTCCCAATGACACAGGGGATGTACAGCCTGTGATATTCGGAATACCCTAAAGGGATGTTACATTTAATGTCACAGATGGGGTACACCCTTTGATATTATTCGTAATATCCTAGGGAGATATTACTTGAAAAATCACAGTGGGTGTACACACAGGGCATATACCTTGTGATATTATTCACAATATCCCAGGGAGGTATAACTTTTAATATTACAGTAGGTGTACACTATGGGTGTACACCCTGTGATATTATTCGTAATATTTTTGGAAAAATGACTCAATATCACAGTGGGTGTACACACTGTGATATTATTCGTCATATCCTAGAAGTATATTACTCCTATTGTCACAGCGGGTTGACACCCTGTGACATTACTTGTAATAAACCAGGGGGATAATTCTCTTAAAGTCATAGGGTGTGTACACCCTGTGATATTATTCATAATATTCTAGAGGGATGTTACTCCTACTGTCACAAATGTGTACACCCTGTGATATTATTCACAGTGTACTGGCTGGATATTATTACTCATGTCACAATGCATGTACACCTTGAGATATCATTTGTAATATCCTAAGGGGAAGTTACTCCTGTTGTCACAGGGGGTGTACTTTCTGTGCTATGATTTGTAGTATCCCAGGGGGATGTCACTCCTACCATACAAAGTGTGTACACCTTGGTATATTATTCGTAATATCCTAGAATGATGTTACTCCTCATGTTACGGGAGTGTACATCCTGTGATATGATTCTTCACATTTTAGGAAGATGTTATTCCTAATATCACAGAGGGTGGACAACCTGTGAAGTTATTCATAATAGTTTTGGGGGATGTTACTCCTAACATCACACGTGGTGTACAAACAGTGATATTATTTGTAATGTTTTTTGGAAATGTTACTTCTGATATCACAAGGGCTGTACACCCTGTCATATTATTCGTAATATCATGAAAAAATGTTACCACTAATGTCACAGGCTGTGTACACCGTGTGGTATTATTCCCAATATTTTAGGGTGATGTTACTCCTAATATCACAGAAGGTGTTCACACTCTGATGATATTCATAATATCCTAAAGGGATGTTACTGATGTCACAATGCATGTACACAATCTGATATTATTTGTTATATCCTCGGGGGGTGTTACTTCGAATGTCACTGGAGGTGTACTCCTTGTGATATTATTCCTAATATTCTAGGTGGATGTTACTTCAAATGTCACAGGGGGTGTACATTTTGCGATATTATTCGTAATAATTTAGAAAGATGTTACTCCTAATGTCACAGAGGTGTACACCCTGTGAAGTTATTCATAATAGTTTTGGGGGCTGTTACTCCTAATGTCACACGTGGTGTACAAACAGTGATATTATTCATAATATTTTATGGAAATGTTACTCCTAATATCACAGGGGATCTACAGCTGGTAATATTACTTGTAATATCCTAAAGAAATGTTACCTCTAATGTCACAGGGGGTGTACACCATGTGATATTGTTCCCAATACTGTAGGGGGATGTTACTCCTAATGTCCCAGAGGGTGTTCACACTGTGATAATATTCGTAATATCCTAAATGGATGCTGCTGCTAATGTCACAATACGTGCACACCCTCTGTATTTGTTCGTTATATCCTCGGGGGATGTTACTCCTACTGTCACACAGGGTGTACTCCCTGTGATATTATTCATAATATCCTAGGTGGATGTTACTGCTAATGTCACAGGGGATGTGCATTTTGTGATATTATTCACAATATCCTAGAAAGATGTTACTCCTCATGTCACAGGGAATGTACACCCTGTGATATTATTCATAATATCTTAGGGGACGTTACTCCAAATGTCACAGAAGGTGTACACTCTGTGATATTACTCATAATATTTCAGGGAAATGTATTCCTAATGTCACAGGGCATGTACACCATGTGTGCACACCCCCTGTGATGTTATTTGTAATATTCTCCAGGGATGTTAATCCTAATATTACATATGCTGTTCACCATGTGTGAACACCTTTGTGCTATTATTCCTAATATACTAGAAGGATGTTACTCCTAACATTACATGGGGTATATGCCATGTGTGTACACATTCTGTGATATTATTCATAATATCTTAGATGCTACTCCTAATTTTACAAGGTGTATACACCATGTGTGTACACCCCCTCTGATATTATTCGTAATATTCTAGGAGGATGTTACTGCTAATGTCACAGGGGGAGTACACCATGTGTATGCGACCCTGGCGATATTATTCCTAATATCTTAGGGGGATGTTGCTCCTAATGTCACATGCAGTGTACACCATGTGTGTACACCTTCTGTGATATTATTTGTATATCACAGAAAAAGATTACGCCTAATGTAACAGGAAGTGTACACCATGTGTGTAAACCACCTTTGATATTATTTGTAATATACTAGGGGGATGTTACTTTTAATGTCACAAAGGGTGTACAAAATGTCACAGGGGGTATACACCTTATGATATTATTCATAATATTGAGAAGGATGTTACTCCTAAGGTCACAGGGAGTGTACACCCTTCGATATTATTTGTAATCTTATAGGGAGATATTACTGTAAATATCACAGTGGGTGTACACTATGTATACTATGTATACACCCACTGTGATATTATTTGTAATATCTTAGAGATATTACAGAGTTATATCTCTCTGTATTATATTAGAGAGTTATATCTCTCTAAGATAGTACAAATAATACCATAGCAGGTGTATCTCATGTGTGTACACACTGTGATATTATTTGTAATATCCATGGTAAACATTACATCTAATATCACAGAGAGTGTACTCCCTGTGATATTTTTCATAATATCATAGGGAGATATTGCTTCTAATATCACAGTGGGTGTAAACCATGTGTGTACATTCTGTGATATGATACCTTATACCCTAGGGAGGTATTTCTCCAAATATCACAGTGGGTATATACCTTGTGATATTATTTATAATATCCTAGAAAGATGTTACTCCTAATTTGACAGAGGGTGTACACCCAGTGATATTCTTTATAATATCCTAGAGAGATATTACTCCTAATGTCACAGGGGGTGTACACCCATGATATTATTTGTAATATTCTAGGGAGATGTTACTTTTAAAGTCACAGGGGGCGTACACCCTGTGATGTTATTCGTAACATCCTAAGAAGATGTTACTCTTAATGTCACATGGGGTGTACACCCTGTGATATTATTTGGAATATCCTATGGGAATGCTACTCCTAATGTCACAGCGGGTGTACACCCAGTGATATTATTTGGAATATCCAAAAGGGATGTTACTTTTAATGTCACAGACGGAGTACACCCTTTGATATTTTTCATAATATCCTAGGGAGATATTACTTCAAATATCACAGTGGGTGTACACCCACTGTGATATTATTCGCAATACCCTAGGGAGATATAACTTTTAATATCACAGTAGGTGTACACACTATGTGTATAATATCACTATTGTGATATTATTTGTAATATCTTAAAAAACTAGGACTCCGTATTATTCCTAATATCCTAGAGGGATGTTACTCCTCATGTCACGGGGGTTAATACCCTGTGATATTATTCATAATATTGCAGGGGGATGATACTTTTAAAGTCACAGGGTGTATACTCCCTGTGATATTATTCATAATATCCTAAGGGGATGTTACTCCTAATGTCCCAGGGATGTACACCCTGTGATATTATTCATAATATACGAGAGGGATATTAGTACTAATGCCACAATGCATGTACACTTTGTGATATTATTCGTAATATCCTAAGGGGATGTTACTCCTATTGTCACAGGGGGTATGTTCCCTGTGATATTATTCCTAATATCCTAGAGGGATATTACTCCTAACGTCACAAGGTGTGTACACTTTTTATATTATTCATAATATCCTAAAACTATGTTACTCCTCATGTTACAGGGAGTGTTCACCCTGTGATATTATTCGTAATAGTTTTGTGGGATATTACTCCTAATGTCACATGGGGTGTACCCACAGTGATATTACTTGTAATATTCTATAGAAATGTTACTCGTAAGTCACAGGGGCTGTACCTCCTGTGATACTATTTGTAATATTCTAGGAGAATGTTACTCCTATTGTCACAGGGCATGTATACCCTGTGATATTACTTGTAATATCCTAGTGGGATGTTACCACTGATGTCACAATGTGTGTACACCCTGTGATATTATTTGTAATATCCCAAAGAGGTATTACTACTAAGGTCACAATGCCATGTACACCCTCTGATATTATTCGTTATATCCTCGGGGGATGTTACTCCTAATGTCACACGGGGTGTACTCCCTGTGGTATTATTCGTAATATCCTAGGGGGATGTTACTTTTAATGTCACAGGGGGTGTATACCATATGTATTCAATGCCTGTGATACGATTCCTAATATCCTAGGGGGATGTTCCTCCTAATGTCACATGGGGTGTACACCATGTGTGTATACCTGCTGTGATATTATTCTTAATATCCTAGGGGGATGTTATTCCTAATGTCACAGGCGGTGTACACCATGTGTGTAAACCGCCTGTGATATTATTAATAATATCCTAAGGGGATGTTTCTTTTAATGTCACAAAGGGTGTACAAAATGTCACAGAAGTGTAAACCTTGTGATGTTATCTGTAATATCCTAGAAGGATGTTACTCCTAATGTCACAGGGGGTGTACACCCTTTGATATTATTTGTAATCTCATAGGGAGATATTACTTCAAATATGACAGTGGATTTGCACACATGGCATATACCCTGTGATATTATTCATAATATCCTAGGGAGATACAACTCCTAATATCACAGTGGGTATACCCTGTGTGTGTACACCCTTGATATTAGTCTTAATATCCAGGGTAAATATTACTCCTAGTATCACAGTGTATGCACACCCTGTGATATTTTTCATAATATTTTAGGGAGATATTGCTTCTAATATCACAGTGGGTGTACCCCATGTGTACACTCTGTGATAGTATTTTTTATATCCTAGGGAGATATTACTCCTAATATCACAGTGGGTGTTCACCCTGTGATATTATTGATATTTGACCTTGCTGCCTTTTTTTTTTTTTTTTTTTTTGAGACAGAGTTTTGCTCTTGTTGCCCAGGCTGGAGTGCAATGGCGTGATCTCGGCTCACCGCAACCTCCACCTCCCAGGTTCAAGCGATTATCCTGCCTCAGCCTCCCTAGTAGCTGGGATTACAGGCATGTGCCACCATGCCTGGCTAATTTTGTATTTTTAGTAGAGATAGGGTTTCTCCATGCTGGTCAGGCTGGTCTTGAACTCCCGACTTCAGGTGATCCACCCGCCTCGGCCTCCCAAAGTGCTGGGATTACAGGCATGAGCCACCGCGCCCGGCCAGATCTTGCTGCCTTTTTTAACCCACACTACAAAAGGAATGGCACAGATAATAAGATATTGAGATTAGACTGTTCTGCCGTGCGGCCGCCGCAGAACACTTTTAATATCCCTGTTTCTCATAGATGAAGGGGTTCAGCATGGGGGTGACCACCGTGTACATCACTGAGGCCACTGCACCCTTTCTGGGGGAAGACGACACATCTGAACTGAGGTACCCTCCAACGCCTGTTCCATAAAATAAGCAAACAACTGACAGGTAAGACCCACAGGTGGAGAAGGCTTCATAGTTCCCACCTGATGATGAAACTCTCAGAATGGAGGAAACAATTTTATAGTAAGAGAAAAGGATCCCCGAGGTGGGAAGAAAACCAAATATGGCAGCAGGGAAATACATGACTATGTTATTGGTGAAGCTGTCACAACACGCAAGGTGGGGGAGTTGAGAAGGGTCAAAGAAGAAATTAGGAATTTCCACATCCTTGAAGCAGGTAATTTGCAAGGCAATCAAATTGTGCAGCTGGGAGTCTAAAAGACTGAGAAAACAAGACAACAGAACTAGAAAGCCACAGAAACATGGGTTCATGATGGCTGAATAATATAGAGGGTGACAGATCGCTACAAACCGGTCAGAGGACCATCACACTCAGGAGCGTGTCTTTCTTCCATGCCTCCAAAAACGGCAAAAAGAGACATCTGAGTCAGGCAGCCCGCATAGGAGATGACTCTGTTGTGAGATTGGATGTCCACAATCATCTTGGGGACCGTGGTGGAGGTGAAACCGATGTCAGGCAAGGACAGGTTGGAGAGGAAGAAGTACATGGGGGTGTGGAGGTGGGAGTCCGGGCTGACGGCTAGGATGATGAGCAGGTTCCCCAGCACCATGACCAGGCACATGGACAGGAACAGCCCAGCGAGGACCGGCTGTAGTTCTGGATCCTCTGAGAGTTCTAGGACGAGGAATATTGAGACATCTGTTAGATTCTGTGGGTCTGTATAGTTTGGACACCTTTGGCCTAGAAAAGAGGGTTGAAAAATTGGAAACAAGCACACCAACACCCAGCACTGTGTGTGCATTTTGGATATAAGCAATTCACAAGTAATGTTTTCAGATTTCAGAGCAATCCACACTCAGCAATATTTTGCAGTTGTGACAAACTCAATTGTCTTATTATTCTTTCATCATTGATTTTTGTGTTATTCACTTCTTGCTGTACACACCTGCCTTAGAGACACTAGATTCCAGAATGTTCCGAGAACCAGATCATCATATATAACAAATTCGTAATTGCTAGAAAATACAGTCTATCTTTTCAGAAGAAAAACATGTAATAAAAACATTCTCTTCACTTTAAGAAAAAGTTTATCCTAATTAAAGGAAATTAAGAACTCAAATATTTTTTTTTTTCTTTCTTTCTTTTATTATTATTATTATTATTATTATACTTTAGGTTTTATGGTACATGTGCGCAATGTGCAGGTAAGTTACATATGTATACATGTGCCATGCTGGTGCGCTGCACCCACCAACTCGTCATCCAGCACTAGGTATATCTCCCAATGCTATCCCTCCCCCCTCCCCCCACCCCACAACAGTCCCCATAGTGTGATGTTCCCCTTCCTGTGTCCATGTAGAACTCAAATATTTTATTTTATTCTAATAGAATGCCACAAATTCCCTTGATTTAGAACATCTATAAACACTGCATAACAGCTGAGACCATGCCATCTAAAAATGAAATTAAAGTTGATAGTTCATAAGCAGAAAATATTTCCACATGCCAGTTATGGTCTAGTGATCATTATGTTTTCTGACTTTCCTCCTTCAAAAGAGTAATTACTTACTCAAATAGGTGGATCTTGTTTAAAAATTCATGTAAGACATAACTCCTGTCCTTAGCTTAGGCGGACTTAGAGTTTTCTTTCTCTTTTTCTTTCTTTTTTTTTTTAATTATACTTTAAGTTCTAGGGTACATGTGCACAATGTGCAGGTTTGTTACATAGGTATACATGTGCCATGTTGGTATGCGGCACCCATTAACTCATCGTTTATATTAGGTATATCTCCTAATGCTATCCCTCCCCGCTCCCCCCACCTGGACTTAGAGTTTTCATAAGAAAGTTTGGCCGGACGTGGGGGCTCACGCCTGTAATCCCAGCACTTTGGGAGGCCGAGGAGGGTGGATCATGAGGTCCAGAGATCAAGACCATCCTGGCCAACATGGTGAAAACCCGCCTCGACTAAAAACACAAAAAATTCGCCAGGCGTGGTGGCGCGTGCCTGTAGTCCCAGCTACTTGGGAGGCTGAGGCAGGAGAATGGCTTGAACCCGGGAGGCAGAGGCTACAGTGAGCCGAGATCATGCCACTGCACTCCAGCCTGGGCAACAAGAGTAAAACTCCGTCTCAAAAAAAAAAAAAAAAGGAATCAAGCATGTCGAAGTCACACTGATCACAGCCAATTTTTGTGAACCAAGGAAGGGTCTATTCAATAATTAACATAGATTTTTACTTTTGCTAACTCCTGTGTGCCAAGCAAGATATAGGCTCTGGGGAATCAGAAACAAAAGAGACTCACTTGTTCCTCTCACAATACTCAGTACTTACTTAGATAAGGACAAAATAAAATGTCCTGTCTGGAATGCAGGGAAACCAGAACTTCAGGTCAGGGGATATTTCCATTGAATTGCATAGAGATGAAGCTTAAAATATTAACGAATGTATCTAAAATTCACTTTGCCTTTACTTTATGCATCCATCACACAGAGATCATGCAGCGGGCACCCACGATCAGTTTAATCATTGCTCACTTCCGTTGGATCAACTAGAAATCAACTCAGATGAGAGTGCTGAGTCTCAGAGGATGGACATCTCACCCCTTGCCATACAGATAAGCAGAAAAGGTGGTATTCAAAATTAATGACCAGTCTCTAAGTCCCAGGTACTAAACGTCATGGTCTTCCAACTCTCAAGAAGTTTTTTTTTTTTTTTTTTTTTTTTGAGATGGAGTCTTGCTTTGTTGCCCAGGCTGGAGTGCAGTGGAGTGATCTCGGCTCACTGTAACCTCTGCATCCCAGGTTCAAGTTATTCTCCTGCCTCAGCCTCCCAAGTAGCTAAGATTACAGGAGCCTGCTGCTACGCCCGGTTAATTTTTTTGTATTTTTAGTAGAGACAGGGTTTCACCATGTTGGCCAGGCTGGTCTCGAACTCCTGACCTTGTGATTCGCCTGCCTCAACCTCCCAAAGTGCTGGGATTACAGGCGTGAGCCACCGTGCCCAGCTTCAAAAAGTTTTAAGCAGAGCTCAGAGGTCTTAACCACAGGCACATCTGAGGAGCATTTTGAAACAGATTCCAGCTTCCTCAATAGGAATGGAAGCCAAACTCTGAATTTATGATTCCTTTGAAGAAGTCGAGAGCTGTAAGGAAAGCCAGGAACAGGGGCAAGGGAGAGATGCGTCCCGAATGATCCTGTGCCAATTCTTTATGGAATCTTTGATGTGATCTCGGCTGCCCTTTCTATACTTGACACAGTGAATGTGGCACCCACTGATCTAGCTGTGGTCTACCAGGAACCCCCAAAGGGAAGGGCACAGTGAGCAAGGGCATCTGCCTGAGTGACAAGAATTTGAGAGGGCGGGTTGGATGCAGGGAGGACTGGCCAAATGCCATGTGTCTGGACTTAGACTGCCTGGTTCAAATGGGACTTCACTCTTTTCGACTTCATGATCTGGTACAACTTATATGAAAATGCATTGCTCCTTTTCTAGTCTGTATAATAATAATTTAATGTGCACTAATAACTGGGAGAAGACCACACAGATGAAATCAAAGAAGCTGCATAGACCACAGAGCTCAGCGCCTGGCATTTAGGAAGCCCCCAGTAAGGGTTCATGATGCCATGGTGTCTGTCATCGTCCTCTTTATCCTCCTCATCACCTTCATAATCTTTTTGTTATGCTTAGGGAATAGTTTAGAGGGACTCATTTGCTGCTATCATGGGTGAGATGTCCATGAAAAGGACAACCAGTGTGGGAGGAAAGCAAAATTTTGAATAAGATTTCTGAGACCCCCACCACAACCAAGAACAGAAACTCCACAGTCTGCTGAGCTGACAGTTTGCACATTGGTCTCTTCCCATCTGCCCACCGCACTCTCCTGTTTGTCCTGAGGATGGGGAAACAAAACAAGGCTCCTGATCGTCCCTCAGCACTCACTGAACTGTGCTTCCCCTCTGCTGGGCCATGACCACGGAGAACAGGTCCACTGTCCTCCCTGTGTGGTGCATGATGGAGGCTCAGACTCTGCCCTCAAGACTGGCAAGAAGACAGGGTCAGACATGAGTCTCCTGATGCACGTGATGGGTGTGGAGCCCACTGGACTGGAACCTCACACTGCAGGGCTGGAGGCACAGACTGAGTACTTAACTATTCTATGGCCTTGGGGGCTCAAGGCATAGAGGTCCTCATTATCCAAATTCACCCAAATTCCCCAATCTCTAAGGATTTCCTCATAATAATGCAGCAAGAAGAAGAGAAAAGTGAATGTCCCTAGAAGCTTTTGGGACTCTTCCTCTAATCAGGAGAAAGCTTGTGTGTATTATTCGCTTCTTTCTTTTCTTTTTAAAGATCGAACTGCTTTAATTTTCATCTTTTATTATGGTAAAATATACCATGTATAAATATTAAAAATTATAAATATATATTATTTCATTTAGAATGGCCAGTATAAACATTTACAATTTCCACTATTTTTAAGTTTACAGTTTAATGACATTAAGTACATTCACATTGTTTAGCAACCATCACTTCCCTCATCTCCAGAACATTTTTATCTTTCAAAATGGACATTGGACTCATTAACCAAACTCTCCATTCCTCTCTCTCCTGCACCCCTGGGGGCCACCATTCTATTTTGCAATTCTATGAGTTTAACTACTCTAGAGACTTGATGTAAGTGGAATCATACTGTGTTTAATTTTTTTTTTTTTTTTTGAGACAAAGTCTTTCTCTGTCGCCCAGGCTGGAATGCAGTGGCGCGATCTCAGCTCACTGCAACTTCCACATCCTGGGTTCAAGCAATTCTCGTGTCTCAGTCTCCTGAGTAGCTGGGATTACAGGCCTGGGCTACCACGCCCAGCTAATTTTTGTATTTTTAGTAGAGACGAGTTTTCGCCATATTGGCCAGGCTGGTCTCAAACTCCTGACCTCAAGTGATCTGCCCGCCTCAGCCTCCCAAAGTGCTGGGATTACAGGTGTGAGCCACTGAGCCCAGTTGTGTTTATCCTTTAGTGATTTATTTATTTCACTGATGATAATGTCTTCAAGGTTCATCCGTGTTGCAGCCTGTGTCAGAAGTGCCTGTTTTTTTCTTTCTTTTTTTTTTTTTTTTTGATGGAGTCTCACTCTGTCGCCAAGGCTGGAGTGCAGTGGCACAGTCTGGGTTCACTGCAACCTCTGCCTCCCGGGTTCAAGCGATTCTTGTGCCTCAGCCTCCCGAGTAGCTGGGACTACAGGCACATACCACCATGCTCTGCTAATTTTTTGCATTTTCAATAGAGACAGGGTTTCACCATCATGGCCAGGCTGGTCTTGAACTCCTGACCTCAGGTGATCCGCCCACCTTGGCCTCTCAAGATGCTGGGATTACAGGCGTCAGCCACTGCACTGGCCGGAAGTGCCTGCCTTTTTAAGGCTGAATAGCCTTCCATTGTATGAATGAACTGCAGTGCGCTTTTTCATTAGTCTGTCCATGGTCCCTTGGGTTGCTTCCACATTTTGGCTGTTGTGAATGACGCTGCTATGAATATGGGTGTACAAATATCTCTTCCACTCCTGGCTTCTAATTCTAGATGGTAGGTACCCACAAATGCAACTGCGGGATCATCTGATAATTCTCTTTCTAATTTTTCAAGTACACTCCATGCTATTTTCCCTCTTCCTGCACAGTTTTATGTTCCCTCTGATCATGTTTGAGCATTCCTACTTCCCTCTCGTCTCACCATTGCTTGTTTGTTTTTCATATCCATCCTAATGTGCGGTATCACATTATTGGTTTGATTTGCACTTCCCTATGATTAGTGATTTTGAACATCATTTTATATGCTTAGTGGCCATTGGTATACCTTCTTTAGGGACATGTCTACTCAAGTCTTCTGACCATTGTTAATGGGATGCCTTGGGTTTCTTGTTATTTAGTTCTAGCTATTCTTTATATATTATGGATATCAGCCTCTTTTCAGATATATGATTTGCAAATATTTTTCCTAATCCATGGGTTATCTTTTCACTCAGTTCACAGTGTTTTTTGATGCACAAAAGTGTTTCTCATTTAGATGTAATCCAACGAATCTAACTTTCTTTTGTTGCCTATGCTTTTGGTGTCATATCCCAGAAAGAACTGCCCACTCTGATGTCATAAAAGTTTGGCCGATGTTTTCTTTTAGGCATATTATAGTTTTAGCTCTTGGGGTTAGGTCTTTCATCCAGTTTGTGTTAATTTTTACACCTGGTGTGACATAGGGTCCACCTTCATTCTTCTGCACGTGGAAATCAAGTTTCTCCAACACCATTTATTGAAAAGGCTGCTTTTCCACCAATGAACTTTCTTGGCAGTCATGTTAAAAATCATTTGAACATATAGGTGAGAAGTTATTTCTGGGCTCAAAAACAAACAACAACAGACAACAGATAAAGACACAGCATGGGTGGGCACGGTTGCTCATGTCTGTAATCCCAGGACTATGGGATTTGTAATCATAGTGGGTATACAGCCTGTGATATTATTTGTAATATCCTAGGGAGGTATTACTCCTATTATCACAGTGGATGTACACCCTGTGATATTATTTGTAATATCCTAGGGAGATATTACTCCTAATCTCACAGTGGGTGTACACCTTGTGATACTATTTGTAATATCCTAGGGAGATATTACTGTATACCCTGTGATATTTTTGTATTATTTTAGGGAGATGTTTCTCCTAAAGTCAGAGTGGGTGTACACCCTGTAATATTCTTCCTAATATCACAGTGGGTGTACACCATGTGTGATATTTTCTCTAATATCCAGCGGGGAAGAGGAAGATATTGCTTCCAATATCAAAGAAGGTGTACACCCCCCTGTGATATTGTTCCTAATTTCCAGGGAAGGAGAGGATGACATTATTCCTAATATCACTGGGGATGTACAACCCCCCCGCCGTGATATTGTTCTTAATATCCAGGGGTAGAGAGAATGATATTACTCTTAATATCACAGGGGGTGTACACCACCCCTGTGATATTGTTGGTATTATTCCGGGAGGTAGAGGATGATATTACCTCCGATATCGCAGGGGGTGTAAACACCCCCTGTGATATTGTTCCTAATGTCCTGTGAAAGAGAAAATATTACTCCCATTATCACAGGGGGTGTTCACCCCCTATGATACTGCTTCTAATATCCAGGGAAGGAGAGTATAATATTACTCCCAATATCGCAGGGGCTGTACACCTTTTTGTGGTATTGTGTCTAATATCCATGGAAACAGAGGATGATATTACTCCCAGTATTGCAGAGGGTGGACACCCCCCCTGGGATATTGTTCCTAATATCCAAACGGGGAGAGGATGATATTACTCCCAATATCGAAGGAAATGTACACCACCCCTGTGATACTGTTCCTAATACCCAGAGAGGAAAAGAATGATATTACTCCCAACAGCGTAGGTAATGTACACCCGCACTGTGATATTTTTCCTAATATCTAGGGGGAGAGAGGATCATATTACTTCCGATATTGCAGGGTGTGTACACCCCCTCTGTGATCTTTTTTTTTTTTTTCTGGTGCTTTTTAAAAATTATTATTATTATTATTATTATACTTTAGGTTTTATGGTACATGTGCGCAATGTGCAGGTAAGTTACATATGTATAGATGTGCCATGCTGGTGCGCTGCACCCACCAACTCGTCATCTAGCATTAGGTATATCTCCCAATGCTATCCCTCCCCCCTCCCCCCACCCCACAACAGTCCCCGAAGTGTGATGTTCCCCTTCCTGTGTCCATATGTTCTCATTGTTCAATTCCCACCTATGAGTGAGAATATGCGGTGTTTGGTTTTTTGTTCTTGCGATAGTTTACTGAGAATGATGATTTCCAATTTCATCCATGTCATCCAGGTTTGGGGAGGATGACATTACTCCCAATATCACAGGGGGTGTACACTCCCCCTGTTATCTTGTTAGTAATTTCCTGGGTGGAGAGGATGATATTACTCCCAATATTGCAGAAGGTGTACACCCCTCCTGTAATATTGTTCATAGTATCCAGGGAAGAAGAGGATGATACTACTCCCTATATTGCAGAAAGAGTATACTCCTTCTGTGACATCATTTTTAATATCCAAAGGGAGACCGGCTGACATTACTTTCAAAATAGCCGGGGTTTTCCACGTCCCCCGCACCATGATATTGTTCCTAACATCCAGGTGGGCAAAGAATCATGTTACTCCCAATATTGCAGGTGGTGTACAGCCCCCCGTAATGTTATTCGCAATATCCAGGGAGAGAGAGAAAGATATTACTACCAATATCGTACCAGGTGTACAACCCCCTGTGATTTTGTTTCTAAAAACCATGGGGGAGAGGATGATATTACTTTCAATATCGCGCGGGTGTACACCGCCCCCCTCCCCCCCCGCCGTGATATTGTTCCTAATATCCAGAGGGCGAGAGGATGATATTACTCTCAATATCAAGGGTGGGGGAGAGGAAGATACTACTCATAACATTTCAGGGGGTGTACACCCTCCCCCCGTGATGTTGTTCCTAATATCCAGGGGGAGAGAGGATGATGTTACTCCCAATATCGCACAGGATGTAAACCACCCCTGTGATATTGCTCCTAATATCCAGGGGGAGAGAGAAAGATATGACTCCCAATATCGCAGCAAGTGTACAAGCCCTGTGATTTTGTTTTTAACATCCGGGGGAGGAGAGGATGATATTACTCGCAATATTGCAGGGGGTGTACACACCCCTGTGATACTCTTCCTAATATCCAGAGGGCGAGAGGATGATATTACTCCCAATATCGTAGGGGGTGTACAAAACCCTATGATATTGTTCCTAATATCCAGAGCAAAAGAGGATGATGATATGACTCCCAATATCACAGAGGGTGTACACCCCTCCTGTAATATTGTTCTCAATACCCAGGGAGGGAGAGAATAATATTACATTGCATATCGCAGGGAATGTACACGTTCCCTCTCTGATACTCTTCCTAATATCCAGCGGAGGAAAGGATGATATTACTCCCAATATCGCAGAGGCAGTACACCCCACCTGTGGTATTGTTCCTAATATCCAAGGGGGGAGAGGATGATACTAACTCCCAATATCACAGGGGTGTACACACCCCCGGTTATATTTCTCCTAATATCTATGGGAGAGAGGATGATATTACAGCAAATGTCGCAGGGGCTATACATGCGCCCTGTGATATTGTTCCTAATATATAGGGGGGAAGAGGATGATATTACTCCCTGTGTCGCAAGGAAGTGTACACCCACCCTGTGATCTTGTTCCTAAAATCCAAGGAAGAAGAAGATGATATTACTCACAATATTGCAGGGAGTGTACACCCTCCCTGTGATTTAGTTCCCAATATCCTGGGGGTGGGGAGGGAATGATATTACTTTCTATACCGCAGACGGTGTACAGACTTCCTGTGATATTGTTTCTAATATCCATTGCAGGAGACGATGATGTTACTCCCAATATCGCAGGCAGAGTACACCCCCTCTCTGATATTGTTTCTAATATCCAAAGGGGAAGAGGCTGATATTACTCCCAACATCGCAGAAAGTGTACACCTACACTGTGATATTGTTTCTAATATCCAGGGGGAGAGTTGAAGATATTACTCCCAATATCGCAGTAGGTGTACAAACCCCTGTGATTTTGTTCCTAATATTAAGGGGGGGAAGGATGATATTACTCCCAATATCACAGTGGCTGTACACCACGTTTGTGATATTGTTCCTAATATCCAGAGGGCAAAAAGATGCTATTACTCCAATATCACAGAGGGTGCACACCCCCACCCCCGGTGATATTGTTCGTAATATCCAGGGGGGAAGAGAATAAGTCCCAATAGCAGAGCAGGTGTACATTCACCCTGTGATATTGTTCCTAATATACAGGGTGGGGAAGAATGTTATTACTCCCAATATCATATGGGGTGTACATCTCCCCTGTGATATTGTTTCTCATATCCATGGGGTGAGAGGATGACATTACTCCAAATATCACAGGGGTTGTGCGAGACGGTGATATTACTCCAAATATCACAAGGATTGTACACACCCCCTCTGACATTGTTGCTAATATCAAGGAGGGAAGAGGATAATATTACTTCCAATATTGCTGGTCGTGTATAACCCACCTGTAATATTGATTCTAATATCCAAAGGGGGAGAGGATAATATTACTTTCAATATCGCATGGGTTCTACACCACCCTGTGATATTGTTCCTAATATCCAGGGGAAAAAAGGATGATATTACTCCCAATATCGCAGTGGGTGTACATTACCCCTGTGTTACTGTTTCTAATATCCAGGGGAGGAGAGGTTAACATCACCCCAAATCTGGCAGGTGGTTTGACGTCCCTTGTGGTATTGTTTTTAATATCCAGAGGGGAGACAATAATACTACCCTCAATATCACAGGAAATGTACATCCCCCTGTGATATTGCTGCTAATATCCAGGGGTAGAGAGAATGATATTACTCCCAATATCATAAAAGTGTACATACCCTCGTGATATTGTTCTTAATATCTGGAAGGCAAATATGATATTACTCCCAATTTCAAAGGGGGAATACACACCCCTGTGATATTGTTCCCAATATGCAGTGGGGGAGAGGATGATATTACCTTCAATATCGCAGGAGGTGTACACCCCTCTGTGATATTGTTCATAATGTTCAATGGGAAAGATAATATTACTGGAAATATCATTAATATACTGTGTGTCCACCCTCCTGCGATGTGGTTCATAATATTCAGGCAGGGAGAGGGGTGATATTACTCTCCATATTACAGGGGTGTCTACCCCCCTGCGATGTGGTTCATAATATCCAGGGGGGTAGAGAGGGGTGATGTTACTCTCCATATCGCAGGGGGTGTCCACCCCCTGTCTTGTAGGTAACAGAACAATGGGTTTTCTCTTCTCATCCATTCAGCCACTCTTTGTCTTTTGATTGGAGAGTTGAGTCCACTTACATTCAATGTTATTACTGATAAGTAAGGACTTACTCCTGCCATTTTGTTATTTGTTTTCTGATTGGTGGTCTTCTCTTCCTTCTTACCTTCCTGTCTTCCTTTAGTGAAGGTGATTTTCTCTGGTGATATGATTTTGTTTATTACTTTGTATTTTTTGTGGATCCACTGTATGTTTTTTGGTTTGAAGTCACCATGAGGCTTGCAAATGCTATCTTGTAACCCATTATTTTAACCTGATAACAACATAATACTGTTTACCTAAACAAACAAATATGCAAAAAGGAAACTAATAAAAAACTGTATGCCTTAACTTTGTCTTCCTGCTTTTTAACTTTTTGTTGTTTCTAATATATATCTTATTGTACTGTCTGTGTCTTGGAAAGTTGTTATAGTTGTTTTTGTTTTTTTTTTTTTGAGATGGAGTTTCGCTCTTGTTGCCAGACTGGAGTGCAATGGCGCTATCTTGGTTCACTGCAACCTCCGCCTCCCGGGTTCAAGCAATTCTCCTGCCTTAGCCTCCCGAGTAGCTGGGATTACAGATTACAGGCATGCACCACCATGCCCGGCTAATTTTGTATTTTTAGTAGAGACAGGGTTTCTCCATGTTGAGGCTGGTCTCGAACTCCTGACCTCAGGTGATACATCGGCCTCGGGCTCCCAAAGTGCTGGGGTTACAGGCGTGAGCCACCGGGCCCAGCCAGTTTTTTTTTTTTTTAATTGTTTCATCATTTAGTCTATTAAGGAAAAGAGAAGTTTATACATCACAGTTACAGTTGTAATATTCTGTGTTTTTCTGTGTGCTTACTATTACCAGTGAGTTTTGTAGCTTCAGGTGATTACTTGTTGATCATTAACATAATTTTCTTTCTGATTGAAGTACTCCCTTTAACATTTCTTGTAGAATAGGTCTGGTGTTGATGAAATCCTTTAGCTTTTGTTTGAGAGTCTTTATTTCTCCTTTATGTTTGAAGGATAATTTCACCAGATATACTATTCTAGGGTAAAAGTTTTTTTTCCTTTAGCACTTTAAATATGTCATGCCACTCTCTCCTGGCCTGTAAGGTTTCCACTGCAAAGTCTCCTGCCAGATGGATAAGACCTCTCTTGTATGTTATTTGTTTCTTTTCTCTTACTGCTTTTAGGATCCTTTATCCTTGATCTTTGGGAATTTGACTATGAAATGCTTTGAGGTAGTCTTCTTTGGGTTAAATATGCTTGGTGTCCTATAACCTTCTTTTACTTTGGTATTGATATATTTCTTTTCTTTTTTTTTTTTTTTTGACAGACTCTCACTCTGTCACTCTGTTGCCCAGGCTGGAGTACAGTGATGCAATCTTGGCTCACTACAACCTCTGCTATTCGCCTGTCTCAGCCTCCTGAGTAACTGGAATTACAGGCGCATGCCACCACGCCCAGCTAATTTTTGTATTTTTAGTACAGACAGCGTTTCACTATGTTGGTCAGGCTGTTCTCGAACTCCTGACCTCGTAATTCACCCGCCTCGGCCTCCCAAAGTGCTGGGATTACAGGTGTGAGGCACCGCGCCAGGCCGATATTGATATCTTTCTCCAGGTTTGGGAAGTTCTGTTACTATCCCTTTGAATAAACTGTTTTTTTTTTGGGGGGATGGAGTCTCCCTTTGCCCCCAGGCTGGAGTGCAGTGGTGCCATCTTGGCTCACTGCAAGCTCCGCCTCCCAGGTTCACACCATTCTCCTGCCTCAGCCTCCTGAGTAGCTGGGAGTACAGGTGCCCGCCACCATGCCCAGCTAATTTTTTGTATTTTTAGTAGAGACGGGGGCTTCACCGTGTTAGGCAGAATGGTCTCGATCTCCTGACCTTGCCCGCCTTGGCCTCCCAAAGTTCTGGGATTATAGGCATGAGCCACTGCGCCTGGCCTTGAATAAATTTTTTACGTCTATCTCTTTCTCTACTTCTGCTTTAAGGCCAATAACTCTTAGATTTGCCCTTTTGATGCTATTTTCTAGATCTTGTAGGTGTGCTTCTTTTTTTTTAATTATTTTTTCTTTTGTCTCCTCTGACTATATTTTCAAATAGTCTGTCTTCAAGGTCAGTAATTCTTTCTTCTGCATGATCACCTCTGCTATTAAAGGACTCTGATGCATTCTTCAGTATGTGAACTGCTTTTTTCAGCTCCAGAATTTCTGCTTCATTCTTTTAAATTCAATCTCTTTGTTAAATGTATCTGGTAAAATTCTGAATTCCTTCTCTTTGTTATGTTGAATTTCTCTGAGTTTCCTCACTATTTTGAATTCTGTCTGAAACGTCACATCTCTGTTTCTTAAGGATTGGTCCCTGGTAACTTATTTAAATCATTTGGTGAGGTAATGTTTTTCTGGATGGTGCTGATGCTAGTAGATGTTCTTGGGTATCTGGGCATTGAGGAGTTAGGTATTTATCGTCATCTTCACTGTCAGGGCTTGTTTCTCATCTTTCTTGGGAAGGCTTTCCATATATATGAAAGGACTGGAGTGTTGTAATCCAAGCTGTATTTGCTTTAGGGGGGCACCCCTAGCCCGGTAACACTGTAGTTCTTACAGACTTGTAGAGGTACTGTCTTGATGGTTTTGGACAAGATCTGGGAGAATTCTCTGGATTACCAGACAGAGACTTTTGTTTTCTTCTCTTACTTTCTCGCAAACAGAGTCTCTCTGTATTCTGAGCCACCTAAAGCTGGGGGTGGAGTGACACAAGCACCCCTCTGGCCACTACTAATATGACTGTCCTGGGTCAGACCTGAAGCTGACATAGCACTGGGTCTTGCCCAAGGCCTGCTGTAACCACTCCCTGGCTACAGCCTAGGCCCTGGGGCTCTTCAATCAGCAGGTGGCAAAGCCAGCAAGGCTTCTGTCCCTCCCTTCAGCGCACTGAGTTCCCCCAGGCCCTGGGTGGGTCCAGAGGTGCGGTCTGGGAGTCAGGGACTAGAGTCAAAAACCTGAGAAGTCTACCTGGTGTTCTATTGTACTGCTGCTGAGCTGGCACTCAAACCGCAAGACTACAGTCCTTCCCACTCTTCCCTCCCCTTTCCAAAGGCAGAGTAGCCTTACCCTGTAGCAACCACCACTGCAGGCCATGGGGAGTACTGCCAGATTACGGCTCATGTTCCCTTAAGGCCCATGGTGAATGCTTGTGGTGGAACGCTGCCTAGCTTGGAACTCACCCTTCAGGGCAGTAGGCACCCCTCTGGCCCAGGGCAGATCCAAAAATGCCATCCAAGAGTCAAGTCCCAGAATCAGGGACCTCAAGAGCCTGCTTGGTGCTCTACCCCACTGTGGCTGAGCTGGTTACCTAAGGTGCAAAACAAATTCCTCTTTACTTTTCCCTCTGCTTTTCTCAAGCAGAAGAGTTTTGCCCTGTAGCCCCCACAGCTGGTAATGTGCTGAATCTTACCTGAAGCCAGCAAGTCAAGTCTCTGAGGCTCACCCAAGGCCCTCCATGTAGTACCTGGGTATCTCTGCTGGTTATTCAGAGCCCAAGCACTCTTCATTTAGTAGGTGATGACTGTTGCCAGCACTGAGTCCTTCCCTTCAAGGCAACTCGTTCCCTTCTGGCTCAGGGTATGTCTAAAAATGTCTGGGAGCTAGGACCTGTAACGGGAGCCTCACAACACTGACTGGTGTCCTAGCATGCTGTGGCTGAGCTGGTATCCAAGATGCAAGACAAAGTCCTCTCTACTCTTCCCTCTCCTTTCATCAAGTAGAAGGAAGAGGTCTCTTGTGGAGCCATGAGCTGTGCCACCTGGGTTAGGATAGGGGTGATGCCAGCACTCTCTTAGCCACCCCAGCTGGTGTCTCAGTAGGTCATGTGGCCCCTGAATCTCAGCCCAGTTCTGTTCAGCCCTAAGACTCACCTAGAGTTTCAGTCCTTACAGCCTAGACTGCCTTTCAAGTTTACTTAGAGACCCAGAGCACAGTAGCCTTAAGTGGCCAGGTTTGCAAGAACTCAAGTTCTGACCACTGGGATCAATAATTCCCCTGTGGCTAGGGCTGGTTTAAATGCTCCCTCCATGGATGGGCAGCAACTGAGTTTGGTCCAGTTTTCCTTTCTGCTGTAACAAGACAGCAGTGCATTCAGTGCCTCATACTTGCTGTGCTTTTCCTCCCTCAGTGCCCACAGACACTCTCCGTACCAGGCTGTGGCTGCCAGGGGTCGGGGAGGGGTGGCATTGGTGGTTCAAGACTGTTTTTTCTATCTCTTCCGTGCTTCTTTCTGTGATACCGAGATAAAACCAGGTACTATGGGGCTCACCTGATTTTTGGTTCTTGTGAAGGTGTTTTTTCTGTATATATAGTTGTTTAATTAGCGGCCTTGTGGGTTGGGAGACGATGATCGGATAATCGGTGGAGCCTTCTATTCTGCCATTTTGCTCTGCCTGTCCAGCTCAGGCCCTTTTTTTTTGAGATGGAGTCTTGCTCTGTTGCCCAGGCTGGAGTGCAGTGGCGCGATCTTAGCTCACAGCAACCTCTGCCTCCCAGGTTCAAGCGATTCTCCTACCTCAGCCTCCCAAGTAGCTGGGATTACAGGTGAGTGCCACCATGTCTGGCTAATTTTTGTATTTTTAGTAGAGACAGGGTTTCACCATGTTGGCCAGGCTGGTCTTGAACTCCTGACCTCATGATTAGCCTACTTCAGCCTCCCAAAGTGCTAGGATTACAGGCGTGAGCCACTGCACCCAGCCAGCCATATATATACATATATATATATGTATATATAAACATATATATACATATATATGTATATATAAACATATATATACATATATATGTATATGTATATATAAACATATATATACATATACGTATATATAAACATATATATACGTATATATAAACATATATATACATATATATGTATATATAAACATATATACACATATATATATATAAACATATATATATAAAATTTTTTTTTTTTGGTAGAATGTCTCTAAAGAATAGACTTGTCTGGGCCAGGCATGGTGGCTCATGCCTGTAATCTCACCACTTTGTGAAGCCGAGGCAGGTGGATTCACATGAGGTCAGGAATTTGAGACCAGCCTGGCCAACATGGTGAAACCCTGTCTCTACTAAAAATATAAAAATTAGCTGGGCGTGGTGGGAAGCACCTGTAGTCCCAGCTACTCGGGAGGCTGAGGCAGGCAGGAGAATTGCTTGAACCCGGGAGGCGGAGATTGCAGTAAGTCAAGATCACGCCATTGCACTCCAGCCTGAGCAACGAAGTGAGACTCCATATCAAAAAAAAAAAAAAAAGAAAAACAAGAATAGATTTCTCTGATTTTTTCATCATGATCAGATATAGGTTAGACATTTTTGCAGACATATTACATATGTGATGTGTCTTCAGTGCATCATCTTGTCAGGAGGCATGTGATATCAGTTTGTCCTATTACTGGGGGTGATATTTGATTCTCATTTGGTTCAGGGGTATCCCCTACATTTCTTCATTATAAAGGTACATTTTTCTCTTTGTAAACAGGATGCTATCTAGAGGCTGTGTGGAACATCCTGTCCTCCAACAACCTTTTACCCAATGTTTCAACATCCAGTGATGATTCTTGCCAGAAGTACTTATTGTAGGGTACTTGTTAGATAGTGATTTCTAATGCTATCATTCTGTCTTCATTCATTAGTTGGCATTTTTCTGTAAAGAAACACTTTCCCGGGGGTGGAGCCAAGATGGCCGAATAGGAACAGCTCCAGTCTACAGCTCCCAGCGTGAGTGACGCAGAAGATGAGTGATTTCTGCATTTCCAACTGAGGTACTGGGTTCATCTCACTGGTGAGGGTCAGACAGTAGGTGTAGGACAGTGGGTGCAGCGCACCAAGCATGAGCCGAAGCAGGGCGAGGCATCATCTTACCTGGGAAGCACAAGGGGTCAGGGAATTCCCTTTCCTAGTCAAAGAAAGGGGTGACAGACGGCACCTGGAAAATTGGGTCACTCCCACCCTAATACTGTGCTTTTCCAATGGTCTTAGCAAACGGCACACCAGGAGATTATATCCCGCGCCTGGCTCTGAGGGTCCTACGCCCACGGAGCCTTGCTCATTGCTAGCACAGCAGTCTGAGAACAAACTGCAAGGAGGCAGCCAGGGCGCCCGCCGTTGCCGAGGCTTGAGTAGGTAAACAAAGCAGCCTGGAAGCTTGAACTGGGTGGAGCCCACTGCAGCTCAAAGAGGCCTGCCTGCTTCTGTAGATTCCACCTCTAGGGGCAGGGCATAACCAAACAAAAGGCAGCAGAAATCTCTGCAGACTTAAATGTCCCTGTCTGACAGCTTTGAAGAGAGTGGTGATTCTCCCAGCATGCAGCTGGAGATCTGAGAATGGACTGACTGCCTCTTCAAGTGGGTCCCTGACCCCCGAGTAGCCTAACTGGGAGGCACCCCCGAGTAGGGGCAGACTGACACCTCACACGGCCGGGTACTCCTCTGAGACAAAACTTCCAGAGGAACGATCAGGCAGCAACATTTGCGGTTCACCAACATCCGCTGTTCTGCAGCCTCTGCTGCTGATACCCAGGCAAACAGGGTCTGGAGTGGACCTCCAGCAAACTCCAACAGACCTGCAGCTGAGGGTCCTGACTGTTAGAAGGAAAACTAACAAACAGAAAAGACATCCACACCAAAACCCCATCTGTACGTCACCATTATCAAAGACCAAAGGTAGAAAAAACCACAAAGATGGGGAAAAAACAGAGCAGAAAAACTGGAAACTGTAAAAATCAGAGTGCCTCTCCTCCTCCAAAGGAACACAGCTCCTCACCAGCAACGGAATAAAGCTGGACAGAGAATGACTTTGACGAGTTGAGAGAAGAAGCCTTCAGATGATCAAACTACTCCGAGCTAAAGGAGGAAGTTCGAACCCATGGCAAAGAAGTTAAAAACCTTGAAAAAAAATTAGACAAATGGTTAACTAGAATAACCAATGCAGAGAAGTCCTTAAAGGACCTGATGGAGCTGAAAACCACAGCACAAGAACTACGTGACGAATGCACAAGCCTCAGTAGCCAATTTGATCAACTAGAAGAAAGGACATCAGTGATGGAAGATGAAATGAATGAAATGAAGCGAGAAGAGAAGTTTAGAGAAAAAAGAATAAAAAGAAATGAACAAAGCCTCCAAGAAATATGGGACTATGTGAAAAGACCAAATCTACGTCTGATTGGTGTACCTGAAAGTGATGGGGAGAATGGAACCAAGTTGGAAAATACTCTTCAGGATATTATCCAGGAGAAATTCCCCAATCTAGCAAGGCAGGCCAACATTCAAATTCAGGAAATACAGAGAACGCCACAAAGATACTCCTCGAGAAAAGCAACTCCAAGACAAATAATTGTCAGATTCACCAATGTTGAAATGAAGGAAAAAATGTTAAGGGCAGCCAGAGAGAAAGGTCGTGTTACCCACAAAGGGAAGCCCATCAGACTAACTGCTGATTTCTCGGCAGAAACTCTACAAGCCAGAAGGGAGTGGGGGGCCAATATTCAACATTCTTAAAGAAAAGAATTTTCAACCCAGAATTTCATATCCAGGCAAACTAAGATTCATAGGTGAAGGAGAAATAAAATCCTTTACAGACAAGCAAATGCTGAGAGATTTTGTCACCACCAAGCCTGCCCTAAAAGAGCTCCTGAAGGAAGCACTAAACATGGAAAGGAACAACTAGTACCAGCCACCGCAAAAACATGCCAACTTGTAAAGACCATCGAGGCTAGGAAGAAACTGCATCAACTAACGAGCAAAATAACCAGCTAACATCATAATGACAGGATCAAATTCACACATAACAATATTAACCTTAAATGTAAATAGGCTAAATGCTCCAATTAAAAGACACAGACTAGCAAATTGGATAAAGAGTCAAGCCCATCAGTATGCTGCATTCAGGAAACCCATCTCATGTGCAGAGACACACATAGGCTCAAAATAAAGGATGGAGGAAGATCTACCAAGCAAATGGAAAACAAAAATAGGCAGGGGTTGCAATCCTAGTCTCTGATAAAACAGACTTTAAACCAACAAAGATCAAAAGAGACAAAGAAGGCCATTACATAATGGTAAAGGGATCAATTCAACAAGAAGAGCTAACTATCCTAAGTATATATGCACCCAATACAGGAGCACCCAGATTCATAAAGCAAGTCCTTAGAGATCTACAAAGAGACTTAGACTCCCACACAATAATAATGGGAGACTTTAACACCCCACTGTCAACATTAGACAGATCAACGAGACAGAAAGTTAACAAGGATATCCAGGAATTGAACTCAGCTCTGCACCAAGCGGACCTAATAGACATCTACAGAACTCTCCACCCCAAATCAACAGAATATACATTCTTTTCAGCACCACACCACACCTATTCCAAAATTGACCACATACTTGGAAGTAAAGCACTCCTCAGCAAATGTAAAAGAACAGAAATTATAACAAACTGTCTCTCAGACCACAGTGCAATCAAACTAGAACTCAAGATTAAGAAACTCACTCAAAACCGCTCAACTACATGGAAACTGAACAACCTGCTCCTGAATGACTACTGGGTACATAATGAAATGAAGGCAGAAATAAAGATGTTATTTGAAACCGATGAGAACAAAGACACAATGTACCAGAATCTCTGGGACACATTCAAAGCAGTGTGTAGAGGGAAATTTATAGCACTAAATGCCCACAAGAGAAAGCAGGAAAGATCTAAAATTGACAACCTAACATCACAATTAAAAGAACTAGAGAAGCAAGAGCAAACACATTCAAAAGCTAGCAGAAGGCAAGAAATAACTAAGATCAGAGCAGAACTGAAAGAGATAGAGACACAAAAAACCCTTCAAAAAAATCAATGAATCCAGGAACTGGTTTTTTGAAAAGATCAACAAAATTGATAGACTGCTAGCAAGACTAATAAAAAGAAAAGAGAGAAGAATCAAATAGATGCAATAAAAAATGATAAAGGGGATATCACCACCGATCCCACAGAAATACAAACTACCATCAGAGAATACTATAAACACCTCTATGCAAATAAACTAGAAAATCTAGAAGAAATGGATAAATTCCTCGACACATACACCCTCCCAAGACTAAACCAGGAAGAAGTTGATTCTCTGAATAGACCAATAACAGGCTCTGAAATTGAGGCAATAATTAATAGCTTACCAACCAAAAAAAGTCCAGGACCAGATGGATTCACAGCCGAATTCTACCAGACATACAAGGAGGAACTGGTACCATTCCTTCTGAAACTATTCCAATCAATAGAAAAAGAGGGAATCCTCCCTAACTCATTTTATGAGGCCAGCATCATCCTGATACCAAAGCCTGGCAGAGACACAACAAAAAAAGAGAATTTTAGACCAATATCCCTGATGAACATTGATGCAAAAATCCTCAATAAAATACTGGCAAACCGAATCCAGTAGCACATCAAAAAGCTTACCCACCATGATCAAGTGGGCTTCATCCCTGGGATGCAAGGCTGGTTCAACATACACAAATCAATAAACGTAATCCAGCATATAAACAGAACCAAAGACGAAAACCACATGATTATCTCAATAGATGCAGAAAAGGCCTTTGACAGAATTCAGCAACACTTTATGTTAAAAACTCTCAATAAATTAGGTATTGATGGGACGTATCTCAAAATAATAAGAGCTATCTATGACAAACCCACAGCCAATATCATACTGAATGGGCAAAAACTGGAAGCTTCCCTTTGAAAACTGGCACAAGACAGGGATGCCCTCTGTCACCACTCCTATTCAACATACTATTGGAAGTTCTGGCCAGGGCAATCAGGCAGGAGAAGGAAATAAAGGGTATTCAATTAGGAAAAGAGGAAGTCAAATTGTCCCTGTTTGCAGATGACATGATTGTATATCTAGAAAACCCCATCGTCTCAGCCCCAAATCTCCTTAAGCTGATAGGCAACTTCAGCAAAGTCTCAGGATACAAAATGAATGTGCAAAAATCATAAGCATTCTTATGCACCAATAACAGACAAACAAAGAGCCAAATCACGAGTGAACTCCCATTCACAATTGCTTCAAAGAGAATAAAATACCTAGGAATCCAACTTATAAGGGATGTGAAGGACCTCTTCAAGGAGAACTACAAACCACTGCTCAATGAAGTAAAAGAAGATACAAACAAATGGAAGAACATTCCATGCTCATGGGTAGGAAGAATCAATATCGTGAAAATGGCCATACTGCGCAAGGTAATTTATAGATTCAATGCCATCCCCATCAAGCTACCAATGACTTTCTTCACAGAATTGGAAAAAACTACTTTAAAGTTCATATGGAACCAAAAAAGAGCCTGCATTGCCCAGTCAATCCTAAGCCAAAAGAACAAAGCTGGAGGCATCATGCTACCTGACTTCAAACTATACTACAAGGCTACAGTAACCAAAACAGCATGATACTGGTACCAAAACAGAGATATAGACCAATGGAACAGAACAGAGCCCTCAGAAATAATGCTGCATATATAGAACTATCTGATCTTTGACAAACCTGCCAAAAACAAGAAATGGGGAAAGGATTCCCTATTTAATAAATGGTGCTGGGAAAACTGGCTAGCCATATGTAGAAAGCTGAAACTGGATCCCTTCCTTACACCTTATACAAAAATTAATTCAAGATGGATTAAAGACTTACATGTTAGACCTAAAACCATAAAAACCCTAAAAGAAAACCTAGGCAATACCATTCAGGACATAGGCATGGGCAAGGACTTCATGTCTAAAACACCAAAAGCAATGGCAACAAAAGCCAAAATTCACAAATGGGATCTAATTAAACTAAAGAGCTTCTGCACAGCAAAAGAAACTACCATCAGAGTGAAAAGGCAACCTACAGAATGGGAGAAAATTTTTGCAATCTACTCATCTGACAAAAGGCTAATATCCAGAATCTACAACGAACTCAAACAAATTTGCAAGAAAAAAACAACCCCATCAAAAAGTGGGCAAAGGATATGAACAGACACTTCTCAAAAGAAGACATTTATGCAGCCAAAAGACACATGAACAAATGCTCATCATCACTGGCCATCAGAGAAATGCAAATCAAAAGCACAATGAGACACCATGTCACACCAGTTAAAATGGCGATCATTAAAAAGTCAGGAAACAACAGGTGCTGGAGAGGATGTGGAGAAATAGGGACACTTTTACACTGTTGGTGGGACTGTAAACTAGTTCAACCATTGTGGAAGTCAGTGTGGCAATTCCTCAGGGATCTAGAACTAGAAATACCATTTGACCCAGCCATTCCATTACTGGGTATATACCCAAAGGATTACAAAACATGCTGTTATAAAGACACATGCACACGTATGTTTATTGCGGCACTATTCACAATAGCAAAGACTTGGAACCAACCCAAATGTCCAACAATGATAGACTGGATCAAGAAAATGTGGCACATATACACCATGGAATACTATGCAGCCATAAAAAATGATGAGTTCATGTCCTTTGTAGGGACATGGATGAAGCTGGAAGCCATCATTCTCAGCAAACTATCGCAAGGACAAACAACCAAACACCACATGTCCTCACTCATAGGTGGGAATTGAACAATGAGAACACATGGACATAGGAAGGGGAACATCACACACCGGGGTTTGTTGTGGGGTGGGAGGAGGGGGGATGGATAGCATTAGGAGATATACCTAATGTTAAATGACGAGTTAATGGGTGCAGCACACCAACACGGCACATGTGTACATATGTAACAAACCTGCACGTTGTACACATGTACCCTAAAACTTAAAGTATAATTTAAAAAAGTATTAAAAACAAACTTTCCCTTTCCTCCTTTTTGAAAAAGCATTATTATTATTATTGCTGTTGTTATTTTGTTTCACGGTTGTTTTTAGAGATGGGGTCTCACTCTGTTGCTTGGGCTGGAGTGCAGTAGCGTAATCATAGCTCACTGCAGCCTCAAACTCCTGGGCTCAAGCGATCCTCCCATCTCATCCTCCTGAGAAACTACAGAGACGTGTCTCCACACTTGGCTATTTTTAAAACATTTCTGTAGAGAAAGGATCTTGCTATGTTGCCCAGGCTGGTCTCCAATTTCTGTTTTTGTTTGTTTTGTTTTGTTTTGTTTGTTTTTTTGAGGTGGAGTTTTGCTCTGTCGCCCAGGCTGGAGTGCAGTGGCACGATCTTGGCTCACTGTAACCTCCGCCTCCTGGGTTCAAGCGATTCTCCTGCCTCAGCCTCTTGTAGCTGGGATTACAGGTGCACGCCACCACGTCCGGCTCCTTTTGTATTTTTAGTAGAGACACGGTTTTGCCATGTTTGCCCGGCTGGTCTTGAACTACTGACCTCAGGTAATCTGTCATCCTCAGCCTCCCAAAGTGTTGGGGTTACAGGTGTAAGCCACTGCACCTGCCCTTACTTCACTTTATGTGTTTATTTATTTTAGATATAGATATTTTTTAATTGAAAAAATATATTTTAATTGGAAAAAAATAAGCCGGGCGCGGTGGCTCACGCCTGTAATCCCAGCACTTTGGGAGGCTGAGGTGGGTGGATCATGAGGTCAGGAGATCGAGACCATCCTGGCTAACACAGTGAAACCCCACCTCTACTAAAAATACAAAAAATGAGCCGGGCATGGTGGTGGGTGCCTGTAGTCCCAGCTACTCGGGAGGCTGAGCTAGGAGAATGGCGTGAATCCGGGAGGCGGAGCTTGCAGTGGGCCGAGACCGCGCCACTGCACTCCAGCCTGGGTGACAGAGCAAGACTCCGTCTCAATAAAAAGAAAAAATATATATATTTTTTGAGACAGTCTCACCCTGTTGCTCAAGCTGAAGTGCAGTGGCACCATCATAGCTCATTGCAACCTTGACCTCCTGGGCTCAAGTGATCCCCCTGCTTCAGCCCCTCGAGTAGCTGGGACTAACAGGTGTGCCACCATGCCTAGCTAATATTTAAAACATTTTTTGTAGGGACAGGATCCCACCAGGTTGCTTAGGCTGGTTGAGAACTCCTTCCACTTTGGCTGGCATTACAGACATCAGTTACCACACCCAGCCTTTACTTCACTTTTTAAGCTTTAGTTTCATCATCTGTAAAACAAAACCTACCTATAGGTAGTTGTGAGAAGTGAGATGATTGAGCTTGACAGATAGTAAGGGCTATGTAACTGTGAATTTCCTTCCTTCCTTTCTTAGCTGTCTTCCCTAAACTCAGCCTCCTGCCACCTGCCACAAGTTACCTACCAGAAGAGTTCACGAGATGCTATGTGCTCCCACTCCATGACAAGTGTGTGGAGGATCCCTTCATGACGACTGCCACAGTGTGGCCTGGTCACCAGGGTGAGTCCGCAGTAGCCGGGGATCCTCCTGAGTGTCTACAGTAGATGTGGAAAAACAAGCACAGGACCTTGTTTTCACAAGAGGGAGGAAGCAGATCTCCTGCTGAGCCTTCCACTTTTTAGCATACCAGCTCTGCCCTCTCTCAGTTTCTCCACCTATAAATGCAGCCAATTTCTAAAAGAGGACTGACAGGCAAGCCAAAGGGGACCTTTGATCTGAGGGAAGTGCTTAGGGCTGGAGGTCAGGAGTCACGAATTCTAGTTCTCCCTGGGTCCCAAAGGTCCCTTTGGTTCCTCAGACAAATACTCCAGCCCCTCACTTTATAGAAAAAGAAACAGAGAGCCGGGGTGATGGCTCACACCTGCAATCCCAGCACTTTGGGAGGCCAAGGTGGGTGGATGACCTGAGGTTGGGAGTTCGAGACCAGCCTGGGCAACATGGTGAAACACTGTCTCTACTAAAATACAGAATTTAGCCGGGTGGGTGGCGGGCACCTGTAGTCTCAGCTAATCGTGAGGCTGAGGCAGAAGAATCGTTTGAACCCAGGAGGTGGAGGTTGCAGTGAGCTGAGATCACATCACTTCACTCCAGTCTTGGTGGCAGAGCAAGACTCTGGAAAAAAAAAGAAGAAAGAAGGAGAAGAGAAGAAGAAGGAGAAGAAGGAGAAGGAGAAGGAGAAGAAGAAGAAGAAGAAGGAGAGGAAGGAGAAGGAGAAGAAGAAGAAGAAAAAGAAAAAAAACAAAAAACAGAAGGCCAAGGACCATCTCTAAGAACCGTACCAGTTTAAAAGTCTATGCATCTCTGATCTCTCCATTCTTACTCAGGTCAGAAGGTGAGCTGCAGGACCCCCACCCCCACCCACCTCACCATTTGCTATCACTGCCACCCATGTGGTCAGCTGAGGTTGTGTGCACTTAAGGAGTTGGCTAGGATACAGAGGGGAGCTGGGTCTTCCCAGGGACCCAGGCAGCCCTTTTCTTTTTTTGAGATGGAGTTTCACTCTTGTTGCCCACGCTGGAGTGCAATGGCGCGATCTTGGCTTACCGCAACCTCTGCCTCTCAAGCAATTCTCCTGCCTCAGCCTGCCAAGTAGTTGGGGTAACAGCATGTGCCACCATACCTGGCTAATTTTGTATTTTCAGTAGAAGTGGGGTTTCTCCATGTTGGTCAGACTGGTCTTGAACTCCCGACCTCAGGTGATCCACCCGCCTTGGCCTCCCAAAGCGCTGGGATTACAGGTGTGAGTCACCCCGCCTGGCTCAGGCAGCCCTTTTCTATCTGTCTCTAACACTGGTCCCTTGGGGACTCTTTCCATTTCCCCCTCATCATCCTTAAAGCTGAACAGCAGTGTCCAAGATCAAAACTTCTCAAGTACTCTCAGGCTCATGAATGGATAGGAAATGCCCAACATATACTAGATTCTCAAGCAGGGTGATGTCAGTCCTTCCTCCTCAGCAGTATTATATAACGATCGTTAGTGCTAAAACTAACATTCTCTCCAGATGGCTCAAATGCAAGTTCTGTCATCGAATCCTTACACTAACTCTTTGTGGTAAACACCATTTACTCCCATCTTACAGATGTTCAGGGTAAGTACATATCTAATAATTGATGGAATCAGGACTGATAATTTATGTCTGTGTGGCTTCTCTGATCACACTAGACTGTGCCCACACAAAAAATACCAAGTAAAACACTATATGGCAGAGTTTAGTTTTAAGTAACTTGATAGGATGTCCAAATCCAAATTGCTTCATAATGGAGACCTGTTGCTAAAGCAGGGCCATGTTTATAAGAAGAGGTGTTTGGGACCTTTATTTATTTATTTATTTATTTATTTATTGCCTTAAATGCTGTAAAGTGTTTTCATGTGTTCTGCAATATATTGAAAAACAATGACCAGAACTTGTGGATTGTGTTCTGAGGATGGGTTGTGGATGCTGTGGGATATGGGCCTAGGTGTGTGTCTGAGTGTTCTGGAAAAAGAGGCAAAGACATTGATATCTGGAGTTGCCAAAGTAGTGTGACAAAGCACATGCTGCATGGCCCCTGAGCTGTGCAGCAGTACTTTAGGGCTGCCTCAGTCTAAAACCCCTCTACAATGTGACAGGTGTGTGGGTTTGTATTTCCCTGTGGGTCTGGGAAGCTGACTCAGTCTGGCTAGTGATATGATAATTGGAGTGGAAATGACAATAGGATGGCCTGTTAAGAAGTGTTGAGGGGTAGTGGGGCAGGCACTGTGGCTCAACCCTGTAATCCCAGCACTTTGGGAGGCCAAGATAGGAGGATTACTTGAACTCAGGAGTCTAAGACCAGCCTGGGCTGTATAGCAAGACCTTGCCTCTACTAAAAAAATAAAATAAAAAATAAAAAAAACCAAAAATTAGCCAGATGTGGTGGCGTATGCCTGTAGTCCCAGCTACTTGGGAGACTGTGGCAGAAGGATCCTTTGAACCCGGGAGATGGAGGCTGCAGCAAGCTGATATGGCACCACTGTACTCCAGCCTAGGGGACAGAGAAAGACCCTGCCTCAAAAGCAAAACAAAACAAAAAAAGAAGTGTTTGGGCCTCTTAACTTTTTTCTCCCCCTCCTGAAGAAATTAGTCCAAGAGCCATTGGAGGGTGTGAGCAAGGCAGGTGTTGGGTGTGTGTGTGTGTGTGTGTGTGTGTGTGTGTGTTGTGGTATGGGGAGAGGAAGAGGAGCCTCCTATGCCAAAAGGAGGGTACCAAGGAGGCAATGCAGGTTGGTGGGTGCACTCGACAGGGATGGCTCTGCTTAAGGTGTTGGCACTCCAGTGGGATAAGGAAATTGCCCAATCAAGGTGGTAAGGCAAGGAAGGCATTTGTGGGGTGGGTGTGATGACATAGACGAGGAGTTGGAACAAGGACAGAGTAAGGAGGGAGTCCAAGTGTAGGGGGGGGATGGAGGAAGATCTGCAGTGTGGTTGATGTGGGATGTCAGAGCCTTGAGTAAGGTAAGGAGGGCATCTGCATGAGGAAGGCACCCAATGGAAGACTGGCTACATACAGGGGGATTGATCCAATGAGTAAATACATTAAGAATCATGAGAGCCAGGTCTCTCACTGTTGGAGAAGTTACTAGGGTATTGTATTAGAATTGGAGGTCTTGGTGTGAACTTACAGTTTTCAATATTTATCTATATATCTATATGCAAATACAGAAATCATTAAATATATATAAATGTGTGTAGAGCTCTGCCCACTGAGAAGGCCTGGAAATAGCAACACCCTAATAGCATGAGAATACTTAGCACATACATCTTGGTTTTTGAACACCATTTTCCAATAAAAGAAACTGAGGCTTCTTGGAGAAATGGCTGAATTTACAGCAAAGTGTAAGATGAGCTTGGAACATCTTATTGTACCTGAAAGCAAGGAGGGACTCAATGAATGATAGTGACATTATCAAATGAACATAGGAGCCAGCTCCAAGGGCTCACACTGGCAAGATCTGGGACAATTTGTGTATCAAAATAAATACCCATAGTAACAGATTATAACTCATTGAATAAGAGAAAACTGTGTGCATATGCAGACACGAATAAATGAATACATTGAATATTTGGTGAGATGTGGTGTATTTACATGGTTTTAAAGCAGCTCTTTGCAAAATATTTCAAAAAGTACAAAGGGGAAATGAGTAACTTCATAGTAGAGAGGCTTGACAGGAGCCATTATAATTAAGGGATCAAAGCAAATATCATCAGTAATGGGCTAACCTGAAGGCATGTGTTGCCTGATAGGGTGCAATGAGAAGAATATAGTATCCCTTATGTGATATTTCTCCTAAAGATGCATACACTAAATCTAATCATAAGGAAACATCAGACAAACACAAAATGTGGCCTATGATCTCTAAAGGTGTCAGTGTTGTAGTAACCAACAAAAGACATCAGGAACTGTTACAGAACGAAGGCTGTAGATACGACAACTAAATGCATCCCATGATCCTGAACTGAATCCTCATGCTGGAAAGGACATTGTTGGGATAACTGGGAAAAACTGAATAGGGTTTGGAGATAAGAGTTTAGTAACATGGCAACATTAGTTTCTGATTTTGACTTTTGGTGTTTGTATTGTGATCACATAGGAGAATATCCTTATATGTAGGAAAAACATCTTAAAGTGTTGGGGAGGTGGTAATGCACATATGCACAACTTACGTATCAAATATTTACAAAAAAGTTCTTTGTACTATACTTGCAACTCTTCCACAGATTGTAAAATGAAAATTAGAATTAAAAAGAGAAAAAGTGTCAGGGAGATTGGGCTTCTTGGCTGAACCAAAAAGGAAAGGGGATGCAGCCCCTGAGCTGGCAGAGCTGCGAACAGGCTGGGGGGTTGGGAACTGAAAGCCTGGGGTTGGGGGGACAAGCAGTCCTCATCTGAAGTTACAAGGTAGAAGGCTCATGGGCAGGTGGCTTCCGTTCTTCCTGGAAACCCCTCTCTAATTTGAGAGCAGCAAGGTGCTACTTGTTGCTATACTAGAGACCCTCAAGAGGAAGGGACTGTGTCTTACTGTGATGGTTAATTTTATGTATCAACATGAGTAGGCCAAGGGATACCCAGGTATTTTGTCAAACATTACATTGGGCATTTCTGTCAGGGTGTTTTAAATGAGTTTAACATTTTTTCAATTTTTTAACCATTATTTTTTTGAGACAGAGTCTCCTCTGTTGCCCAGGCTGGAGGGCAGAGGCATGATCTCAGCTCACTGCAGTCTCAACCTCCCAGGCTCAGGTAATCCTCCCACCTCAGCCTCCCAAGTAGCTGGGACTACAGGTACATGCCACCATGCCCAGCTAATTTTTTTGTTTTGTTTTGTTTTTGTGGAGACAAGGTTTTGCCACATTGCCCAGGCTGGCCTTGAACTCCTGAGCACAAGCCATCCACCTGCTTCCACTTCCCAAAGTGCTAGCATTACAGGCATGAGCCACCGTGCGCACATGGCTGAGTTTAACATTTAAATCAAGAGACTAAGTAAAGCAGATTGATCTCCCTAATGCGCGCATGTAGGGAGGGACCACCAATCAGTTGAAAGTCTGAATAGAATGAAAGGCTGACCCTTTCCCAAATAAAAGGGAATTCCTCCTGCCTGACTGCCTGCAAGCTGGGAAGTCAGGGTTTTTCCTGGCCTGAGGGCAGGAATTGCACCATTGGCTCTGCTGGGTCTCTAGCGTGCCTACTGCAGATCTTACTGGCTTCCAGAATCACGTGAGCCAATTCCTTATAATAAATCTCTCAATTGGTTCTGTTCTCTGGAGAACTCTAATAGTTTATTTTCCTGCTATCTCTCTTTGCTTACATTGTCTCCTACTACGGGACTGACACAAAGTAGTATGTTACCTGGAAGCTGAAAATTCTTGGGCACATGTTTGGTTGACTGAATCACATTTTATTTCTGAACACGGATTATTTTGCATTTAAGTTGATGGCTTAGTGCCATGTACATCAGGAGCATCTAGTGTAAAATAAAGTCCTTCACCAGGGCCAATCAAGAGAAAGAGCATCTGTACAAAAAGCTCCTGTTATCACAGTTGATGGTGTTTTGTCCTGAGATAATTAGGTTGGGAAGGGCCCTGGACAGGTGTTGGAGTCTGGTCTATGTTACATAACTAGCCATATGATCTTTGGTCTTTAATGTTTCATTGTTAAAGAATGTTTCTGTTTGCCTAAGAGAGATACTCTCAAAAGAAACATTTGGTTATTTGTAATTTTCTAACACATTTTAAAATAATTTTTAATTTTGAGATAATTTTAGACACACGAATTTGCAAAGATAATAGAGAGGTCTCTGTTTACCCTTCACTCAGTTTCCCCCAATGGTTACATCTTATTTAACTACAGAACAATATCAAAACCAGGAAACTGACATTGATACAATGTGTTTATCTACTTCTGTTATTTTATTTGAGTGTTAATTTGTGTATAACTATGATTGCAGTCAAGATAAAGAATTATGGTCAGGTGCAGTGGCTCATGCCTGTAATCCCAGTACTTTGGGAGGCCAAGGAGGGTGGATCACTTGAGGCCAGGAGTTCGAGACCAGCCTGGCCAACATGGTGAAACCCTGGCTCTACTAAAAATACAAAAAAATTAGCCAGGCATGGTGGTGTGTGCCTGTAATCCCAGCTACTTGGCGGGGCTGAGGCATGAGAATAGCTTAAACCCAGTGGTGGAGGTTGCAGTGAGCCGAGATTGTACCACTGCACTTTAGTCTGGGTGACAGAAGGAGGCTCTGTCTCAAAAACAACAACAACAACAACAAAAACATAACACAAAAACCCACAAAAATACAGAATTATTTCATCACTACAAAGATCTCCCTCATGCTACTCCCTTGTAGTTACATCCTCCTGCTCCCCACCACCATCCCTAACCCCTGGCAACCACTAATAATCAGTTCTCCATCTCTACATATAAAAAAATATATTTTGAGAACATTATAGACCTTTTCAGATTGGCTTTTTTCTTTTCCTCAACATAATGTCTTGAGATCCGTCCAAGTTGTAAGTATCAATTCCTTTTCATTACTGAGTTTTATTCCATGGTATAGATATATCACAGTTGTTTAACCATTTACCTATCATACGACATTTGCTTATTTCCAGTTTTTCCCTATTACAAGTAAAGTTGCTGTGAATAATTATGTACAAGTTTTTATGTGGAAAAATGTTTCATTTTTCTGGGATAAATGCCTAGGAGTGTGAATGCTGGGTTATATGGTAAGTAAGTGTTTACTTTTTGGCTGGTCTCAGTGGCTTGCACCTGTAATCCCAGCACTTCGGGAGGCTGAGGTGGGTAAATCATTTGAGGTCAGGAATTCAAGACCAGCCTGGCCAACATGGTGAAACCCTGACTCTGCTAAAAATACAAAAATTAGCTGGGCTTGGTGGCATATGCCTGTGATTCCAGCTACTCGGGAGGCTGAGGCAGGAGAATTGCTTGAACCCAGGAGACAGAGGTTGCAGTGAGCTGAGATTGTGCTGCTGCACTCCAGCCTGGGTGACAGAGTGAGACTCTGGCTAAAAAAAAAGTTTACTTTTTAAAGAAACTGCCAAACTATTTTTCAGAGTGGCTGTACCATTTTACATCCTCCTAGCAATGTATGAGACATAAAGTTTCTCTGCATACTCTTTTGTCACTATTTTTTATTTTAGTTTCTAACATATAATTTTGAAAATCAGTGATAGGCACTGAGTTTTATTGATTACATATTTTGGCATTTATTGAGATAATTTCAGTGTGTCTCTTATTGGACCTATTAATGAATTGTATTATTCTATGTATCTATATGTATATGTTTTAAATGATAAAAAGATCAAACAGTATGAAAGGGGAAACAAGGTAAAGTAAATCTCCTACCATTCCTATTAGAGTTTCCCTCCTCAGAGGCAATCATTTTACCTGATTTTTGACAGTGTAGGGACTATATCTGTATGTTAACAGTAGCATATCACATGCACAGCACTGCAGCCTGCCTTTTCACTTTATTTATTTATTTAGAGATGGTGTCTTGCTCTGTCACCCAGAATAGAGTGTAGTGGCCCAATCATAGCTCACTGAAGCCTCAACTTCCAGGGCTCAAGCGATCCTCCCACCTCAGCCTCCCAAGTAGCTGGAACTATAAGTATGCACCCCATGCCTGGCTAATGTATCTTTTGTAGAGATGGAGTTTTGCCATGTTGCCCAGGCTGGTCTTAAATTCCTGGACTCAAGCCATCCTCATGTTTCAGCCTCCCAAAGTACTGGGATTACAGGCATGAGCCATTGCATCTGGCCCATTTAATATCTTACAGACCATTCTATATCAGTACGTAGGGATCTATCTCATTCTTTTTTACAGCTGCATAGCATTCTGTTTTTGTTGTTGTTGTTGTTGAGGAATGTGCCAGTTTAATCAACCAGGTCTTTTTTGACAGACATTAAGGTTATTTCCAGTTCTTTGTAATTACTGACAATGCTGCAGTGAATAATCTAGTACACTGGAATTGGTGCCCCATGTGAGCACTAATGTAGGATAAATTCCTGACATGAAATTGCTAGGTCAAGACATTCAGGTTGGAATAGCTGTGCCAAATTGCCTTCGAAGAGGCTCAAACATTTTAAAGTCCCATCAACAATGAACAAGAATGTCTTTCTCTACAATATCTTTTCTTTCTTTCTTTTATGAGACAGAGTCTCACTCTGTCGCCCAGGTTGGAGTGCAGTGGCATGATCTCAGCTCACTGAAACCTCCACCTCTACGGTTCAAGTGATTCTCCTGCGTCAGCCTCCCAAGTAGCTGGGATTACAGGCATGCACCACCATGCTCAGTTAACTTTTGTGTTTTTAGTAGAGACAAGGTTTCACCACGTTGGCCAGGCTGGTCTCGAACTCCTGATCTCAAGCGATCACCCGCCTCGGCCTCCCAAAGTGCTGGGATTACAGGTGTGAGCCACCACGCCTGGCCAATATCTTTTCTAATTTATCTTTTCCAGTCTGACATCTAAGAAAATAGTATTTCACCTTAAGTTGCAGTTCTCCTATTATGAAGTGGCTCAGTATCTTTTCATTTGCTTAAAAGTTATCTGTATTACTTTTCTATTAACTGTGGATTCATACCTTTTGCCCATTTAATGTATTATTTAAAATCAATGTTTAGCTAGCAAAACACAACTTTCCTATTTTCAGTTGCTCAACAACCTCCTCAGAGGCAGGAGGCTCCCTCAGACAGGTGTCCCCCGTCCTCCACAACCAGTTCCCTCTTCTAACTCATAAATGCCTCCTTCCCCAACACCATTGTCTGTTCCCAAGGAAGGGCCCCTTTATGGTCTCCTCAACATCTCACACCCCTCCCAAAATTATGTGCATGCTCTCCCATCCCTCCCCTCTGGACTGCTCTTTTCCCAGTCAAACCTAACCAGTCCTTCAGGGTCCAGCCTAATTCCACCTGTTTGGGCACCTTTCTGAATAACTAGTGCTCACATTGCAGTCTCACTTTCAGGCGCGCCTCCTCCCATCAATCAGAGCCTATGTCCCTGGAAGGCTGGGCCTGACAACAGCTGGAGCCCAGCTGCTGCTCTGTCTTTGCTCAGTGTGTGTGTGTGTGTGTGTGTGTGTGTATGGCCGGGAGTCTGAGTGTGGAGTAAGTTTCATTCACTCATCCTGCAGTTTTTTTTTTTTAGACCGAGTCTCGCTGTTGCACAGGCTGCAGTGCAGCAGCGCGATCTCGGCTCACTGCAACCTCTGCCTCCCTGGTTCAAGCGATTTTCCCGCCTCAGCCTCCTGAGTAGCTGGGATTACAGGCGCCCACCACCACGCCCGGCTAGCTTTTGTATTTTTTTTGGTAGAGACAGGGTTTCACCATGTTGACCAGGCTGGAATAGAACTCCTGACCTCAAGTGATTCACCCGCCTCGGCCTCCCAGAGTACTGGGATTACAGGCGTGAGCCACCGTGCCCCACCCCATCCTGCAGTTATCGAATGCGTAATGCATACATGAGTCAGGTGCTGTTCCAGGCATTGGAGACCAGGCAGTGTATGAGGTAGATCAAAGCCCTTTCTCTCATCCAGCTGACATGTTGGAACTAATATACAACAAACAAGACAAACACAAATAAGAATATCAATTAAATGTAAACAAGTAATGAAATAGCGAGGAAAGGAGGAGAAGGATTTTCTTTGCAGAGGGCTCGGGGAGGGCTCCCCGAGGAGATAAGATAGGAGTAAAGACCCGAATATGAGAGGGTGCCGCCACAGCAAAGAGCTTTGCAGGGCCCCCTAGAGGACCCGCCTGGCCACCACTCTTCCAGAGATGGACGTGCTACCGAGCCCTCAATACCCCTTTTTTTCTGTTACTTGACAGAAACTGAAGGCAAGAGCTTGCGATCCCTGCAACCTCAGTGGTGTGTGGGGGTAACCCTGCTCCCTCCTGTTTCACATCCCAGCTGAAAACTTGGGAAAATGAAATCGCGCTCGGCCTGCCATTGATAGAGCACCTACTACATACCAGGGTCCAGTTAAGCACTTTATGCGATTGTTACTTCATTTAATCTACACAACAATCCCATGTGGACTCTATTAACCTTACAGGGGAAGAGAAGGAGGCTGGGAATATGGCAGGAACCTGAGTGTTAACTTGGTTCACACACTAGCGGAGTTCCCGGGTCGAGAAGTTCTGTGGTGCGGGTCGGCTGGGGTTTACTGAGTGTCCGGGCGCGCGCTGTTTTCGGAGTTGGTCGGGTCCAACTGTGCGCCCGGAAGCTGCCAGGCGCGCCCGCCAGCGGCCCCCCGCGCCGCCCGGGTCTCCCGGCCTCGGGGGCAAAGGGGAGCGCCGGGGCCAGCAGGCTGGGGGCGGGGAAGGCGCCGGGACAAAGGCCGCGGGCACCGCGCTGGGCCGGCCCGTGCGGCTGCGAACTCCGGGCACCAGGACCCGGCCGGGTGGTCGCTCCCCGAGGAGCCCGCGCCTGGATGGAGCGCCCCGCGGCGCCGCCAGGCCACGCGCAGGCCGAGCCCCCGCCACCGCCCCCGCCTCCGCCTCTGCCCGCGCCCCCGCCTCCGCCTCTGCCCGCGCCCCCGCCTCCGCCCCTGCCCGCGCCCCCGCCCTCTCTCCCCCACCCCGCGGCGGCTTCGCGCTCGGCGAACATGGCGGCGGCGACGGTCGGGCGGGACACTTTACCTGAGCACTGGTCCTACGGGGTGTGCCGGGATGGCCGCGTCTTCTTCATCAAGTGCGGCGCGAGGACGCGAGGACGCGGGGACGCGGGTGGGGGCGCGAGGGCGGGGGCCGGGCGGGCGCCCGGCGGGCTGTGGTGGCGCTAACAGGTGCACCTCTCTGCCCGCAGTGACCAGCTCCGCCGCACGACCTGGCTGCACCCGCGCACCGGGGAGCCCGTCAACTCGGGCCACATGATCCGCTCAGGTGGGCGCCGGGCCGGCGGGTGGGGGGCGCGCGCAGCGGGGGCCCAAGTTTGACCCGACTTTTCTGGCGTTTCCGCAGACCTGCCCCGCGGCTGGGAGGAGGGCTTCACGGAGGAGGGCGCCAGCTACTTCATCGAGTGAGTGAGTGGGGCCGCCGCGCTCGCACCTGTGCCGCGGGGGTCCCTCCCGGTTCCCGCCGGGCGCCCCGCCTTTCCTCTGCTCCCGCCGGCCCGGGCTCCTTGGCGCGCGATGCGCCGCGGCCGCACTCAACGTTTTGTGTGCCCGAGTTGTTTGGCGGCCTCCGAGAGGGAGGCGGTGGGGGCCGCACCTATTCTGCGAACCTGGGCCGGGGGGGAAGGGGCCGCAGACTCTGCGTCCTGGACCTTGCAATACGGCTGGATTGGGGTGCTGGTGTGAGGGCTGGGCACGCCTCCCCTCCAGGGTCTCGGGCTGCGCCCCGCCGGGAGAGGCGAGTGCCGGGATCGGGATGGACTCGGGTTAGGGGAGTAGAACGAGAAGTTCCGTCCTGGTGTGGGCCTGCGGGGTTGGAGTGGGGAGAGGGAGAGACTAGGGGAATCTCGCTTAGGAGGACCCCCCTCTCCGGCCGCGGGCTCTGGGATGGTCGTGGAGATTCGGAACCTCGCCCCCGGCCTCCATCCACTGCGCGGGCCTGCGGGGAGGGAGGGGGTGGGGAGGGGAAATAGTCAACCAATGACTTTCCTCGAGCGCTCCGCGTCTCTTCGGCCGGAGCTGAACCGGGAGATCGCTGGTGCCTCCGTTAGTCCAGGGGCGACTTTTCCGCAAAAGCCCCGGAGTGTTGGCGCACCTGCCAGGTTACCCTGGGTCTGTAGGATCAGTCCATGTCAGATTGGGGCGCAGTAAGTGAAGGCGCGGATCAGGCTGCTATGGCAGTACTGGCTTTGCTTTCCCACTCCGGCGGGAGCCTGTGTTGCAGCGTGTTTCCCTCTGCCTGCTGAGCTCCGGGAGGCCAGAAACGGCCTTTGACCCCTTGCCCCAGTGCCCGACAGCGAGTAGGCACTCGATAAATGTTTGTTCACTGAATGAATCAACTCGCCAAAGGTCTGGACGGTGGTCTGACTAGTACTGACTGGGTGTACTTCGGCGACTGTGAGTCAGAACTACTACTGTTAGGAATAAAGCGGCCTGTTTCAAGAAAACCCCGGAACCTCCTTTTCTGGTTTGGGTTCTTCCATAATAGTTGAAAATACTGATGGGTGAGATTTACAGATCTGAGGGCTAGGGCCTTGCTGCGGTTCTGTTGCCCTGCCTCGTATGTATGTGTGTGTGAAGTTGGGGAGTTGGCTGGGGCCATCAGAGTCTTGCTGTCAGTGGGCCTCTCTGGCTTATAACTGCATCAGTTGATGTTATTACAATTTTCCTGTGTGCCACACGTTCACACGTTGTTCTAGGCATTGGGAACAAAAAACAGAAAAGTTCTAGGTGCTCATGGAGCTTGCAATCTAATAGGAGAGGGAAGGGAGTAGAAAATAAGTAAAAAACACGAATAATAATATCAGATTGTGGTTACTACTGTGCAGAAAGTTAAAATAAGGTGATGTGACATGGAGTGACTGGGTGGCTTGGTTGTACTGGGAGATCGGGATGGTGTTTCTGAATAGGCAACATTTAAAGTAAAATTTGAATGACAAGAAGGAGACATCATGTGACGATGAGTTGGCAAAGCATTTCGGAAAGAGCGAACAGCCAGGGCAAGGGTTTAAGGCAGAAAAGAGCTTGGAGTTTAAGGAGCAGGAAGGCTGGAATGTGGTGCACAAGGGAGAAAGTGGCATGAGGAGAGGTCACAGGTAGGAGAAAGGTAAATGCCGCAAAGCTTTGTGAGCCGGGGTGAGGAATTTTCATACTTTATTCTAAGCTCAGTGAAACGTCATTGGAGTGTTTTAAGCAGGGAAGTAGCATGATTTGGTTTGTGTTTTTAGAACGATCACTGTGAGGAGATTGGATTGTAGGTGGCCACTGCTGGGGGAGGCAGGAGAGCAGCTGAGGCTGTTGCCCTCTTCCAGGCAGGAGTTAGCAGTGGCTTGCCTGAGGGTGGTAGCACAGTAGACAGGGAGTAGTGGTCACATTCAGGCTGTGTTTAGGAAGTAGGCTCTTCACACCTTCATGATGGACTGAATAAAGTCTGTGGGAGAAAGAGAAGAGGCAAAGATGACTCCTCAGGGCTTGGGCACCTGAGCGAGTAGCATTCATATCCTTGAGATGGGAAGAGCCGGTTTGGGGTGGAGGAGAATCATGAGATCTTGTTTTGCCATCTTACATTTGAAATATGAGTATGTCAGATAGTGTGATCTGAAGCTTGGTGGGGAGAGAGGATGGAAGAGACCCATTGGGTATAATAGATGTTATTCAAGGCCATGGGATTAGATGAAATCCCCTAGGAAGAGAGTACAGACAGAAGAGAGATGTTCTCAGCCTTTGGATGGTCAAAGCAGTGTTTAGAGGGGAGAGAGGTGGAGCCAGCAAGGAGACTGAGAAGGTCTGAGAAGGTAGGAGAAACCCCAGGAGAATGCATGGTCACAGAAGCCTTAAAGGACAAAATCTGAGTGGAGTAGGTGGAAGATAAAATACGGGGTGAAGACAGGGAGTCAGTTAGGCAAATCTTCCAGGTAGTTTTGTTGCAAAGTGGAGTTGAGACATTAGCCGGTAATTGGAGAGGATGTGGGTTTGAGGGGGGGTTTTCCTTTCTTTTTTTTTTTTAGTGGGAGATTGTACAGCATGTTTGTTTTGATGGGAATGATCCCATTGAGAGGGAGAAGTCGATGCTGCAGTAAAGAGACCGGGCAGTTGCTGGAGCAGTGTTTTTAAGAAGGTGGAAGGGATGGGATCCATGGCCTGCATCTCACTAGCGTCATCCAGGGGCAGGGACCGTCATTCATTTGACAGGAGGAAGGGCTGCAAGTGTCCCAAAGTACCAGGTGCAGCCTTGGGCTGGGTGTGTGAGGCCATGTGTGGGACTCTGGAGGCTGGAGCACAGCCTTCCACACCTTTGCTGACTCTTCCATGGTAACTTGTCTGTGAGGTCCCTAATGATTTTTCTACAGTGAGCTCCCGTGCCCCCAGGGCCTTGGCTGACTCCTCCCAGGCCTAGGAAAAGCAATGTGTGACAGTGTTCCCTACCCTCAAAGGCAGGGCCCTGTGGCAGATGATTGTAGTTCTGACCTTCTTCTGTGACAATTTTTTGAGAGACTTAAGGGTTTTGGGAGTAATTGTTCTCTCCCTCATCCCCCGCCCCCCACATAAAAAATGTTTTACTGTTGTCTGATTTCTTAGCTTTGCCGTGAGCATTTCTGAATGTTTGATTTTTGTGTTGAGGGCAGGAGCCTCCTCTAATCTGGCTCATAAAGTGAGAGTGACAAAGCACTGACACGGCTGATTTTATTTTTCCTAATGGCTCCTTGCGCAGGAAAGTTGTGTGAGGTTTTACAGGATGTATTCAGTTGTTCCTCATATTTAGCAGACTAAAACATTTTAATTTTTGAAAAAATTTTAAGAAACAGAATCTTCCTCTGTCTCCTAGTCTGGAGTGCAGTGGTGCAATCATAGCTCACTTCAACATTGAACTTCTGGGGCCCAAGTGATCCTGTCACTTCAGCCTCCCAAGTAGCTGGAACTACAGATGCAGGCCACCATGCTTGGCCAGCAAATGTTTTAATACTCTCCAGAGTCCGTTTGTTTTCTTTCTTTTCTTTTTCTTTCTTTTTTTTTTTTTTTTAAGACAGCATTGCTCTGTCGCCTAGGCTGGAGTGCAGTGGCACGATCTCAGCTCACTGCAACCTCTGCCTCTTGGGTTCAAGTGATTCTCATGCCTCGGCCACCCCCTAAGTAGCTGGGACTACAGGTGTGCACAACCATGACTGGCTAATTTTTGCATTTCTAGTAGAGACAGGGTTTCACCATGTTGGCCAGGCTGGTCTCAAACTCCTGACCTGAAGTGATCTGCCTGCCTCAGCCTCCCAAAGTGCTGGGATTACAGGCATGAGCCACTGCGCCTGGCCTCAGAGTCCATTTCTTGAAGCAGAAAAGCTTGAGGTTAGGCAGGTGAATTTTTGTTTTGATTTCTGCACTTCTTGTTCAATTTTGCATTAATGAGAGACAAAATATATAAGAAATCTACTGTTGGTTCTTCCAGTTCTAGACTAAGTGATGTTGATAACCCCTTTAAAAAGATTTTTTGGCTGGGTGTAGTGGCTCATGCCTGCAATTCCACACTTTGGGAGGCGGAGGCGAGGGGATCCCTTAAGGCCAGGAGTTCAAGATCAGCCTGGGCAACACAGAGAGACCTTATCTGTACAAAAAAATGAAAAAATTAATGGTGCTATGCTCCTGTAATCCTAGCAACTTGAGAGGCTTAAGTGTGAGGATTGCTTGAGCCCAGGAGTCTGAGGTTACCATGAGCTATGATTGTGATACTGTACTCCAGCCTGGATGACAGAGTGAGACCCTGTCTCTAAATAAATAAATAAATAAAACGAAGACTTTTTGTACTCTAGGACTTCTCTACTATGAATCCCTTAGCTGGGTAGCAAGGTATAATAGTAATTGTGATAATAGTGTCATTAACAGAAGTAGCAATAATAGTAGTAATAATTATGTAACAGCCTAATCTTTTTGGGTCTTTGAAAAATGCTAGGAACTGTTCTGTAACTATCATTGATTTAATTCTCACAATAGTTTGAGGAGGTAGCAACTATTACTAGTTTCATTTTACAGATATAGAATCTTGCAGTAATCCTGGACATTCCTATAGCAGATGGGTTTTTTTGTCGTGTCTTTTCTTATTTGATCCTTACAACAGCCCCTGGAGGCAGGAGGGGAAGAATCATCCCCATTCTTCAGATGATGAAACTCAGGTCCATGAAGGTTCAATGATTTTGCTGAAGTGTTAGAGCTGAGACTGGAACATAGGTCTTTGGTCCCTCATGTGATAGCCACAGTAGTAGTGGTGGCTCCCACCCCAGGCCATGCATCTTGAAGGAGATGCATGCCTCCTCCTGCTCCTCCTCCGCGCTCCTCCTGCCTGCCCACCACGCAGCACTCACCACCCCGAGGCGCCCTCCTCCTGCAGGTGGATGATCCTGCCGGGAGGGTAGAGAGGGGGGTACTTGGGAGAAGAGTCCAGTGGGGAGTCGCTGGAGAAGCTGTAGGCCGGGGACCAGCATGTCAGTAGGCTCTGCTCCCCCAGAAGAGGCTGTGTCAGAAGAAGGAGATGCATGCCCATATGCCATTGCTCTGAGTTAGGCTTCCCCAAGGCTCATGGGGCCAGACTCCATCTTTGCTTTTTCTGGGGATTGAGGTACTTTGGAAGGGCAGTACCCCTTGGTCTCCTATGTTGATTAGGGGTGGTACATGTCTCTGATTAGTAAGAAATTGAAGACATTGATTATTAGTAAATACAATTTGGCAGACACAACTTTTTCAAACATGGGACCTATGAGGGAGAAGTTTCTAGAAGAGGCCATGGGAATTAGAGTATTACACTGGGCTGCTCTTCAGGGGTTTCATGGAACCTTGTGAATTGTGCTCCCCCTACAGCAGGCGTTCGATAGGTCATGAGGCAATGAGGAGATGGCAGAGAAGAGGGGCTCAGCCACTTTGCCTGTGCCAAGGCTGTTCCTTGAAGGCAGTCATCTTATTCCCCACTTCTGAGACTTAGGCACCCAGCCTAGGGTTGGGAGCTGAGTAGGCACTTGGTATCTCTTGAGGAATCAGTGTTTTAAAGAGACCCAATGAGTTTTCTCGGTATTCCAGGTCTTGGAAAACTCCTTACTGGGAAGGAGATTGGGGTGGAGGAGAATAAGCAAGGTAAAAGAAGCTCAACAGCCAGGAACAGGCCTGTCAAGGCTGGTGCCTAGACCCAGGCTTCTTGGATACAGTCACTTGCTGTTGAGAACAATGCTCAAAGCAGGAAGCTGGCCAGTGGAGGCTCAAGCAGCCTCCTCTGCGTCTTCATCTCATATCCTTATTGTTCTGCATCTGGGACTGGGATACCTGTTGCTACTGGACCAGGCTGTCTTCCTTCCCTGGCTGCTGGGCCCTTGGCATCCTCTGTGACTTGGCACAAGGGTGCTGGCAGGAACCAGCTGATTGCACAAGACCCTTTCTAGCTTCAGGTTTCTCAGTTTTAGCTTTGGGGTTGTGTGGAGCCACCCTGTGTAGGTACTGTCTTCTTGTGGGTGCCTGTCCCCAAGTGAGGACAGCTAGACTCTGGGAAAGACATTTCTGAGGCTTGGAGTAAGGCTAACTTTCCCCTCCTCTAGGACCTGAAGAAGGTCCTAGGGGTAGGACTGGCTACATAATTTGCAGAGCCTCAGTGTAAAATGAAAATGCAAGGCTCCTTATTCAAAAAGAAGGAAAAAGTATTAGCTTGGTGCAAATGTAATTGTGGTTAGTGCCATTACTTTTAATGGTAAAAACTGCAATTACTTTTGCACCAACTGAGTATCTTTAGGCCAGGTGTGGTGGTTCACACCCGGTAATCCCAGCACTTTGAATGGCCAAAGTAGGAGGATTGCTTGGGCTCAGGAATTTGAGACTAACCTGGGCAACATGGTAAAACCCCATCTTTACAAAAAATACAAAACTTAGCCAGGTGTGATGGCACATGGCTGTAGTCCCAGCTATTAGGGAGGCTGAGGTGGGAGGATCACTTGAGCTTGGGAAGTGGAGGCTGCCGTGAACTGAGCTCACACCACTGCGCTCCAGCCTGGGTGACAGAATGAGACTCTGTCTCAAAAAAAAAAAAAAAAAGCATCTTTAGAGATACTAAAATATAAAATTTTGTTCTTTCTTCTGTAGTTTTTCCCTTGACTTGTCATTTAAAAAAAAATAAAATTGCTATTTATGGGCATGGTGGCGAGTGCCTGTAATCCCAGCTACTTGGGAGGCTGAGCCAGGGGGAACGCTTGAACCCAGGAGGTGAAGGTTGCGGTGAGCCAAGATTGTGCCATTGCACTCCAGCCTAGGCAACAATAGTAAAACTCTGTCTCAAAAAATATATTTTTTTTCTATTTAATGTTATTCTACATAAACAAAAATTAAGTTTAAATTATTAGCATAAATTTTATAGTTATTTCTGTATTATAGAATATAATGTTTTAAATGTGAATATCAGTGCATTTACCTCATACACTAGGAGTTGCCACCACCATGCCCCACTCCAAGACACCATAGAGCACAAGCGCCTGTATCCATGCCCTCCTGGGCAGCAGGGAGGAGCAGGGAGCCCAGGCAGGGCTTAGGGCTCCAGGAGGCTGGGAGTGGGCAGTTAAGAACCTGGTCCTCCGAGGCAGGGAGTGGGGACCAGGCATGAGTCCTTCAGAAGGTTACTCTGGAGATAATGCCAAGTATCAAGGGTGTGTGTTTTGTATTCAGCAACCCATTTTTTAGTCTGAAATCAAAGGGAGTTGGAGAGTGAAGGATGAACCAAATGTGACAGATGTTCAGTTGGGGATCTTGTAGACACCAGGCCTAGAAGGCCCTTAGGAAAGCCAGTGAATACTGGACGGCCCAGGAGGCTGCCCTTAATTATGCCCTCACCCAACCGACAGTCTTCTGGGTCACCCCTAGGAAGGAGTCTGTCCTGTCTTCTATATTTTCCTCCCTAGATAAATGTTGAACTTCATGGTAGTGAAATTTATCTTGTAGAATGTCAAACCTATTGATTCACTTATATATCATCTTCCTTTTTTTTTTTTTTTTGAGACTGAGTCTTGCTCTGTCACCCAGGCTGGAGTGCAGTGGCAGCATCTTGGCTCACTGCACCTCTGCCTCCCAGGTTCAAGCGATTCTTCTACCTCAGCCTGCCGAGTAGCTGGGACTACAGGCATGTGCCACCATGCCTGGCTATTTTTTGTATTTTTAGTACAGATGGGGTTTCACCATGTTAGCCAAGCTGGCCTCGAACTCCTAATCTCAGGCAATCCGCCTGCCTTGGCCTCTCAAAGTGCTGGGATTACAGGTGTGAGCCACCGTGCCTGGACTTTTTTTTTTTTTTTTTGTAGATGGAGTTTCATTCTTGTTGCCCAGGCTGGAGTGCAATGGTGTGATCTCAGCTCACTGCAACCTCCGCCTCCCTTGTAGCTGGTATTACAGGCGCCCACCGCCATGCCTGGGTAATTTAGTAGAGACGGGGTTTCACATGTTGGTCAGGCTGGTCTTGAACTACTGACCTCAGGCTATCCACCCGCCTTGGCTTCCCAAAGTGCTGGGATTATAGGCATGAGCCACCATGCCCAGCCTTATTTGTCATCTTTCTTATTGAGATGTTGCTGGGAACAGCAGTCCCAGAAACTTTATTTCAAACCTGGGGGTAATAGTCCCACAAAGAATTTCTGGGAAACTAGCAGCTTACATATATACTAAAATAGAAATTCTGAACCCCCTCATTGAAGGTTAAGAAAGGTTCTCCCAGCTTGGCAAGTTTTGGCAGAATCCCATGCTTTATATTTCACTTCCTGGTTGCATTTTCAAGGGTAAAAACTGGTTCATGTATTTAAACGTTAGGTTCTGTGGGAAAGGAAAAACAGTGAGTGTTGTTTAGAAAGCGAAAGGAAGGATTAGGAGCCATGATTTGTACCACATCTCCAAAAAGAAACTTCTTTAAGGAAACCTCTTTAAGAAAAATGGTTGCAAGTTGCTTCTTAAGGCTCTTTACCCACGAGAGGAGTGTGTTTTAGAGATAGGACAGATGCTGGGTTGGGAAGAGGTGTTTTCATGTGATGAGGGTGGGTGTAGGTTTCTTGTGCCTTGATGGCACCCTCTCCATTCTCTCTCTCTCTTTTTTTGTTTTGAGATAGAGTTTTGCTCTGTCACCTAGGCTGGATTGCAGTGGCATGATCTCAGCTGACTGCAACCTCTGCCTCCTGGGTTCAAGCAATTCTCCTGCCTCAGCCTCCTGGGTAGCTAGGATTACAGACACCCGCCACCACGCCTGGCTAATTTTTGTATCTTTAGTAGAGATGGGGTTTCACCATGTTGGCCAGGCTGGTCTCAAACTCCCGACCTCAAGTAATCCACCCACCTTGCCCTCCCGGAAGTGCTGGGATTACAGGCGTGAGCCACTGGGCCCAGCCTCCATTCTCTTTTGATGTCTATGGGAGTAAATTTGGTGCTTCCTAAATTGAGAACTTTGGAAAAAAATTAAGACAGCACTTTAAACAGAAATGTGTGCAGGGACAGGGAGATGCCAGTTTACCCCCCGTTAAGTCTGAGGTGACAGAGGGCTACGGGAAGACTGCTTGTTGGCTTTTCAGCCTCAATATGTGGAATATTTGGCAATTCAGTGAGGTGCCTGCTCTTGTTTTCTGTCTTCAGAGGACAGCACAGGTTTGAATCTCTTTGCTCAGTGTAAGACAGCATCATCTCAGTAAACTGGCAGGTATCTTAAGTAAATATTGGCAGAGGGAAAAACACGGAGGAATATGGTTGTATTTGCCTGTTGTTTTTAAATGGCTGTCAAAACATTTGCTTTTCAGTTTTCTGAAATGAGAAATATTTTGAGTTAATGTTTTATAATTTACAGAGTATTTCACAAACATTTTCTGGTTTGTCCCATAATTATTGCATTTTTTTAGTGTGGGAATTTGGGCTCAGAGGGGTAAATTGACTTCTCTAAAGTTGTATACTGGGCTGGGCATGGTGACTCATGCTTATAATCCCAGCACTTTGGGAGGCTGAGGTGGGCAGATCACCTAGGTTAGAAGTTTAAGACCAGCTTGGCCAATGTGGTGAAACCTCATCTCTACTAAAAATACAAAAATTAGCCGGGTGTGGTGGTGCATGCCTGTAATCCCAGCTACTGGGGAGGCTGAGGTAGGAGAATCATTTGAACCCAGGAGGCAGAGGTTACAGTGAACTGAGATTGCGCCATTGCACTCCAGCCTGGGTGACAAGAGTGAAACAATGTCTTAAAAAAAAAAAAAAAAAGAAAAAGGAAAGAAAAAAGGTGTATACTGCTGCATTAGCTCAGCTTCTTCAAAGTTCAAGGGAGAGGCCTGGACATATTGTTCCTCATATCCAGCCTTCTCAGACATTTCAGCCATAGGTCTAATGGCAGAACAGAATGAAGGCCAACTCATCTAGGAGACTGGATGCAGGAAGTGCCATTAAATATTGGTTCTGTCCAAAAATTCATTGACAGACTAAAATTGAGACTTTACCCTCAATTTAATTTATTATGTAATCCTTTCTTATATCTTCCTTTCAAATCAGTACTTTGGCCAGATGCATCATGTTTATTGCTTTGTGTTCTAAATAGAAATGTGTACCGGCAGAGGAATGCCAGTTCCCCGTTAAGTCTTAGGTGACAGAGGAGTGCGGGGAGACTCCTTGTTGGCTTTTCAGCCTCTCTGGGGCCTACATCTCCAAACAGGATGTACAGGAGGACTTAAGGAAAGCATCAACAGTTGTGGTAACCTTGGATTGTCTTTTGCTTGTACTGAGTTGTGAGTTGTGCTGGATCACTTCTCTCTCTCATCCAGCCCTCTTCAGGATACTGGCCTGGGCAGCAGGGTTGGTTTTTGTTGAAGCCCAAAGCACAACTAGGCAACTTCATCATGCATAAAAATTGTATGAAAAGGGCTTTTGATGCGGGTGACAGCACGTGTAAAGAGACAGTAGCCAAGTGTGTGGACTTTGGAGTCAGACTACCTAGACTCTAATTCACCTCCACCACGTACAGCTCCCTGACCTTGGCAGGTTACCTGCTCTCTTTAAGCCTCACTTCCTCACCAGTAAAATGGGGTTAAATGTGAGGATTATGTGAGTTAATTGTGGATGGAAAGGGTTTAGCAAGTAGTAGTGCCACATTTACTGGCACATTGTAAATGCCCAATAAATGTGAGCTCCTCTTCTGTACTTCCACACAGCTATGGGGCAGAGTGAAGACATGACTTCTGAGTCCTAATTGCATTCAGTGGCTGCAAAAGTCTGGTGCCCTTGAACTAGGATTGCCGGGGTCAGGGGCATGCAAACTGTAGAACTCAACTCAGAAATTGGTTTGGACCAATAAAAACTGCACAATCTTGGGCCAGGTGTGGTGGCTCACGCCTGTAATCCCAGCACTTTGGGATGCCAAAGTGGGCGGATCACCTGAGGTCAGGAGTTCGAGACCAGCCTGACCAACATGGAGAAACACCATCTCTACTAAAAATATCAAAATTAGCCAGGCATTATGGCGCATGCCTGTAATCCCAGTTGCTCAGGAGACTGAGGCAGGAGAATCGCTTGAACGCGGGAGGTGGAGGTTGCAGTGAGCCGAAATCGCGCCATTGCACTCCAGCCTAGGCAACAAGAGCGAAACTCCATCACAAAAAAAAAAAAAAAAAAAAAAAAGCACAACTATTCTGGTACTTAAAGGATGTCCTTATTCTTGGAAATACACACTGAGGTTATTTGCTCTTAAGTAGTTAAGTGGTGTGGGGGAAAATTGTGTTGGGGGGAAGGAGGAGATGACAGAGCAAATGGGGCAAAATATTAACAGTGGGTGAGTCTGAGTTAGGGGTGGCCCCTGGTTTACCTCTTTCCTGGGCAGTTAGAAGTCTGCACAGATGTCTGCTTCTTAATCTGTGCAGCCACCTGGTTATCGGCTCTGACCACTAAAGGACAAATGCATTGTCTGGCACGTCTCAGGTCACAGGTGTCAACAATAATAATCTTTGTGGTGCTTTCTAGTTGAAAAATGCATTTGTTGTAGAGGCAGATATTTTGATTGTCCTCATTTTACAGATCAGGCATTTGAGGCTGATAGGGGCAGGGAGTGGTGGTTAATAGATCTTCCCAAGGCCCCAGCATCACTGAAGGGTTTGAGACTTGAACCCAAGTCCTCTTGGCTCCAAATTCTATGCAGTTTCTACGTGGTACATGGTGCCCTGTGGCTCTCATCATCACTCTTTCTGTTCCTTTTTTTTTTTTTTCTTTAAGTGTTGAGGTTTTGTTCTTTTGCCCAGGCTGGGGTGCAGTGGTACCATCTCAGCTCACTGTAACTTCAAACTCCTGGGCTCAAGCAATCCCCCCGCCTCAGCCTTCTGAGTAGCTGGGACTACAGGCGTGCACTGCCATGCCCGGCTAACTCCCTCTCTACTGATTCCTCCCTCTAGGGTTATCCCTCAAAAGCAGTTCTCTGCCTGCACCTTCCCTGATGACTGTAAGGCAGAAGCCACCTTGGGCCTCCCTCAGAAAGACAGGGTAGAAGAGTGATGGGTGGTGGATAGTCCCCACATAGAACTGTGAGCCAGTCCCTGGTATTCTGGGGAGTGGACCTCCTCAAGCTGGAGAGGCACCCTCTCCTGCCACAGATGTCAGCTGACCTTAGCTTAGGGGCTGATGAGCTTCTTAAGCCTGCTTAGAGCCAGGCTGTCTCTTTCAGGTCCTGCCAGAAGAGCATTTCCAACATCACAGCCAATTTTCTCAGGGTTTCTCAGGGGCTTTTTTGCCAAGACAGAGCCTCGCCCTGTTGAGGTCTCACAGCTTGGAGTTAGTGTGCAGTCTCTTCCTGGGGCTGCTGGCTACCTCTTGTGACTTCCTACATCACACTCTATGGTGCAGGGAAGGGGAGCAGCATGCTTGGGGGATGGAGGGGCCAGAGATCCCATTCCAGCCCTATACCAAGGCCGCTGGCTGCACAGCCTCCTGTGTTCTCTCCCGATGGGTGAGGCGGGAGATGAGCTTGTCCTCTTCTTGGAAGAAGGGAGCCAGAGCAATGGTTTAGGTTTATTCAATCACCTTTGCAACAATCATATCTTCTCCACTTGCAAATTGAGCTGTCTGTACCTGTCCACAGATGGAATGAATTGGCCATCTTGAGGGGTGGTGGGCAGCTTATTGGAGGAGCAGTTTAATTGGAGGCTGGATGGCTTTTGATCAAGGAATTATCTGTTCAGTCACCAGACTCCAATTAAGCAGCTACTCTATGCCAGACACTGGGTGCTGCGGAGAGAAATGAAGCTCACTGTTTCTGCCCTCCAGCAGTGCTTAGTCCAAGACAGGAGAGGAATGCTGGACAGTTCCAATATGGGTGCCTGGGGCTGGGGAGCTTCAGAGGGTGACCAAGGAAGGCCAGGCAGCCATGGAGCAGAGCAGTGAGCAGCCCAAGGCAGGAGAGGCCAATGCAGAAAATGTGAAGGAGCTGGGGATTAGGGGTAAGGGCCATGGTACCTGTGTGCCTGTTCAGGTCTCAGAGAGGTTAGTGCTGAGTTGAGGAGTAGGGACAGACCTTAGATAAAATCCTTCACTAGTAGCTTGGCTTCAGGAGTGTGGTATATGGGAGCTATGCTCTAGGGGGCTCCCTGAATTCCTTTGTCTATATAGAGTGGTGTTTACAAAACATGGATTTTGGGATCAGAGTGCCTGGGTTGAAATCCTCACTCTGCTTTTAGCTTTGGCAGGTCACTTGAACCTCTCTGTGTCTTTAGATGTTTCTTTATGTGTAAGATGGGGACAATGACTGTACCTATCAACTTAGAACAGTATCTGGCAAATTGTACATGCTATGTAGGAATTAGCCATTATCACTACTACTCCTATAAAGGAAGCCCCTTCCTAAGGTGAAATGTGGCCTGGTTGGCAGAGGAGCTGTGGTTGGTTCTCTTTGGGGAGATCTCCTAAGGTCGGGCTAGCCAGAGGGAGAAAGAATTGTGCTTTCTTGTTGAGACTTGTCTTTAAAAGGAAGCTGGGCAGTAAATGGTTGGTGCCAAATATCAAAAAAACTATTTCTCATCTCAGAAGCCCTGTGTGGCTGTGTCCAACCAGAGAGAAGATGAACAGGTTTCTTGAGGAGTGTCATGGCTCATGCCTGTAATCCCAGCAGTTTGGGAGGCTGAGGCAGGTGGATCACTTGAGGTCAAGAGTTCAAGACCAGCCTGGCCAATATGGTGAAACCTCATCTCTACTAAAAATACAAAAACAAAAAAAATTAGTTGGGTATGGTGATGCATGCCTGTTAATTCCAGCCACTCGGGAGGCTGAGGCACGAGAATTGCATGAACCTGGGAGGCAGAGGTTACAGTGAGCCGAGATTCCACCACTGCACTTCAGTCTGGGTGACAGAGTGAGACTCTGTCTCAAAAAAACAAAAACAAAAACAGATTTCTTGTACTTACCATTGATTGACACATTTGATTTACACTCCCTGTCCATATCCCCCCTCCAGTGGAGAGGGTTCCCACATGTGAGTATTAGGGTTTGCATCTGGTTCTTTTGTGGGGAGGCAATTACCCTGGTGTCTGTATTAGAGGATTGGTAAGGGGCAGTGAGGGTAGAAATGAATTAGGGGTGGGGCTGGGAGTCAGCATTTATCACAAGCTCCACAGGTGGTTCTTATGGACACTGAAAGTAGAAGCATCTCTGAGCTTCAGCTTCTCTGTCTCTAGAATAATGATACTATTTTTCTCTCTAGTGTTATTTAAGAATGAAATGCGATAGCCTGTCTGAAGCTCCTACCATGCTATTCAGCACATGATAGGTGCTCAGGCATTGTGAGTCTCTTTCCTTGTAGAAGAACATCTGTCTAAAGTCATTGGGTTAAGCTGTACAAAAGGCCTTGAGAGAGTATCAGTGGTTTACAGCTGTCTGAATGTACACCCCGTTACCCAGGATGGAGCCTGGGAAGCCAGGCTCCTGGGGAGCCTCTGGTTTTCTCAGTGTGGGTTGGGAATGTGCTGCCTTCAACTCTGCTGAGATGATGCTGTCAGTCCCAGTGGGAAGTGGTGGGCTGAGCTTGTGAGTGACCACGGAATGAGGCCTATGTCTGCCTGGGGGTAGGTGTGCAGCTCCACATCTTGGAACCCCATGACCACTTAGAGATCCTGCAGTCAGAGGAGGGCCTGGGGTGACAGGTTGTTCTGAGTGATTGACATTGATACCCAGAGAAGGCAAGCAGAAGGCAATTAAGCTGAGAAGTGGGAAGGCTTCCTCTGTGTGGGAGAATACATGTGTCCCGGCAGACAGTGGCAGTGATGAGCAAGTCATAGAGATGTCTGACATTGCAGTTGTCCCTGAGCTGGTCCTGGGCGAATGGGGCAGGGCCAGGATTGTGACTCAGTTGCCAAGAAGAGCTTCCCAGCTCCCTGGGGACAGCTCCTCAGGCACAGAGACAGTGCTCAGCCAAATAGGTGTGTGTTGGTTGATTTGACATTTGCCATTACCCTCCTGAAATTGCAGATATACGAGGATAGAGGGCTGGTTGGAGTTGAGAGTGAGTGGGGGATTGTATGGTGAGGCTTGGAGGAGGGGGATAAGTCAGTGGTCAGAGTGCCAGGGAAGAGAAATGATTTCCTACCTACCAAAGAAAGTGTTTGGCAAGATTTTTTTTTTCAGCACATTTTGACCTGGGGATTTAAAAAAATATGGTTGAATGCTGTGAAGCTAAATATCTATAATAACTGTACCCCTTAATGCATTTCTAGATGCAATTGGTGGTACTTGAAATTATATCCACTTATGGAGATTTTGAATAATTTTTTTTTTAGCTTTGGTGTGTAGGTGGGAGCTGAAGAGAGCTCAGTCGGTTTTTGCTTCAACTTTTTCCAACCCTTCTCACCTGAAAATGCGTAGACGTGTTTGTGTGTTTGGCACCGGATGGTTTTGAAAATTCAGAGGGGATATTAATTCTTTTGGGGAAAGGAAAGTAATTGGCTTCCTGTTCTGTGAATACACAGATATTTAAATTAGAACCCAAAGTACACTCTTTATTCCAAAAGCTGCATGTGTCTGAGGAGCCTAGTGACATACGATGTAAGAATTGTGGGGTAATCTTGTAAGAATTGTGGGGTAATCTTGCCAGGCCTTTCCAGGTTGCTCCTTGGGGAGGGAGGTCTTGGTTGGTGCTGATTGCCTCCTTGAATCAGTGGAAAGGTTTGAGAGTTTGTTTGTTTGTTTTTTTCCTGAAGGTTCGTGTTGGGTTTTGCTCAGTTCAAGGGTGCTAGTGAGCTGAGGGGTGGGGCTGTGAGGCTCTCACACTGAGAAGCCAATTGCTTCTACTTATTTGTTTATTTTACAAATGTTTATCTGGTACTGACACTGTTCACACGTACGCTATTCTAAGGGCTTCACAGACACAGGCTCCTTTAATCCTCATGCCAACCTTGTAAGGTAGGTACGGTTATCATCCTCATTTTACAGATAGGGAAACTGAGGCTCAGGGAGGTCAAGTCCAGTAATTGGATGCACAGGTGTAAGGCGGCAGAGCTGGGGTTACCCAGCGCTCCCCGTTTGGGGTTCTCATAGTCTCTCTCTGTCCAGCTTGGCCTGTCTCCACCATGTTCCATGACAGGCTGTGCCGTGGAGACTGCTCCAGTTTATTTCAGGAAGACACTGAAGCTTCGCACAGGTCAGAGTCCATGGGCATGGTGAGGGAAGAGAGGGTGTAGCCAGGGCTGTTAGTCTGGGACTCACTGGAAGCAAACTGCATGCGGCCTTCTGTTGAGTCAGCTCCCCGTTTTGGGTTTAGTAGGAATTGCCACCTCTCCCCCGAGCACATGCACCTGTAGAGAAGCCCCCGGGTTTTGCAGAGAGCCCCTGAGGGAGTGTATAGGCTGTGCTGGGGCTCAGAGACCTGGAGCTCAGAGACTAGCTGAGGCAGGCTTTGGGGTCTTGCTATCTTGCCTCCTGCCCATCAAGTGCCAGGTGAGTGAAGGAAGTCCACTGTCTGGTTAGCTCCATTCTCTCTCCTGTTTCTGGGGTCTGAGAGAGGAAACAGATTGTCGGTCTTTGTTTTGGACTTGACTCCCTCTAGAGATGGAATCCCCACCCCAGCCCGACTCAGACAAAGTTAAGAGAATATTGGGAAAATGGGCTCTTCTTCACAGTGGAAGGGTTTGGCATTTTGAGACTCAGCATGAAAACCTCACTCTAGTGCTTTCCTGAAGACTCTGGGGTCATTGCTCAGCTCCTTGTCCATGGACATTTCTGATGGGAGGAGGAGGAGGTAGACTATGGGGTGGAGCAGAGAGAAGATTGGAGGCTTTTCTCTCTGAAGTCCCTATAGGCACCTCAGGGGTATTGTTAGGGGGGTGGTGATGGGAGCAGTGGTGACCTGGGGTGGATACAGAAATGACCTTGGCCCAGAAGCACAGCCTTGGGGCAGGGATCTCCACTCAGTCCTGCTGTGTCCACAAATCAGTCCATGCTGTGTGAGGCAGAAAAAGGGCTTGCTTGGGCTTGGTAGCTCCAGGCTGGGACCTGGCTGAACTTGAAGCTGATATCCACAGGGTAGAGAACCACTCTGAGATTCAACTTTTTTTTTTGTTTGTTTGTTTTTGAGACGGAGTCTTGCTCTGTCACCCAGGCTGGAGTACAGTGGCGCGATCTTGGCTCACTGCAAGCTCTGCCTCCCAGGTTCACGCCATTCTCCTCCCTCAGCCTCCCGAGTAGCTGGGACCACAGGCGACCACCACCATGCCCGGCTAATTTTTTGTATTTTTAGTAGAGACGGGGTTTCACCGTGTTAGCCAGGATGGTCTTGATCTCCTGACCTCGTGATCCGCCCACCTCGGCCTCCCAAAGTGCTGGGATTACAGGCATGATCCACCGCGCCCAGCCTCTGAGATTCAGCTTTTAAGTTATATGAAGCATTCTGCAGCACAGGAGACTCAGTCCTGGCTGAGGACTGTAAGCTGTTGACTTCCTTCCTGCAGGTTATAAGCATTTCCCGGCTCTCCCATCCCTGTATACCTGAAACCTTTCTGGAACTGGGTGTGACCTCAGGCCTGTATTCCCAAGGCTGTCAGGGCCTGCGTTATAGGTCTTTTCCACTGAAAAGTCCTGCCTGCCTGCTGTGTGGTTCTCAGGTGGGATAGGTGGAGGGACCACCTCCCTGAGAGTCTACTGTCTCCATGTTGAGGGCCTTTGACCAGACTTGGCCTCCCTCACAGTTCAGCTGTTCTCACTCCTGACTTGAAATAGGGCAGCTATGGGGTCATGGGTGAGCACGCAGGCTTGGAGCCAGACTTCATGGCTATGGAATTCTGGCAGGTTATGTAACCTCTGTAAAATGAGGTAAATGCTGGTATCTGCCCCTTAGGTCTTTTGCAGAGGTTAAATGAGAATAATATACATAAAGTACTTAGTCTCCAGAACATAGTGTGGTTCAACAGATTTTATAATTTATTTCCATGAACAACAGATATTTTGTCTTTTCTCTATAATGGCTATGGTGGTCCAAATGTATTTAGGTAATTTCTTGACTTATCTTCTGCAGGGACTCTGATATACACAGAGGGTACCTGTGTATACTGTCCAGTTAGCTCAGATTCTCAGTTATGGGCATTTTCTAAGGGAGGGCAATGAACATCCTGATAGGTTTAACTAAAGGTTTAAAAATGTCCAACTTTACTTGTGGTTTTTAACCACACCTGCATCCTAATTACGACCTTGGCTGTTATAGCTTATAGGTTTAGGCAATCTGGATGTAGTTGTAGCAAAGGTTATTTTTGATTCGAGCCTTGCCTTGCTTCCTCTGGGCAGAGGAAGAAAAAGCTCCAGTGATGATGGAGGACTGGAGAGGGGAGGTGAGATTCAGTTTTGCATTTTAAGTCCATTTACCTGACATCATATTTGTTATACTCTGGGGGATATCAGGGAGCCGGCAAAGCAAATGTCCACATTGCTTCAGGCGATAGCATGGTCAGGTGGCATGTGACTAACTGTCAGGATAATAGTGCAGGTGCTGCATGGAGAGTAACACTCAGGAGGGAGCAGTTCAGGGGCTGGATGAGTCTCAGAAGACTCGGTGTGTGTGCGGGGGGTCTTGTGAACTGGGATTGGGTGGGGAAGAGAGACAGTGTGGGTGTTGTAGACAGGGGACCGGCACTCATCGTTCAAGGGTCCCTTCATTTAGCAGACATTCACTGAGCACTGGATGTGTGCCAAGCACTGGCCTGGGCACAGTAGATACCAACATGAGTGAAGCAGAGTAGAGAAAAGAGCATTGAAAGCCAGAGTGGCCCAGTGCTCAGGAGTATGGTCTGCTATGTGGTTGCCTCGGCTTGAATCCCAGCCCTGCCACTGACTAGCTTGTGGTGTGATCCTGAGCAGGTTGTGTACTCTGGAGCCTCAGTTTCCTCATCTGAAAAATGGGGATGGTAATAATTGTGGCAGGGACTAAATGAGTTAATAGGAAGTACTCAGAATAGTCTTGAATATAGAAAGTACTACTGTGTGTAGGATATTTATTGTCACTGGAATATTAGCTCCATGACAGGCATTTTGTCTGTTGTGTTCACTGCTGTAGAATACATCTTGTACATAGTAGGCACTCAGTTAATGAATCAAAGCAACACTGGTGTCCTCAAGGAGCCCAGGAGCCTGTGCTCTGGTGGGGACACAGCCATGTCAACAACCAGAGGATACTGTGCAAATGATTTGAGAAGGGAAGCATGGGGCCTGGTGGGGCACAAAGGAGGGCTGGCCAGGGGAGGCTTGGAGTTGGTGAGCCCGAACTGGATCTTGAGAAACAAGCAGGGATTTGTTGGGTGACGGAAGGGAGTCTGGATGTTTTTGGGAGAGGGATAGCACAGGCAGAACCAGGAGAGCCTGTCGTGTTCTAGGACACTGGAAGAGAGGATCCTGCAGAATGGGCCTCTCAGAGGATCCAGGGAGGGGTCCCAGCAGGGCTGTGACCAGGCCCTCTGAGGCTGTAGGGGAGGAAGGTGGAATATGTTGGTTGGTGGTCACTCAGACTCCGGCCCCCACCTATGTCCGCAGGGGTGGGGCTGGACATAGGTTGGTGCCTGTGAGAGCTTCCCTGCAGCAGGTGAGGGTTGGCCTCCAAACAAGGAGAAGGCAGGTGGCCCCCACTGCTGCCTGGCAGCACTCCTGCTGTAAAATAGAAGGGATGAAGAGAGTGGGTGGTTAGTGTCCCTGGGGGACCTAGTTAAAAACTGACCCCTGGAACTGCAACTCCAGGTAGCCCTCACTTCCACTCAGACACCAGCGCCTCCTAAGGGGCATCTGCTGAGGGCCACCCTGCTTGCCACACCTCGTCCCTCCTCGCAGCTTTGCACAGCGCACAGAAGTCCTGTCACCTGGTGGCCTTGACCCTACTGACAGAGAAAGACTGGCTTCCAGGCCTGGGCGCTTGGTGCTTCTAGGGGCAGGTGTAGGGGCCATAGGGAAAGACGGTTGAATTCAAGCTGATAAAACTGATGTGTGTATCGTCCCCAGTTGAAGAGGACTTTGAGGAAACATCTACTTTATACTTAAGCTTGCGTTCCCCACAGTTTACCATAATTACTCATGGACTTAATTCTGTGCCATAGATAATTATCTGATACTAACACCTTGCACCTCCTTGTTTCCTCCCCCTTCCTTAAATATACCCAGACACAGTAGGCAAGAGAGAAAATGGAGATGGCTTTCACTTTTCTCTTTGGCCTACTGCCTTATTTTCCTTTGGTCTCTCCTGATTTCTGTGAGGGCTTTGGGATTTATTTCTGTGACTGATCATTTATATACAGGGTTTGCCAAAGGTCCTTGTGCAGGGCTTTTAAACTTTAACTGAGGTTGTGGGTATGAGAGAATGTTGATGTATGCAAGCATGTCAAGTGGAACCATTTGAGACCATTGCAGCTGGGGCAGTTTTTATGGTCTGCAATCTAGTGTCAGGAGGCTGCCCAGAGACAGGAAAGGAAACAGTGTTCCTGGCTCATTTCTATACTGACTTCTATACTCACAATGACTCTGCCAGCAAGAAGAGCCACAGGAATTGAGAGAGCTGGGGTCTCTGTGAATGACCCATGGGTGCTGATTGTTTCTGGTGGAGTAGAGCCAGAGGACATGTTTAAAACTGCCAGGGACTTTTGCTGAACCTGCAGGAATTGTTTCCTGCCTGCCCCCCACTCTGCCCGCCCCCACCCAGCCCCTTCCTCAAGTCCATCCAGAGATAGTAGGAAAGAGGAAAAGTGAAGAAGGCATTCACTTTTCTCTTCGGCCTACTGCCTTATTTTCCTTTGGTATCTCCTGATTTCTCTGAGGCCTTTGGAATTGACTTCTATGGCTGATCATTTACCTGCAGGGGCTTGCATAGAAAGGGTTTCTTGGTACTGAGCCTGATAGGAATGTGGCAGGAGGGAGGATAAGAGAGCTGAGGGTCTCCCTGACGCCTTGGCTATCTCCCAGGCTGGGCAGGGGGAAAGGTGGCAGAGTTGGCAGGGTGAGGTGCTGGTATGGAAGAGGATTCAATCAGAGCATGTCAACTATCACTTAAGGGCCTGGAGGGAATTTCACAACCAGTGAGGCACTTTTCTGTGACCAACACTTTTTACACATTATTTGCTTTAATCCTCATGGTAGCCCTAAAAGGTGTTATTCCTCCCATTTTGTAGATGAGGAGACAGAGGACCAGGGAGGCTGTAACTAGGAATGGTTGTGTATTCTGATTCTGTTGGCCAGGTTAATTCTTTTTTTTTTTTTTTTTTTTTTTTGAGATGGAGTCTTGCTCTGTTGCCCAGGCTGGAGTGCAGTGGCGAGATCTCAACTCACCACAACCTCCGCCTCCTGGGTTCAAGTGATTCTCCTGCGTCTGCCTCCCATGTAGCTGGGACTATAGGTATGTGCTACCACACCTGGCTAATTTTTGTATTTTTAGTAGAGACAAGGTTTCACCACATTGGCCAGGCTGGTCTCAAACTGCTGACCTCAAGTGATCCGCCTGCCTCGGCCTCCCAAGGTGCTGGGAATAACAGGCGTGAGCCACTGCACCCAGCCCATATTGATTCATTTAAAACCTCATAAGAATCCTGCAGGTGGGATATTATGATTCTTGTTTACCCATGTAGGACTGAGACCCAGACCCAGAGACCACAGACAGGAGATAGTAGAGCCAGGGCTTGAACCCAAGCTGCCTCACCGGGCTTCCTTATGAAGGAGTTCCTCCTTCCACCCTTAAAAGCTGGGAGCAGTTTGCCCGTGAGCCACCCAACCCTTCAGCGGCGAGGGGAGTGGGGCACGTGGTGAGTCTTGCTGAGGAAGCCCCTTTCCAGTCAGATCTGAGAGCTTCCCTCACTCCCTTCCCATACAGAGTCACATAGCTTTCAGCCTGGAGCTCTGCAGAGGTGCAGCTCCCAGACCTGCATGCCCAGGCTGGGGGGTCCCTGGACCAAATTCAGTTTGTCCTTTGGCCTACCCAGTACCGGCATCTGGTAAGGCCCAGGACTACCTGGCATCAGACACATTCCCGGGGAGCTTTTAAAATCCTGTCAGCCCTGCTTTGAAATTTATCCAGAATCAGACCATTCTCATGCCCTCCACTGCCACCACCCTAGTCCACGCCACTGTCATCTGCCGCCTGGACGCCTGCAGTTCCCTCCTAATTGGTCTTTGTGCTTCTCTCCCCGTCTGCTAGTATAGCAGCTGGAGGGACTGTTTAATGGTGGAAGTTGGGTCATGGCACCTCTCAGCTCGAACCATCTGTGGGCTCCTATCTCACATACGAAGTGGACTCCAGACTCCTTCGTGGCCTATGAGGCCCACGTCATCTTGTCCCCTCCCCAACCCCATTACCTCTCTGGCCTCATTTCCTCCCATCCCTGCTGCTGTTTCTCAGACATGTGAAGCGCAGCCAGCCTAGGGCCTTTGCACTGCTGTCCCCTCTGTCTGGACTGTTTTCCTCCAGATCTTCCCTCACTTTCTCCAGGTCTCTGCTGAGATGTCATCTTCTCAGGGTGACCTTTCTTGACTCTTCTTCTCCAGCACACTCTATTCTCTCGGTGCTGCCTTCTTTTTCTTTAGAGTTCTCAGCCTGACTCAGACGTGTTATATTTCAATTTGTTTTCCTCTCCCTGCTAGAATGCATCTCCATGAAGACAAGCAACCGAGCCTGTCTTGTTCAAGGCTGTACTTCTAGTGCCTAGAATGGTGGTTGGAATAAGTAGGTCCTAAAAAATAATTATTGAATTAATTTATTAAATGGTTAGTTGAGCTCTATGATTTTCCCTCTTTGGGACTCTGCCTGAGAAGCCAATCAGCTGCTGAGAGGTCCCTCCCTGCATCTGAGGGAGCCTGGGAGTCTCGGGGGCAGAGGGCTGGGCCTTGGGTACTCTGGCTGAGGGCTCCCCAAAGATTTCTCTCCAGTTTGGGAACCGCTGGCATCCTTGTTTGTCTCTGCGCTAGCTTCCAGTCACCCTTTCTGGGGCATTATCTGAAAACAGACATTTTCTATCTCATCTGCCCACAATGACAACAATGAATTAAAATAGATTGGCTTACCAGCTAAACATTGGGGATATTCAAATGCCCATTGAGTTCTCAGAGCCATACAGGTACTGGCAGTGGCCAGAGGAGATGTCGTCCATGCTCTTGAGGTTGGAGCTAAGCTGTGCCCAGAACAACAGGATTCACTCAATGCTCTGGGATGTGATAGACCAGAAGGAGAGAAGCTGATGTTGAGTGAATCCTTCCTGTGTGTAGTACACAGCCACAGTGCTTAGGTAGTACGAGTATTTGGCAATGCCCAGGACTACCTGGCATCAGGCACATTTCCAGGGAACTTTTAAAATCCCCTCAGCTCTGCTTTGAAATTTAAAGTGTTACAACCTTGAGGTTGATAATGGTGTGCCCATTTGATGGGATGGGGAAATTAAGGCTCTGAATTGATGGGAACAAGGCTTTTATGGACCCCACAGCCTTAGGAGTAACTGAGAACAGCTCTAAGGAAGAACTCATAAGCAGGCCATGAAGGACTGGTGGTATTCCTGTCACTGAAACAGTGCAGCATCAAGTGTAGCACAGATGGTGAGGTACGAGTGCTCTATAAGGTGGAGCCCGGATGGTTTTGAGATGGCCCATTGTGTGTCTTCCTTTTTCCTATTACTGATTACCTGGGAACAGGGAGAAGTTTTTTGTTTTTGTTTTTTGTTTTTTGTTTGTTTGTTTTTTGCGACAGGGTCTTGCTCTGTTGCCCAGGCTGGAATGCAGTGGTGTGATCTTGGCTCACTGCAAGAGAGGATGTTTCATTTATTTATTATTTATTTATTTTCATTTTTATTTTTTTGAGAGAATGTTTTAAATGAAGCCCCAGAGAGCTGAGGAACTCTGGAGAAACCCTGGCATCAACTCTCCTCCACACAGGACCTGTGCCTTCTTGGTGTCACCAGGGACCATCCCAGCCAATGCTCATCTGAGTACATACAGCTTAGCCTCTAGTCTCCAGGAGCAGTGGAGAGTAAACCTCTTTAGTCTTGGAGGTTTTGTGGATGGGGAAGACAGAACATTGCTATGTCCTGGTTTGGGGGATGGTGCTGGCATGCTTTGGCCCTTCAAGCTGTTATGAAATAAATGCTTCTTGTTACTCAGCCCATGTAGTGGGATTAGAGCTGTGTGTAGCACACAGCCACAAAGCTTATGTGGGCATTGGGAGGGCAAAAGGGGCACCTGTCTTCTTGTAGCCAGTGTAATTGACTTGTTCATATAATCACTTGTTCATCAGCTTTTATTAGCTCCTACTCTGTGCCAGGTGGCACCATGTCAGATCCCGGGGCCACAAAAACAAGGACATCTTCAGGGAGTTCACAGTCCAGTGTGGGGAGATGGATAAACCAAAGATGACGTGTAGCGTAGTGGGGACTGTGTGACGTGAAAGCAGTAGAGTTGTGGTGTGGAACTTACGGTCACAAAGCTTTAGGGTGGCAGGCTTGAGTTTGAATGTCATCCCAACCCAGCCACTTACCAGCTTTGACTTTGGGGAAGTTCTTGGTCTATATTATGTAGTTATATACCTTAGCTCATTTATTCCTCAAATCCAGCTAAAAATTTTCTCCATTTTGTAGCTCATTTCGTAGCTGAGGAAATTGAAACTTGGAGAGAGTGAGTAATTTGTCTATGGTCTCTCAGTAAATAAGTGACAGGACCAGGATTCTAGTCCAGGTCTGATCCAGAGTTCCTGCTCTTCCCACTCTAACAAGGTAAAGAGAATGAGTTTTGTCCTTGCTCCCACATGGCTAGGGCCCTCTGAGAAATTAGCTCTGGGACAAAGGGGTTTTAGTTTTGGTTTTAAGCTGCATTAATGGAAGTTTCATCCCCAGAACACAGGAGGTGATGGTGCTGCTCTGCTCTGGGGAGATCACAGATAGAGCACTGGGGCCCATTCATGGGTCACCTTTTTGAGGAAGATGTGGCTATTTGAGGTCCTTCTGAAGGGTTGACTGTGATGGACACTGGAAACCTTGTCTCCCAAGCAACAGCTGAATGAACTGGGGGTATTTTACATGGAAAAGAGGAGACCCACAGGGACATGAGGGCTGGCTGCAGATATCTGAAGGGCTGCTGCATAGAAGAGTCTCATCCTCTGTGAAAGCTGCAGGGCGAAAGGTTTTGGCCCCAGGTTTACAATGATACCTTCTGAAATATTTGGGATGTAGTGAGTTCACTGTCATCAGAGGTAATCAAACATGGGATGGGCCGGGTGCGGTGGCTCACGCCCGTAATCCCAGCACCTTGGGAGGCTGAGGCGGGTGAATCACCTGAGGTCAGGAGTTTGAGAGCAGCCTGGCCAACATGGTGAAACCTTGCCTCTAGTAAAAATACAAAAAGTTAGCTGGGCGTGGTGGTGGGTGCCTGTAATTCCAGCTACTTGAGAGGCTGAGGCAGGTGAATCGCTTGAACCTGGGAGGCAGAGGTTGCAGTGAGCTGAGATCACGCCATTGCACTCCAGCCTAGGCAACAAGAGTGAAACTCTGTCTCAAAGAAAGGAAGAAAGAAGGAAGGAAAGAAGGAAGGAAGGAAGGCAGGAAGGCAGTGGAGAGTATGGAGTAAATGCCCTCTGCCATTCCTCTGCCCAGAGTTCCTGACTGTCCCTTGGCTGCTCTGGATGTGGCTCCCAGGGCAGTCCTAAGAAGAGATTTAGATTGCATCTCTCTCCAAGCCCAGATCTCCTCAACAGGCTCAGCTTTGCATGTTCCCTCAGGTATGGTGGGAGGAACACAAAGTTAGAACCAGAATTAGGAGACCTGGGTTTGGATCCTGGCTTAGCCCCTTACAGCTGCCTGACCTTGGGCAAGACATTTGCCTTCTCTGTGAAAGGGGATCACATCAGTCCCTCCCCTTCAGGTGAGGTAGTGAGTGGGAAAGCACTTGGTTAAGGAGAGAGGGTACAGACACTGGTTATTAACAGGCACAGTCAGCTTCAGGGAGCCTGGCCTTCCACACACTGTCTGAGAAAACTTCACCCAGTGGTGACCCAGGACCTGTTCCATGCCAGGTATTTTAGAGAATGAAATAGGTTTTGGCCCTAGGTTTGTCCAGAGCTCTCTGAAATATGTTATCAAATGAGTTTTCTGACAGTAGCAATGAGTAAAAGAATCCCCTGCCCTCAAGGCTAGTTGAGTGTAGGAGGCAGAAAGAGTTTGGGACAGGTGTTGAGAAAGGAGGGATCCAGGAAGCTGTCATGGGGAAAGTGCCATTTGAGTTGGGCCTAGACAGAGGCTTCATTATGCAGGAAAAGGAGCAGGCAAAGGTTACAGCAGAAGCAAAGAAGCAACTTGTTTAAAGGGGTGGGGTAAGGAGTTCCTGGGAGGCTGTTTTACATTCCCTTCATTTCTCAAATGAATATGAGGTCCAGAGATGGGAAGCGGGTTTCCTAGCAGGGATAGGGTGAGCAGAGGTTAGAACCAATGCCCAGCACCTCACCTGGGGCTGTTTTCACCACGCCTCAAGGGTGCGTCTCTACTCAGAAGCCATTTTTCCTGTTTCTGCCTCCTGCCAGGCTGTTCTATCCTAAGGAGGAAAAGGAGGGAGCAAAAGTTGTATTTACCAAAGGAGCTGGTTGGGCAGGTCTCCTTTCCGAGGTCAAAGTCAAGGCCAAGGTTGGCCTAACTGGCTTCTGGGGGGCGGAGCCAGGCCTTGGCTGGCCACCAGGTCAGTGGGGGACGGAGGGGATGGGAGGTCGAGGAGCCTTTTGGTTGGGAGTGATCACTGGTGGGAACTGAGGTTTTTCCAAGGCATTGCCCCTGTGAACAGTGGGCTGAAAAGATTACAGCCCACACATTCTTTCTCAGGAGATTAGGGCCATGGGAGATTATGGAATACACATGAGGCTGTAGGAGGCCTGCAAATTTCCCATTTGGGGCAATTAATTTGATGGATTGTAAAACAGCTCACTGCTTCCTCTCCCCCTTCCCTGGGCTGGGTTGGGCTGGGCAGTAAGACTGGCTGGAGAATGTGCCCAGAAATGCCCTCGCCGGTGTTCTGCAGTACCTGCTTGGACCACCTTGTTAAAACCTTCTCTGGGCAGGGGCTCGGCCTGCCCCTTTCCTGCCTCCCTTGCTGGTACAAGGAAGCTCATATAGTAGGTGCCACATAAAGCTATGCAGAGCTGATACTTATCTGATTGGGGCCTTTCCAGGATGCTGGTAGAGGTGGGGCTCGTGGTGGAAGCTCTGGTTTATAGATGGGGAAGCTGAGCCCCAGCGGTGAAGTCACCTGCCCAAGGTTACTCAGGTTGTTGGTGACAGCTGGGACTCCAGCCAGGTTTCTCTACTCCTGGGCCAGGGCATCTTCTCCCCACTTGTGTGCTCAAAGTGAAAGTGAAATAAATAGTGAGCAATTTTTCTGGTTTCTCTCCCCTGACTTCCTCCTTGCCTCCAGCCAGTCAGTAGGGTCCCCACTTTGGTGACTGTGCGCAAGGTGTGACGTGGTTCTGCTGGCATCTCCCCAGCAGCTTTGCAGCATTCCTAGGAGGGCTCTGGTGGGGCTGCACTTTTCTTATGTACTCAAAATGTGTTTGGGCTCATTCGATGCCTCCCTTCTCCATGGGGTCTTGCACCTGTGATTTGTAACAGATTCTTGTGATTAGTCCTTTCTCCGGTGCCTCCTAAAGACCCCACTGTCACCAACTCATATCTGCAGCGGTGCAGATGGTTCTGACTGGTTTTCCTGCCTCCATCCTGTTCTCCATACAGGGGCCCAAATACCTCATCCTGATATGCCTCCTGATGAGGTCCTTCAGAGGTGTCCTGACTTGGGCTTCTCTTCCTGTGTCTGTGTCCTGTTAAAGCACACCGTTCCCCTCTGGCCTGAACACACTCCACAACATCATAAGCTGTAGCACTCTCTTGCTTCATTGTCTTTGCTTTTGCAGGAATGCCCCCTTCCATCCAGGTAATTCCTATGCATCCTTTAAGACTCAGGCATTACCTGGGGAGCCATCCATGGCCACCCGCCATCAAGGGTTTGTGATATCCCTCCATTTGTGCTTTCATTCATTTAGTTAGCAGTGCTTTCATTCATTTGTTATGTACTGAGAAGCTTTTCTGAGCCTGACAGTGTTGTACTGAGGAGTACAGCAGTGAACAAAAGGAGGGTGCCTGTTGGCATGGAGCTTGCATGCTAGCATCCTCTCTTGCCACATATCACCTCAGTCTGTGTAATGTCTCTCTGTCTCTCCCTCATTAGCCTGTGAATTATCTTCATGTTTGATTCATTCATGTATCTGTCCCCAGCACTCAGCACAGTATCAAGTAACAAGCACAGTGTTTCTTCAAGCAAGAAAACTTAAAATGTTAATGCTGAATGAACGGATGGATAAGCGGTTCTGCCTTCCCTGCCCCTCTTTAGCTGTCTAGCTGTTGTGTGTGGCTGTCCCCACCCCTACCCCAAGAGCTCTCTTGCCCTTTGCACTCTTGGCACTGCATTTGCTGCTCACGTGACTGTCCTGCATCATGTTACACCTTTTTGTGTCTACATCTCGCTCACATTGTTGTAAATTTCTTCAAGGCAGGGTCCATTCTAGTTCAGTTTTGTGTACCTGGAATTTCTATACTTGACATTAGCCAAAAGGTTGAGAAGCAAGTGTACTTGGAATTTCTGTATGTCCTTACATTCAGTAAAATGAACAGCAATTCACAAAGCAATGTGTAAAGAAATCAAAATGTAAGGACACAACTAGGTGCCTAGAAGTGGGTTGGTTTATTCACAAACGTGTGGTGGGCACCTGCATGCCAACCCTGCGCCAGGTGCTGGGCATTCTTAGGTGAATGAGGCAGAGGCATCTGCCTCAAGGGCTTCTCAAGGCTTCCTTCCTTGAGGAAGAAGAACACGCAGACAGGGTGAGGAGGTGCCCAGCCTGCTGGCACCCAAGACACTGATGGTATAGGATATCCGGATCCTTCCTTTTGACAAAAGAAGATGCCATCACAGAGTTAAGGGGGCTGTCAGGCCTCAATTTTAATCCCATTTCTGTTGCTTGCCAGCTGTGTGACCTTGGACAAGTGAGTCAACTTTTCTGAGCTTCAGTTTCCACATCTATAGTCAGTAGCTAGTAAGAACACCTACCTTGTAGTATCATTCATTCCTTTATTGAATGAATATTTATTGAGTGCCTACTTGGAGCCAGGCATTGTTCTAAATGCTGGGATGGGATAGTGAACAAAATCAATAAAGGTCTCTGCCCTCATGGAGCTTACGTATTAGCAGGAGAGAAAGAGAGCAAACGAAATGGTTAAAATATATAGTATCAGAGGATGGTAAGTGCTATGGAGAAGAATCAGCAGGAAAAGGGGACAGGAGGCCTGGGTGTGAGAGTGGAATGGTCAGAAGAGGCCTCTTTGTGGAGATGACATTTGGGTAGAGATCTGATCAAGCCATGTAGGGGCAGGACACTCCGTGATGAGGAAACAGGAAGGAGGCCAGAGTGGATGGAGCTCAGGGAGTAGGAGTTGAGACTGGAGAGGTACAGGTCCTTGACTTGAGCTTTCCCCCTGAGTCAGCAGAGAATTCACTGGACAGCTTTGAACAATGGAAGGCTTTGAACGGAGGAGTGGCATGATCTGACTTTTGCTTTAGAATAAGGATAATTATTCTAAATATTTATTCTAAATATTCTAATTATTCTAAATATTCTAATTATTCTAAATATTTATTCTAAGTATTCTAATTATTCTAAATACTTATTCTAAATATTTTATTTAGGATAATATTCTAAAATATCCTTATTCTAAAGAAAAGTCAGATCATGCCATTCCTCTGTTAAATTATGGTTGTTGTATGTAGAATAGACTGATTAAAGATAATGTAGGTAGCATGTTTAACACAGTACCTGGTATGAAATAAGCCCGCATTAAATGGTAGTTTTGTTCTTCATAATAATATTATTATTTTTAAATTCTTTTTATTTATTATTATTTTTTGAGATAGGGTCTCACTCTGTTGCCCAGGCTGGAGTACAGTTGGGCGGTCATGGCTCACTGCAGCCTCGACCTCCTGGGCTCAAGTGACCCTCTCACCTAAGCCTCCGGAGTAGCTGGGGCCACAGGTGTATGCCACCATGCCTGGCTAATTGTTATTTTTTTTTATAGGGACGGGGTCTTGCCATGTTGCCCAAGCTGGGGTAATATTAAAGATGGACCTGGGTGCTTGCTAGTCTTGGCCTGGGCCCTCATTCCACCTACCTTCTGCTCTTTTGGGAGCTACGGCATCCAGGGCGCCTTCTCCCTGAGGAGGACAGTGATGAGTATTGGACTTGGGAATGAGCAGGGAGAAGGTAACTGATTCTTTGGCTGTTCCTGCCTGGATCTTCTGTTCAGTAGTCATGGTGAGGCATGGTGGTGGTGCGGCAGTGGAGACAGGAGAAAGATCTTGGCCTCCACGAGTCTAGACTGGGGAGCTCAACCTGCAGGCCAGAAGCTGCCAGTAAACGAGAAATGCCACATCAGCAGCCCCATGAATTCTGCTTTTCCTATCTGGTTGTTAGGGTTCCCAGGAGGGGCTACAGCTGTACCCCAGAGCTGCCCTCCTCCTCCCAGACTTCACGGTGGGCATCCCTCCTCACTGCCTCTATCCCTGGAATCTCAGGCCTTTATGGAAAGGTCTCAAGCCTCTCACATAGTCTGATGTGGTTTGCCTATTCACCTGATATAGGGACTCCTTCAGCAGCAGTGCTGACCAAACTGCTTCTGCTCGATGACTTTGTATAACAGGGAGAGTTCACTACTTCACAAGGGAGCCCCTCCTGTAATTGTCACATTCTCATTGATAGGAAGTTCCATTTCAGGTTGAGCTGAAATCTTCTCTGCTCTGACTTCCCCCATTGCTTTTGGTTCTGAAATAAGAGTGAGTCAGTTATAGTCCTCTCCACCCTACCCATCCCCCATGCTACCTCCATGAAGGAAAGGTTTACTGGTGTCCCAAGAGGCTCTGTTCAGTTCTTGCTCTGTTACTCAGCCCGATCATCTGGTAAGAGGCCCAGGAAAGCTTAATAGAGCACATGATGCTTGAGTGGGGTCCTGAAGGGTGAGGGGTGAGCCAGGTCAGGAAGGGATGAAAGGCCTTTGAGTCAGAAGGTAAGGCAGTGTCTCGAAATAGTGTGTGGAGTCCAGGAATCCTAGGTAGTTCAGTATCTCTGGAGTAGTTGGGAGTTTCTCTCTCTCTCTCTGTCTCTCTCTCTCTGTCTCTCTCTCTTTCTCCCTCTGTGTGTGTGTGTGTGTGTGTGTGTGTGTGTGTGTGTGTGTGTGTAGGGGATAGAGAGGGAGGTGAAGTCTGAGAGGTAAGAGAGGTAGACCTAAGCTAAAGCATGGAGGGCCACCTGTGCCTGGGTCAGGTCGTGGACACAGGTGGCAGAGGTCAGAGAGCTGCACAGGAGGATGGGTTTTAAAACTGGGTTGTTTGGGGCTCCGGCACCACAGGTTTCACATTGGCCTAGAGCTGATGAATGGCTTTCTGAGCACCACTGACTCTGCTTCCTGCTTTGGTCTAGGGTTCCTGATTAAACCTGTCCTTGAGATCTCTGTAGAGTGGGACAGGGACAGTAAGCACTTTGACTGTGCCAGTCACCCTGGACATTCTGTTTCTGGACTCAGCACTGGATGAGCCAGGCTTTGGGCCCCTGCACCCCTTTCCTGGGTTGGGGTGGGGGCCAGGTGCTATAGCCAGGGGCGACTGGCTGGCCTCAAGCTTGCCTGTGTCCCAGAGGTGGCTGGACACACAGGCCTGTCTCTGCCCTGTAGGGTTTCTGATTTATGCAGGGAGTCTGCATTTGCCCTTGGCCAAATTCTTTGGGCATAAAGCTTTTCTAAAGGGACTTGGGGCCCTTCCAGGGCATTAACAGTTTGTTTATGCCCCATTCAGATATCTATTTGTGTCTGATTTTTATATATTCCCCAAAGTACTTTCCCAGCTTCCTGGGGGAGACTTGTTCCTCCCAGCCTGGCCAGATCATTGGGAACCTTCTGGCAGACCTGCCTCACGCTGCTGGCATATGGAGTGTCCTCTCACCACCGTCTGTCCTTCCTGGTGTCTTGCATGCCGAAGGGCCGAGGGTGGAGTGGGGTTTTTTGTTTTGTTTTTAAATAAGGGCAACGTGGGTAAACAGAGCAGTGTTTCTGGTGCCTTCGGGGAGGGCCAGGACCCTGCATTCCGGCTCCATGACGACAGCCTGTTTGGTTGCCACTTGCTGGGCTGTGGGCAGCAGCAGTTCAGATGGAGACAATGGTGGCTCTGTTGAAATGCTGCTGCTGAGCTCTGGCAGAATGCATTTTAATTGGACATTCTCCACCCTGGAATCTGTGGGGATCTGGTGGCCCACTCCTCCTCATTCCTTCATTTTTCTCTTTGCAACTCAAGAGCCAAGTTATTGCAGCTCCTTCCCTGCCCCACCCCCAAACCCTGTCTACTATTAGCAGCCTCTTAGGGGAAAATAGTGTTTCTAGCCAGGGCATGGTTTGCATTGGGCTGACTGGCAATAGCGAGAGAAAGGGAAGGGGTAGGGGGCTGGAGGGGCTGGGAGATATACTGTAGCCTGTTCTGGAGCATCACTGAGGGGTGAAGAGCAGCAGGTGTTCCAGGAAGCTCTTCCGTGGACCAGGGTGGTCAGGAACACTGGCTCTGAAGTCAGGCCAACTGGGTTGGAATCCTGGTGGTAGCACTGCCAGCTGAACCTCTCTGTGCCTCAGTTTTCTTATCTGTAAATTGGGGATAATACTAGTGTCTACTCATAGAATCATTGTGAGAATTAAATGAAGTTAACATATATGAAGTGCTCAGGATAATCATACCTGCATATAGTAAACACCTGATAAGGGCCTCCATCACTATATTTTGTCATTTTAGTCTTATGTCCTGGTCATCAATATTCCATTCCTTGTAAGGGCCTCATCTGAGACTGCAGGAGGAACAGAGCAACACTCTTTCTAAAATGCACATTTGCTTTTGTCACTCCCTGTCCTAGACAGCCTCAGTGAGTCCCCATTGACCTCTCTGCATAAAGAGGAGGGACTTGTGTTTATTGAAGGTATCAAAGGCCTACTATGTGCTGAGTATAGGGTACTTGGTGTTCTTTTAGATTAGCTCCAAATTAGACACTGATATATGAGACCCTTCATCATTGGGCCGTATCTTGCTGGGTTTTTTGTTGTTGTTGTTGTTGTTTTTGAGATGGAATTTTGCTCTTCTTGCCCAGGCTGGAGTGCAGTGGTGCCATCTCGGCTCACTGCAACCTCTGCCTCACGGGTTCAAGCGACTCTCCTGCCTCAGCCTCCTGAGTAGCTGGGATTACAGGTGCGTGCCACCACGCCCAGCTAATTTTTTGTATTTTTAGTAGAGACGGGGTTTCTTCATGTTGGCCAGGCTGGTCTCAACTCCTGACCTCAGGTGATCCATCCACTTTGGCCTCCCAAAGTGCAGGGATTACAGGCGTGAGCCACTGTACCTGGCCATCTTGCTGGTCTTTTATTCCCCTATCCCACCCAAACCAAACCAAACAAAAACATAACTACCTCAAAGAACAGCATGTTCTTCTCTGATGTCTCATCTGCTTTCATCCTCCATGCCTTACTAAGCATTCTGCCTTCTGCCAGGAGTGCCCTGTGGGAGGCGGCTGTGGATCCAGGAAAACAGACTGGACTGGGGAGTGTCTGGGGATTTCCTTACCATTCTCCCCCATGGGGCAGCCTATGGAGAGCCCACTTGCCAGGCTCTCTCTGTGGGACCAGCTCTGGTTTGAATCCTGGCTCCACCACTAACTGTGTGGCCCTAGACATGACCTCAGACTAGTGCCCGTCTCATAGGCTTGTTGATGAGATAATCCACACAAAGCCTTGAGTACAGTGTCTGACATGCTGCGAGGGCTCAACAGATGCTAGCTGTTCTTGCTATTGTGATTCTTCCCATTTTTTGTTTGGAATGTTTGTCTTTCTAGGCTCAATGCTGGACTGAGTTTCTTTGAAGGAAACAAGCATTGAAGAGGTTCCATGGATCAGGGAGGTCTAAGCAGGGGTTCCTTTGTTCTGCCTTGCACTTCCTGTGGCTGTTGGTCGTTGCTGTGGGTCGTAGCCATTTTTGCCTCCCTCTAGTCTGCCTGTGGCAGGACACCTTGCTTCTCAGCCACTGAGTGTACCTGCCAGTGTGGCCACTCCTTGTGGGATAGCTGGGGGTAGACACAGGTTAGCCTTACAAGATGTGGAGACCCTGCCTGTGTACACAGACCTGCTTGCTTATGATGGACTTGCCTGTGAGTTAATCAGTCACTAGATAGCCAAATGAGGAGAAATATTGATAGACCAAAGAGAATTGCTGTGACTCGAGATTAGCCAGAGAAACCAATCTCTGTGAAAGGAGGAGGAAATATGTCTCTTTTTTTTTTCTTTAATCTTGCTGACTTTGTAGGGCCAGGTTCTCAAAGTTTGAGTATTTTGCCAGTATATCTCCACTGAAAACAACGAAAATGGTAAAAGGCTTTAGAAAGAGTTGGGGAAAAAAGAATGGAAAATTTTAGTTTCAGGGAGCTATGGTGATGTGTGGTTTATGCCACCTCAGTTCCCCTATTATTGGGTTTAATAGTCAGGAGAGCTAGGGCATCATCCTGGTTCTGTCAGTAACTGACTGTGTGACCTTGAGCAAGGTGGGCCTCAGATCCCATGTCTGTAGAATGGGAATAACTGTCTTACCCTGAAGGTGGGGCTGGAGCTTTGCTCTGAAGGTGGTGGGGGTGGAGGTGGAATGACTTGAGGCACTCGAGTAAAGAATCAGGTTGGGAGGCTGGACATGGTGGCTCATGCCTGTAATCCCAGCACTCTGGGAGGCTGAGGCAGGTGGATCGTGAGGTCAGGAGTTCGAGACCAGCCTGGCCAACATGGTGAAATCCCGTCTCTACTAAAAATACAAAAACTAGCTAGGCATGGTAGCATGTGCCTGTAATCCCAGCTACTCGGGAGGCAGGAGAATTGCTTGAACCCGGGAGGCGGAGGTTGCAGTGAGCCAAGATCGTGCCACTGCACTCCAGCTGGGGCAGCACAGCAAGACTTCGTCTCAAAAACAAAACAACAACAACAACAACAAAAGAATCAGGTTGGTACTTTACAAATTTTGTTCTGGTGGCTGGGGAGGGAGACCTGTTAGAGGACCTCTGTGACCATAAAATGAGAGATGATACAGGCCTGAACTGCAGCAGGGTGTGGGCATGGGAGACAAGGGGAGGCATATTTGTATGAGTACTTGTGTGTGTTTATATGTATATGCTTTGGGAAAGGGTAAACTCTGTATATGCACATTGGATAATTTCATTGCTTATTGAGGTAGTCAAAAGTACAGACACCCAGCAGTTCCATCACTATGGTGACTCCATCCTTCCAGGATAGTAAGTAGACAAGTTGCAAAGGTATACATACAGGGATGTTCACTGCAACTTGTTTATAATGCTAAGAAATTGCAAACAACCTAACTGGCCATCCATTAGGAACTGGTTAATGAAATTTCGGTACCATCCAACTATTAAATGATGCTGCAGATCTGTTTTTCTAAATACAGCAAGATACACATGTACATCAAATGAAAGAATGGAAAACCACACATGTAGCATCTAGCCTGCTACCACTTTGCCATTATTCTCTGTGATTCTAAAGCCCATCATGGTTGGGTTTGCTCAGGCCTGCTACACCTCTTTCCCTGTGATTGACTTTCTCTCTCTTGTTACTCATATAACTGTTTTGCATCAGGTCTCTGTGAACAAGGACCATGCCTTGCTTTTGTTTCCTGTGTTTCCTTCAAGCAATAGGAGTAGGTGGCCACTAATTACTGCAGAATTTAATTGAGGGATGTGAACAAAAGGCCTTGTTATCAGCATTAAGTGATATTAAGCTGTAGGCTGATTCTCCCTCTCTTACAAAATAGAAACTGTGTCTGGCCCATAAAGAGGCTTTTACACTAAGGTTGTGTTAACAAAGACCTCTTCCAGAGACCTCCCTGCTTGAGGGGAGCTGGAGTAAATTCAGGCTTTGTTTCCTCTATCTTAGAGAGCCAGCTGGAGGTGAGGGGAGAGGAGGTGTGCCTGCTGTCCAACCGGTTTTAATGCACAAGATCTCAGTCAGTGGGTTTTTGTTGGAGTGGCAAAGGGGGAGGGAAAGCCTTGCCTCAAGTCTGCTGGGTGCTGGGCCCCTGATGTTGTCTTGTTTCATCCTCACAGCAGACCGAAGATGAGGGAAATACTCTACCTCATTTTACAGACAAGGATACCAAGGCTCAGAGAGGTTGAATAACTTACTTAAGTTGCCCAGCTAGGAATTGACAAAGCGAGGATTTGGACCATGCTCTGTGCCTTGCTCTAGTTACCAAAGATCCTAAAGCAGCTACTGGGCCACAGTCTGGGGAGTTAGGCCTAGTTGCTGAGCAGGTTTGGCACTGGGGTGATGGGAGAGTGGTGGGAGGCTCTGAGCTGGGGCAGGATGGGCGTTAACCAGCTAGGTATTTATTTCATATCTGCCGTGTAAACAGCATGGTGCTGGGCACTGAAGGGGTATGGAGAAGAGGGTGACACCGTCCTTGTCTATTTAACCATCTGGTTGAAGTCATTCATTCTTATCTAAAGAAATACAGCAGGGGATGGGGAGGGATAAATAGGGGCATAGAAAACAAGAGGTAGAGGAAGTCTGAAAAGGCACAGCTAGCAGGACTGACATGGGTGGGGAAGGTTTCATTGAGAAGGGAGAGGTGTGAGCAGTGTGTAACAATGGAAGGTCTGGGCTGAAGTGGGGGCTCTTGAAGGTGAGAAGTGGGAGCCTAAACAGGAAAGGGAAGGAGGCAGGTGGTCGGGAGGCCTTGGGCACTGGATCCAGGAGTTCTGTCTGATTCTCTGAGTAATTAGGAGCTGTCGTAAGCTTTTGAATAAGGAGTTGACATAGTGGGAAACAGTTTGAGGGTGATTCTTCTGGCCATGGTTTGTTTAAAGTGCAGAGTGGTGGAGGGAGAGAGGAGGAGGTTACCTCATTTTTCTAGAAAGTTTACCCATCTGCAAGATTAGTAGTGAGAGGGATGGGGATGCTCTGGCTGAGGTGCACTGGGGGATCTCAGGTCTTGACTTGGACAGTGTGGTGGTAGGAAGAAACAGATAGCTGTGTGTTCTGTGTCCTGGAGTGTAACTGCACACTGCCAGGTGCTCAGCTTGAATGGCTGGCATGCAAGCATACGTGTATGCATCCATTCAGCAATTATTTATTGAGTGCCTAGCATGGCACTTGAGCTAGGCTTATGGTAGTGAGCTAAGCAGGCATGATCCCCCACCTTGGGTCTGGCTTTGAAAGTAAATGTCATATGAGACCAAAAAAATGACAGGAAGACATCCGAACCGCTCTAAGAAAACAGTTTGTTCCATAGCTTGGTTGTGCCAACAGAGGGAAAGCATTACTTCTCTTTGCAGAGGTGTGGTCTTACAGAGGAAGGTCTGGGACAGATCTTGCCTAGAGGGCTGGGAATTTTAGATAGCAGCTAGTCCAACCCCCTTCATAAGAGGGAAGTTAAATGGGGCCTCAGAGAAGTTGGGGAAATTCCTTCAAGTTGTACAGCACATTGATGTGTCTCTGTGCTTGTCAGCATTCTGGCCCCATACCACACTGTCTCTGCTCTATGGCTGAGCCAGCCTTTCTAGCCTGTTTTCTCCCCTGAGTGAGGGAAGTGGGGTGCTGGAGGAAACAAGGGGAATAGGGTAGACTATTAGAAATTGAATAAGAAAACCATTTTAAATAGGGCCAACCACAGAGGAGCACTCTCCCTTCTTCTGTGGGCTAGCGAGCCCCCATCAGAATTTCAAAGAGACGTTGCACGGCCTCTGATCTTTGCCAATTTCCCAAAGTTTGTAGCTTACTCCCAGGCCTTATTTCTTAAGGCCCAGGTGGTGGGGACCAAGATGTCACTCACTCTAGAATGCCAAATACCCTGAGAAATTCCAGGGGCTTTCTTTTTGAGACTTGGGGCTCTGGCCAAATTGCTCCTGGTATGGTTGCAGCCTCAGATCCATTAATGAGTACCTATGCCTGGCAAAGGCTGAGCCAAAAGGGGCCAGAGGAATGCAGACCATTCATGAGTACAGCCCCTTCCTGAGGTGGGGGCCGGCTAGCCCACAAGCAGCTGTGCTGAGCCTCTGAATGATGTGAGTCCTAGAATGGAGACCCACACACAATACTTTGCTAGCTGAGAGAAGAACGTGATTGTGGCTGGAAGTGTTAAAGATGGCAAAATTGGAGCTTTACTTCAAGCATTTAAAAAAGGTATAAAGTTATTTGTATTCACTGTTGTAAATTTAGACAATGCAGACAAGCAACAAGAAGAAAATAAAAATCCCTTGTAATCCTATCACCCAGAGATAATCCCTGTTAACATTTTGTTGTCTATCTCTGTGTATCTATGTATTTATATGTGTGTTTTAACAAAAATGGGATAATATATAGTTTTATATTTTATCACTTAACTATATAGTTATCTTTCTCGGCATCCATTGGGGATTGGTTCCAGGAGCCCCCACAGATAGCAAAATCAGTGGATGCTCAAGTTTCTTGCGGTTGGCCTCCATATCCATGGGTTCTCTGACATGGAACCCATGGATATGGAGAGCTGGCTGTGTATTTGAAAAAATGTACATGTCCTTAATTTATGTTTATCTCATCAGTTTTAATGGCTGCATACGATTTCATTATATAGTTGAATTATGATTTACTTAGCCAGTAATCGATAAGATTTTTTGGAGTTGTTTTCCAAAAGGGAGTATCTTTATTATGGTAGCTGATCACAAAATAAATACATGCTTATGTTGAATTTAAAAAAAGCCAGTCTGAAAGGGTTATATATTATTTCATTTATAAAAAATTCTTGAAATGACACAATTATAGTAATGGAGAACAGATCAGTGGAAGATTTAGAAGAGGGTACATTTCTTTGAAGTGGTGGAACTGTCCTATGTCCTGATTGTGGTGGTGCACACATGAATGTATGCATGTGATAAAATCTCATAGAACTGTACATATATACATAGTATATATAAAAACCTGTGAAATCTCTGTGAGGTCTGTAGTTTAGTTAATAGTATTACCATGTCAGTTTTTCTGTTTTTGACAATTGCGCTATTGTAATATAACATGTTATCACTGAGGGAAGCTGGCTGATGGGTACACAAGAATTCTCTGAACAATTTTTTTTTTTGTTTTTTGGAGACGGGGTCTCCCTTTGTCACCCAGGCTGGAGTGTGGTGGTACAATCCTGGCTCGCTGCAGCCTCGACCTCCCTGGGCTCAGGTAATCCTCCCACCTGAGAATCTTACCCATGTAGCTGGGATGATAGGCATGCACCACCACATCTGGTTCGAACTATTTTTAAATTTTTAAGTGAGTCTTAAATTTTCTTTCAAAGTAAAAAGTTTAAAACAAATAAAAATGAAAAATGTGCTTGTTGAATAACATTGACACTGTAAAAAGTATGTGATGATAAAGAAGAACCCTTTGGTGGAAGGTGGGAGAGGGGTCATGCAGGCTCAAGACAACAGCAGGAATGTCCTGGGGGTGTCCAAGAGTGTCCAGGATTGGGCTGGTCCACAGGGAGGAAGTGGGTGATGTGGCAGGAGTGGATAGTCACCCAGACTGAGAAGGGCCTTTTATGTTTGATACTCACAGTGGATGGGGAGGAAAATTCCAGAGGGAGACTCAGGTTGGAGGGCAGAGTGGTGACAGGGGAGGGCATGGACTTTGGAGGCAGACAGGGTGGGCTCAAGGCACAGGGCCCATCATAGGAAGCAGCTGCTCAGTCTAAGTTCCTGTCCCTCAGTGATCCCCAGGCCTCACCTGCAATTGAATGAGAATCTCTGAGGTTGGGTCCCTGGCAGTATTTTCCTTTAAGCCCCCAAGTGATTTTAATGTGCAGCGAGGGTTGAGAACCTTGTGGTTAGACTCTTTCACACCATGATTCAGCACAGTGCATGGCCTTTAAAAGGGGCACCAAGAGAAACTTCTCTCTTCATCTCTGCTACCATCAGGGGAGAGTTTGAGGCAGTTGCATGGTGGTGTGAAGGGGGTCGATCTGGGAGCCCTGTGTGGTGGTCCCTGCCAAGTCTGATGTCTTTGTGTTGGTGGCCCTTTACTTGGGATTCTGGCCCCCACATCGCCTCTTTACCTTGTGCGGGGCATGATTTGAACACTGCAGGTGATGGCTTTCTAGTGGCCCGTGTTCTTGCCCATCTGGAGGGAAGAAGGGGCTGGAAGGCCCTGTGAGAGAGCTGATCTGGGGCTTGGCAAGTGCCTGGTGGGATCAGAGGGAGACCATAAAGTACATAAAAGTACACATCCAGGCACTTTTTGGGTCATATGGTGCTTTCCAACGTGGGCCTACCCAGTCTTCACAATAAGCCTGTAAGGCAGATGGGCCAGAAATGGAGAAAAAGGGAAACAGAGGGTCTTTGATTCAAGGAAGGAGCAAGCAAGAGTCAAGCCTCTCTCTTTTGACTATTAATCCACTTTCTTTCTGTAAAACCATCTAGGCCCATGGATTTTCTGGAGGCCTTGGGGCTTATGCCTCTTTAGGAAACACTTTGTTTTATTATGGCAAGGTGTATGGTTACTGGCCGAGGTTTCTAGTTTTTTAGGCATTTATGAAAATCCAGCTGCTGAGTCACAGCACATGTGTAATTGTATTGGTAAGTTAATGGCTATTTATGTTTGGAGGTGTTTGGAAAACAAGAAGGAGGCAAGATTTTAAAATATGTTTTGACCAAGTGTAGTGGCTCACACCTGTAATCCCAGCACTTTGGGAGGCCGAGGCAGGAGGATTGTTTGAGCTCAGGAGTTTGAGACCAACCTAGGTGACATAGGAAGACCTTATCTCTACTAAAAACTGAAAAAAAAGAAAAAAATAGCCAGGCATGGTGGTGCGCACCAGCAGTCCCAGCTACTTGGGAAGCCGAGGCAGGAAGATCGCTTGAGCCTGGAGATGGAGGCTGCAGTGAGCTATGATTATACCGCTGCACTCCAGCCTGGGCAACAGAGAGACTGGTTCAAAAATAAAAATAGCTGGGCGGAGTGGCTCACGCCTGTAATCCCAGCACTTTGGGAGGCTGAGGCAGGAGAATTGCTTCAGCCCAGGAGTTTAAGACCAGCCTGGGCAACATGACAAAACCCCGTCTGTACAAAAAATACAAAAATTAGCTGAGTGTGGTGATGTGCGCTTGTAGTCCCAGCTACTCGGGAGGCTGAGGTGGAGGATCAGTTGAGCCTGGGAGGTTGAAGCTGCAGTGAGTTAGGATCATGCCACTGCACTCCAGCCTAGGAGACAGGGTGAGACCCTGTCTCAAAAACTTAAAATAAATTTGCTGGGCATGGTGGCTCATGCCTGTAATCCTGGCACTTTGGGAGGCCGAAGTGGGTGGATCACTTGAGGCCAGGAGTTCAAGACCAGCCTGCCCAACATGGCAAAATGCCATCTCTACTAAAAATACAAAAGTTAGCCAGGTGTGGTGGCACATGCCTATAATCATAGCTACTTGGGAGGCTGAGGCACGAGAATCGCCTGAACCCAGGAGGCAGAGGTTGCAGTAAGCTGAGATGGTGCCACTGCACTCCAGCCTAGAGGACAGAGCAAGACCCTGTCTCAATAAAAAAAAACCAAAAAAACAGGAAAATGATAAGAGTTCTTAATGACATCTGTGAAAATATCCCTTCACTTAAAAATAAAAAAAGATATTTAAAAAAACTATAAAAAAATAGGATAAAAATGTTTTTCTCTGTATTTGTATCCAGATAATACTTTCAATATGTATCTCCTGCCCTGACCTTTCTTGGGTTCCAGAGAAACATTTAACAAAGCCCCAAATACTCAACTGAATTTGGATATGTCCCTGACACCTGTGTGGTAATAGTAATAGTGGTTATGGTAGTAATAACAGCTTATATTATTGAGCGTATCCTATACAGTTCAGCTGTTGGAACTCACCTAACCTGGAAAGGTTGCTGAAGAGATTAAATATTTGTATTTCAGAAACCAAACCAAACAAAAAACTTTTGCCACTCATTGGCTAAATTAGTCATGATACCACTGTACAGTGGATTATTATGCATCTATTAAAAATGGTGCTGTGAAATATTAACTAAGGAAATGGAAACTGTTCCCCATACATTAGTAGATAAAAGAAAATTACTAAACAGGCTGGCATTTGGAGGTTCTCAATGAGTGTTTAAATCCACTTACATACAAAGCTATATTGTCACTCTCCTCCTTTCATTGGTGAAGAAATTGACTTGTGTAAAGGTCAGGCAGAATTTTAGATCTGGATGTTTTGAATTAAGACTGAAGTGCTTTCTTTGTGATACTCATCTGTTTCTGTCTATTAAAAACACAGTAAGATATTCTGTAATCAAGGACTCATTGCTATGCTCAGATCAGAAAAGTCCAGGAGACCTATTTGACACCCACATTACTTTGTTTGCATAGCTCTTTACAGTTGATAAAGCACTTTAAAGGATATATAACTTTTTCTGATTTTAAAAGATGACATATTTATTGTATAATTAGGAAGGCAGAGAAAAGCCCCAAGAAGGAAAAAATATTTATAATCCTGTAGGTTTAATTACTATTAACATTTTCTTCTTCCTGTCTTTCTCATTGCAAATATAAATTTTATAAAGTTGGGATCATGTTGTGCATATAGTTTTGATTCTAGCTTCCTTAACTAATCTGTTATAGACAATTCCTCGTTAACTGTTCTTCTACAATGTGATTTCCATGCACAGTGTCTAGTTTTTTTTTGTTGTTGTTGTTTTTGAGACAGAGTCTCGCTTTGTTGCCCAGGCTAGAGTGCAGTGGTGCGATTATGGCTCACTGCAGCCTCGACCTCCTGGGCTCAAGCGATCTTCCTGCCTCAACCTCTGTAGTATCTGGGACTACAGGCACACACCACCACATCTGGCTTTTTTTTTTTATTTTTTATTTTTTACAGAGACAAGGTCTCACTTTGTTGCACAGGCTGGTCTTAAACTCCTGGACTGAAGCAATTCTCCCTGCCTCAGCCTTCCAAAGTGCTGGGATTACAGGAGTGAGCCACTCTGCCCAGCCTACATTTTCTCTTTTGATCCTTAAAATAACACCTTGAAGCTGGTAGGGGAGGATTATTATCCCCATTATAAAGGTTGGAAGCTGAGGCTTCTAGAAGTTGCCATTTGCTCAAGATAAGAAACGACTTTGGAGTGAGAAAGGGAATTGCTTTAATCCAGTGAGTCTGAGGGAGTGGAGTAGGAGGTAGGTTCAGATTCATCTGTTTTGTTGTATTACTCAAAGTTCTGAGAAAACCCCCTTTCTGTAACCTCTACCAATGTCCTGGTCTGTCCTCTGTCCCCACATAGAACAAGCTTTCACCTTTTAAGTGTTTGAAGAGGCTCCCATGTGGCCCTATGTGTTTTCCTTTCCGAGTTAAATCATCCTTGTTCCCTCTTGAAACATGGCTTTTAGTTCACTCGTTGTCTTTGACATCACTCTGGGCATATTCCCCTTTAGCTGTAATCCTCTTATAGTGTATGTACTAGTAAGCTCTTCAGGTTGGAAGTGACAGAAACCCAACTCAAACTAGCTTCAAGAGAAAAGGAAAGATATTGGCACCAGTACCTGGGAACTCCCAGGGTAAGCCTGACCTGGCCTTGGCGCTGTTGGACTCTGGCACTCAAAGGGCATTTTGGGGGCCCTGCCTTCTCCATCTTTCAAGTCTGCTAACTCTTTTGTCAAGGAAGAGAAATGCTCACTCTCCCAGGAGCTATACATCTCTTCTTAGGGCAGATTATGATCCCCTGCTTGGAACATGGGCCTGTCCTAGGGGTAGAGCATGGTGGCTGACAGTTGCAGCATGACGATATAGGAGGTGTGACTTCCGCCAGTGAAGGGGTGCATATGAGCAATGCATGTCCATCATATTGCAATATGTAGAATTGGTGACCGGCCAGCTCAGAATAGCATGGGGTCATCATCTGTCTTTTCCTCAATATCATAATTGAATCAATTCAACCTAAAATCAAAATAGGTTCCCTATTAAGATGTAATCATATTACATCAAGCACTGCCGCTCAGCTTCTCTCTCTCCTCTTAAACTGCTGGTCTCAAATTTAGGTCTTTAAGCTTATCTCTGTTAGATTCCATATGGCTGTATTAGGTCCAGAGAATCAGCTTGTTAAGATCTTTTAGCTCTAATTCTGTCATCTGGCTTCCTGCTTCTCCCTCACATCTCAAGCACTCTGCAGTCGGGTGATATGATGCAACTGACATTTGGGAGTGGTGGGGATGGGAGATGGGAAAGTGAGACAGCTCCAGGCAGTCAGTTGCATCAAAAGAGCTAGAATCTTCTCTCACCTCCTCCCACACACCCTAAAACCCCTTCAGTTTCCTTTGCATGGCCCATAAGCTCAGCCTTCTGGGTTCATGATATATTAAAGGTCACCAGGAAGGGCATCACGCATTCTGCTTTTTTACTGAGGCCCTAAATGGACTTAAGTAGGAAGGACCTAGGTTAGACATTAAGAACTTCTTGGCATAGGTGGGTATGGGGGGCATATTAGGGAAAGCAGTAGTAGATCCGTTTCTGGAGGCTGTCAGGTACTAGCATGTTCCTGAGAAGTCTGCAGTGTATAGAGTGTTAAGTGGGGGATGTGAAATCCCTATGAGCCTTGTTGAGTTTGCAGGCCTATCATGCCAGCCATTGCATGCAAGCGCTGTTGGTGGTGGGGGAGTCATGGGTGTGCTGGATGGCTTTGGCCTCCATTGCTCTATTGAAGACTCCAAACTGTGTTGTTCAGCTGCAAAAATTGTTTTTTTCCATTGTAAGCAAGAAACACAAAGCAGCCCTTCAAGGAGGGTGTGCAGGCATGAATTCTGGCATTATGTTGCATTAATCTGATGCGGCACGGGGTGAACCACCCCAGATGGCCTGGCAGAAACAGAGTTGGACAACAGCATCCAGAGGACCCCTGGAGGACAGAGAGCAGTGCAGAGAGCCTTGCCCTGGAAGGACCTGAGCCCATGGACATGGCCAGGAGGAGGCCTGATCTCAGCACTGGCTTGCCTATGAGTTGAGCAGGAGTAGAACTGGAGAGCAGCCTTTTCCATGTGGCCCACTGTGGAGCCTCATGTGTGCTGTGCATGAGTCTCTGTGTCCAGAGCTGAGTCTGGAGCAGTTTCCCTTGTGGTTGTTTGGGAGGAGAGGGAGGCAGATCTCTACTGATGAGTGTCAGCCAGTGTGTGAGGCCTCCTCACTTCAAGGTGCATTTGCCAAACCCCTCAGGATCTTGGCAACTGTCCTTTGACACCTAGATGACTTCTTGTGGGTAGAGCCCATTGGCACTCTATTCCCTCTGCCTGCTCTAGATCTCAGTTGGGGTTTTGACTTGGGCTAAGTGGGGTTCTATCTATTCTCCTTCTCCCTTCTTCTTTCCCTCCGTCTCTCCAGGCCTCCTCCTCACTTTCCTATATGCCCTGAGCCCCTCTTTCCATGCCAAGGGAGGATGGGAGGTAGTTAGACAGGAAATGACTTCCTTATCTTTAGATGAGTACCTCTTTCTGGGCAATTAGTCTAAAGAAAGGTCTGAAGTTGGCTGGTGAGGAGTGGGGTGAGGCAGCAAGCTGGCAAGTGGGGGTGCCTGAATCACTCTGGTGCCTGGAGAGCATAAAACAGGTGCTTGTGTGGGGTTTATTCTGGGCTCCTGGCCTGTCCATCAGAGAAAGCTGGTTTGGAGTACACATGAGTGTTCGGGAAGGGGAGCTGATTGGAGGGAGGCAAAGCAGGGGTGATGGAGTAGAGGCTATTCTCTCCTGGACTTAGGGTGCTGTGAGGCCCAGGACTCTCTGACAGGAGGTGACTTGTGCCTACACTGTGGCTTGTGAGGGGTGGGGCCCCATGGCATTAAGCAGAGCTGTTTTCTCCCCTCACCTTCCCCTGTGTGGCAGAGACACAGCATGACCAGCACTGCCTAGAGCTACCCAGCCAAAGGTCAATTTGAATCACCTAGATTTTTGCTTATTTTGCTATAAGAGAACAGAAGCCCACTTGGGGAAATCCTGTGTTGGCTGAGTGGTAGGGAATGTGGATTAGCTGGGGTCTGCCCTAATGGAATAGTTTCTGCACTATTCTAGAGGTTGCTGGAGAAATTATATTTTAATGGGAATGTTCTTTTCTAAACTTTAACTAGCAAAGCCACAGAAGCATTTGCCAGTTAATAATGTACTTGATGAGTTGTTGAGCTGAAATTTAACAGCCAGTTTAAAAAATAAGGTAGAGAATTCAAAAAAATAGGACATTGAGAGCATGTGTGTCTTAGAATGCTTTCTGCGTTTCTGTTGGAATCAGTGATTTTGTGCTGACTAGGAGAGTTTCAAGGGCCCCGTATCTTCAGTGGCCTTTCCAGGAGGCCCTAAGGCTTGGCTCCTTGTTCCTGAAAAGTAATTTAATGTGTAGCCCATTTGTAGATGAACCATTTCGCCACTTCATGAAGCCACAAGGCTGGGGCAGCTCTTCTTGCTGTGAGATAGCCTAGTGAAGGTGGTGGCAGTAGAAACAGTGGCCTGAATTCAGGCAGGCTCCAGGCGGACAACAGCAATAAAACCTTCATGGCCAGAGCAGGGGTGGGGCTGACTGAAGGAATCAAGCAGAGAGTGGAGTTTCTGCTCTGATATCTGAGATGACAAAGTCCTGCAGGGTTTGCTTTGGAAAAGAGAGAAGGTTAAAAAAAAAAAATCCGAATGGAAAATTTAAGGAAACGGAACCCAAGGCTCTACTTGGATTCTGAGTAGTGTTGTTACTGCAGATTGGTACCTTTTGTTAGAGGCCCTGGATCTCAGTTACGCCCCTTCTGCTTAAGCTCCCAGTTTTACTTGTGCACCCTGGCTAGTGACTCCAGATGCCCCTGAGCCTTGTTTGCTCTTCCCAGTGCCCTGGTGGGCTTCTGGTTCACAGTGTGTCCCCTGGAAATGGGCTCCACAGGGTGGACTTTCTTCCTGACTCATATCTTCATCCCTCAAGGTGTGTCACACTAGCGGTTGCCTGGTAGATGTGAGATACCTGGGGTGTTTCTTATAACTGTGAGCAGCCTAGACACACACACACACACACACACACACATATATACATACATGCACAACCATGCCTCCAGTCCCATTCCTGCATCTGTCCTCACTCTCTCCACCTCTATCCAGAGTTTTCCTTCTCCTGCGTCTTGTGCATGTGTTTGTTTGTTTGTTTTAGATGGAGTCTTGCTCCGTCGCCCAGGCTGGAGTGCAATGGTGCGATCTCAGCTCACTGCAACCTCCACCTCCCGAGTTCAAGTGATTCTCCTGCCTCAGCCTCCCAAGTAACTGGGACTATAGGCACGCGCCACCACTCCCGGGTAATTTTTGTATTTTTGGTAGAGATGGGATTTTACCATATTGGCCAGGCTGGTCTCGAACTCCTGACCTCAGGTGATCCACCTGCCTTGGCCTCCCAAAGTGCTGGGATTACAGGCATGAGTCACCGCACCTGGCCCTTTCTACCTGTTTTATTAAAAGAGCTGGAATGTGCTGGGCAGGCAGTGCACTGAGTGCTTTTATCTGGACTCTCTCATTTACTCCTTACAGCCACTCACTGACATAGATGCTTAATATTTTGTTGCCATTTCATAGATGAGAAGATTGAGGCCAAAAGAAATGAACTAATTTGCCTCAGAAGTTAATGGGGTTGCCACTGCTCACCCACAGGTATCTCTGATTCCAAAGCTGAGCTCTTCACTTCTCGGATACAGACCTCCCTTTTCTGGGCTTTAAGCTGGAATAGGGTATGTGTCTCAGGGAGAAGAAAATACACTGCCCATTCTCCCCTCCCTTGCATCACTGTCTACAGATGCTTGTCTCTCACTTCCCCCAGGAGTAGGAGAGCCCAAAGGTGAGTTGGCAATAGAGAAGTGTCAGGCACTAAGGGGATTAGGGTGGTGGGTTTTGTGAGTTATTTCCCCCCAGATATCTTTCTCATTGCCATTGGCACAGTACATTAAAATTCGGAGGGAAAAACAGCAACAAAGGAAGAACGGGTCTAAGATAGGGGTCTTCAAACCTTTTTTTTTTTTTTTTTTTTTTTTTTTGAGACAGGGTCTCGCGCTGTCATCCAGGCTAGAGCGCAGTGGTGTGATCTTGGCTCACTGCAACCTCTGCCTCCCAGGTTCAAGTGATTCTCGTGTCTCAGCTTCCCAAGTAGCTGGGACTATAGGCGTGCACTACCACACCTGACTTATGGTTGTTTTTTTTTTTTTTTGTATATTTTGTAGAGACGGGGTTTCGCCATGTTGGCCAGGCTGGTCTCAAACTCCTGACCTCAAGTGATTTGCCTGCCTCGGCCACCCAAAGTGCTGGGATTACAGGCATGAGCCACTGTGTCTGGCCCAAACCTTTTTTTTTTTTTTTAAATCATGTATATCCCATTAATAAATGAGCATTTGCCCCAACACATGTATGCTCATTTATAAATTATATACATAACTGCTGTGCTAATGTACCTATAAGACACACACAGTAAAAGGATGGCATACAAATAAACCTGAATAGATGTTCTACCGTTTTCTTCTAGAACTGCGTGGGTCATCTTGAGCACCTCAGGATTGAGTGCTGTGCACTTTGGAGACCCCTGGTGTCCCCCAGTATCTAAGGAATGCTCTATTACTGCAGCGCAGTGCCCTGTAAAAGAGCGCGCACCTGGCTGGACCCTCCAATTTCAGGTGCTCTGATTTTCAGAAGCAGGAAAGGCCCTGCCCAGCCAGCCCTCATGCTTTTTGCCTGGAGTTTTACCAAACTGAAAGAATCCCAGAGTGAAACACTCCTAGTTGCTTCTCTGGTTGCAGTCCTTTGCTGTTACCCCAAAGCCCCTCAGGAAGTCCCAAGAGTGTGCAGACATCCTGGGGTATTAGGGAAAGGCTGTTTCCTAGGCTTGGGTACAGCTCAAGGATTGGTGAGGATGTGGAGAAATTGGAACTCTTGTGTGTTGTGCATTGCTGGTGGGAATGTAAAATAGTGCAGCTGCCCTGCTTTGGTGGTTCCTCAAAAATCTAAACAGCATTACCCTGTGATCCAGCCATTTCATGTCTAGGTATATACCCAAAGGAATTGAAAGCAGGGGCTCAAACAGATATTTGTACACTTAGGTGCATTGCAGCATTATTCATGATAGCCAACAGGTGAAAAGAACTCAAGTTTCCATCAACAGATGAATGGATCAACAAAATGTGATATATACATATAATTGAATATTACTGAGCCCTGAAGAGGAAGGAAATTTTGACACATGCCACAACACAGAGGAACTTCAAAGACATCATGCTGAGTAAAATAAGCCAATTACCAAAAGACAAATTCTACGATTCCACTTTTATGAGATACCTAGAATAGCCAAATACACAGAAACAGAAAGTAGATTAGAGGTTTCTAGGGCCTGAGGGAAGGGAGAAATGGGGGGTTGTTGATAACTAATAGTGCTTCTGTTTGAAGTAGTGACAAAGTTTTAGGAACATAGTGGCGACGGTTGCACAACATTGCGAATATAATAAAGTAAGAAAAAGACCTTAAACATAAAAGCAACGAGAGGTGGCTGGGGGCAGGGTTGGAGAGACAGGTAGTTAATTCTTTTGTCCAAATGCAGTGCACCTACTGATCAGATGCCAGGGTGTCCCTGTCCTTTTGGATACCTGCTGCCAGATTAGGGCTGCTAGAATGGGACACTTGTGGCCACACCCTGGCCATTCTGACTGGCTGTACAAATAGCTCTCCCGGCTCCCCAGGGGACATGTTCATCAAGATTTAGGCCACAAAGTAGGGCCGTTTGTTCCCTCTCTTGCCCCTCTCCCCAGTCAGCTGACGACAGCTCCAGTGTTGCAGCCCAGCACCCCAGGATGGAGGACACACCTCCCTGGTGCTCCATTGTCAGGGCTCTCTGATTTGCAGAAACAAGTAATAGTTTTTGTCTATGGTTTGGAATCATGAAGTAGGGCAAGACAAGTTTCTTTGGAGTTAAATTTAGGGCTTAGAATCCAGGGGGTGGCTGAGTAAAGCTGTATTTAACTCCTACTCCACCCTCAAAAAAGAAAAAAAAAAGTCCTAAATTAAGCAAGGTACAAGGAGCCTGCAGCTACCTCAACCAAATTGGAACACATACCTCTAAAAATAAAAGATGCTGAAGTCTAGAAAATACCAAATATGGTTATCGGTCAGGCACTTGCTTCTCTGCTTTTCTAATGTCACCATCCCTGTCCCAGTCCTGGAGCTGCACAGAAGTGGCATGGCCCTCCTCTAGGAGGACTGCACTGTGTACAAGGCCTTATCTTTCCGTGATACATCCTGGGTCAAGGAGTGGAAGGCCACCTCATCTACAGATGAGGAGGCTGAATCCAGAGGGTTGCAGTGGCTGCCTTGCTCCTCATTACTCTGTCTTGCAGTGAGAGGAACAAGTATGCATTTGCTTCTCTTGTATCTTTAACTCAGAGCTCAGAGCTCCACTCAGTGCCATCTAGTTCCCAAGGCACCAGTAGCCAGGCCCCATATCTTGAGCACTGTGATTTTCTTTTTGTTGTTGTTGTTGTTGCTTCTGGGAGATGTGGGTACATGAGACATTCTTAGAAACACAAGTTCAGGGGAGGCTGCCAAAGGACCACATCAAGGTGCTTGTGGGCCGGGTGCAGTGGCTCACGCCTGTAATCCCAGCACTTTCGGAGGCTGAAGCGGGTGGATCACTTGAGGTCAGGAGTTCAAGACCAGCCTGGCCAACATGGTGAAACCGCATCTCTACTAAAAATATAAAAATTAGCTGGGCGTGGTGGTATGCACCTGTAGTCCCAGCCACTCGGGAGGCTGAGGCAGGAGAATCGCTTGAACCCAGGAGATAGAGGTTGCAGTGAGCTGAGATCATACCGCTGCACTCCAGCCTGTGCAATGGTATGAGACTGTATCCAAAAATAAGGTGCTTGTGGCTACAGGCAGAACTTGAGTTCTCAGGGAGTGAAGACTTAAGGTTGTTTTGGGTAGTGAGTGTTGCACAGTGTAGATAATAACCACGGTGGAAAGATATTGGGCACTTACTGCTCTTTGACTGGTCCCCAAGAGTCTTTTTACCAAGTGATCTCACAACAACCCCATCAGGTGGACACTGTGATAATGCCCATTCAGAGTGAGAAAACATAGGCTAATTAGCTCCCTCATGGCCACACAGCCAGCAAGAGGCAAAGATGGGATTGGAATCCAGGCAGTCTGTCTCTAGCACTTTGCCACCATGTACATCAGTCATTTCTGCCAAAGCCACAGGGCTGCCTCCTCATCTGAAGCACAGGGCACTGTTTTAGGAAAAAGGATCGATTAAAGGCTGCCTTGCTTCCCCCCAATTTCCTCCCTTCTGAAGTGGCGGTGGGATCAGCTTGATTTTGCAATGTAGGCTCCTGCTTTATACCTGGTGCGTTGTGGTCAGGCCCCACAGGACATATTCGTCATGCACTTACTATGTGCCAGACCCCTCCATAGGTGTTTTACCCATGTTACCTCACAGCAGCCAATGAGGCAGGTGGTACTGATCCCAATTTACAGTGAGAAAACTGAAGCACGGAGAAGTGAAAGACTTGCCTAAGTTAAATCACGAATTAATGGCATAACCTGAATTTCATCTCAGGACCATCTGACTCAAAAGTCCATGGCCTTCTCACCCTCTCCCTGGAAGATGCCGTGGGTCTGCTGTGACCTTCCACACACCGGGCCTTGCCAGAATCCTGTCTCTCACTTTGATGATGCCAGGGTGTGTCTGAGGACCAAGGTTGAAACAACTCTGTCCCCTTCTGGGGATGATGCTCCCCAGGGAAGAATAACAGCTCAGGATGTCCCCCTCCAGGCACAGCCAGGGGTGGGTGCAGGGCTGGAGGGCCTCTTTTCTGGGCCACTTCTCCGGTTGCCTGTAGCCCGTAATTGTAAACTCTCCGGAGCTCTTGGCTGCCTGGTTGGAAGCTGAGGAAGGCTCATAGCCTTTGAGAGGCCAGGGCTGGTGTGAGAAGCAGGTACTTTTCCCCTCTTTGAGACTTACTCTCTGATGAGCTGAGCATAGCCTGGCGTTAGGACCACCTCAAGGCGCTTGGGCGGCCTTTCCACAGCCCTGCCTGGCTGAGTCGCCAAGATTCTGTCCTTTCTTCTGGAGCCTTGGTCATCCTAGTGAGTGGCAGAGAAACCAGCTGGGACTGGGGACTGGGGACTGGGGATGGGGACAGGGTAGTTTGGGGACCTCACTGAGGAAACTTCGCTGAATGACCCAGTTTTTCTAAAACTTGAGGGTTTTGTGTTTTGGATTTGGAAAAAAAGCGGATAATGAGGAGGAATGTTTCAGGGAATCAAGCTTTTTAGCCAGAGACCCCCTCCTAGGGCACAGGGGCAGTGGCGTTCCTTGAGTGGGGTGGAGGGGGACTTGCTGGCTGGGTCTCTTGTTGTGGAGGAAAGACAGGCAGGGACTGAGGTGGTGAAAGGAAGCTGGAAGTTTCAGGATGAGCTTGGGTTCAAGGAGTTGTGGGTAACTGGAGTGAGAGCTGCTTTCCCAGCCTAGGCCAGCCCCCTGTATGCCTCAGTGTCCCCATCTGTCTCTTAGGGGTGAAGGTAGGGTCCCTCATGGCAGTGTTCCCGCCCTAAGGCATTGGGAGGCCTCAGCCATGGGGTGTAGCTGTTACACAGTCGTTGTTGTTTGTTATTTATTATTTAAGCACCTCTCCTGTGGCTGAGCAGGGACCTGGGGGTTGAGTATCACCTTGGGCTGTGGCTCCTCTTTCTTCTCTTTGCCCTGCAGTCACCTGTTTATAGTTAGCACCTACTGTTGCAGGGGACTCTGTGCTGGATACTTCACATGGGAAGGTCACAGATGAGGGAAGGGCCTTCCTAGAACCCCTAGGGCAACGCTTGCCTCATCTGTGACCTTCCACAGTACTTGTTTCTGCCAACGGCGGTGGAGGTGGGTGGGGTGTGTATGTCACCTTCTTCCCCTGCCCCCCAACTCAGAGCTCAGGCAACATTTGAGTAAATACAGGGAGAATTTGGAATCTAGATAGCTTATCTCATTCCCACTTCCTGGCCCAGCTCAGGCTTCTGGGGCCCATGCCTCCTGCTCTGGGTGCCACACACTTGGCAACAGTAGCATGTTTCTCCAGGGCGGGTGGGACTTGAGGCTGTGTCCTGGCTGTGGAAGGAGGGGAGCTGATGGGGGTGCTATGCATTCTGGACAAAAGGGAATAGGGTCAGCATCCAGGAGTGAAGGGGACGCCTGAAAGGAACATGGCCTAAAGTGGAGAGTGAAGCCAGAGCAGAGCAGGGCGTGAGAACCCGTGCGGATGCGGAGGCGTGTGTGCATGCACACAGCCTGGGTCGGCGAAAGGAGGGCACAGGAGTGGGGTTGGGGGGCAGGACCTGCCACTGCACATCTTCTGGTCTGTCAGTAGATCCCTTGGGGGCAGTAGGTTTTAGCTCTGAAAATCCTGCAGCCTTACCTGGGCTCCTTCCGTTGGGCTTGGCCTGGGGAGGCAGGCCCTGCCTCCTGGCACCTGGGGGGAAGTAGGTACAGTCCTCCAGGGCTGCTGAGGGGAGCCCGCAACCCCCTCCAGAAGCAGGTTTTATGGGAGAGCTTTAGCCAGGAACCACACACTGATAAAGAAGTGTTTTCATTCTCGGGGGCGTTAATTAACACAGATTAGATTTCAACTGAGTGGGCCTTTTGTTGCTCCAGCCTTTCTATCAAGGTGGTTTCAATACTACTGTGGTTTCACGGAGCCAATTCAGGTTCATTATTCTCATCTGTTACTATCCTGGGTGTTCAGACCTGATGTTACTTCTTATGGCTCTCCTTAGTGCAGTTTTTCAAACTTGATTCACTACGGGCCTGGCCTCTCACACATCACCCTCATTGGGTGCTGAGCCTGAAAAAAGATAATCCAAGCATGTAGGCACATTTCCTGGCTCTGTGAATTTTATTAAACGTTTACAAACATGTTTTCTGCAGTTTCCTGAGGTAATCTGGCACAAACAAGACAGGATTTGAATTTTCTTTCCAATTGTCATGTTTTTTTAATAGTTCCATCCATTCCCACTGACTGGATGGAGAGAGATTGAAAGTGAATAGACATGGGAGCTCAATGATGGGAACTCAGGAGAGCAAGGAGGGGAACAACAGACACTGGGGTCTACCTGAGGGGGAGGGCATGGGGAGGGAGGGGAGCAGAAAGATAACTATTGGGTTCTGGGCCTAATTACCTGGGTGATGAAATAATCTGTACAACAAACCCATGTGACACATGTTTACGTATGCAACAAACCTTCACTTGTACCCACAAACCTAAAATAAAAGTTAAAAAAAAACCCAAAAAACAAAAAACGAAACGACAGTGGTGTTAGGGAAGCTGGGCTAACGTCTGAAAGGGTGCAATGGCAGGTGGCCAGCCAGCAAGTGTAAACAAAAGGAGCTTCCTGGCTTAGGTAGGGCTCTAGGCCTCTTTCCCCCCACTCACCTGTACCCACACCAGCAATGACATTTCTGTTTTTGCAATGGGTACTGCCCATTCTGCTTCTGGGTTAGAGTGTTCATCTTCTTCTTTTCAGTATTTTTTGCTCTGGTTACATCGGCTATGCAATTGAGCAATTAGCAAAGTAGAAAATAAGTCACCTATAATCCTACCATCCTAGGATTATGATAGCTACGATTTTAGCATATTTCCTTCTAGATTTTGGGGACATTTAAAATATTATTGAGGTCTTACATTCTCCATGTATACATCTGTATATCTTGCACTTGCAGAATAGTTCTTTTTCTTATTGCAGAATGCATATTAGACTGTAGAAAATTTGGGAAATACAGAGGAAAAGCACAGAAATGGAAAGTAAAAATTATACTAATTATTCTTCCATCCAGAGTTAATCACTCTTTGTGGCTGTTTGCGTGTCTACACTGCCAGTCTTTCCTTTCTCATGCATATACACACATTATTCCTCACCACAACTTGGAATCATGCATATACAGATATTCTTTTTTCTGTTTTTACTTAAAAAATCCCATAAATATTGCATTATGATACAAAGTTTTCCTCTGAAACATGACCTTTTTTATTTTAATTTTTATTTTTTTGGGACAGAGTCTTGCTCTGTTGCCCAGGCTGGAAGGCAGTGGTGTGATTATGGCTCACTGCAACTTCAGCATTCCGGGCTCAATTGATCCTCCCACCTTAGCCTCCTGAGTACGTAAGACTACAGGTGTGTGCCACCACGCTCAGCTAATTTTTAAAATTTTTTGTAGAGGTGAGGTTTTGTCATGTTGCCCAGGCTAGTCTTGAACTCCTGGGCTCAAGCAGTCCTCCCACCTTGGCCTCCCAAAGTGCTGAGATTACAGGCGTGAGCCACTGTGCCTGGCTGAGACGTGATCTTAAAAAATTATTGAGGTAAGGCCAGGAGTGGTGGCTAACACCTGTAATCCCAGCACTTCAGGAAGCCGAGGTGGGCCGATCACGAGGTCAGGAGTTTGAGATCAAGTTGGCCAACATGGTGAAACCCCGTATCTACTAAAGATACAAAAAATTAGCCAGGCGTGGTGGTGCATGCCTGTAATCCCAGCTACTCAGGAGGCCAAGGCAGGAGAATTGCTTGAACCCAGGAGGTGGAGGTTACAGTGATCTGAGATTGTGCCATTGCACTCCAGCCTGGGCGACAGGGCGAGACTCCGTCTCAAAAAAAAAGAAAAGAAAAAAATTATTGAGGTAAAATTCATGTAATATAAAATTAACTATTTTAAAGTCAACAAATCAGTGGTGGTCACCACATTCACGGTGTTGTACAACCATCATCTCTGTCTAGTTCCAGAATGGTCCCATCACTCCAAGGTAAAAACCCTTATCTGCTAAGCCAATTTTTCCCATTTCTCTCAGCTTCTGGAAACCAACCAATCTACCTTCTGTCTCTGTAGACTTATCTGCTCTGGATATTTCATATAAATGGAATCATACATGAGATAATTTTTAATGGCTGCTGGATATGCTTTTATTGATCAATTTAAACAAGCCTTGGGTCTTCAGCATGAGGTCTTCTCATCGTAGAGCTGGATTCTGTCATATGGATATACCAAAATTTTCTAACCAATTCCTTGTTTTTGGATACTGAGATTGTTTCCAGTTTTTTAATGCCATAAGTAATAATGTGTTGAACATCTGTGTGCCTAGACCTCTTTTTGTATCTCAGATTAACAAGAACATGTATTCTTGAATATCACCATGGAATTTAGTTTGAAAGTGGTTGTGAAGTAAACCCCTTTTTTGTTAGTTTTGTCTTCCCTTGAATGAAAGGCTCTTGCCACTAACCTTTGGGCTTCCTGTTGCTTACCTGAGTCTTATCTCATCCATCAAAAAAATTCCTTAGCAGGTGACTAATGCTGTGCCTAAAGCCACGGGGGGAGGTGATAATGCCTCACATTACGCAAAACTTAAACCTACCACTTTCCTTGGGATCATCTGGGCTGTCTTTACTTTATCTTTCTGTTCTTCAAGGGCAGTGTAACTTTTGCAGTGACTGGTTAAACTGCTTTAGATTGAGTTGACAGGGCTGACCAGTGCTTGCGGAACATTATAACCGCCAGAGACCTCAGGTAAGTGTGATATGCTGCTTCCTGTCTCTCATCCAGGTGCAGGAAGCACCAGAATAAAGCTGGCTGAGATGTCTTGTATAGACAGATTGTGGATTAGGGCCCAGGCAGGAGTAGACTTCATACCTCCTTTGGAATCCAGGACTATGAGGATTTTCCTTTATCCCTGTCACAGACCTGGATTAGGTATAACTAAAATACAAGCTATCTTTAAATCTTACTGTGGCATTGTGATTGTGGGATTATTGAAGGACCATTAGCTGGTTCTGTTAATCAGTAGAGAGAGCCATGGAACTAGCTGGTGGGAGGAACACTAAACTGAGAGTCTATCTTTGCTGTATTATGTGACTTTGGGAAAGGTACTTCTCCCCTCTGGGAACCAAGTGGTTCATACTCTAAATGGGTGTTAACTTGTCCTGGGGGATTACTTCCCCCTTCAGAATTGCACTTGCTAGTGCCTGGTACAGAATGAGTATTCAACACATGCATGTGGCTGGGCATGGTGGCACAAGCCTATAGTCTCAGCTACTCCAGAGGCCAAGGTGGAAGGATTGTGTGAGCCCAGGAGTTCAAATCCAGCCTGGGCAACATAGCACAGCCCTGTTTCTAAAAAACAAAACAAAATAGGTACATATGTGTACACACATACGTACATACTCCTCTGAGCTACTCTGTTATGAGAAGAGAATATGATTGTTTTGCCTGGTCCCTGTGGAAAGTACAAAAAGAACATATTTCCACAAACTAGGCTACTGAGTGTAGTCACTTAACATAATCATCCCCAACTTTTTTTGTGTTTTTTTTTTTGGTGACTGGGTCTTGCTGTGTTGCCCAGGCCCACCTTAAACTCCTGGGCTGAAGCGATCCTCTCCTGAGTATCTGGGACTACTGGCACACCCCTGCTTTTTAAGTGACTATGTATGGTCTCTAGAATCCCCCTCTTTCTAGATAACCAGGTCTCTAACCATTCTCCAGTCATTTTAGATCCCTTTGGTGGTTTTACTAAGCCTGCCTTAATTTTAGATAACTGAGAACTGAACTTAAAATCCCATTTCCCCCCAAGTCCCCATTCTAGAGCTTTCTGGAGGTAGTCTTTACTGTCCTTCCATTGTGGACTGCTGGCTCATGTTTGGCATGGCCTGGAGGGGAAAAAACAACAAAAACTTAGAGCTCCATCTAAGCAGTTATTTTCTTTAAGCTTCATCGATTCTGAGCTTAAGTATATACATCATCTCCGCTATTATTCTGAAAGCAATGGACTTATTTGATTAACCCACACACCTAACTGAACCTCTACTGGGTGCCAGGCACTATACTGAATGCTGGGGAATAAAAAATGAGTAGGTCATGGTCTTTTAAGCCCAGTTCAGTGGGACAAGTCGGTAAGTAAACAATCATAAAGCAACAAGTATCTTCATGAGTATTTGTATAGAACACTTCAGGGACACAGATTGGGGGGCAATTTATTCCATGGGATACAGAAAAGGGAATGCTCAATAGGAAGCAATATTTGAACTGGGCCTTGAAGGATAAGTAGGAAGTTGCCATGTTGATGGGTAGCAGAGGAATACTCCAGGAAAAACCATTCATTCATTCAGCAAGTCTCGCCTGTTAGCCTGCTGCAGGCTAGGCATCAGGGTTCATTGGGGGTTTCAGTTTTCTTCTTTGTATTCTCTAGGGCGCCTAACATAGTGCTTTGCATTCAACAGTTGTTTGGGAATTATTTGAGTATATAAAAAATCCATCTGATAAGGGAATTAAAAATTGCTCTGACATTTGCAAAAACTGTTTCAAATGAAACAGTATATGTGAAAATAAAGCATGAGGCCAGGCATGGTGGCTCACGCCTGTAATCCCAGCACTTTGGGAGGCTGAGGCGGGCAGATCACGAGGTCAGGAGTTCGAGACCAGCCTGGCCAACATAGTGAAACCCTGTCTCTAATAAAAATACAACATAAATTAGCCGGGTGTGGTGGCGGGTGCCTGCAATCCCAGCTACTCCGGAGGCTGAGGCAGGAGAATTGCTTGAACCTGGGAGGCGGAGGTTGCAGTGAGCCGAGATTGCACCATTGCACTCCAGCTTGGGTGACAGAGCGAGACTCTGTCTCAAAAAAAAAAAAAAAAAAAGGCATGAGACAACTGTAAAGTATGTCGTTAATATTTAACTTTCTTGTTGTTTTATTTTGTTATCTTCCAAAGAAATATATTTGAATAATTTCTGTGACCTTTCAAATAACTAACAGCATCCAGCATCCTATCTTATTAGCTTTTTTTTTTTTTAAAGACAGAGTCTTGCTCTGTTGCCCAGGCTGGAGTGTGTTGGTGTGATCATAGATCACTATAACCTTGAACTCCTGGGCTCAAGCAGTCCTCCTGTCTCAGCCTCCTGAGTAACTGAGACTATAGGTGTGCAGTACCACACATGGCTAATTAAATTTTTTTTTTTTTGGAGAGATGGAGTCTCACAGTGTTGCCAGGGCTGGTCTTGAACTCTTGGCCTCAAGTAGTCCTCCTGCCTCAGCCTCCCAAAGTGCTGAGATTACAGGTGTGAGTCACTGTGCCTGGCCATTATTGGTTCTTTATTGTTTGCTCCAATAGTGCTGGATAAGAAAACATTTTTAGTGATATTTTTATTTTATCTTATTTTTCGGCTATTATTTAACAAAATATGTAAGGCCAGAAACCCTACAAATCCCTCTTGCCTTGTGGAGTGTCTTCTGTCTTTGCGTTGTTTGCTTCTCAACCAGTGAAGCCCTGAAATTTCCATATGACTCCCCAACTAATTGTAGCTTCCTGTGTGTCTGAGGGGTCTGTTTCTGAACTTTATATAAGTTTCTGTTCAATCAGCCAACTTTCTAATCACGATAAAGGCCAAATTATTATTTTATAAACCTTGTGCTATTTGTCACATTCCTGTCTTACCAGTTTCTTAAGGGAGAGGTGAAAGAAACCCATATGCACCCTCTAAATCTGCTTTGCATTTTCCTGCACAATGAAGAATAGACTTTTCCTTTGTTTGAACAGAAAAATAAACACAAACTAGAAAAACACTGCCCTTTCCAGTCAACCAAGTGTACTTACCTTTAGGAGGCAGTGAAAGTGGTGCCCTTAAATACAGAATTATTTTTTCAAATATTAAGAATTAATAAAGGGCTCTGATATAAACTTTGTGTAAGTTTTTCTGTGTATTTCAGTGCAAAAAAATATGTAGAGCATAAAATGAAAATCTACCTGTCAAGCATGTGATCCAGAATCTTGGTTTTATTACTATTCTGGAAAGCCCTGGTCCTTACCATTTGGTTTAGCTTATTTAATCTTTTAAATTGGAAATAGTGTACAAAATTGTTCTTATTGTGTTCACTTTCTTTTGGCACAAGATCTTAGGACTTTAAGTCTTACAGATTATAGTCACTGTAGGATTCACAAAAGAACTTTCTTATAACTTTCTCTGGCTTCTTCATACTCATTTATCTTATGTTCATTTGGTTAATCAGTACAAGGCATTTTGCTGATTACAGTGAAAAAGACCAAGGTTTAAGACTGGTCTCTGAGACTGTCATCCAGTAGGAACTAATAGTATCCTCACCATGCCTTTACCTTTGCTGTTTCCTGTGTCTAGAGTGTCCTTTCATTGTCCCTTCCTGTGCATCTGGCAACTTAATCCTTAGCCTTTAAGGCATAGCTCAAACTTCACTTCCTCCATGAAACTTTTCTTTGACCTCCCTGTGTCATTTAGGGCAAGGGTTCCCCAAATCTTGGGCTTACCCCTTGGTGGGGAACCTCAGAATTATTGTAGTGTCAGTTGTCAAAAAAATACTATTTTCAAATATATGTAGATGCCATTGTGAAAAAGCAAATTAAAACATTTTTAAATTTAGTTAATTCATGAAAAAGCTTTATTGGATACATAGAGGCTTTGTTCTCTTGTGTTTTTAAAGTCAAGAAATACTCAAAGTATAATTACAGGTTGAACATTCCTAATGTTGATAAATCTATAACCTGGAACTTTGTGAACACTGACATGGTGCTCAAAGGAAATGTCCATTGAAACATTTTAGATTTCAGATTTTGGGGTTAGGGATGCTTAACCAATATGTATTCTCCAGATATTCTAAAATATGCAAAAACCCCAAATCTGAAACACTTCTGGTTCCAAGCATTTCAGGTAAAAGATATTCCACCTGTATTATGACAAAAGTCTGGGAATTTTTTTTTTTTAAGTTAAAAGTGACTATTCCTATTTGTATTAGTTGGGGTTATGTTTAGCTGCAAATGATAGAAACTCTGACATAACAGTGACTGAAATTGATTTCTCTTTCACATGAAAGTCTGGAGGTTGTCATCCGAGAGCTACTGGGCTGGTCTCACAAAGTCTTCTGGGCCCCAAGCACTCTATGTTTTGCTTTTCTGCCCTCCTTAGCAGAAAGGAGCTTAATATGGCTGCTTGAGTTTTGCCATCATTTTTATTCCAGGCAACAGTGGATAGGATCACCTCCCTTTCCCCTCTCACTTCCTTAACACACACAGTTACCCCTTTAGGAATACCCAAAGTCCTGCATGGTCCTTCTACCTACATCCATTCATCAGGACTTATTCACACAGTACTCAGAGTTGCATGAAAATGTCTTTCTTCTGGGTTATAAGGTGCCCAGCTAAAATTCACTAAAAATCCTTGCTGAGGAGGAAGAGGGGAACTGATCTTGGGGGACCTGTGTGTATCCATTTTGGGTCAGTCTGGGCCCCACAGATATAGTGCATTAGCACACAGCAGTGTGGAAGGCTAGTTCAGATCACAGTCCAGGTGCTGTGTGATACCTCACAGGTTCCATTCCTCAGTTAGACCTTAGTTTTCTCTGAAATCATACTTGTTTTGTCTCATAGGGATGGGAACTAAAGATAAACAGAAGCACAGAGATGCTAGTAATTAGATATGGTTGAGTATTTATGGATAAACCTTCACCAGCACTTTATCATCCAGTCTCATCCCTTTGGAGCTCCCTAATCTATTCTTCCTTTCTTTAAAATATGCAGCTCTGGACCAGCTCTTCCAAGAGGCATTCCCTGATTAAAACTGACAAGTTACTAACCCAGAAATGTCTCTAACCATCTCCTTTCCCATATGGTTTTGCATTGCCTCTAAACTTTTACGTTTTCATTTACATAGCTTACCTAGATGATGGCATGACCCTGTGGATAAGAGTCTGGGTCTCAGAGTGAGATTGCCTGGGTTCATATCTGAGTTCTTTTACTTATCATCTCTGGGCCTCCGTATTTGCATTATACATGGGAACTAATAAAAATATCTATCTCATAAGATAAGGATTCAGTGAGACAATCCAGATAAATCACTTAACTTAGAGCCCAGTTCGTGGTAAGTGCTTGGTAAAATGCACCGTTATTGTTATTGTCTTCTTCGTCATCATCATCATCATCATCATCATCATCATGATGTCTCCCCTCTTAGACTGATGGAGAGTATTCTCAGCCATCCCTATTCACTCAACTAATGTCAACTGAACACCTTCCCCATGCTGCATGGAGGAGGCTGAAGGGCAAGGTGAAACTGCCTGGGTTCCTGTACCAGTATTCCACTTTCTAGCTGTGTAACACTGGATAAGATACATAATGCTACTAGGCTTTGTTTTTGTCTTTGCAATATGGATGATAAACTTCATAAAATTATGAAGGATTAAATGAGATAATACAGATAAATTCTGTCTGACACGTAGCAAGCACTCAGTAAACGTTATGATTAAAAGAATAGAAGGATGTTGGGGACTGGTTCCTGGCCTTTAGGGAGCTAACAGTTTTGAAGGTGAGGCAGGACTGTGATGGATGCTTTCTACACAGTGGAATGAATGCCAAGGTAGAAGGATTCCTTGAGTGTCGTGAAAATGCAGCGCAGAGGAAGGTGTAGCTGGGGAAACATGAACGAGGAAGTGAGGTGGGGAGGAAACACTTTATCTATAGCATAAAGGCCTGGGAATTAGGCAAGGATATCTGAATGACGGGAAAATGTTTGGAAAAAGGTGTTCCATGCAGGGCAGCCCTATGTGCTTTGGCTTGGAGGTGTGAATGGCTCAGGCTGAGGGAATGGGCAGGTGGAGGGAATGTGGCTAAGGGTAGGCATGTGAGGCTAAGATATCTGTGGGGCCACAATGGCGAGCAGATCAAGCTGGATAGTACTTGAGCATTAGATTGTGAGGGCCTGTGGACCATGCTTAGGAGTCAGGACTCTATTCTGTATCCAGCAGAGATTTCCTTTTATGAAAAAAAAAAAAGTCTATCTCTTCCCAAAGGAGAGGAAGTAGGGACATACATACCCTCTTCTTTGTGGGTATGCACAGCCTTCTTATCCCTTTGTTTCCAGCTCCCTGGAACACCAGGGGACAGCTTTGCGCCAGGAAGAACTGGGATCCCTGAAACTTTCTGATTGGGATCTCTTTCCATCATTGCTCTGGGTGTTCTTTCATTTCTTTGAAGGCTAGTATGCCTGAATTTGAGATTTCACCCGTAATGATATTCATGTCCATGCCCATTGGTTCTATTTTCTTGCCTCACAGATTCTAGGGCGTGGTATATAGCAAAGGATAAAATCCTTCTCAGCTCTTGGAAAATGGTTCTCAGTGCTCCGTCCTGCCACTGACTCCTCTCCCTGCTCCCTCCCTTCTCTGTGCTCCACCCCGCCCCCCAACACACTTTACTCTGCCTTCACTCCCACCTTAACCATTTGCTGTCTGATTTTCATCCTCCACTCTCTGAGATCTGCTTGGCCTCCTACTCACCAAGTCCAAAGGCTGTTGACAGGCCTAATTCCCATGCCCTTTGTAGAGTTTGACTTTCTTGACCAGTTTCCCATTCTCAGAACCTCATCTTGGCTTGATGTTCTGGTCTCTCCCCTCCCCTCCATCTGTTTGTCTCCAGTTTGGTTTCTCTCCCTCCTCTGAATTTCTGTGGCTCATGATCTCCATGCTCTGACAGCATTTGTTACTTTCTGTATCATGCCTTGGTTTACTTTGGTGATTTATATCCATATCTTAACTCCTGTGCTAGATAGGCTCTCAGGGTAAGATCCAATTCTTGATTCTCTTCTTTATTCCTCCAAGTACCTAGGATAGGCATATAGTGGGCAGACAGACATTGGAATGAATGAATGAGCAAACAATTTTGGGGCATTTGTTATAAGTTAATTGCTTAGCAGTGTTCTCTAAGTGTGATCCACAGGCCATCTGCATCAGATTCATGTGTGTATAATAGGGTGCTTTGTTACAAATGCAGATTTCAGGGCCATACCCAGATTTATTGAACCAGAATCTCTGAGAGTTTACAATTTTAAGTCACACTGCTCCGTCCCCGTGTTATTCACTTTAAAATCTGAGAACTCCTGGTTTAATGGACAATAAACCAACCTTATAAATGCATTTCAACTGCTGAGCATCTAGAGTCTTCTAAATGAGGCCTAGGAGGTGAGCAGGACCCTGTGCCACCCCTTCCCACCTGCGGGGGAGATGGGGCTTAGGTGGAAGGCATGGCTTCTGTGTAGTGGTGAACAGTGGGGAGGAGCACAAAGGAGGCAGATGGGGGGTTTACATTGGAACGGATAGATAAAGCTTGCTAAATAGAGATGGGGAGGGGGTAAAGAGAGTGGGAATTGGGCAGCTTTCTGGGGGATGGAGTCAACATGAGCAAGACTTAGAGGTGAGAAATACAGTGTATGGAGTGACAAGGGGTCTGGGTTGTCTGGATGGACAGGCACAAAGGAAAGCAGAAGAAAGATTCACATCTTAAATGGCTTGAATGCCATGCTGAGAAGCAATGACGTTCTGCTCCAGGGATGATGCTGAGGAGGCTGTAGAGGTGTCTCTATAGACCTGAAACCCACAGGACCTGTGTTGAGGATGCCCTGGAAGCGGGGAAGTGGGCAAGAGCTTCACGGAGGTGGCTGTGGGAATCCTGGAGCTCATGATCAAGTTCTGCTAAAGTACTTCCATCCGTGTTGGATGTGAGAAAAGAGCTTCTTGCTTCAAGCTTCTGTGCTTTTCATCTTCTCCAGCTCCTGTGAACTTGCAAGAGAGACTGAGGGGTGTCTGTGTGTGTGTGTGTGTTCCTCCTTCACTCTGTGTGTGTGCACATGCGTGTGCATTTGGGGTGCGAGTATATGTGTGTGCATGTATGTGTGAACACATGTATTTGTGCAGATACCATCTTACCTATCTTTTCTTTCTTCCTCGTCATTACTACGGCCTTACTGTCCTGATGTGAGGGAAATGGAGGGTGAGGCAATGGAGGACATTCTGATACAGTCAGGGGTGTGTGTGTGCTTCACTGACAAAAATTGTATTTATTGTGTATAGCGTGATGTTTTGATATACTGTGGAATGGCTATATTAATGTATATAATATCTCGCATACTTGTTTTGTGGTGCAAACACTTAAAATCTATCAGCAATTTTTGAGTATACGATATATTGTTATTTACTGTACTCACCACGAGGTACAATAGATCTCTTGAACTTATTTTTTCTACCTAACTAAAATTATGTATCCTTCAACCAACATCTCCCAACCCCTCCACCCACCCCTGCCTCTGGTAACCACCATTTTACTCTTTGATTCTATGAGCTAACCTTTTTTACACTCTACATGTAATTGAGATCATGCAGTATTTGTCTTTTTGTGCTTTGCTTGCTTCACAACATACATTCCTCCAGGTTTAACCATGTTGTTTCAGATGACAGGACTTTCTTTTTTTTAAAGGCAGACTAGTGTTCCATTATGTATATATATGCATGTTTTCTTTTCTTTTCTTTTTTTCTTTTTTTTTTTTTTTTTGAGACGGAGTCTCACTCTGTAGCCCAAGCTGGAGTGTAGTGGCACGATCTCGGCTCACTGCAGCCTCTGCCTCCAAGGCTCAAGTGATTCTCGTGCCTCAGCCTCCCGAGTAGCTGGGACTACAGGCATGCGCCACGAAGCCCTGCTAATTTTTTGTGTATTAGTAGAGACGGGGGTTTCACCATGTTGCCCAGGGTGGTCTTGAACTCCTGAGCTCAGGCAATCCACCCGCCTCAGCCTCTCAAAGTGCTGGGATTACAGGTGTGAGCCACCGCGCCCAGCCATGTTTTCTTTTCTTTTCTTTCTTTCTTTCTTTTTTTTTTTTTAGACGGAGTCTCGCTCTCTCGCTCAGGCTGGAGTGCAGTGGTGCGATCTCAGCTCACTGCAACCTCCACCTCCCTGGTTCAAGTGATTCTCCTGCCTCAGCCTCCTGAGTAGCTGGGATTACAGGTGCCTCCCACCATGCCTGGCTAATTTTCATATTTTTAGTAGAGACGGGGTTTTGCCATGTGGCCAGGCTGGTCTCGAACTCCTGACCTCAGGTGATCTGCCTGCCTTGCCCTCCCAAAGTGCGAGGATTGCAGGTGTGAGCCACCGCACCCAGCCTCTATTTTTAATTTTTTGAGGAGCCTCTATACCATTTTCCATAATGGCTGTACGAATTTACATTCCCACCAACAGTGTACAAGGTTCCCTTTTCTCCACATCCTCACCAATACTTATCTTTCATCTTTTTGATAATGGCCTCCTAACATGTGTGAGGTGATACTTTCAGGTGTGATTGTATAACCCAGTAGCTGAGAAAACAGTAACCTAGTCAGTGGTCATGAAAGGTGTTTAAAAATGCCAGGTCCTGTGGGGCCCAGGCCTCTGTATTCTTTATAGGTTCCCAGGGGGTGCTGGCGCAGCTGCGTTTTGGAACCAGCAACCCAGATGACCCAATCACTTTACCCTTTCACCTGGGGATTAGGGGCCTGCAAACTCCAAAGTTGGAATGAAAGTTTTTAAACTTGAAAATATCTCCTTCTTCCGCTTTGATCAGTGGAGAGGAAAATACCTTACCGAGCAGAATGGTGGCCGAGGGAGTGTTTTCCCTAGGTTTTCTCTGTGGGGGAGGGGGTGTTGCTGGAGCCCGAGTCTAACAGAGTCTAACAGAAAGCTCATTAAGACCCACAGCAAGTTGAGGCCTGTCAGTAATGAGTACTTTTATGCTGTTTTCTACAGAAATTTCGCTTCAAAACCTAGAGCCTTCAGATATCCTGATTTGCCATTCTAATTAGGCACTGAAGGAGGGCTTTGTGGGCAGGTTTGTGGCATCCTCTGTGCATACTGATTTTGCAAACCTCTTGGGAAACATTTAAAGTGAAATTCTTTGAACACATCAAAAAAGTCAGCATAAACAAACTAAAATCCTTGTGATTCCCAAACCCTAAAAATATTCTTTGACCAATTTCAAAGTCCCCCCCTCCCCTCAACTTTAAGGTTGGTGTAATCCTGCCTGGTCATAGGGAGTGAGAAAGGAGGGTTTCACACGTCTGGGGAGAGGTCCCAGGGTTGAGGGTTCTGGTGGGTGGGGTGTCCAGTCCTCTTTAGGGCAGGTTATCCAGTGTGTAAATTGTTTGAGAGAAGGCGCTGGGAGAAAGGCCAGAAGCCTCAGCCTCAGGCTGGCTGGACATGGGCTGGCATGGATGCCATCTCCCCTGGCCAGCATTGCCCACCTTTAGGTCTCTAGCAGGAAGAGCCCAGGAGCTAGAAGTAGAAGCACCCAGATGGGTAAAGATCATGGGTGGTGCCACAGCAGGCTCCTGCTGCCCCCATGAGGAGAGGCTGGGAAAGTGAGTGGCTTCCTACTAAGTGAGGAGGAAACCACAGTGGAGGGAATCTTGCCTGTTTGTGTCTGTGGCTCCCTCAAGAGCAGGCTGGGATTTTGAGGCTGGGAATGTGTTATACCTTAAAAGCAAAGCAAAGAGCACCAGTTACCTAAATGAGAAGGCAGAGCAGCAGTGTCCTTTGAGGCCAGAGAGTGAAAGTAGGAGACTTCGTAGGACTTTTGTTCTTAATCAGGTCCCTAGCGGGCCCACGGTCCTGCCCTTTCTTGGGCCCAGATCCCTGATGCCTTTGAAACTGCCATTCAATATGGCATTACTGCCTCCCAGCATTGGGACTCCTTCCCTTCAGATCTGCTAAGGACCTCCTAACTACTCCCTTCCCCTCATATCCCCTCACCACCCCTCACCTCCGGAGAGTGCCAGATATTCCTGGATCAAAGTTTTTATCCTGCCCCTGCTTAGAAACTTTATGGAGCTTCTATTTACCTGGCTGATAAAATCCAGTGATCTAGCCCTCCTTCTCTGCCCTTCAGGCTTTCATCCATCTCTCCATCTGTCCATCTATCCATCATCCCTTACCAAGCACTACAGGACTTTGTGAAGTTCCTGGTTGCAGAAATACATATGACAGAAAGAGGTATTGTCCTTAAGGAACTCTCAGTCTTTTGGGGAAGGCAGACAACAGTCAATTACAGGGGTTGTGAGATCACAGAGGAGGGACACCTGTGTGAAGGGTGGGCCAACTCTGTGAGTAGTCGTCCACAGTAAACATACTATTACTGGCTAGTAGAATACACTAGATGCCAGAAAGAAACCAGTATTAGTATTAGGAGGAATAATGATAATGAAGCTTTTGCATTATATAGACCTACTTCAAATTAACCTTGATTAAAATATTAACTCTTTTGGGGCCGGGCATGGTGGCTCACACTTGTTATTCCAGCACTTCAGGAAGCTGAGGTTGGTGAATCACTTAAGGTCAGGAGTTTGAGGCCAGCCTGGCCAACCTGGTGAAACCCCAACTCTACTAAAAATACAAAAATTAGCTGGGGATGATGGCACATGCTTGTAATCCCAGCTACTCGGGAGGCTGAGGCAGGAGAATTGCTTCAACCCGGGAGGCAGAAGTTGCAGTGAGTAGAGATGGTGCCACTGCACTTGAGCCTGGGTGAAGGGGAAAAAAAAAAAATGAACTCCTCTGAGCCTTTAAGTTCTTATCTGTGAGTTGGTTAAGGCATAACAATAACATGAACTTCATAGGATTATTGTTAAAGATTAACAATCATTAATGAGATAATGTATATTTGTGAAACATAGTAAATGCTTAGTAAATATTGGTTATTAACGTTATTATCGGACAGAGAAGAAATTTTCTTCAGGATCCTTGGAGCAAAGTCACTGAAATCACAGAGAAAAACATCTCCAACAATTTGCTCAGCATGAATTCAACAAGTCTTACTAACCTGTCTGTTATAACGTACCTCACATATGCAGAAAGAATGATACCAGCAGTCCAATTCAGTGAATGAAGTCTCCTGGATGAGAATAGTGCCCTGTTTTGTCAAATATGGGTCTTTGCACATTGAATTTTTTTTTTTTTTTTTTTAAGGAGAAGAACTTTAATTTTTTTTTTTTTTTTTTGAGACAGGGTTTCACTCTGTCACCCAGGCTGGAGTGCAGTGGTGCAATCTCAGCTCACTGCAACCTCCGCCTCCTGGGTTCAAGTGATTCTCCTGTCTCAGCCTCCTGAGTAGCTGGGATTACAGGTGTGTGCCACCATGCCCGGCTTTTTTTTGGGGGATGGAGTTTTGCTCTTGTTGCCTAGGCTGGAGTGCAATGGCATGGTTTCAGCTCACTGCAACCTCCGCCTCCTGGGTTCAAGCAATTCTCCCGCCTCAGTCTGCTAAGTAGCTGGGATTACAGGCGCCAGCCACCACACCTGGCTAACTTTTGTATTTTTGGTAGAGACAGGGTATCACCGTGTTGGCCAGGCTGGTCTCGAACTCCTGACCTCAGGTGATCCACCCGCCTTGGCCTCCGAAAGTGCTGGGATTACAGGTGTGAGACACTGCACCCAGCCCACTTTAATTCTTTGAAGGTGGTTTGGTACAGTCATTCCCAAAGAGACAACATCAAAAACACCTGGGAAATGTCTTAAACATGCAGACCCTGAGGTTCTACCTTTCTTTCTTCCCATCCCCTAAACTTCTTCATTATTATATCTGGGCAGGGCCTGGAAATCTGTATTTTAAATAAGTGCCTCCAGCGAGTTTTGCTTTTATGGCTCACTTTGGGAACCCAAGGACAGATCCCGGGACTCTGAGTCCAAGCCCTGGGCTTAGTTTCTCCTGGCACTGTCTCTGTCTGCCTGGACGATCTCCTGGTCACGAAGGTTCTTCTGTCGCAGGGTTATCAGGTGTGAGTGTCTGATGAGATGATGAATGTGAGTACCCATCTCTATGTGGACTCTGTAAATGTAAGGAATTATCAATACTCTTATTTATTGTAATAATCCCTCCTTCCCAGTCCCAATTTCTTGCCCAATGACTTAATCAGAGTCACTCCCGTATAGCATTTATCTTTGAAGCCTGTGGTTGGTTTGACAGGATTTGATATAAAATAAGGAGTAAGAGGCTGTGCTTTGGCTCAATAGCAAGTTCTCACTGCTAAAAAGCCTCTGATTCTGCCCTGTCTGTGCACTTTCCTGTATTGGAGGAGGGAGAGACTGTGCAGATGTTTACATTGGGGCTTGAAAGCTTTAGATTTGTGTTGTCCAGAAAGGTAGCCACTGACCACATGTGGCTATTGAGCACTTGAAATTCAGCTAGTCTGGGTTGTGATGTGCTGTGAATGTGAAATACACCCAGGGTTCAGAGATTTAATGCTAGAAAAAAACATGTAAAGTATTGCAATAATAACTTTTATACTGATTACATATTGAAATAATATTTTGGGTTAAGTAAAATATATTATTAAAATTGATTTCACTGATTTTCTCATTTTAAAAAAAACTAGAAGTTTTGAAATTGCATATGTGGCTTGCATTATATTTCATCAGACACTGGTGCTTTAAGTGTTAGGTTAGCTTTGGGAGTCAGCTTAAAAAGTTTACAGGGTTTGCTCTGTTTTCAAATTCAAAAGGTAAATTTTACATTTGAAATGGACATCTAGAACAGTTATTCTGAATCATTTAACTCAACTTTGAGCGTTAGCATTGTTGTTTATTATCACTGGTGGTTTTAGTGAAGTAGGAATTTATGAAATAGAATCTAAAGGGCATTTAGCAGTTTATCTACTATTTTAAAAGACAGTCTCCTAACCTCTCTGGGAGGGGCAAGAAGAAAATTTCCTAAGTGGAGAAATTGCTTTGCTTAGATTGAATTTTTATTGCAGAGCTGCAAAGCTCAGAAGACAGCAGTTTACAGCGGCCGCAGCAATTCATTTTTAAACTGTGGGCTTGGGATCAAACTGCTATGAAATACTGATGAAAGCACCATTCACAATCTTCCTCATCATCTTTGGCCTCTCTCTGCCACTCTGTTTCTTCATTCTCTTCCTTGATGGTGTTTGGGATACTAGTGTGTGAGACACAGCTGGGAACTCACACAGCAGGGCTGAGAAGAGCAGACTCAGCTCGTCAGCAACAGCCAAGTTGAAGTAGGTGCTAGTCATTGAGTTTCTCTATAAATGGTGGCATTCCTGGGAGTTCAGAGCAGTGAACTTGAAAATGGTGATGCTAAAGTCCCCAGTGTCTACTTCACAGTAGGATTATGAGGAGAATAGGAAAAACCAGAGGCAGGATGTCAGGGATGCAGAAGTGGTTGATAGTAGAAGCCCAGCCATTAGCTGTTGACATGGCCTTCAGGGCGTCTCCTGCGGGCCTCAAGTCTTTCTCCTCAGACCTGTTCTAAGGGAATGGATTGGTTCTGTGTAGTCAATGAGGCACAAAATCTGACCCCGCAAGTTTGAATTTGAATTCTGCTATCACTAGCTATGTGATCTTTGGAACACCACTTGAGTGCTCTGTGCCTCAGTTTTCTCATCTGTAAAATGGGCTTCATAGAACCTGTGGTGAGGGTTAATTGAGCAAATACATGTAAGGTCCTTAGAACTTATGCATGAGTAAACACTCTGTAAACACTGGATTCATTCAAGTAGCAATATTTATGCTTCTATGTACCAGGAGCAACACTGGGGTACAGCAGTGAACAAGGCAGCGGAAATCCCTTCGAGAGAGGTGCTTTCAGCAGAGGAGTTCAAGATGTGTTTGTTGCTTATAATTATTCATGCTTGTGCACTGGCTGAGGGGCCTTCACACATAATGCTGCTTTACTTTATGTATTAGGTTTTGACATAGTAGTCTGTTTTTTTAAGGTTTTAAGTACAAAACTTTGGATTTTATTCCTAGCTCACCCGCTTCTTCATGGTATGACCTTGGGCAAGCTACATAAACTCACTGAGGCTTCATTTCCTCATGTATAAAAAAGCTAATAAATAATACCTTGCTCAAAGGAGAGTGTGAGAATTAAATGTTGTATTAAATAGGATAATGCCTATAAAGCTCTTAGCATATACTTGGCTCATAGTAAGTGTTCCGTAAGTGTTAGCTATTATTGCCATTGCTTCTAGTTCTAGAAATTCTGTGAGTCAGTGGTTCTAAATTAAAAGTTCACCAGGCTGGCAGAAGGGGAAATTGAACCAAATTCTCCTGTGGTGCCCCTTTCTATGAGCTAAGTTGTTCATGAGTGCCTTGGAAACCATCTTCCTTTTCAGAGAAAAACAATAGAGATCCAGGTGTTCAATAGAGCAGCCCAAAGATAGATAATGAGTCTCTCATCATTAGGGGCATCCAAGCTGGATGACCAGTCAGCAGGGATATTATAAAGGGATGGGCCCTGAGCTTGTGGATTGCTTCCAGCTCTGAGATTATGGAGCCTTTGTTCATTAACATTTGACCCATCTGGGTAAGGACACCCTAGGGAGGGATACCCATTTTTGAAAAGCAAAGAGTGACCTCAGGGATTTGCTACCTCCTTCACCCAGCCAGTAAGGGAAGCTCACTTTGACATCACTTCTACTACTTTTCTTCTCCTGAGTGTAGTTATTTCTTGGAGGTAAGTGCTAGGGTTGAGTTGGAGAAAGACGTGCCACATCTTCACTGAATCGTTTATCCAGAGAGTGGAGGGCACCTGGTTCTTGGTGTCACACTCAGCCCTAAAATTCCTTCCCTAGGGGATGGAGTAGATAGAAATGACTTCCCAGCTAGGGAGGACTGGGCCTGTTGTCTACAGCCCTGGGGAAGCCACAGGCAGCTTTAATTCAGGGCTCCATCACTCCTCCCCTTTTGTTTGCCACTCTGGACTTGTCTACGGAAAGTGAAAAAACAAAGGCACTATGTTGGATTCATTTGTCCTTTAAAAAAACAAATAAAAAAAGTAATTATCTTCATTTTTGAACACTTACTGGTTATGTCAGGCAGTTTATTCACTTTTAAAGGAACCATTTCTTGAGCATCTACTAGTACAAAGCATCTGTTAGCCACCAGAGAGAAAAACAAAAGAGGCCGAGCGCGGTGGCTCACACCTGTAATCCCAGCACTTTGGGAGGCTGAGGCGGGTGGATCACCTGAAGTCAGGAGTTCAAGACCAGCCTGGCCAATCTGGTGGAACCCCGTCTGTACTAAAAATACAAAAAAATTAGCCAGGCGTGGTGGTGCCTGCCTGTAGTCCCTGCTACTCAGGAGGCTGAGGCAGGAGAATTGCTTGAACCTGGGAGGCAGAGGTTTCAGTGAGCCCAGATCACACCATTGCACTCTAGCCTTGGGTGACAGAGCAAGACTCTGTCTCAAAAAAAAAAAAAAAAAAAAAAAGGCAGCAGAAGAAAAGATGTGAGATACTTCTCTTCCCTTACCGCAAAATAGTTCTTCCATTTTTTCAAAGTACCTACTATGTGCCAGCCACTGTGCTAGGGGCTGAAGATACAGGGCTGAGAAGACACAAGTGGTACTTCTTCCCCTGGAAGTTACAGCCCAGTAGAAGAGATAGCTCAGTTCCACTGAGCTAGGAATGTTAAAGTTTTGATTGTTTATGAAGAGGGAGACAGATCCACACGGCTAACCCTTCTTGCCCCAGGCACCAGTGGCCCTGGCTTTGGCTTGGCAAATGTGGTACCATTCTCTGAACCGCTGGGTTTCTGACTCACTTCCTATGGTGATGTCTGGGTCTCGTCAGATCTAGGGGTCAATGAAATGCAGCTGGTTAGTTACCTCTGCCCAGAGAGCTCAGAGTGAGTCCCCAACCCCTTCACCCCATATGCATTTTCTATCCCAAGGCACCCTTTCACTCTTCATAAACTTTGCAGCAAACCAGAAATCCTGTGGCTCATTAATAGAAGGAAGGCCTTGTTGGGGTGGAGTGGGGTATGTTGCCAAGCTAATTGGTTTGGGGAACATGAGGAGAGAAAACACGAAAAAAATCAGTGGCCCTGAATGATTTACTTTGTGAGTGACAGCATCTGCATAGTTTTAAAACTAGAATCTGTGAATCGCCTATGCAGTATTTCTTTAACTTTAAGCATTCCTGTCTCACCTCTGCATTTTTACAATAGCTGTGTAGTATTTTTCTTTAAATTGACTCACTTAATAAAAACTAAATACGTAAATTTTTAAAATTTCCTATTATTTTAATTAGTCTTCATAGCTTTTATCTATATTATATAGCTATTATTCATAGGATATTTTTTCCTTTTCTTTATTTTTTTTCTTTTGATAACAGAGCCTTGCTCTGTCACCCAGGCTGGAGTGCAGTGGTGCGATCTCGGGTCGCTGCAACCTCTGCCTCCCAGACTCAAGCAATTCTCCTGCCTCAGCCTCCCAAGTAGCTGGGATTATAGGCGTGCACCACCACACCTGGCTAATTTTTTTGTATTTTTAGTGGAGACAGGGTTTCACCATGTCGGCCAGCCTAGTCTTGAACTCTTGGCCTCAAGATGATCTACCCGCTTCAGCCTCCCAAAGCGCTGGGACTATAGGAGGGAGTCACTGTGTCCAGCTCATAGTATATTTTTTCAAATGTTCCTGCCACATTGTCAAAGATCTTGGGCATCCTTAGGTATCTGCTCCACTTAGGAAGATTCTGCCTAAGAAATTCATGAATATTCCTCTAGGAGATCTTTGAATCTTCTAAAATTCAAAATTGTGTTTATTATTGTAAAAAATTGTGTTTATGTATTTCTTTCCTGGGAAAGACAGTCCAAAGCTTTATTCAAGCAAGGACCAGAAGAAGGTGAGAGCCACAGTTTGTGGTTTCTTGAATTGTGTCTGATTATTATTTACAAAAATTTCATTTTCCCAGGAAGAGGAACATTGTTGTTGTTGTTGTTGTTTTACAAGAAATGGATGTCTTATTCCTAAAGCATTCTATTTTTTAATGAGGTGCAGATAAACTGCACATTGAAAAATGGTCTCTCCCACATCTCTTTCTCATCTCTATTCTGTTTTCAGCCTTCCAACATGTGAATGTTAATCACTATAGGAGGAAGGTGACTATTTTCTGATCCAAAAATCATGATGTATGGTCTGATTAAGGATTTTTATGTATATATCATGCCTTTCAAAGGTATAAAGGGAGAACTTCAGTTACGCATTTAATGAATTATCTTTATTAAAAGAGCAAAATTAAAAAAAAGTGAGGGGGGCACCTATCTTATAGTATTGAGAATGTAAGTTCACTGAATATATTAATAGACCAGTAAATGTTTCAGAGAAAAAAATGAGCACAAGGAAAGCTGCTCGTTGGGGCATAAATACATGATAAAGGGGCTATGGGAAAAAGCACCATCGTTCTAGATCACACAAACAGAACGCACCATTTGTATAAATGCAGACAAAGCCACGTGTCTTTCCCTGCTTCTAGGGTAACATGCCAGGCAGGGGACACAAAGGGCACCCTGTTCATTCTTTCCAGCTGAACCCCTTAACCTTAGGAAGAATATTAGAACGTTTGTGTTTGCATCCTGCCTCCTTCCTCTGAAGGTCCATGAACACTAGATACAATGATAAAATAGAAATAGGAATTTGAAATCAGGACTAGGGAAAATATATGTAAGAGGAAAAAGACAAACCCAGGGGGCTGGGAAGAATACGAAGGCACTCACATTAAGGGTCTGTGTTACTGCTGAGCTTCACATTTGACTTGGAGCTTCCTGGCAGCCAAAACAAAAAGGAAACAGGGTAAGCTTTCTGAATTTTACTGTTAGAAAAGAAAAACATCGTCTGAGCGCTGTGGCTCACACCTGTAATCCCAACACTTTGGGAGGCCGAGGCCGGTGGATCACCTGAGGTGGAGAGTTCAAGACCAGCCTGACCAACATGGAGAAACGCCATCTCTACTAAAAATACAAAATTAGCCAGGTGTGGTGGTGCATGCCTGTAATCCCAGCTACTCAGGAGGCTGAGGCAGGAGACTCGCTTGAACCTGGGAGGTGACGGCTGCAATGAGCTGAGATGGCGCCATTGCACCCCAGCCTGGGCAACAAAAGCGAAACTCCATCTAAAAAAAAAAAAAAAAAGAAAAAAAAAAGAAAAGAAAAACATCCTAGTTAAGGAGTAGCTAAGTGCTTCCTAGTTTGTTTCTTTAAGTTAAATTTCTTATAAACAAGGTCCTCTTCAACTTTCTTCTTTGTCTTATTCACTCCTCGTTATATGGCTCCTCAGACTGGGCCAATTTCTCAATTTAGGTGGCCATGATACAGATGGCCATATACCTCTCTTTTGTAGTGCTTATCGTAGATGTACATTCTCATGTGCTTAGATGATTATTTTGAAAGCTTGTGTTCTCTACTAGACTATATAACTCATGAGACTTGGGCCATATTGTCCTCAGTGCCCAGCACAATCTTGGCACATGGTATACCCTCAATAAATATTTGTTAGAACAAATGAATAAGGCCAAAGCAGCCAGGGATTTTATGTGACTGATTCTTGTAGTGTCTTCTCAGGAAATCAAGGCCCTTTCAAACGTGCAAACTGTCTCTTGTCCAGAGAGCTTGGTGGCCATCTCCAAGCTCATTTTACTCCATGGTTATTAACAATTCAGAGATTGTTAATAACAATGACTCCAAGTTATTAACCTGCTATAAATCCAATCCTGTGATTGGTACTTGATACATGTTGCTAGTAGTCCTCAAAGATGAGGGAGACTGAGGCTCAGGGGGAGGGAAACAGCTTGCCCAAGGTCACATTGCCGGAAGGCATGCTGTTTCCTTTCTGCCTGCTGTTTCTGAGCCAGAGCCACAAGTGCCTGTGTGAGTTATGGGTTCTTATCTCTTGGCAATTAGAGCAGCTCAGCAAGGGTATTTCTGGCACAGGCCATTGCTGCTTTCTGACAGCTGCTACATTCCAATGTCTCCTGAGTTTAGGGAAAAGAAAGCCCACACCTGGGGTTGGCAAAGACAGTCTCAGAACTCATTTTCCCTGGTCTCTGCACATGGTGAATGTGTTTATTGCTCTTGTCACACTGTCTCCTGAAGTGCAGATGCATTAAAGTTGAATATTATTTTCATAAAAACCACTGGAGAGAAAGGGAGAGAAGAGGCATGATTCGGGTGTCTCCAGGAATATAATTGGATTTGCCCAATGATTGGGAGAGTGGAGGTGGGAAATGACAACATGCGAGGAAGTATATTTGATGGTGCTTTTGATTCCAAATTTGTCAGGCATATGTTTTTAATTGCTTTGTCCCTGTTGTCATTATTCTAATAGAGACCTGATTTTTTTTTTTTTTTTTTTTTTTGAGACAGAGTCTCACACTATTTCCCAGGCTGGAGTGCAATAGCATAAGCTCGGCTCACTGCAACCTCCGCCTCCCGGGTTCAAGCAATTCTCCTGCCTCAGCCTCCTGAGTAGCTGGGATTACAGGCACCCGCCACCATGCCTGGCTCATTTTTTGTATTTTTTAGTAGAGACGGGGTTTCAGTATGTTGTCCAGGCTGGTCTTGAACTCCTGACCCTGTGATCCACCCACCTCGGCCTCCCAAAGTTCTGGAATTACAGGCTTGAGCTACCGCGCCCTGCGGAGACCTGATTTTTTAAAAGGGGTTCATTATCATATTCAACTTTCTCTATTCAGCAAGGTTGGCAAATGGGATGTTCTCCTGGCTCAGTGTTGCCACCTACCGTGTGCTGCATAGATTGTCAATCTTCAAAATATTAGAAGGCAGTAAAACACATTTCAAACTGCAACAAGGCATAATTTGATCCGTCTGTTCTTCCACAAGGTTGCAAGTCTCCAGGGTGAACATTATAAGCATCTGTCATCACTGTGTGCTCTTGGAGTGCCAAGATACTGGTTATAGTGAATTCTGGTGATAAAAAAAATGCTAGACAAAAATACCACTTTTCCTTTGGTCCGCTGAGAATGAGCCTCAAAAACATGTGCTGCCTGCACATGGGGATCTGAATAATTGCAACATTCAGGATTATGTAGAGAGAGTATCCCTGAAGAAGGCACTTAGGGTGATGTTTGTAAATGTCACAAGGCTTTCAGTTCTATCTTTGGCCCCCTAGTCTCAGTAAGGATTTTGGCTCGTATCGGTGATTTGGAAAACCTAATAATTTTTATGTCTCCAAAGTTGTGTTTCCAGACTGCTGGCTATTTCATATTTTAAAGCATGTTTCTACCTTCAAAAGGACACCAGAGAATAGCAGTGGGCACTGACATGCCTTTACCCCTCCCCACACTAGAAAAGGACCGACACATTTAATCTTTTTTTTTTTTTTGAGACGGAGTCTCGCTTTGTCATCCAGGCTGGAGTGCAATGGCACGATCTTGGCTCACTGCAACGGGTTCAAGCGATTCTTCTGCCTCAGCCTCCCGAGTAGCTGGGATTACAGGCATATGCCACCATGCCCAGCTAATTTTGTATTTTTGTGGGGATGGGGTGTCACCATATTGGCCAGGCTGGGCTTGAACTCCTGACCTCAGTTGATCTGCCTGCCTTGTCCTCCCAAAGTGCTGGGATTACAGGCGTGAGCCACCATGCCCAGCCTCACATTCGATATTTATTTGTGGATAGATTTAGGTTCTTTTTCCCGATTTCCCCACAGTAGCTTTGACAAGTCTTATTTGGAAGAAGTAGCACAGTTACTGAAGTGGCGTCTTGTTCCTAGTTTGAACGGTAAGAGGCACAAAATCGCCCATACACATGTAGTACATTAAGATTTCACCTACTTTCCCCAGAAATTATTGTTTAGGCAATTAAGGACAGAAAAGTATGAAAAATACAGGTGCTAATTATAACCAGACTCTTTTTTTTATGGTAAGAGATCAAAATTTCAAAGTATTTTACATATTAATTAGGATATTTCCTCCCCTTAACCTCTAATTAATACCCACAGTAAACAACCTTTATTAATTACATGAATCTGAACATTTAATATCCAGGAATATGAAGACCATACACTGAGTATTCATTTATTGTTTATCCTGTTCCACAGTGGATGTGAGGTAACTTATGGGAAAAGGATGAAATATGGATAACAAAATAAAACAATCAGGATCAATAGGAATATAAATTATATTAGGAGATTAAGCCTAAGGAGACAAGGAGAATGGCAATAGCCTGGTACTATTTCTGTTTAGGTAAAAAGCCAGTTCATTGGACAAGTTGATGTAGCCATGTTTTAAAAAGCAACTTGGAAGCTACTCTGGGTTTTGGAAAGCTCTGTGTAAACATGGGCTGCTTCATGTTCCTGACATTTCAGCTGAACTTTGAAAATTGCTTTTTTTTCCCTCCCAACCTCTACCTGACCCCCAGCACACACCCACTTCATCTGAGCCAAGGAGGTGTGAATTCTAAAAGTATTTTATCAAGCGAGGTTGGCATTTTTCTGGAAATGCTGTAGCCTGAGTGCCAGCAGGGCATTTGGGAAGCTTATTTTGGAAACCCTTTCATTATCATGGCACTCAGGCCCTTATAAGTGGTTCCAGGACGTCATACCCTGATGGGCTGCAGTGATAGAAGCACCAAAAAAGGGAGTGTTGAAGTGGAAGGGGACGGTGAAGTCCTCTTCTCCCAAGCTGGCAGGAGGCACGATAACTTATCTTTCTTCCACAGCTCCTGTCTCCAGCCTCTCCTCCAGGACCAGAGGGCTTCCTGTTGCTTTCTGGAGGCCTGGTTTGCTGGAGGTCATCCTGAAAGAATGCTGCTCAGATAGGCTCCCAGGAAGCTGATGCAGAGGATGGGGCTGGGATGCAGACTTTGCTGTATCACAGAGGGTTGCCTGGGCAGCGTGCTGTCAGCCTTGAAACAAGTTACAATCTTGTGCTGCGATTTGGCTCTGCTCTTGCTTGTTACAAGCCACCGAAGGTCTCTAGCTGGGAGAGCCACCTTCCCCATATACCCAGGAAGGATTGACAAGACCATGAGATGCCACTGATTACATCTCCTGCCCCTTCCCTGAGTGGAGACCACCATAGCTCACTGGCTTTGTGACTTTTCCTCTTGGACGTTTAATCGACATGTCAAACTAACATGTCCAAAACAGAGTTCTTGATCAATTTTAACACCTCCCCTCCCCTTTGACTTGTCCTTCTCCCAGGCTTATTCATTTCAGGAAACAGTGCTGGCATCCACTCAGTTGCTCAAACCAAAATGCTGGAAGTCTTGTTTTTCTCTTTCCTTCTCTCCAGTCATAAATCCCATCAGTGAGTCCTGTTGGCACTACCACTAACACACTTGGCAAAGCTGAATCCCTCCCAGGAGTTTCACTGTTGCCATTTTGGCCAGCCACTGTCCTCTCCCACTTGTACTGCTGCAGCAGTCTCTTTACCTCATCTCCCTGCTTTTCCCCACTTCTTTTCAGAGGCATTGGCATGGAACTATAGTCAGACTGGCTTTGCATACTGGATCCTCCACTTACTGTGATAGGCAAGTTACCTGACCTCTTTATGCCTGGGTTTTGTCATCTGTAAAACTGGGACTATAATAGTACTCATTTCAAAAAGTTTTCATGAGGATTAAAGGAGATCATACATACAGAGTTCTTAGGACAATTCAGAGCACATAGCTAAGCACCGAGTAAGTATTAGGTTTTTATTGTCCTTAATCCCCAGGCCATCCTCTACATAGAAGATACAGAAATCTTTTTGAAAAGCAAATCAGATTATGCCTCCTTTCTTTTAAACCCTTCCATGGCTTCCTATTGCCTTTGGAAGAGAACCCAAATTCCTACTAGGTTATTATAAGGCTAACCCGACTCCCCTACCTCATCTTTTCCTACCCTTCCCACTGGCCACTGAGTTCCAGCCTCACTGTCCTTCTTCCTTCGTAGGAACAAACTTAGTTTATTCCCATCTATTCTTGTGCCAGGACAGCTCTTCCCCTAGGTCTTAGCTTAAATGCCACACCTTAGCGAGGTCTTTCCTGATACATACCCTGACCTGTACATATCACAGTTTGGTTTCTTCATAGCACACATTAATATCTGAAATATTTTGTTTGCTTATTTATTATCAGTATTTCTGTCCCTCTGTCTCTTCTGTCACTATTGCATCTACTGTGGTTACTAGGCATGATTTGTAGAAGGCCTAAAAATAAATGTTTATTGGTTGACAGGTGGGGTGTGGCAGCTCATGCCTGTAATCTCAACACTTTGGGAGGCCCAGGCAAAAGGATTGCTTGAGTCCAGGAGTTCAAGACCAGCCTGGGCAATATAGCAAGGTCCTGTCTCTACCAAAAAAATTGAAAAATTAGCCAGGTGAGGTGGTGTGCACCTGTAGTCCTGGCTACTAGGTGGGGAGGCTGAGGTGAGAGGATCACCTGAGCCCAGGAGTTGGAGGCTGCAGTGACCTATGGTCATGCCACCACAATCCAGCCTAGATGACAAAGCAAGACTTTGTCTCAGAAAAAAAAAAAAAAGGAATGAATAATGATAGCCACCATTTATTTAGTACTATTGTGTCCCATGCTATTATACCATTTTGTTATTTAATCTTCATAACAATACTACAGACGTAGGTATTTTTAATCCCCACATTAGAGTTGAGGAATAGTGGCTCAGGGAAGAAAAAAAATTATCCAGGGTCCCCCAGCTGGTAAGTGGGTGAGCCTAGATTTTAACTCACATCTGTGACAGCTCATGGAGTTTATAGGTGATAACACTGGTGAGTTGAGAGCATTCATACCTGGCTTATGAATACAAGATGAGACTGTGCAGGTGTCAAAGGTATACCATCTTCATCCTTTTAAAATTTAACAGTTTTACAGACCCTCCTGTGTGGCCAATGCTTTCTTTACTTGTATTTTCCTCTTTCTGGCACTTTTCATCATGCCCTAGTTTTGTAATTTTGGAGAACTAGGAATCCAAAGGATATCCCAAGAGGTTCCAGTTGGATTCTGTTCAGCTTCTTCTTCTTCCTTTTTTTTTTTTTTTTTTTTGGAGATGGAATCTCATTCACTCTGTCCCCCAGGCTGGAGTGCAGTTGCGCAATCTCGGCTCACAGCAGCTTTGCCTCCTGGGTTCAAGGCATTCTCAGCCTCCCAAGTAGCTGGGATTACAGGTGCACCACCATGCCAAGCTAAGCTTTTTTTGGTTTTGTTTGTTTGTTTTGTATTTTTTTAGTAGAGACAGGATTTTACCATGTTGGCCAGGCTGATCTCGAACTCCTGACCGGAAGTAATTTGGCCACCTCAGCCTCCCAAAGTGTTGGGATTACAGGTGTGAGCCACTGCACCTGGCCTCAGCTTCAATTATGAATTAATTCAAGCCTCCTTAGGTGACTCTTGCTAGAAGGTAAAGGTAGACAGGTATATTAGGTCTTTCTGGCCTCTTGGCTTAGAATTTCTCAGTGTGGGTTCCAGACCACAAGCATCCAAATCACTGAGGGGCTTGCTAAAATGCAGATTCCTGGGCTCACTCTAGACTTTTGGCATTCAATTCTCTGGTGGTGGGCCCCTGAAATCTGCATTTCTAACGTGGAGTTGTTCTGGTTAAAATATAAGTATGAAGATCATTGGTCATAGTTGTTCTAGCTTATTAGGTGTTTTGTGATTTGGTTTTGTTCTTTGATTTTAAAAAATCAATAAAGCTATTTATTAATTATTTATTTTATTAAAACTTGTATTTGGATAGCTTTTGGTCTCTGGCCATGGAGCAAGTAGGCTTTTTTCCCACCTTAATGGCCCCTAGGTGCCAGGTGCTAGGCCCAAGTTGTCTTCCTTGGTGGTGTGCTCCGTGTTTCCAGCTTAGGCGAGGCAGGGAGCCTCATTTCTGTCCCTGAGCTGTTGCCTGGTTCTAAGGCACTGGCCAGCTCTCCAGTGGGTGGACCTTCTGATGCATTTGGTCCCGTTAAAATTATTTTTAAAATTCAGGTTTGTTTTTGTTACTTTCCTCCCAGAAGCAATTCTGGAATGATCAAAATTCCCAGCGTTTAATGTTTGTATTTTCCTCCCCTCTGTTCACTCTCTAAATAAAGGCCTCATGTTTTAATAGACACAATAACAGTAAAATTAGCTTGATTAGACTCTAGGTGGATTTAAAATGTAACCTAATGGCAGCTCTGTCTGGCTTGGAAATCATGCGTTTTATTTTGAGCAGAGAATGTTGGTATTTGCAATGACTGGTAAGGGATTAAATGATTATTGAATTAAAGTGGTCAAATAATACAAGCATCCCTTATCTTTAGATCCTGTCCTGGTGGTTTTGCCTATTGTATTTTTATTTTGTATTTATTTGATTTTGAGACAAGGTCTTTCTCTGTTGCCCAGGCTGGAGTGAAGTGGCACAATCATAGCTCATTGTAATCTCTAGCTCCTGGGCTCAAGGGATCCTCCTTCCTCAGCCTCCCAAGTAGCTGGGGCTGTAGGCAGGTGCCACGATGTCCATCTACCTATACTGTTTTGAGAAACTTGGGCCCTCAGCTTGGAGTTTTAATCCTATCTGCCTTCAGTCCTTGGATTAAGAGTTCCTGGGTAATGCCACAAGAGAAAGTCAACAGAGTTGTCTTTCTTACCTCTGTTCCTTCCTCTGGTCTATGAGCCCTCTAGGTTCTTGGAAAGCTCAAAATGTGAAGCAAATTGTAGTTTAACAGCCTTGCGCCAAAGCATCCACAACTGGCCAGCTCCCTGCTCCCCAAAATATCCCAGCACATACTTTATTTTTATTTTTATTTTTTTTGAGACGGAGTCTCACTCTGTTGCCAGGCTGGAGTGCAGTGGCGCAATCTCAGCTCACTGCAACCTTCACCTCCCGGGTTCAAGTGATTCTCCTGCCTCGGCCTCCCGAGTAGCTGGGATTACAGGCACACGCCACCACGCCCAGCTGATTTTTTGTATTTTTACTAGGGACGGGGTTTCACCATGTTGGCCAGGATGGTCTCGATCTCTTGACCTTGTGATCCACCCACCTCAGCCTCCCAAAGTGCTGGGATTACAGGTGTGAGCCACCACGCCCAGCCCCAGCACATACTTTCATTAAATAATAATCCCCTACACTGAGGTGGTACAGTTCCTTTTGTTCAAGATTTTTTACATCCACCCCCTAAAAGGAAAGTAGGGGCTTTATTAGGCTATTTACCAAGGAGAGGGGGAGGCAGAGATCACCCAACCAGTTATTACTGAGCCCAGTCTTATCTATGGCTTGCTCTTATTCAGCTGATTCTTGCCTGTGTGCTTGGTGGCACACCAGGTGTGAGAAAAGCAAGGTGAACAGTTTTGGGTTCTTAGGACCAAGGGTATATGCAGTATATGCTCTCAGCTTATTAAGAACCCAGAATATTTGATAGAGAGTTTTGGGAATAGGGGACAGACTCATTAACTGATGGTCATGGCTGCTTCATGTTGGAACATTTAGTTTAAGCTTCTGAGCATTATTATAAGCATAGCCCAGGAGGTAAATGTAAAAATAATTTTCTTGCCAGTTTTTCCTGCATGGTATCCTAGCGACGATGTACTTTTTGTCCTTGGGTGTTGGGGCACCAACTGGGGCCGTATCAAAGCTTGCAGAGGGGAGGAATATGAAGGGCATGGTCAGTCACCCCTTTAAAAGTCAAGGCATAGTTTCTTTTTAGTTTATCTTTTGGAGAGTTTTTAAATGCAGTTATTTTTAAGCAGCATTTTATGTTGTGATTACCAAAGTAATATATGTTTATTGTCTGACAACTTCAGAAACACAGAAAATTCCAAAGGAGGAAGTAAAAATCATCTCTAATTCTGACATTGTTAACATTTTGGTAAATATCCCTCTAGTAGTCTTTTATTTATTTATTTATTAACTGAACTTTCAAGCAATGATTAGGTTCTAAAATTATAGTGTATGGTAAAAAAAAAATCTCATGAAGTCAAATGTACCCTAAACTACCATGGACAGTAATTTTTATGCACACTAAAATTAGGCTTAAGAGCAACAAAAATCGACATGAGGGCCAGGTGCGGTGGCTCATGCCTGTAATCCCAGCACTTTGAGAGGGCAGGGTGGGAGGATCACTTGAGGCCAGGATTTGAAACCAGCCTGGACAACATAGTGAGACCCTGTCTCTAAAAAGATTTTTTTAAAAATTAGCTGGGCATGGTGGCACATGCTTGTAGTGTCAGCTACTCAGAAGACTGAGGTGGGAGAACCACTTGAGCTCTGGGAGGTCGAGGCTGCAGTGAGCTGTGATTATACCACTGCACTAACATGACGGAGCAAGGAAACTGTGTCTCAAAATACAAAAAAAAAAAAACAAAAATCTGGGGGTAAAACCGATCTACCTTTAAGATTACTATCAAACTCGTAATGGTGAGTAGATGGTAGCAGAAAATTGAATTCTGTTCCAGCTTGCCTGTAAGGTTGATTTCATTTGTTTTTTTGTTTTTGTTTTTGAGACAAAATCTCACTCTGTCACCCAGGCTGGAGTGCAGTGGTGCAATCATAGCTCACTGCAACCTCAAGCTCCTGGGCTCAAGAGATCCTCCCACCTCAGCCACGCCCAAAGTGCTAGGATTACAGGCATGAACCGTCACATTCTGTTTTAATGTTAAGGTTCTATACTTTAATATGGGTTGATAAATTTACTCGTTGTGAGGATGACATGCCATAGTGGCATCACATTTTACCTCAGATAGTAGGTTCTGAGTCAACCAGTAAGAAAAATAAACACAGGTGCTTACCACCTCCCTCCCCAACAGACCCCCCCTTCCCCCTCCACACACAATTGGGATGATTTGTTTTGTAACATTTTGTTTTATTCAACAGTAAGTATTTAATATATCATTTTAAAAGTTGTATGTATTCCATCGTAAGCATGTACCACAGTTTATTAACCAATTTCCTGTTGTACAATTAGATCATTTCCAATTGCTTGCTCTTATAAAAATGATGAGATGAACATCCTTGCGGTTAAATCTTTGTGCTCATCCACAATGAAGTATTCTGGATAAATTCTTGGTTGTGGAATTGATGGTTCACAGGATATGAGCATTTTAAAGCCTTTTAATTCATATTGCCAAATTGTCCCCAAGGTCATTGCATGCTTCCTTCAAAGTGTCTTCTTGCCAACATTACTGGAAGTTATTATTTAAAGGAGTCTTGCACAGCATGCCTTTTTTGTTTTTTTGGATGACCCAGGGCTTCTATTCATTGTCTGGCCAATTTATCCTGGAAAGAGTACATGAAAGGAGGCTAGAGATGATAAGTGCTGGTGGCTGGGTTGTGGGGGAGGGTGGGGAAAGATAACAGGAGGGTGAGCTTGGAGGCCATTTCTTTACTCTGGCCTCCAAGCTATCTTCAGCAGACATCTAAAGACAGAATATTGCTTCATACTTAAAGGGCATATATAGTTTTAAAAAGCATGTTCACTATTATACTTTTTGATTTGGAAAATAATTTGGTCACCATAGAAGAATGGGAATGGCATTTGTATATTTATCCAAAAGGAAGTATGGTTTAAAAAATATATGGAGAAACAATGTCCTAATCCAACCTCTCATTTTATTTTTATTTCGTTTTGAGACAAGGTCTCGCTTTGTCACCCAGGATGGAGTGCATCACAGATCAGTGCAGTCTCAAATTCCTGGGCTCAAGCCATTCCCTCCCTGCCCCCGCCCCCGCCTCAGCCTCTTGACTAGCTATGGCTACAGGCTAGCGCCATCACGCCCGACCCAACCTCTCATTTTAGATAGAGACACTGATACCAGAGAGTGGAAGGGATTTCTGTATGGCCACACAGCAAATTGATGACTGAGTTGGAGCCTCAAGTGAAGGTTCCCAAATTCTGGTACAGCGCTCTTTTGCAGAGGTAGGACAGCCATGGGTCAGGGAGAGATGAGAAAACAGACATAAGGGCCTCTTTGGACAGATAGCCAGGCTCTCTTCTAGGGCCTGGGAGCCACCCTATGCCCCACCTGGATAAAAGCCCAGATGTGCCTAGCATGGCATTTCCACTTCTGCCTAATCATCCCCACCTGTGAATGGAAGCAAGCTTACACTTTAATACCCAGTGGTTTTGCCTGAACTTTCCCAACCCCTGGGTAACGTCTCAGCTTTGTCAAGTATCACTTCGTCAGGGATCGGTTCTTGACTACCAAGACTTAAGGCTCCCTGGTGCATTCTTATAGCACCTCTGTAATCCCCTTGCAACAATGGTAATTACCTTGTTCTGTATTTAATATAGGTCTCCCTGACTAGAGTAGAAGCACTGTGAGTGTAGGAAGATTATCTGTTGCTCCTGGCATATACTAACCCTTAAATGTTTGCATGTGTGAATATTTGGACGGGTGCTAATGAATGAATTAGAAGTGTGTGTGGGCTGCTGAGAGGTGCTGTAGTTCTGATTGCCTGCAGGACCAGGAGAGTGATCCCTTATTGCCAAGGGCATTGAGAAAAGAGAGAAAGAAAAGAGACAGAGTTGAGGTTGCCAGGGCAGAGACAAGCCAGAGGGTATGGTCTCCTTCGCTGGGTGCCTGATAGCAGCCTCCTGGGCGATGAGGTCGCAGTCACATCCAACCAAGCCTTCATTCCTGGCTTGTCAGAATCCGTTCCCGCAATTTACCAGGGGTTGTTAGAAGACTCCTTGAATCATTCTGGGGAAGAGAATTCAAGGTCAGGACTCTTGGAGGGGAGACGACAGCAACCCGGGTCTCCTGCAGCCTGGTCTTCCCAGCCGATGGGCACTTGCGGCAACGGATGACAGGTCTGCTGATGTCTGGCTAGACGCCAGAACAGCGCCGTTCTGAGGCCGCAGGTCCTGCCCCTCCGCCCGTTTCCCTCCCCCTCCTCAGTCTCCCTTCCCGTCCCACTTGCAGCATCCTCTACGAGGAAAGGAATGTGCTGGGCTCGGACGCGCCGTCCTGGCCGAACGGCAGCACCTGGGGCGCTGGGGTCCGCCGTCTGGCGCTGCGCCACGTGCTTTGGTCGGTGCTGATGTCAAGTGGGTGTGGGCTCCTCGGAAAGGCCCCGGCGAAGACGAGGAGGGCGCGCGATGCGCCGCGGGCGAGCTGAGGCCCCAGCGCGCTCCGTAGCCCAGCGCCGCTGACCGGTGGCCCGCCCGGGCTCGCGAAGCAGTCGCATGGAGCCGCGGAGCTGTCCTCCCTGGGACGCGTGCCCCGCCACGCTGGGGGTCTGGCAGGGGCGGCCAAGGGGGGCCTGCAGGTGTGTGTGCGCGCTGTAACTTTCGGGGGGTCTGCGGGTTGTCGAGCCGACAGGGCGCAGGGTGCACGGGCTCCTTTTGGGGGTGCTTTGTGTCTGGGCGCGGGCGTGACTGGAGCCGGCTAGTCCCCGGCCAGCCTTGAGCGAGGGAGCCGTAGCTGGCCGCTGGAGTTTCTGCAAGAGAATTCATTGAGCCGGCGCCCGGCTTTGGGTTACTCCTCGGGAAGGACGCCGAGGGAGCTGTTGTTGTTTTTAAAAATCGGGTCTCCAAGTACAGACTGCGTTCATGTGAACAGGATTACCTCAGCAGCAAACAGCGCCGCTTCCCGAAATCGGCTGTGGTTGGGGACCCCACGGCCCCGCAGGCGTGCGGGCTGCGGGGACAGCAACTGGCCAGCGGTGGAGGGGGTGGGGACCGGGAGGTGGGCAAAGGCGACCCCGCCAAGCGTTCCGCCAAGTGTGCCGGGGCGCCTGCCCTTCCTCTACACCCACGCTTGCCAGGAGCCGGCTACGGAGGAGGTAAGGGGTCAGCTTCTCGCCTGTGACAGCTCTGGTTTCAGACACACCTTCCCGGAGGAATGCAGAGGCTTTGTTCCAGGCGCCCGTCCCAGCCCCGAGCCCTGAAGCCCGCGGGCATAGGGCTGGGACTCCGGTGCCATTACTCATCTTTTATGGCAACGCCGACAAGCTCCTAGGTAGGCAAGTTAATTATTAATGTGTCTAAGCTGGAGAGAGAAAATCTGAAAATGAGACTGGTGGGTTGCAGGCCTCCCCCTTTCTTTTTTGGCTTTGGTAAGGCGAGGTTTAAGCCCAAGGTATTGCAATTTATTTCCCTAGAAGGATAAGGGCATTCCCCCAAGGCACCAGCACTGCCCCCGAAGGAGTCCCCTTTTGTTGTCGGTGGGACAGCCCCATCTCCTCCCAGAGGGCAGAAAGGGTGCATCCCTCAGTTTTTAATCTACTTTAGAACCCGCCTGTACCCCTCCTCCTTTGCCTTCCTAAACGAATCTCACTCCCATCCCCTTCCTCAAGGCAGCTTCCTGAAGCTTCCAGACCAGGTGTGGGAGACCTGAGTCCTCTCAGCAGGTAGAGTCTGAAACATTCTGAAAAATAGAAAAATGTTGCCCTGTCCCAGCCATGGTGCCTGAAAACCTCCTTGTGTGCTCCGCCAGTACCCTCGGGTGTATTTTCAGGCCTGGGGGCTGTGGGCAGAGGAGGAAGTGTCTGTCAGGTGTCACCTGACTTGTCTCTCCCAGGCCCCTCAGCAGGAGGGGAGCAGAAAGGTCCAGGTGGGAAATAGAGAAGGTGGAGTGAGGCTCCTCCCTCAGGCAGTTTCAGTTTCCCTCCTGTCCTTGTCAGAGAGAGGGTGGGTCTAAGACTGATAGTTGTACAAGGTGTCCTGTTTGTGTGCTGGGGTATTTCTGGGTGGGGCCCTAATGAGTGGGAGTGGAAGGGCCCAGCCTTAAATGGAGGGCTGTGGACCAGGCTGGGCTCTGGGGAGGTGGGAGGGACGGGGGTTGGTTAGAGGCAGACCTGAGGAGATTTTTTACCCAAGCCAGGGCCTTAGAAGAGTTGTGAAACTCAGCCTTCCTGGTAGCATTGTGCCTTAGAGACCTGGGAAGCTATGTGCTGGCTTAGGATAGAGTTTTCAGTCCTGTTAACGGAAGGGTGGAAGGACTGGACTGTAGAGTAAGTGCGATGAGGAAGATGAGCATGTCTTGGAAGTTGACATTCTGGGGAGTGCAAGAGGTGGCTGAGTTTATATAAGGGGGGGAGGGGCAAAGGCAAGAAGTGTGGGGAGTAGGGTGGGCTTACGGCAGGCAAGGAGCGCAGGAAGGCAGATTTTAGCACTGGGTGTGGGCTGTGTATCAGAGAGGTGCTCCGAGATAGGCTGCTGTGCTCCCTCCCCCTCCTCCCAATTTTCTATCCCCTTTCTCAGTGACTTGGTTTGCTGAGTTCGCCTGCCTCTCTGCTCTGGTCTCCATGGGCTGGGCTACTCCAGTCTCTACCTCACTCGCCTTCCAGGGAGAAAATGAGTGAAGGAAGGCTTGGCTTTAAAGAGGCTGTTGATTCTGATACCCTGGGTTATTGGGGAATCAGTGCCACCTGCCCTGCCACCAGGGTTTGCGGTGTGTACACTCCATGGCAGCCCTCCCCTAACACACAGGGCTCTTGCTTGTAGAGTGCCACCTTCTCCAACCCTGCCCTGAGCTGCTGGTACTCTGTGAGTTGAGGATTTGAAGATGGCCTTGATTAGGAACAAGGTTTTTCTATTATGAAAAGTCCGCTCAAGCGTGCCGTCTAACGTCTCACCTTTTGGCCTGCTGGCCATGGCTGCATATTCGTGGATAATGGCCCAGCCAAGATGGCCTGGGACAGCTACTTACCCAAGGTGATTCCCGGAAAGAGTAGGTGGGTAGCGGGGTCCCTAGGGCACTGAGAGTGAGAGGGCATCAGAGGTTATAGGTTATGGGGAAAGTGAGGCAGATATCAGACTGTGGAATGGTGGGGTGAGGATGTCATGGTCACTATGGATTGTGAGGTCAGAGGACTGAGTAGGGCTAGCTTGGAAATTCCCCATGTGTCTTGCTCCTAATGTCTGCACTGGATGGAGCAGGCTATGGTGAGTCCAAGATCAGTGGAGGCCTCTGTCCTGGGGCCTGACTCCCCCTGCTCTCAGGGGAAAGGGGCAGCCTGTCTCTCTGCACCAGCTCCTTAGCTTGTCTTCTCTCTTCCCTCTTAAAAGAGGCACTTGGTTGATGGTGGTTGCTGAGTTCTTCAGTAGCAGCTGTGGCAGGGAGCTTTTCCTGGGATGGGTGGCAGGAGAAGCTCCCTAGGCTAAGAGAAGGGTGCTCTGATGGTTTGTTCTGACTCAGGCAAGATCAGGAGGAGAAATAGACTAAAGACCCTGGCAGCCCTTGCAGTCTTGGTTTGCAAAAGCACAAAGTTCCAACCTAGGGTTTGTACTATATCTGGTGAAGGGAAAAGAAGCCAGTATTCCAGGCCTATACCCTGTGAGTACCCAGGAATGAGGGGAGAGAGAATGAGGGGTTAATTGAAGCAGTGTGGCAATTTCTTTGGAGGCTTGGGCTCAAATTCAGTCTCTGCTACTTATTAGCTTTGTGTCCTTCAGCTTCTCTGAATCTCAGTTTCTTTGCCTGTTTGTTAAGTAGGGACAAGGCCACTCCCCCATCCTCAGGACAATTGTGACAGTTGTATGAGATGATTGTAAAGGATTTAACACAGTACTTACCAATTGATAGCTATTATTTTTCACTAATTAAGGCAGCTAGAGAGTCCTTGGATCATTAGCTGAGAGGTTTTTTTGTTTTGTCTTGTTTTTTAAATGTAGAAAATAAGAATGTCAAGAATGTATTTTGTGCTGCTACCGGAGGCCATACCTGGGCTCCTAGGTTCAGATGAGACAACTGTCCTAGAAGGGTTTCATCTGACTTCCATATCAAACCTGTTTCCAGCCTCCAGATATTCAAAGAGGCCTTGGAGAACCCTGAATCTCTGACCGCAGGCATACAGCACAGCTGAACTGGAAAGGTCACCTGCTCAAACTCCTGCTGAAGCAGCCTTCTGTGGTCCAGCCAGGATTAGGGAATATTAGTCCTAAGAGCAACTGGATACCTGTCACATTTTAGCTGCGTGACTAGACGAGTCCTTTTATCTCTTTGAGCCAGTGTCCTTTGAGAATAATAAAACCTGCCTCACACAGTTGTTCTTATGCTCAAACAGGATAACGTATGCTCAACTATAATGCAGCATTGCATATTATTGATAGCTAACTAGATAGCAGACAGTGATCTCAGTATGTTCATATATTATCTCATTGAATTCTCACAGCAAGTTATGATGCAGCTTAATTATTATCCACATTTCGTTGATGAAGAAGTTGAGCTGTTAGGGATTGTAATTGTTGTTGTTGGATAGCTGACTCCTTACTGGAAATCATGCATCTGAAGACCTATCTCCCAAAGTAGGAATAAACTTAAGTTCCTACAAATATGTTTGCATGCTGCCTTTCTTCCACTGACCTATTCTAATATCCCAGGCTAAATCTGAACATAAATTTGTAAAATAAGTTTGCTATTTTTGCGCCCCTCTCTGCCCCCTCATCCATAGTGTCTGTGGGGCTGATGGACACAGTGCCTTCTTGTCTCTGATTTTTAAGCGTTACTTGCATGGGATTGTAACCCTTTTTGCACTCACCCTAGCTAGTAGTTCCTTTTAAGAAAGAGGTTGCTAGTTTGATTTGAGTTTAGGCAGTGGAAATGTTTGGTCTAGAGCTGACTGTTAGGCTCAGAGTTTTCAAGGTCCCATCTTTCTTTCTGACGCATCTGGTAAGCTGTTTTGCTCTGTTCCAGATGATCTGCCAGTGAGCAGAGGTCTGAAGTTCTCAATGTGTTAGAAAAAAAATGTAAAAGGAACAAAAAATAAACGCCCTGTGAAAATAAAGGCTCCCAGCTGGTGGTGTTTCAGACACGGGCATTGCTCATTAACGGAGTTATGATCACAGCCCCGAATTCATTCTCATTACTTTTGTAGCATGTTTATAAGATTACAAAAAGGCTGTCACTTTGTGGGTTATTTTCTCTTTTTATTACATGAACAACATTTATGCAGGTGTGACACCAATAAAGCAATACAGGTCTGGTTTGGAATAAAAAGTGAGATACCACGGGTGAGGCTCTAGGTGTGCTTAAGAGATTCTAGAGCTCTGGTTAGCAAAGAAAGAGTTTCCACAGCATGGAGCTGTGCACTCTGCTCCTGTAGCAGCCTGCTGGTGTCGTCAGAGTGGGCATAGTTCCTGTCATTTTACTGGAACTTGGAGTGACACGTCTGAAGTCAGGTAGTCAGATATGTAATGGCAGAGACTGGACTCCAGGTCCCTGACTTTTTGGACTCAGAGGCAGGCAGTCTTATTTGTCCTGACAATAATTTAAATAATTTTTCCTATTATGTACACTTTGTGGGAAATTTAGAATATTATACTACAAAGAAGATAGAAGGAGGAAATTAAGGACCAAGCAACAAAGACAACCACTGTCCGTATTTTGATGGATTTTGAAAAACCTTTTCCCATTGTTTTGTTTGTTTAGAATGGGGACATTTGTTTTTGTCAGGGGAGATTTGCTATTTGCTTGTTATTTATACATCTCTGGGCATATCTAATTTCCTCCCTTGGAACAGGCATTCTTTCTGTAAGCTTTGATTCCCTATAAATTCAGGTGAAGCTCTGTATTTTATGTAAAGCACTGTGCTAGGTGCTGTAGGGGAAAGAGATGAGCAAGCCATTCCTCTCTTCGGAATTTACAATTAAGTGGGAGAGGCAGATGTGTACTCAACCAATTAGTACAGGTAGAGTAGTAATAACAAACATTTCTGATATCCAGCCCTTTCCATGTGCTTTATACAAGTTACTCACACTTAATCCCCCATCAACCTTGTGAAGGAGGCATTGCCCATTTTATAATTGTAGAAACTCAGAGGTTAGTTTGCCTAAGGTGATAAAACTAGCAGCCACCCAAGCTGCGATCCAAATCCAGGTTGTCCCATTACAAAAGTAAGTGTCCTGTCTTATGAAAAACGGCTGGTATCACAAATCCCAGAGAAGGGAAGCTCAAAGTCAAAGTCCTTTGTGAAGAAGGAAGAGATGGTACATATCTCTTTGTCATTCCCTCTCTCATCCTTTCTCTCTCTGATTCTAATTATATTGAGTAATATTTGTTGTCTTTTTAAAAAAGTTCCCTGCTTAGAATCTTTTGTTTATTTGGGTCATTTGATAATAAATCTCAGAGTATTGGAACTGGAGGGGAATGGAAAGGTTATCTAGACTATCCTTTTTACTTTCTTTTTTTTTCAAATTTTTAATTTTAAGAGATGAGGTCTTGCTCTGTTGCCCAGACTGGAGTGCAGTGGTGTGATCATAGCTCACTGCAGCATCCAACTCCTGGGATCCTGACTCAGCCTCCCAAGAAGATAGGACTACAGGTGTGAGCTACCATGCTTGGCTAAATTTTTTTCTTTTTTTAGAGATGAGATCTCGCTATGTTGCCCAGGCTGGTCTAGAACTCCTGGCCTCAAGTGATCCTCCTGCCTGTCTCCTGAGAAGCTGGGATTACAGACACCAGCCACTGTGTCTGGTTCTTTTTATTTTCTTACCGGAGAAAACTGAGTCTCAGAGAAGAGAAGTGACCTGGGCATATAGAATAGTTTTTAGTTAAATGAGGACCAGAACCCAAGTTTTCTTTTCACCAGAGTTTCCCAAAGTGTGAAATGATATGGGATAATACAGGGGTGAATCTTTCTTTCTTTTCTTTTCTTTCTTTTGAGACATAGTTTCACTCTTGTCACCCAGGCTGGAGTGCAATAGCGTGATCTCAGCTCACTGCAACCTCCGCCTCCCAGGTACAAGCGATTCTCCTGCCTCAGCCTCCCAGGTAGCTGGAATTACAGGCATCTGCCACCAAGCCCAGCTAATTTTTTTGTATTTTTTAGTAGAGATGGGGTTTCATCGTGTTGGCAAGGCTGGTCTCAAACTCCTGACGTCAGGCGATCCGCCCACCTTGGCCTCCCAAAGTGCTGGCATTATAGGCATGAGCCACCGTGCTGGGCCTAGGGGTGAATATTTCTTAATAGTTTTTTTTTTAAATGTGAGTATGTAATGTTTTTCATGTGTGTTTGAAGAAAAATATAACTAGAACATCAAAGTCATCATTTGGTAGCTGTTATGCTTAGGATATAGCTAGAGTCCTTGTGGTCTATTTAAAGGAAAAAAGTGGAAGTACAGGTTGGACAAGATGTGGCAGAAATTACAGAGGCGGTGTGAGCGATGTGTGGTTAATGTTAGGGAAACTGTGCGTTTACACCGGTTTACACTTCCTCCTAATGGATTCACCTGCCTGGCCAGCTTTGTTATTTCAGGGGCAAGTAGAAGGGAGCCAACCCTTAGTGAAAACATACTACTTGCTGAGCATTTTACCAGCTGGTCAGTATCAATGGGCTCATTGTACTGACATGTGTATATATTGAGAAAGCTTAGAGAAGTTGAGTAACAAGCTCAAGGTTACAGAGGATAGGTTGGAGAGTGAAGGTTCAGATCCCAGCTTGGGCTGCTTCAGTTGCCCCTTATAGCCACCTGCTGCATTCCACAAGGTGAGTGAGCCTAGGACCTTTCTCCTCCTAGGTCTGACTCCTGTTGGGATTTGAAGGTACCAGGCTCAAGTGGAAATGAATGTGGTTGGGTTGCTAGGTTGTTGCTGTAGCCTGCTAATTTAAGGCTTGATTTTGATAGAATTTTAAAGAATGTGCGGTATTTATCAAATCTGACTCATGCTATTCAATGATAGAACCCTTATCCTGCTTCTGTCCATGTTGTGATGACGCCATGTGAATTGTGAGCCCCAGGAAGATGTAGATTGTGAATGATTCTTGAGATTGAGTCATTTATCCATACTTTCAGAGTTCAGAGAATCAACTAGTAGGTATTTACCTAGAGTGGAGGTGTGGAGGTGAGGTGTGGGCTGCTTCCACGTTAGCTGAAGAAACCTGGAGCTGTAGGACTTTCAGGGCCCCTCGTGGGACATTTTGTCTAGAACTTGGGATCCAAGCTTTGGGTCCCTCCTAAACCAACCAAGAAGGTTCAACTTCTTAGTGCTTTAGGACTACATGGAGCATGGCCTCTTGCACAAGGCGAACAGTCACTGTGCATCTGCCATGTGGTGGGTGCTATGATAGTGGAGTGGGACAGATGATGGGCCCCTCTAAAAGATGTCCATGTGCTAATACCCAGAACCTGTGAATATGTTACCTTATATGGGAAAAGGGACTTTCGGATATGATGAAGGGAAGGACTTTGGGAGGGAAGATCATTCTGGATTATCTGGGTGGGCCCATGTAATCAGAAGGGTCCTTATAAGATCAGAGTAAGGGAAGGAAATATGAGGAGGGTAGTAGAGGTTGGAGAGTTGTGCCCTTGAGCCAAGGAATGTGTTCAGCCTCTAGAAGCTGGAAGACGCAAGGAATGGATTCTGCCCTAGGGCCTCCTGAGGAGCATGGCTCTGCTGACTCTTTGATTTCAGTCCAATAAGACTGATTTTGGACATCTGACCTCCGAAACCTTAGGATGATAAATTTGTGTTGTTATAAGTACCTAAATTTATGGTAATTTGTTATAGCAGCAATAGGAAGCTAATATAGATAGACACAGAAGATAAACAGTGAATATAGCATATCTCTGCCTTCAAGCAGCTCTCAGTGTAGTGGGGAAGACAGGCAAGTCAACAGCCAATTTTTTATTTTTTATTTTTTTGAGACAGGGTCTTGCTCTGTCACCCAGGCTGGAGGGCAGTGGCGTGAATTTGGCTCACTGCAAACTCCACCTCCTGGATTCAAGTGATTCTCCTGACTCAGCCTCCCAAGTAGCTGGGATTACAGGTGCCTGCCACCAAGCCCGGCTAATTTTTGTATTTTTTGTAGAGACGGGGTTTCACTGTGTTGGCCAGGTTTGTTTCGAACTCCTGACCTCAACTGATCCGCCCGCCTCGGCCTCCCAAAGGGTTGGGATTACAGGTGTGAGCCACCGTGCCCGGCCTCAACAGCCACTTTTGATAATAGTGGTAGTGTCCCAATAGGGCTATAAATCCAGGACTCTGTGGGACTTAATTGAGCCTGGCCTCAGGGGTGCCGCTGAGGATAAGTTGGAGGAAGGTGGGCAGGGAAGAGCCTTTATGGCGGGGAAAAAAGAGCATCAATGTCATCTCAGTCAGATCTGAAAACTAGGTGGAGCTTACTGGCAGTCCTTGCAAGGGAGAAAGCTGGTTCCATCTAAATTGGTGCAGTCTCCGTGGCTGTTTTCAGACTTAAGCCTTTTGGGCCTTGCATAATTGGGGAGATAGGTTGAAAAGTCCTATGTTTCCTCTTCAGGGTTGTGTGATAATAGAGTTGATTGTTCCAGGCACTGCAGTGGCTTTTTTACACATTGTCTGATCTAATCCTCAAAACAATTGCCTGAGGTAGGGACTGTTTTCCTCATCCTATGATTGAGGGAAATGAGACTTAAGTTAATCAGGCCCAACACCACACAGCTTGTAAGTAGTGGGGCTGAGATTCGAATCTAGGTCTTTAGGTGTCAGAGCCCATGTTCTGAGCATGGTTTTCTGCGGTAGAAAGTCCACTTGGCCAGATATGAGAGGACCTGAGTTCTAGTCCTAGGTCTGCTTCTTATTAGACTTAGAGCAGGTCAACCTACTTACCAATCTGTTTTCCCATCTGTAAAAGGAGATAAGAGGCCAGCCTGCCTCAGAGATGTTGTGAGTTCAGGGCAATGTTGCCTGAAGGCAACATGTCTCAGACACCTCTGGAGAGGGCCTTAATAGTGAACCCCATCCCCTTAAGGGTCATTGAGGTGGGTTGGGGAATTCGGCCACAGTGGATCATTGAGGTGTCCACATGGGGCTGTTATATTTGCATCTGTGGGTAGTGGTGGAGATAGAAAGTGGGCAAGAAACAGCAGAGTGGCCTGTCTCAGGGCACTGGGAGTGGGGTATAAATCTAGGAGAGAGAGGTGTGGCCTGCATCATGTTTTCTCCAAAGACACGAATGCTGGAGGCTGCTGAGGAGAAAAACCTTTCTTGTCTTGGGGTCAAGTAACAAGCATTTAGTCCCAGCCCTGCCACTTACCATCTGTGTGATTTGAGGCAAGTTGGCTGGAGTTCTGTAACCTCCATTTTCTCATATGTAAAACAGGGCTAATGATTCCCATGTTGCAGAGCATGTGAAAGCATCCTGTCCCTTTCCTGGTATGCAGTGGACATTCATAAATAGTGGTGAACTCTAGATCACTTTAGTATTTCCCAGGGTTAATCCAATAAGTCCCAATTCTTTGCAGGATTCCACATTTCTCCCTTGCCTTTCAGACTCACTTAGGCACATTGTAGTTGGATGTGAAGGAAGGTCTGGCCATAGAATGATAGCCCCATGAATTCTTGAGGGGGAAGACCCTGTGCTTCCTGGCAGGAGATGCTGATCAGTGTTTTTCTGGTGGCTGCAGTGGGTACGCAGGGCCATTTTGGAAGCGAGAATGTTTGTCTTGCCAAGTACGAGACTGAGTGTCACCGGTTTGCTTTCTGGGAATAATGGCTGTGCCGATGAAGTAGATTTATGGCGCTGAGGTACGTCAGAGATGAGACTGGTCTTTTTTTCCCCTTTTAAATGTCGATGTTTTCTAATTATTCAAATAATATGCTTATTTTAGAATATTGGGAAAGTATCAAGAAAGAAAAAAAGTCTACTTCTAAGTCCAGGGGTGATTACTGCTAACGTTTTGGTAAATTTCCGTTTCTTCTTTTTTCAAATGCACATAAGCTTTTTTTTTTTTAATATGCTTTATGCACTTACGATATCATGTGTATTTCCCAGATCATTACGTATTCCTTAAGAACATTTTTATTTGCTACATAACAGTCTGTGGTGCACACATGCCATAATATTCTTAATCATTCCCTGTTCCGTAGTTAGGCATTTAGATTGCTTCTACTTTTCTCCTAAAATACATAAAAATATTTGACTTTTTAAAGAATGATTTTCTTAAATTCCTGGAACTGGGATTCCTAGATCAAAGAATAAGCACACTTAAAAGTGTATTTTGGTGGACTCTTCTATTTACCTTATATTAAAAAGCAAAAAATTTATGGTGTGGTGAGGCAGCTGCAGGCCAGCCTGGGTGAGGTCCCTGTTTCTGACCATTGTGCACAGAAGGCTGCCTCCTTGCCGCTCACTTGCTTCCTGGCGGACAGTACAATCAGCCTCTTGTGGTTTGCCAGTGAAATTTAAGTACTGGGTCAGCCTTTCCAGTGCTTCCCTCTCTGTCAGGAAGTTCGTCTGTGAATCTAACCTAAATCTCATCTGCTGCATTTTAAATCCTCACTTGCTGTCACTTCCCCTCAGTGGAGTGGAGCAGAGCAAAGCTGCGCACTATCTGCAGGCAGCCTTGTTCACCTCTCTCCCCTGACCACTGCGACGCCAGCTGCCAGCCTTATGTTACCCTGGAGGAAATTGGAGGGTCTCTGGCTACTGCTGTCGAGACTGGGAGGGCAGTCCTTGCATCGAGTTGCTGCTGATAACACCAGGTAGGGTTTCTGAATCCTAGAGTGCCCATGCTGTGCAGGCCAGCATCTCCCGTGCCCTCTGCAGAACTTGTGGGGGCAATTAGCATTCAGAGTGGCGCTCTCCTCTGGATGCTGTGGGTCTATCAGATTCATTCTTTGGGGGAAAAAAATGTGGCTGGAGCAGATATGAGTTGTGTTTCAGCCCCAGTTGCATTGGCCAAGTGGTAAATGTACAGTGAAGGAAGATGGTCAGGCAAAGAGGGGCGTTTGAGAACATTCTGGTAATAGGAAATCTGGCTGTCATTGTGGGAGGGAAAGGTCCCACCCTGGGCCTCCCACCCTTGGCATAAAGCAGCTGTGCCCTCTACCAGAACAGCCTTGGCCACGTTTCTTAGTGTGGGTCCATTGTTGAGAGCTGACAGCTTTATTACAGAGCAGTAGGATGTTAATTTGGAAGGGAAATGAATATGGCTGCAACTTCATGGGCAGCAAGAGGCCCCTTGTGTCCCCTCACTTAGGCATTTTAGAGCTGGCTGGCAATTGGCCAGCAGGGTGGAGCGAGTCACACAGGAAAGAGTCTAGGAATTGAGTCCTTACAGCACCTGTGGGAGTATCTGAGCATGGCTAGAAGCCCAGAGGAGATGGAGCCTGAAGCCTCCTGGGGACCCAGTCTGGGCTGACTGACCTCTGCCCTCCCTCTGTCACAGCACCTGGAGGTCCTGCCTTAATGTTAACTGCCTGATGCTCCCAGCTTGTCCTCCTTGGAAGTTCTACACACATAAGATGAGATGCCTTGTTTTATACTTTGCTATTCCCTCCTTCAGTGCCTTGTACAGTGTAGATCTTGATTGAAATGAAATCAGCATTTAAGAGGCAAAACCCAGTGGTTTTGGGCACTCAATAAAGAAGCTAGTTCTCTGCTCTTCAGCTCCCATTTAAAATATCCATGTCAGAGTGTTATTCATCCTTTTGAAGAGGGGAAGCTTTTTCTGTCTCCCTTTATAGTTATACCAAATTCTCTTTGGTGCTGAATGTCACTGTACTTTTAGCCTAGTGGGTTGAAGTTGGAGGCCAAAGTCCCCACTGCAAGGCCTTAGCCCAGTGAGTGCCACCCCTGGCTGCGCATTAGAATGCCTTGGGGAGCTTTTAAAAAATATGTCTGGGACCTAGTGCCAGAGATTCTGATTTATTTGGTCTGGACTGGGGCTCTGGCATCATTTTAGAAACATTCCACTGAATAAGGAGTAAGGTGTGTCTGCCATACCCTATCAGCAGTTTCCCTTTATGGGAAGATACATAGTAGAAGCCTGTGACATCTGCAGCAGTAGGTTACTCTGCATCCTTTTTGGAAGCAGAAAGGGTAAAGTGCCAAATGAGAGCATTGCATCAGGGCTTTCATGTGAGGGATTGGCTTGATGGGAAGCCTCCAGAGATGTATCTTGCACCCATTTCTGTTACCAGGGTGTGCTCTGGCTGTGTCGCTCTGCTTGGTAATTAAGCAGGTGACGTGGACAGGATGAGGTTGCTTTGGTTTAGGTTAAAGATAAAAAGGAAGAAGCAGGATATGAGTCTGTCTCTATTTGATTCATCAGCACAGGGACTGGATTAACTTTTTTCTCAAGCTTTTGGAGCAGGTGGGAGAGCGTGGGGAAAGAGCTCTGAGCGAATTGAGGATGGCTTTTCAGTTTGGGTCTAGAAAACAGGTCAAAGAGGTGGGTGCCTGCAGTGAGTGTTCAACCCTCCATGGCTCTCTATTATCCTTGAGACCTCACTTCTGCCAGTTTCCTCTTGAATGTTGTAGAGACCTCTTTACAGAGGAGTCAATAAGGGACCAGACTACTGCCATGAGTGAATGAGCGCCTTGGCTGTGTGTGTTTGGGTTTGGCTGTGGGTTCCTTTTTGTGACTGACAAAGATTGCACTCCTTTTTGGCTAATGCACACGACTTGATGTCCTGAGTCTTACCCCTTCTCCCATGTCCTCTGAGGTGTTTGTAGTTGGAGCTTTGTTCCAAGAGTAGCCTCCCAGGTTGAAGGGCTGTTTTTGTGGTTGCAGCTGCCCCTTAGCTTCTGTCTCATGGCTGGCCTGCTCCTTGGCCCTGTCAGCCTTAGAGAAGTTGAAGCTCCCTTGAGAGAACCCCTGTAATTTTCCCACAGGTGAGGAGGCCTGAGGGTTAACACCTGGGGTGCTGATGATACCATTCCCCAAACTGGCAAATACTGCTTAGAAAAAAGATACACACATTTTGATTTCCTCGTGCTGCTTCAAACTGCAATTTGCTAATCACCTATAACAGATTCCTCATGGGTGCTTGTTAAAAATGCACAATCCCTGGGAATAAAACCGAGGAATTTGCATTTTAGCCAGGATCCCAGGTCATCAGATATAGGAATGTTTCAGAATCACTCAGTTAAAAAATGTCACATCACTCTTGCTTTACAGTCGGGAAATGTGACAGAGTGGTTAAGTGACTTGCCCAGGATCACACAGTAGATTACAGCTGGAGCCAAGCCTGGAAGAACTCAAAGCCAAGTCCAGAATGTTATCTCCACTTCATATTTGTATGGAGCTTTGTTCTTTGCAAAGTGTAGTCCATCTTTCTGCTCCTCTAGTTTGCTTAGATGGAGAATGCCCTTGTTGATTTTGGACCAGATTATTCTTTGTTGTGGGGGGCTGTCCTGTATATTGCAGGATGTTTAGCAGCATCCCTGGATTTTACCCCCTGGATGCCAGTAGTGCTTCCCAGTTGTGACAACCAAAAATCTCTCCAGGCATTATCAAATGTCCCGTGGGGGGCAAAATTGTCCCAGTTGCAACCCAGTTGTCCCAGTTGCTTTAGTGAGGGAAGCCATGTTCCAGGGATGTTCCCTAGTGGTATCCCATGACATTTATTTTTATGTTTGGGGACTTGTAAAATTTGCAGAGCTGGCTTCTTCCCAACTTCGCTAATAAGCTGGATTACAAACATAAATGAAGTCACACTGAATATAAGCTCTCTCCTCATCTTTGCTTTGGCTTACAGAGGGAAGGCATAAATAAGCTTGCAAAGACCACTGACTTTGGACTCCAATCTGCAATTTGCCTGCCACCCTGGGCTTTCTAGGTGTGTGATCTTGGGCAAGTCGCTTAACTTTCTGGAACTCCTTTCCTCATCTGATTATGATAGAAAGAAATGTTTGTTGTGAATGAGAATTAAGTGACACCTTGGATGTGGAAGTGTTTATAAAGCATTACTCATATTTTAATTGGTGCTGATAAAATTCAGATCTAATTACTAGCACTTGAGATTTTCTCAAATTTAAAAGTGCAGAACTCAGCACGGCAATTCTAGACTTGTATTTGGCCAAGTATATTATCCTTGTCATCTTCCCATAAAGTTAATCTTCCCCTCTCCCACTTTAAATTTGATCTACCTCTTCTTGGTGGCCATTGCCGTATCTCTTTAGGGTCATTGTCTCTGCAAGATTGGCCATTAGGTTATTACCTTTGGCAACAGCCGGTTTCTTTTTATGGTGAGGTTTCTGAAGGGCTGTCAGATGTATTATGAAAAGTGAAACCATGACACTTTATTTTCCCTCATTGCCAGCACCCAGAGAGGAGCATGGTTAATTCATACCTGAGGCCTGAATGTGGACAGTGAAGCAAGCATCAGGCTGCAAAAAGATGCAGATGAACTTAAGGATCAAGGTCTTTGGGCTCTTTGGCACAGCCAAGCTCAGCTAGTGCAGTGCTTCAGTTTGCAGAGGAGGAAACTGAGCCCAGAGGGGGAGCATGACTGAGGTGTCACAGGGGCAGAGTGAGAGTGTGGCCCAGGCTTTCCAGGAGCTCAGGCTCTCAGCACAGTATTTGCACCTGTCTAGGCTGCTGCCTTGGAGAGTGTGGTGGGGAGCAGGCCCTACTCTGTATCCAGGGTACTACTGCTGCCTTCTGTTTTCCTTCAGATGTTGCCATGCAGGCCTTGTGAAACTGTCTCTTTCTGCTCAGTAATTTATGGATAGAATTTCACCAGAATACACATAGTACAAGATGTGGTTGTCACTGATTCTTGGAATATCTTGAGGGGAAAGGCAATGAACGTTAAGAGGCTCCTGTTTCTGTGTGAACATAGAAAGACTGAGAAACTGAAGCTTGTTTTGTTCCTCAGTAACCTCAAACACCCCCTCTTGGTCACACATTTTCTCCCTCTAGGATGTGCTCCTATATCACTACTAATATTAATTATTAGTGTTATTAATACTTGGGTGCTGTTGAGTACTTACTGCACGTCAGTGCATTTGAAGTGTTCAGCACAATGCATGTATCATTTAATACACCCAGAAACTCTACAAAGATGGTACTATAATTTTCTGCATTTTGTAAATGAGGAAACAGGTTAAGGTCACAGAGTAGGAGAGAGAACTGAGATTCAAATCCCTCCAATTTATGAAGCCTAAATTGGCTTGTTCCAGCTCTGTTGTACTGATTTCTGTGGAGGTGATTACCGTAAACCCCACCTGCCTGCTCCTCTTCTGCAGCCAAATTTGAGGCATTTGATGTCCCTCTGTTAGTCTGCTGGGGCTGGCATTACAAAATAACACAGGCTGGGTAGCATTAATGATAGAAGTTTATTTTCTTGGCTGGGCGCGGTGGCTCATGCCTGTAATCCCAGCACTTTGGGAGGCTGAGCCGGGTGGATCACCTGAGGTCAGGAGTTTGAGACCAGTCTGGCCAACGTGGTGAAACACCATCTCTACTAAAAATACAAAAATTACCTGGGCATGGTGGCACATGCCTGTAATCCCAGCTACTTGGGAGGCTGAGGCAGGAGGATCGCTTGAACCCCAGAAGCAGGGTTTCAGTGAGCCGAGTTCGCGCCACTGCACTCCAGCCTGGGCTACAGAGCAAGACTCTGTCTTGAAAAAAAAAAGAAAAAAAAATTTATTTTCTCAGTCTGGGGGCTCGAAATCTGAGATCAAGGGGTCAGCAGGTTTGGTGCCTTCTGAGACTTCTCTCTTTGGCTTGAAGGCTGCCACCTTCTCACTGTATCCTCACATGGTCATCTCTGTGTCCAATTTCCCCCTCTTATGAGAACACCAGTCATATTGGATGAGGATCCACTCTAAATACCTCATTTTAACTTGATCACCTCTTTAAGGATCTAATCTCCAAACACAGTTACATTTTGAAGTTCTGGGATTAGGACTTTGAATGTTAATTTTGAAGGGAACACAGTTCAGCCCACAACAGTCCTGCTATTTGTCAGATGGCCAGCTGGAACTTCTAGGGCTGTCCTGACTGTGTGACAGCTGGTTAGGCTGTCACCTGCCCTCAGCAGTGCCGAGAGCCTGAATGAGAAGAGCTGTCCCTCACTCCAGGGCCCTAGAGGGCTGCTATCAAGGAAAGCACAGCCTTCAGAGACTAAGGCCTGAGGTTTGGCTGATTGGACTTAACCTTCTAGAGCCTCATCTTCCTCAGCTGTAAAGTGGAGGTGATTCCTGTCTTAAATAAATTAAACACTTCCTATTGAAAGTGTTTGTAGCTTTGAGTTCAGATGGGGTCGTGAGACTACAGCACCTAATCCATTACCCCCATTCCAGGGGATGGTGGAGTGGGAGCTTTGGGGAAGAATGCTTAAGGGAATGAAATACAGAGACAGTTGAAAAACAAACTGATCTCCCCTTGCCAGTAATTTCCGAGGCCTTCTTACCCAGCTTTTCACCTTCTAGCAATACCATGGCACTGTGTGTGGTTGAGGTTCTGTGGCTTCACCCCAGAGGGCCTCATCTTGCTCTTCCCTGGGGCTCTGCTGCAAAGAAGTCAGCTTGGAGAGGGGCAGTGGGCTCAGCTTGCTTAAAGAGAAATTGCCTAATGGACAGTTCGGGTTATCATGACCTTGAGGAAAGTATAGAATTAAAAAAAAATTCTTTTATACCATGAAGGTCATATAACTGCATTACATAAAAAAATGGGATAATAGAGACAAAGGGGAAAAGCAGCCATATTCACTTCACCTTAATGTATCTTCTGGATTTTATAGAAGAGTGGGGAAATAACATTTATTTTATTTTAATTAATTTTATTTTTAAAATTTGAGACAGGATCTTCTTGCTCTGACACCCAGGTTGGAGTGCAGTGGTATGACCATGGCTTACTGCAGCCTCGATTTCCCAGGCTCCAGATATCCTCCCACCTCAGCCTCCCAAGTAGCTGGGACCATGGGTGTGTGCCACCATACCCAGCTAATTTTTGTATTTTTGGTACAGATGGGGTTTTGCCATGTTGCCCAGGCTAGTCTCAAACTCCTGAGCTCAAGTAATCTGCCACTTTGGACTTCCAAAGTGCTGAGATTACAGGCATGAGTCACTGTGTCCAGCCCTGTCTTTTATTTATTTTAAATAGGTGTACATGATATGGCATGGATTTGACAGGGTACAAAGTAGTGAGAAGTCTTTTTACATAACATGCTTTTAGTCATATATATGATTTTGACTTTTTCAGTTAACATTGCATTATCTTTATATATCTAAACATTTCTTATTTTTCCCCATTTTGAAGTTTTAAAATTTGAAAGCAATATATGCAAAGTATATTTATGAATTTTTATTCTTAAATAATGGATAGCAAAATACCAAATTAGTAACGGTGGTGGCATATTACAGTTAATTTTTATTATGTATGCTTTTATTTTCTAAATTTTCCACAAATAAGCAGTAATATTCAGAGAAATATGCAGAAGAGATATGCATAATCTTAGAATTAACATTTTGGCTTATTTTTATCCAATATTCATTCCTTGCATTTTGTAAAGATAATTGAGATTATATTTTATATATGATGTGGTTGCTGCTTGGTTTTCATTTAACACAAAGATCTATTAAGCTTAGATTCTTTATAAACTTTATGTTTAATGGCTGTACAATGGTTCATCAAGTATAAACACCTTATTTTGCTTAACCATTACTTCATAGTTTCCAGTTTTTGACTGTAAAAATAATGCTGTCATGGACAACTTCAGAAATAGTCTTTGGAAGTACTGACCCTGAAAAAAATCTGTTTGGAACGTAGAGCAGCTATATTCCCAATGGATGGGTATAGAGCAGGCACTCAGATGTTGCTTGTGCGTAGAGAATGAGGGGACATACGTGAAGGAATGTTCTGTAAATGATTTCAATAAATGATAACATGTAAGAATAACAAATGTTTTAAGCCAATGAAGGCCTGTCAAGAGGGAGCCCAAAATGGACTGCAAAATCGAAACCTATCATACTCTGATAGCTTGAAGGTTTTTGAGAGGGTTCTACAATTTTGGCTGTGAAAGATCTGAGGGAAAGATAGTGATTTGCAAAATTGTACAGCAGGAATGTAGAGCAGGCTCTATCTTTGTACCATGTTGAAGAATGAAGTTGCAGCGATCCTTTTCCAGTCTCTGAAGGAAGAGAACATGGCAAGAAGGACAAAAACTGAAAGGCCTGTTTGCTGTCTGACTGTGTGCTACCCCAGGTGGCTGCTGAAACTAAATCAATTTGTGGAAGGCATGGAAGAGTTTTCTTAGTTTGATTCTGTCTTTTGGAATTGAATGGGCAAGTAGAATTTCTTTGAAAGATGTCTCTATTTCTGCCTGGAGCACTCTGTAATTTGGACTTTGTGAGAACAGCCTGTCTTTATTTTGAATTTGGAACCATTGACTCCTCTTTCTTTCTGCTGTGAGTTATTTATATGCCAAGAAGCACAGTGGAGGCCTTTTCACCTTCTCACTCATGACTTTAAGAAATACAGGAAAACAGCATTCTCTACAATCTATAATCCCTGAGTGTTGGCAACAAAAAAATGAAAGATATTCTAACATAGGCGTCTGTGCAATGGTGATGGGTTATGGATGGTCAATGAGAACCTTGGCTGCCAGTCCTGGGAACTGATCTCAGCCTTCCCTGGGACCCTCTGGATGAGGGGATCCTCATTCACCTAACTGAGCAAACATCCCAAACGTGCTCTGTTTGCCCATTTATTCATTCCATTCATTAATGTACTCATTGATTCCATTTGGTTCACTTCAGCTACTGATCACCTAATGTTATATACCAGGCAGTGTGCATGGCTGTAATTATAGAGCTGTGACTAAGACCTTCCTTCCTTCCTGTTCAGTCAGGGTTCAGTAGCAGTAGTGAGAAGCTATTCTCGCTTTTCTAAACAGAAATGGATTTAATACAGTGAACTAGGTATTTACATAATGATTGGAAGGGTGCAGGAGTAGGCTCTAGGCTGACCTTTGGCAATGATAACTAAAACAAGACTGTGAAAAGTAATTGTTTTCATTTTCCTTTTTATTCAACTCTTTTGAGCTCCCCTTGCCCTTTGCTCCCAACTTCTCTGTCCCAGATCTTAAGCTCTCTCCTTATGGGAAGAACTGTTTCAAAGCATTTATGGATTGTAAAGTGTGAATAAGGGTGTTGTTGATAATACTGTCACTTGCTGACTGTTTATTGTGTGCCCAGCTGTCTGCTAAGTCCTTTACCTGTGTTATTTCAATCCTCACATCTCCTGTTGGGTAGTTAATATTATCTCTACATTGCAGAGAAGGAACCTGAAGCTAATAAAAGTTAAATGACTTGCCTAGGATAATTCAGCTAATAAGTAACATTTGAATTCAGGGAGTGTCTCTGTCCAGAGGTACTTGCAGTTTAAAAGACAAGCTGGGCCAAAGAAGATACACAAATGACCAATAAGCAAATGAAAAGATGCTCAGCATCATTAGCCATCAAGGAAATGCAAATCAAAACCGTAATGAAATACTACTTTACACACCCTAGGATGTTTATATTAAAAAGGACAGATACTTAAGAAGTGCTGGTGAGGGCGTAGAGAAGTGGGAACACTGATGCACTGCTGGTAGAAGTGTAAAATGGTGGAGCCACCTTGGAAGCCAGCTGCACGTTCTCAAAAGGTTAAACGTAAAGTTACCATATGAGTCATGAATTCCATTCCTAGGTATGTACCCAAGAGAAGTGAAAGCATGTCCACCTACACAAAAACTTGTACACAATTCATAGCCACATGATTCATAATATCCTCAAAGTGAAAACCCAAAGCCCATCAACTGATGGGTGGATAAATAAAATGTGGTGTGTCTATATAATGGAATATTATCTGGCCATAGGAAGGAATGAAGTACTGGTACATGCTACAACAAGAACACAACAATGAACCTTGAAAACATTATGCTAAATGAAAGATGCCAGTCACAAAAGATGACCTAGTGTCTAATCTATTTATATGGAATGTCCAGAATAGGGAAATCCAGAGAGATAGAAAGTGGATTTATGGCTGCCTAGGGCTGGAGCTGGGGTGATGGCTAGAGAGTATGGGCCTTCCATTTAGGGCAATGAAATGTTTTAAATTTGATTGGGGTGATGATCGTATAACTCTCAGTATACTAAAAGCCATGCATTGTATACTTTATTTTTATTATATTTTGAGACAAGGTCTGGCTCTGCTGCCTACGCTGGAGTGCACTGTGCGATTTCCGCTCACTGCAACCTCTACCTCCTGGGTCAAACCATCCTCCCACCTCAGCCTCTTGAGTAGCTGAGACTATAGGCATGCACCACCATACCCAGCTAATTTTTGTATTTTTTGTAGAGATGGAGTTTTGCTATGTTGTCCAGGCTGGGCTTGAACTCATGAGCTCAAGCTATCTTCCTGCCTTGGCCTCCCAAAATGCTGGGATTACAGGCATGAGCCATCATGCCCAGCTACATTGTACACTTTAAGTGAGTTGTTTGACATGTGAATTCTATCTCAATAAAGCTGTTCCTTCCCACCCCCCAAAAAAGAGAAAAGACATATTGGGAAGGATAATGCTTACCTAAATAAATGAGTTGCTAATGGTGGAATTTAGAGGAGAAAGGATAAACCCCCATGCAGTTTTCTCAAACTTTTGGCTTATATTAATTTGTCTTCACTATAGTAAACTGAAAAAATGGATTTAATCTAGCACAAAATTAAATATCGAGCTCTCAGCCTATTTTCTGGCTGGTGAACCTAGAGCTGATGTATTTTTTCTTCAGCTGTCTGCTTTCCTGGACAGCTTTTTTCCATTTTTCTCTAAGGAGTATACATTATTTTTTATAAGTAGGGAACCAAAAATGTTTCATAAAATATGTATCCCATTGGGTCATACAAAAAGAACATCATGGCTGGATGTGGTGGCTCATGCCTGTAATCCCAGCACTTTGGGAGGCCGAGGCGGGCGGATTACCTGAGGTCAGGAGTTCAAGACCAGCCTGGCTAACATGGGGTGAAACCCTGTCTCTACTAAAAATAAAAAAATTAGCTGGGTGTGGTGGCGGGCACCTATAATCCCAGCTACTCGGGAGGCTGAGCAGGAGAATCATTTGAACCTGGGAGGTGGAGGTTACAGTGAGCCGAGATCGTGCCACTGCACTCCAGCCTGGGTGACAAAGTGAGACTGTCTCAAAAAAAAAAAAAGTCATGACTTCCACATGTTATGCCACTTGAGGTAGTTAGAGAATTTCTGTCCTAGAAAAAAGATTTTTTTGGGGACAAAAGTGAGAGATCTCATGAGTGTTTGTCCATGAACTGAACTGATGTTGGAATCGAGCCATTCCTCAAAGCCTCCTCCCTTTCATCCCCTCATTTCTTTCTTGCCCTTTGAGTTTGTTCAAGGACCACCCAGTTGTTAATGATCACAATGTTGTATACAATCTTGTGTACAATTTTATTTAAAGGGAAAAGATCTGGAAGGCAGTGATGAGTGCTTATGTCAAGTTGAATAAATTCAGAAGGAAGAAATATAATGGGTTGTCTATGCTGTTAGGTCATTTGTTCCATTTTATTGTCCAAGTATAATTGCTTATGCCAGAATTTCATAGTCTACTTGTAACCTAGTAAAACACCTCATGAAAGTTACAAGGCATTAACAGAATGAAAATTCACTCTAGTCTCTTCCTTTCCACCTGAGCTAAGGACAGACATGCATATATTTTTTTTAAACAAGATTTATGGATCAGTGAAGTGAAATTTATTGAGTTCCAGCTGTGTGTTTGAGAGCAGAATTTGCTGTCATGCAATCAGAGTAAAGCTGAGGATTTACAGCCTGTGAGAGCCTTAAATGTGTAGAGTTATTTTCCCATTACACATTAGGTTAGCAACTTGGAGTGTGACCTGGATTTCTCTGGCTGGACAGTGACATGCTCTGGGGCTTAAAGGCGTTCCCATTAACTATGTGCATTTGTGTTTGTCTGCAAGTAAGGTTTAGGCACCTTCCCAGCTAAAGGGGGGAGAGATAAGGAGCAGCACCACTAAGTGCTTGCCCCCCACACCTTATCCAGGTGAGCTCACTGACACTTCCCTGCCTACCCCTAGCACCTGGGCTCCCTGCTGACACCTGGGACCAGTAAGAGCAGGCCAAGAACAGCTCACAAGTATGGTAGAAAGAAAGCTCAAAGAGCAAAGTTCAGTTCATGCCCTTACCACTTATAAGGGCTCTTTGCCTTTGGGCAAATCACTTATCCTTCTAAAGGTTTTCCTGCCCTATAATGGAAATAATGCTATCTACTGTACTTGCTTGTGATGAATATTAAGTGAAAATCATATGGGAAATACATAGCACAGTGCCTAAGACATAGTGGGACTTCAGTAAAGATCATTACCTCTTTCCCAGTCTGCTTTTCTTCTTTGCTTTCCCTTTCCCAGGCCTCGTTCCTACACTGAGTTGGCAGAGAAAATTACCCAATTTTCTCCACTCATAATTAGAAGTCACCTGTTAGTATTTTTATTAAAATATTTTCTCCTTTATGCAAAAGTTTTGTTTTGAGACGGAGTTTCGCTCTTTTTGCCCAGCACTGGAGTGCAATGGTGTGATCTCGGCTCACCACAACCTCCGCCTCCCAGGTTCAAGCGATTCTCCTTCCTCAGCCTCCCTAGTAGCTGGGATTACAAGCATGTGCCACCACGCCCGGCTAATTTTGTATTTTTAGTAGAGACGGGGTTTCTCCATGTTGGTCAGGCTGGTCTCGAACTGCCGACCTCAGGTGATCCACCTGCCTCAGCCTCCCAAAGTGTTGCGATTACAGGTGTGAGCCACCGCGCCCAGCCATATGCAAAAGTTTTGTCTATATTGAACACATTTCCCCAGAGTAAAACCCATTGAATCAAAATATTGTTTACTCTAGAAAACACCATCCAAGATCTCTTGGCTATACTTGTCCTTTTGCTTTTCCATTTAGATTTTAAGATCTGTTTGCAAAGATTCACAAAAAACCCTATGAGATCTTGATTGGTTTCACATTGAATATGTAGATTAATTTAGGGAAGAATCGGCATCTTTACAAAATTGGTGTTTTATAGCTCTCCTTTCATTTAGGCCTTTAAAAATGTTTTTAGTAAAGCCATAGTTTTCCCCATGAAAGTCCTATCAGAGTATCAGAGGTTCATGCAGAGCAGAGTGATCAGCATAGGTTTGGATTTTAGAGGAGCAGTTGGGTGATCTGAGGACAATGAACTAGGGGGAACAAAGTCTAGAAGCAAGGAGGCCAGTTATGAGGGTGTTGGACTAGTCCAGGTGAGAGATGATAAAGGCCAGGATTTAGGACTGTGAGAAGGTAGAGGAGCCAACACATGCCAGAAACACTTCCTAAGAAGTGTGGACAAGGCCTTCTTAATTCTTTCAGGGCAAAATAAGGAAGAATAATAATACTTGCTGCTATTATTAATAGCTCACTATGGACCGAGCAGAGTGCTCAGTTGTTACATTCACCCTTGCTTCTTGAAATGCTCCAAAGTAGGCACTATTACTTCTGTCCTCCAGATAAGGAAACTAAATCTCAGAGAGGTTAAGTAACTAACTCAAAGTCACACAGGATTACAAAGCAGGTATTCAAGTCCAGATCTGCTCCTGTCCAAAGGCCACTGAACACTCAAATCTAATCTTGGGCTGTCTCAGTTTATTGAAAATACTTTATGAAAATATACCAGACCTTTTGAATTTTATGACTGAAATAAAAATGACTAAAATCCTGTTCTCAATCATAGTCAGAAAATTGAATTGGAATGTTTCCCTAGTTTCATAATGTTTGATAAAAGATCCAGACAGATCTGAATTTATGAGATCTATAAAAATTCGAGTTGTGGAGAGAGTGGGAGAGTGTGGGCTTTGGGGATGCCGGGATGGATCATGTGACTTCATGGAAAGCAGCAAAAATATTTTGAATTCTGAAAGTGTTCCTGGTGTATTTCTGGGTAACGTTTTGTGGATGTTTTTCTTCCATCGGTCAGAAAAAAAAAGGAATGGCCTTAATTAAAATTTCTATTGTCTTTGCCATAGAGGAAGGAAGCCTTTTGGTGGTTGTCATGGTGATATCTGAATGACACTGTGGAAGTGGGTAGTGATTGCCACCCAGAGCCCTGAAATGAGCGTTTGTCATTTTCCTTGTCCCCTGAGAGGCTTGCAGCACCAAACTGCACATTTCCTTAATCGCCTTTTACATTCACATTTGAGCCAAATGTGTGTGTGCAGGCAAATGCTCTCCGCTGCAGCTACAGTTAGAGTCATAAAGTCTGAAACCCTATTTCTAATTGCTTTGTGTTCCTGAAGCAAAATGGCATATGTGAGGTGCTCATGAAAACTCTCAGAAAGTAATTAGGAACTACCAGGCTTTCACGTGGCACAGCGGGATAGCTTGCAGGCCTCCTCCCCCTCACTGCCTAATACACCTTCTCTGCGGGCGGCCCATTTAAAGCCTTGTGTACTTAATGCATGGCATCTCTAAAAGCTGCCACTTACCACCAGTCCCCTGCTCCCAGCCAGCACACTGGAGCCATCATGCTACAGGCTGGCAGAGTGCGGCTGTTTCTGACAGTAAGACTAGGCTCTTTTGCTGGCTTTGGGGTTTCTGCATTATATGATTGAGGTATAGGAAGGAAAAATGGGGAGGAATGGGGCTGTGCAGCTGGGTAATGTGATGGGTTTCTTGGAGCTCAGTCTGAAGGAGACAAGATGATGACGTCTCTCGCCCCCACCTGGATGTCTATTCTGTAGCCTTTCATGTAGAGTGGTATTATGACAAAGAACAAAGAATTTGCCGTAAAAGAACCTGGTTCACTTCTTGGCTTTACCCTTAGCTAACTATTTTTTTAACTTGGGCGAAAGACTTAACCTCTTCTGTTAAATGGTAATAGTGTCAGCACTACCTCTCCAGGTCATTGCATTGCATGAGACTTTGGCAACTGTCAGTGCCTTACATATATGTTGTACATTCTAATCCACTGGCTGTTCATTAAGCCAATACTGTATACTAGGCTCTGTGATGGAAAATCAGAGCCAACAGAGAAGCAGGGTAAGCACAACAATCACAATGAGGCAGTGAAAGTTCTCTCCTTGTGTGCACAAGCAAGCTCTTACCTCAGCCTCATATCAGGGAAGGCTTCTAAAGGACAAAAGCCAGAGAGATAAGGACATGGTCCTCAAGAAAAGGGAACAGTGTGTGCAAAGATACTGAGATACCCCTGGAGCCTGGGTATCCATGTGGGGGTGGTGAGCCATGAGGCAGGGAACAGGTTTAAGAAGTTTATCCTTTTTCCAGAAGGTATTGGGAACTACTGGATGATTTTAAGGCTGGAAATGGCACAGTTTATAGATTTAGAGCTATTTACAGGCAGCTGTCTGGAGGATCGTAGAAAGAGAATTGGGAATAGGTGGGTGGGTGGGTGCAGAGATAGGATAATGGGCTTAGGGACTGTTGCAGTCATTCCACTGAGTGGCTGTGGGGATGGAGAGGATGGGCCAGGTTGGGGATGTAGGAAGTAGAGTTAACTAGTCTTGCTGACTGATGGGGAGTGAGGGGAAAGGGTAGGATGCCTTCCAGCGTTTCTAGGTGCTATGACTCTTGGCATTTGGGGAGGGACAGCTTTTCACTGTGCGGGGTGGTGGTGTTTAGCACTCTGGGCTCCTTGCCCATCAGACGCCCCCTCCCCAAGTTGTTGTGATAACAAAAATGTCACAGCCATTCTTCCAAGTGCTCCTTGGTGACCTTCACCAAGATGGGGAATAAAAGAATAGAAACAGTTTAGGAAGATGGCAAAGGGTTCCGCTTTGGAATATGTTGATTTAATGGTGCCTAGAGGACATCTTGGAAGAAGTGTCTAGTAGGCAGTTGGTTATAGGGATCTGGGGCTCTAGAGAGTGGACGGAACTCAGAGAGACAGCTTTAGGGTCATAACCATGGCAGGGCAGGAGCTTTCCTGGGGAAGATATTTAGCCTGAAAAGGCAAGTGGGCACCAGAACCTTGGGGACCATTGTGTATCTTGTTTAGTCTTCTGAGCTGGGGAGAACTGATGGTATTCTAGGGCTGTTTTATAGGGGAGAAGAGACTGACGCTTGTCAAGAGCGAATTTTTACAAATTTCTCTCTTAATCAATTTTGGCAGGTTCTCTTGGCTCAGCCAGTGTCCACATGAGGCTAAGGAGAAGTAGATTTTTGCCCCTTTCAGGTGAGGGCTTATTTATTGTCCACTTTGTGGCCGGTGGGACCAAGTGTCTCAATGACTAGGCTGTTACTATCACCACCTCCTCTTGGATTTAGAAGTCTTTATGCATTAGTAACGAGGCCTGATACAATTTGCTTTTTTCCCTGCAATGGCAGATTGTTCCTTGGTGCCCTCTGTGTTCTTGGTTCACTGATTAATAGACACTTGAGGAATTGCAGGGAGGTTTTTAACATGCATCAGATACCATCACTAGCAGAGAAAAGTGATTCACTGAGCTCTCTCTCTGCTGTCTGCATCCCTCCCTGCTGACACAGTTTGACACTAGGGAACTGAGTCTGGATCTGGAAAGGCGCAGTATAAATGTGTGATTCAGAGTCAGTGATGTGCAGCTGTTGCCAAAGGAGGAAGTGCTCTGGAGAGGTGGATGGTGCAGTCGAGGATGCTTTGTGCTCCCATTTCTTTATGTTACCTTCTTCAGAGGTAGGAGTTATTCTGGGTTAAAGGTCAGTAGCAAGTTCTGGGTTCTAACCTGCAGGTTTCCAGCCAGTCAGTGTCCATGCCTGATTGCTGGGACTTCTAGACATGAATGAGGAGGGCCAGTGATTTATTTTCAGAGGATGGAGGCCCCTAATGAGATAGCTTCTTATATTAAACCCTTACCCTGTACTGGAGTTTTCTTCTTGCCTTGGAAATGTAAGGAATCGGTTTGGGCATGTTGTCTTCGTGGGAAATAGTTCAACCTTTGACTCCACCTCTGGAGTCAAAAAGCCTGGATTTGAATCCTGGCTCTGTGCCTACTAGCTGTGTAATCTTATATAAATCCCTTAATTTTTCTGATCCTCAGTTTTTCATCTGTAAAATGGAAATAATAATAACTACCTCCTAGGATGGTAATACGATATGAGATAATGCCTGCAGAGTGCCTGGAGTGTAATATGTTATGATGTGATTTGTATATAATATGCTCACTGAAGTTATCATTATGGATCTCTCTCTTTTACCTTGTGTGGTTCTTTATCCACTCCCCTCCCCTGCCCCCAGTTTTGGGTATCTGCAGGAGAAGTCTCGTGCACTGGGATGGCGGGCTCTCTGTTAGGGTTGTGGAGAGTCGGTAGGTTTTCTGTGGAGAGAAGGGGCCCCAACAAGAACATGTACCCTTGCCATTCACCTTCTTCATTTTGGGCACTATTTAGGAGATATTTTACAAAGCTTACACTACGAGTGTGGAGCTGTGATTGGAACCTAGTTCAGGCTTCAAACCCACACTCTTTCCACTGGCTATTTGATACCTCTCTCCTGCCCACCCTGCCATCTTGCCTTGCATCCTGCAAAACCAGAAAGAAAAAGAAAGAATAAAACCGGAAACATCTGCTGGGATGTTCCATTTGGGCACAGTGGTGTGCTCACTGGAAACTCCAGGTACGTGGGGTCCTGTGGGTCAGGAGCCTTCTTCCTGCTCTGTTCCTCTAACTGGGACTCCCTTCCTGAATGGGCATCATTAGGAAATTGAAGAGGAAACTGGTTTGGGTGGAGAATTTCCGAAATCATCCCATTTTGCCCTTTCCTAGAAGTGAGATAGTGAGAGCCCCTCCCTGATTAGATGTCCAGTCTGTCCCCCAACCCCTGATGCTGGGATGGTCCCCCTTCTCTGGGTCATGGAGTGATGATGGGCAGGGGAGGAACGAAGTCTCACAGGACCTTGGCAACCCCCCCCCCCCCCCCGCGAGCTGTTGGGCCTCTGGAGTCCCTAGACTCTGGTGTTCCATTGCTAGAGGACCAGTAGAAGGGGCAGTTGGAAAGAGGAGGCTTTGCCTAGCTAGCCAGAGATCCCCAGCAGGGTGGGCTGAAGGATGCTTCCTAACCTGATTCAGTATAGCATCAACACTGGAAGCATCTGCAAGAGGCTGCTTTACTGGAGCCTCTGGAATGTGGCCGGGCTACTTTTTCTTTCACAATCCATGGATAACTTAATCTTTTCCAAACAAAGACACTGTGCTTTAATTCCTCATGGACATCCCTTGGGCTTTGGGCACTGCTGGCCCTCAGATCTGTGTGCTGATACTTTACAGCACAGTCCTGGTTTACGGAGTAAGAGTAAGTGCTAAATGTCAGGATTTATGTGGGTCATTCCATGCTGCACACCTGCAAATGAGCTCATACAGCAGACTTTTTGCCTGTTCTTGGTTTTCTCCTTCCATTACTGCTCTGACCTCAAGGCAATGGGAAAAGTTACCAGCTGTGTCTTCCTTATGGGGGGGGGCGGGTACTAGAGAATTACAGCCTTCTCTGTCACTACTTTCTCAGCCCCAACAGCGTGGATGTGACACTGAGAGAAAAGGAATCCAGTAACATTTAGTTGCAGGGCAGCACCGGGGTGTCAGAGCTGTAAGAGCTCCCTGTGTTCATCATCTCCCATCTTTTCTCATTTTATAGATGAGGTAAATGAGGCCCAGAAAGGGAAAGCCACCTGTTTCCTTCCCACTTGCTTGGTATTATTGTTTACCTTGAACAAACTAAATGCCCACAGTAGGGTACAGAGGAAATACCGTGATGCAGGAGAATGGCTTCTATACTTGGATTCCAATGGGAATCCTAAACTCTTTCGAAATGTGTGGTCTTGGACAAATGATTTAACCTATCCTATGCCTGAGTTCCCTGAGTTAAGATGATAATACCTTGTAGTGTTGATATAACCATTAGAGATAATACATGCAAATATTACAAGCAGTTACTCACAAGTGGTTTGTTAGTGGATACTGGCCATATTGGACGATAAGAGCTACAAGACAAAGCTTGAAGGGTTGAGCCCTCATGAATGGGATTAGTGTCCCTATAAAAGGGGCCCTAGGGAACTTGTTTACACCTTCCACTATGTGAGGACGCAACAGGAAGGTGCCATCTATAAGGCATGGGCCCTCACCAGATAATGAATGTGCTGGCGTCTTGATCTTGGACATCTCAGCCTCCAGAACTGTCAGAAGTAAATGCATGTTGTTTATTAAATAAATAAAACAGAAAGTTCAACATAAATATTGTCAATTTCAATGTAAGATTCCTGGCCAGGCACAGTGGCTCATGCCTGTAATTCCAGCACTTTGAGAGGCTGAGGCAGGTGGATTGAGTGAGCTCAGGAGTTTGAGACTAGCCTGGGAAATATGGTGAAATCCTGTCTCTACTAAAAATACGAAAAAAAAAAAAAAAAAAGCTGGAAGCTGGGCATGGTGGCATGCACCTGTGGTCCCAGCTACTTTGGAGGCTGAGGTGGGAGGATCACTTGAGCCAGTAGGGTAGTTATAGTGAGCTGAGACTGTACCACTGCACTCCATCCTGGGTGACAGAGTGATACTTTATCTCAAACACACACACACACACACACACACACACACACACACACACACACACACACAATAAAACAACCTCTCCTGCAGGGCTGTGACCACCTACTCTTGCTGCCAGGCTTCTGGGAGCTGGCTGTAAGTTCTTAGCCATTGCTCTGTACTGGGCCTTGGTTCTCTTTTCCCACCATACATATTTCTTCATGCTCAGGATCTCCATATCTTACCCATATGTTTCAGATATCTCTTGACTCACATAGTTGTCAAATGATGCATTTTATGGATTCATAGATTCACAGAGCTCGTGAGGAGCATAAGGTCATCTTGGCAGACTGCATGCTTGGGGTTTGCATTCTTCCATTACCAACATCCTTGCCAGATGATTTATTTGGCCCAGGCTTGAAAACTTCCACCAATGGAAGGCAGTTGGCCAGAGTGATGTTCAGAGTCTCTGTGACATTGTTGACACTCAGTTCCTTGAAAAATATGCCTCCCAGTGACTCCACCCACTGATCCTAGTTCAATCATGTTGAACCTCAGGGAACAAATTAGATTATTTCCCGTCTTGATAATCCTTTAGTGATGAAGACAGCAGTTGTGTCCCCTGAATTTTTTGAAACCTGAAAACTCCAGTTGCTTCAGTGATGTGGTGGTGTTGACCCACTTAGCCCTTTACAGCCCTGGCCTGTCTCTCCTGGACTTCCTCCAGCTTTCCCCTCTGGCCTGCAGGTATGATTCCTAGAAGTGGACACATAATTGGGTGGAGTCTGATCAGTTTAAAATTGAATAACATTTTACCCCCTTGTTTTGGACTCTATACTATTATTAAGTGAGTCCCAAGGTCCTAGTGGCCCTTGTGATAGCTTTTCCATGCTGTTGACTAATTGGATTTGTAGTAAATCAAAGCCACTAAACTAATACAGATTCTGTATTCATTTGCTGTGGCTGCTGTAACAAATTACCACAACAGTAGTATAAAACAACAGAGATGTATTCTCTTACATTTCCAGAGACAAGAAGTCGAAAATCAAAGTGTTTACAGAGTTGGTTCCATTCCATACCTCTCTTTGCTTCTGATGGCTGCCAGCAATTCTTGGCATTCCTGGCCTATAGAGGCATCAATCCAATCTCCGCCTCTGTCTTCATATGGCTCTCTCCCCTTTGTATATTTTATATGCCACTCAAATCCAGACCACTGATACTGGATTTTCCACGAGGTCTCTTGGCTGCATACAGAGATTCCAAGCTCTAAAATATATTTTTTGAGTCTGGGTGGCTCATGCGTATAATTCCAGTGCTTTGGGAGGCCAAGGCGGGAGGATTGCCTGAGTACAGTAGTTTGAGACCAGCCTGGGAAACATAGCAAGACCCCATCTCTAAAAATAGAATAGAATAGAATAGAATAGAATAGAATAGAATAGAATAGAATAGAATAGAATAGAATAGAATAGAATAATAGTCTAGCATGGTGGCACTGCATCTATACTAGCTACTCAGGAGGCTGAGGCAGGATGATCACTTGAGTCCAGGAGTTTGAGACTGCAGTAAGCTATCATCATGCCACCCACTCCAGCATGGGTGACAGAGTAAGATCCCAACTCTAAAGACATTTTAAAAAAGAAAAAAAGTATATTTTTACATATTTTTAAGCAATACATATATATATATATTTTCATGTTAGTGGAAATTAATCACTGGAAGATGGATTTTAAGGCAGGACATTAATTTTAAAACAATGTATGATTTTTTTCTTAATCCTTGTTTTCGGGAACCTAGTGTTAATTTATGGTTCAGTAATAACTGTTACCTCAAGCAATTTCTTAACCTTCCCAGGTCTCAGTTTCCTCATCTATGCAACAAAGAGATTGGATGAGGTAAGCTCTGAGTCATTTTCAGTCCTACAACTCTTAATACTGTGGAATTAATTTCTGGAAAGCAAGAGTTACCATCTATGATAAAATAGGTCTCAATTTGTTTGCTTTATTTACCGTTATTGATTTAAAGTCTGTTTTATCTAAGTATAGCTGCTCTTGCTTGCTTTTGGTTTCTGTTTGCACGGAATATTTTTTTCCAGTCCTTTACTTTGTAAATGTCTTTATCAGTGAGGTGGGTTTTTTTGTATGCAGCATGTGGTTGGATCTTGTTTTTAAATCCATTCCACCAGCCTGTTTCTTTTAGGAGGAGTATTTAATCCATTTATGTTTAAGGTTAGTATTGCTATGTGAGGTTTGTTCTTGTTATAATATTGTTACCTCATTGCTTTGCAGTCTCGATTGTGTAATTGCTTTATAAGACCTGTGAGTTTTATACTTTCATGTGTTTTTATGATGATGAATATTGCCCTTTTGTTTCCATGTTTAGAATTCCTTTGAGCATTTATTGTAGGGGCAGTCTAGCGGTGAAAAATTCCTTTAGTGTTTGCTTGTCTAGGAAACATTTTATTTCTCCTTCATTTATGAAGCTTAGTTTAGCAGGATACAAAATTCTTGGCTGGCCTTTTTTTCTTTAAGAAGACTGGAAATAGAACCCCAAACTTTTCTGGTTTGTAAGGTTTCTGCTGAGAAGTCATTTTTAGTCAGATGGGATTTCCTTCATAGGGGATTAGACACTTCTCTCTTGAAGATTTTAGAATTTTTTCCTTCACGTTGACTTTGGATAATCTGATGACTATATGCCTTGGTGAGATTCTTCTTGTAATGCATCTTCCAGGAGTTCTCTGAACTTCTTGTATCTGGGTGTCTAGGCATCTAACAAGACCAGGGAAGTTTTCTTGAATTACTCTTTCAAACAGGTTTTCCATATATTTTCTTCTTCTCTCTCTGAATCAACCTGTAACTTGTAGGTTTGGACGTTTCACATAAACCCAGTTTTCTCAGAGGCTTTGTTCATTTCATTTTATTTATTTTTTTTGTGGGGGGTGGTGTTGACTCCTGTCACTCAGGCTGGAGTGCAGTGACGTGATCACAGCTCACAGCAGCTTCAACTTCGCAAGCTCAGGTGATCTTCCACCTCAGCCTCCCAAGCAGCTGGGACTACTGGTGTGTGCCGCCATGCCCAGCTAATAGTTTATATTTTTAGTAGAGATGGGGTTTTGCCATATTGCCCATGCTGGTCTCGAACTCCTGGGCTTAAGCAATCTAAAATTCTTTCTTCTGCTTGGCCTAGCCTATTGTTGAAGCTCTTTAACTGTATTTTGTGATTCCTTCAATGAAATTTTCATTTCCAGAAGTTCTGTCTGATTTTTAAAGATAATATTGCTCTTCTTTCATATCCTGAATTGTTTTTCTGATTTGTGTTGTTTTTCAGTTTTCTCAACTTGGCTTAATAAACTGATAAACTGAGAATTTATAGCTCCTAAGACAGGTTATCATTTGCTAATCTGAATCAGAAAAACTGTTATTTTGTTCATCTTTTGGCAGGATATATAGAAACTAAGCTGTTACACACCCTTAACAGCCCTTAATCCCTCTTATTGATTACTTGCCTTTCATGTGTAAGACACTAGGGGATTGGCATCTAGTTGGCTCTCAAGTATTTGTTAAATGAATGAAGAAATATACTGTTGTCACATGTTATCGTTGGGGGCAAGTAAATCAATATCATTCAGGTCTGACCATGTAGTAATTGTGGGCTTTTTTTTTTTTTTTTTTTTTTTTTGAGACAGAGTCTCGCTGTGTCACCCAGGCTGGAGTGCAGTGGCATGATCTCCACTCACTGCAACTTCCGCCTCCTGGGTTCAAGCAATTCTCCTGCCTCAGCCTCCTGAGTAGATGGGATTACAGGTGCCTGCTACCATGCTCCCCTAATTTTTGTATTTTTAGTAGAGATGGGGTTTCACCATGTTGGCCAGGCTGGTCTTGAACTCCTGACCTCAGGTGATCCACTTGCCTCAGCCTCCCAAATTGCTGGGATTACAGGCATGAGCCACTGCGCCTGGCAATTGTGTGCCTTTTAATATTTCTTTTGAATACCTAGCTGAATCAATTATTTTTTTTAAATGGTGGCAACTTTTTGCAGTTGCTTTCTGGAGCAGTTTCCTTATCTATGATGTGGACAACTGTGGAGAGCTGGACTCCAGGGCCTGTGCTATAAACACCACAGTAGACTGTGTATTTTTCAAGTTGGGAGAGGTCTGTGATCTTGTCCCAGGTGGCACCTGGTTAGATGCTTTTCTTTTCCAGGAGTCTCTGCCTACTGCCAGTGGCCTCTTTGGGTGGCCATTAGGGCTGCATCCACTGGTACCACTCTTCCTTTGGCTTCTTTAGGAATAGAATTGGTGGTGGTATCTTTCTGGATTTTTCACTCTGTGGAAGAAACAGTCTGTTGGCTGGTTTGGGGTTTACCTTTTCTTTCTTTTTTTTTTTTTTTTTTTTTTTCCGATGGAGTCTTGCTCTGTTGCCAGGCTGGAGTGGTGCAGTGGCGCAATCTCAGCTCACTGCAACCTCCGCCTCCTGGTTTCAAGCCATTCACTTGCCTAAGCCTCCTTGGTGGCTGGGACTACAGGCATGCGCCATCACACCTGGCTAATTTTTTTTGTATTTTTAGTAGAGATGGCGTTTTACCATGCTGGCCAGGCTGGTCTTGAACTCCCGACCTCAAGTGATCCACCCGCCTCGGCCTCCCAAAGTGCTGGGATTACAGACGTGAGCCACTGTGCCCAGCCGGGGTTTACCTTTCAAAAGCTCAGTTAGAGAAGGCTAAGAGTGAGTCCACTGTTGGAATTATTATTATTTTTTTGAAGATTTTTGTGACAGGGAAAATTCTGGGCCAATTTTTGTCATCTTCCTTTAGTTCTTTTTTTTCTCCTGCCTCAGTCTCCTGAACAGCTGGGATTACAGGCTCCGCCACCACTCCCAGCTAATTTTTTTTTTTTTTAATTTTAATTTTATTTTTTTTTAATTTTAATTTTATTTTTTTAGTAGAGGTGAGGTTTCATTGTTTTGGCCAGGCTGGTCTCAAACTCTTGACCTCAAGTGATCCGCCTGCCTCAGCCTCCCAAAGTGCTGGGATTAGAGGCATGAGCCACCACACCTGGCATCTTGCTTTAGTTTTTACTCTTACATATGAATTTTTTTTTTTTGAGATGGAGTCTCACTCTGTCACCCAGGCTGGAGTGCAGTGGCATGATCTCGGCTCGCTGCAACCTATGCCACCTGATTTCAAGCGACTCTCCTTCCTCAGCCTCCTGAGTAGCTGAGATTACAGGCATGTACCACCACACCTGGATAATTTTTGTATTCAGGGTTTCACCATGTTGGCCAGGCTGGTTTGAACTCCTGACCTCAAATGATCTACCTGCCATGGCCTCCCAAAGTGTTGGGATTACAGGCGTGAGCCACCATGGCCAGCAAGAAATCTTTATTTTTTAAAACAGATCTTCATGAAAGGAAGGTCTTCTCTGGAATCAGTGATGTTGGTACAAGGTAGGAGTTACAAACTCAGATGTCTACAGAGGCTTAGCAGATAACAAAAGGCAGCCTGTGGTGTTTATGCTCTTGAATTTGTTTTTGAAGTACTCATAACACTCTGTTTGTATTTCAGAAGTTTCTTTACTGTAAGAAAATTAGAAATGTTAGATGGGATGATAAATAACACTAGGTGTTCACCCTCAACACTGGGAAGCAGCAGGGAGTGTTGAGGACTGCAGGGAAATAAAAGGGTCATTCTACCTCTCCTTGGGGCCCAGAGTTGCCACAGTTTTTGTTTTCTAACATAAGTTCAATTTCTTTTTCTTTTTCTTTTCTTTTCTTTTTTTAAACATAGTCTCACTCTGTTGTCCAGGCTGGAGTGCAGTGATGCAATCTCGGCTCACTGCAACCTCCGCCTCCTGGGTTCAAACAATTCTCCTGGCTCAGCCTCCTGAGTAGCTGGAATTACAGGTGCCCACCACCACACCTGGCTAATTTTTTGGTATTTTTAGTAGAAACAGGGTTTCACCATGTTGGCCAGGCTGGTCTCAAACTCCTGACCTCAGGTGATCTGCCTGCCTTGGCCTCCCAAAGTGTTGGGATTATAGGCATGAGCCACTGTGCCCAGCCTAAGCTGAATTTTTATATGAAATTTTTCTATTTTTAAACTTTGGCTGATTTTTTACAATCTGAGTAGCTCAAATAAAACTAGTTTTGGGGACAAATTGGTTTTCAGGTCATGAATTTGAAGTCTCTGATGCATATTGGGATAGGTTGGCATATGGGATGGGCCTGTGGATCATCTCTCAAAGGGCTGGAGTGGTGTGGGAGTCCTAGGGAAACCTGTGTGTGGAGGGGGCTGTTTATGTTCATCCTTGTGTATGGATATGGAGGAGTCCAAGATATACATGTAAAGTAAAAAGCAAGTTATAGAATGATATGTACAATTTTATTCTATTTATGAATTTTTTTTCTAAAAAGATGTATATAGAAAATTTCAAGTTCATAAAAATTTTGTAAGTGCAAAACCTGAAAAGGATATACAAGAAACTGATAAAGGTAGTTGCCCCTGGGATTGACACTGAATTGAAGGCAGGAAAAGGAACTGCTTTTTAGTTTATACCCTTCTGTAGCATGCAGTACTTAAATAATTTTGGAAAAGTAAAATGAAAAGAGCTGTTGGGAAGTATAATTCCTATATGTTACAATTGGGGAGTCTTGTTATATATTAATACTGAAGAGTGTAAGCCTTCAGTGCTAAGAATGTTGAGGAAGGAAGGAAATTAGAGTGGTCTGGCGTGATTAGGAAGGGCTACTTGGAAGAGAAGGAGCCTTGAAGATTGGGCAGAAATCCTTAGGGAAAAGGACAGAAGGAGCCAAAGCCCAGAGGTAGAAAAGAAAGGGTGACTTGGGGACTGGTGGGCAGTTAAAGTTGACAGAAGCCAAGAGTATCGGGAAGGAGTGAGAGAAAAAGAGGCTTTAACATGAGGAGCCATGGAGGGTGTTTGGGCAGGAGATAATGGAACAAGAGCAGTGCTCCAGCATGCTTAAACTGGCGACAAGGATGAGGAAATTTGGAGACAAAGCCACAGGGTGGCAGCCTCTCATGTGGCCCCTGCTGGCTCCCAAGATAGCCGTCACTAATTCCTGCTAGGGTGTTTCCTGGTGAGCAAGGATTATTTCTATATAACTGATGAATAAGCTCCTCGCATTTCCTGTTCCTCCACTCTTAAGAGTGTGAGTCTTGGAAGCTTGCCAACCTCTGCTGGTGCCCGATGTGGTTTCTCTACCTCCAAAGCCAGTGTGTCTCCTAAGACATTTTGGAGGTTCTATAGAGCAACTAGCCATTGACTAACATGTAGCCACTAGAAACAAGCCCACACTTTGGAGTTAGGCAGATCTGGACTTGAATTTTGACCTTGCCACTTGCTTGTTATATGATCTTAGAACGGCCCTTGACTCCTTTGGGCCTCAGTTTCCTCTTTTGTGAAATGAAGATAATATGATTTACCTTCTAGGGTGTTATGCCTTTTAGGTTGATACATAGCAAGTAGGTCTGCTTTGCTTTTCTTTGACGACACTCACTCTGAACTCTGTGTGTGTGTGTGTGTGTATATGTATATGTATATATATATATGAAATATATATTTATATGTACTTATGACCATATCAGTCTATTCTATTGGATTATAAGCTACTATTCTATGGGGATGATTATGATCTAATCATTATTTTTCTCCAAAGCACTCGGAGGGCTAAGCAAATAGTTGGGCTTTAATAAGTGTTAAATGTGTGGGGTTTGTGCTCTTAAACTTAATCCAGTCTTTTTAGTGATTGACTTGTGATTGATTAGGCTGTGTCTGTAGGCTAGGGTATACCTCTTCTGTGACCAAAACAGTTCTGTCCAAGCAAATGCCCTTGTTAGGATAATATGCCAGGATGGCTTGTGAGTCATTCATTCATTCTGCTATGGCAGATCGATATTTTGTAGGGCTTGGTGTTTAATATGATAATTTGGGGAGCCTTCTTTAAAAATATGTAAAATTGCAGAAAGCATGTAAACACATTGGTAGGGCTCTTCCTGGGGCCTGGAGGAGGCTTGTGAAAGTGAGGGGCCCTAAAGCTTGAGCTTCTTCGGTTTAACAGTAAATCATCTCCACATTTAAAGATTTATAGAACATTCACCACAGGTAGTATTAGGAGTTATGAAGGATATGGAGGTTTCTAAAAGGAAAAAGATGGATACGAGTTTTAGTAATACAGTCGTCCTAAGTAGACTCAGGACAAAACCCCTTGTATTTTTTTTCATTCAACAAATATTTGTGGAATACCTACTATGTGCCAGGCACTATGCTAAGCCCTGGAACATAGCTGTGAAAACACTAGTCTCTGCCCCATGGAGCTCATATTCAAGTGTCACCTGCACTGTGACTTGTAGAACTACGTAGGTTGCAATGAAAAGAGCCACAATGTTGATCTGTGACTTTGGTGCCTGGTTTCTCTTTTTAACCCCTCTGCCCTTCTTGTTTTCAGACCGGTTCTGGGAGTGAGTGCCACATGGTTAAATCGGTGCTGAGAGAACCTTAGCCATCCCAAGCATTGATGAAAGAATCATTATTACCAGGGGGAGTGGGTTTGCTGACCTGTAACCACTCAAATCTTTCCCTGCCCTGGCTGGTATGAAATATTGATAAGGAGCCATTGTTTCTTCACCAAAGATAGGCTCTGTTTTGGGGCTGATTTCAGCTCAGCATGGTAGGGCAAACCTGAATGAGCAATTTGTTCTGACTCCAGAGCTGTAGGTAGGGGTGTTTCTTTATGTCCTGGTTCTAGAGGGGCAGCCAACCCCACGGTCTCAAAGAACGGAAGAATTGGATTCTAGAGACGTGAAGTGCTTGCCTGGTTGTTTACCTCTAGCCACTGCTCCCGTTGGCCACAGTGGGGCAGTGACTCAGAGCTGGAACTGTGTTCCTGCCTAGTTGCCAGATTTTGTGTGGGGGGTGGAGAGGAAGGAGAATGAATGAGCAGGAGCAAGTGGCTGCTGGATTTGTAACACCTTGGGAGGCAGCTGCTCAAGAACCAAAATTGAGAGACAGCAGGCAGGCTGGGAGTCTCCCTCCCTGTCTGACCTGAACCTAAGATTTAATAAGGCGGTGCATCTGGGGAAGACACTATCCGAACGTGGAGCCCAAAGGGAGGGTGAGTGTGTCCCCTGCCTTTTCCGGTAAGAACAAGAAAGCAGGTTAGTCCTGTATTGGTTTCATAGGGATTCAGTTTGCTGTGGTATATTCTGATTCATGAAAGTCAAGTAATGACTGAGAGAAAGGGAGTTTTCGATGTTTGGGAGCACCTACAGTTAAATAAAAACAACCACCATTCAATGTAATTGGGCATAAATAAGACATAAGTATCATTAACTACACCTCCCTGGTGTTATTACAGAGTATTTTGTTGGCAAGTGAGGTCGGGGAGGACAACTGGTCTGCCTCTGTCTCTGTGTTTGCAGTTGTTTGTAGTGTTGTTACATTTCAGTCTGTAGCTCTGTGGATGACAGTAGTTTGAGATGAACCGCAGCATCTTAAAATGCTACAGCTGGAGGGAAGATCCTGGAAACATCTCCTGCTCCAGCCTTCTCATTTTACAGTTGGGGAAACTGACTTATTTAAGTGTACTAAATGGAAGCATAAAACTGGGTGTTCTAAGATTAAAAATGTTTCACAGGACAGGTTTGAAAACTTCTATAGAATGTGGCTTTTCTCGGGCCGCAGTTTCTGAACCTGTCGGGGATGGAAGTGTGGCTGGTGGAGGGCGCCTCTTGATCTTAAACCACTTTGCCTGACAGGTGAGTTCTTTAAATAGAAATTTAAACAGGAGGCTGGGTGCTGTGCCTTAACTCAAAGGGAAGAAAAGAAAGCGTGTTCTTGAGCCTCTGTCCTAGAGCAGGCTGAACATGCTGGAGTCTGCAATGTGGAAAAAGGCAAAACAACTCTATTGGAGTGCAGTTTTAGAGCTAGCAGAAGACAAATATAGCAGGCACTGAAGGTTGAAGTGTCTACTGTGGGCTGGGATGTTATCAGTATTCTTTATAACAACAATGCAGGGTCAGAATTAATCTTTTCTTTACAGATAAACTCAAAAAGCCACTAACTTGCTCAAGGTCATGCACTACCAGTGTGTGGCAGAGCTGGGATTTGAATTCCAGTTTGTGTGGCTCTGATTTGCCTGGGCTTCCTGCAGGCCTGTGTGGCCTTTCTAGATGGAGAACCTACCTGCACCCCTCATTTTACAGATGAGGAAACTGAGGCCCAGGGAGGTTGAGTAGTTGCTTGGGCTGTAGAGCTAGCTGGTAGTGACAAAGCTGATTCAGCTCCTGTCACATTGCCCCTCTGCCAACTTCCTTAAAAAAGAAAATTAGGAAAGGGCTCTCTGAGTTTGATTTGCTCATTCTATCAGAAGCTTGGCTTTAATGTTCTCATGGCTACTGGGATCCTGTGAAATCAAAATTAAAACTTTCTATTCACCAAGTAGCAACCCCAAGTTGTGGGGCTCCATGTGGGAACTCAGGGGCCAGACAGGCTTGCGGTGTGGGTGACTCAGTCAGAAGAGTACTTTGCAAAATGAATTGGCCATTGAGTGGATCTGCAGAACTCTGGAGAACTTAATAGAACCTAATGAAATGTAGAGGTTTGCAAATCATGCCAGAAGACTGTTAAATCTAGAGCTTGGAGAAGACGGACTTCCCTCTTTGCAAGCTATGAGGGCTTTAAGTTGCTCAGTTAATTTTGTGACTCCCTCATGCCCAGCTCTGCCTGTGCCAGGCTCTGTTCCCTTTGGCACATTTGGACACTGAACACAGTTACTAACTGCCCCTCAGGTGGGGGGTCTGGAGTTGGACGGGGTTTCCATGTCACTGCCCACATTGGTATGGAGTGTGTGCCAGATGTGAACAATATGGGAATGGGGAAGGTCTAGAGTTGCCCTGCTCTATGCTCTCCAGGGCTGGTGGAGTCTTCAGGGCCTGTGGCCTTCTGCCTCCCTGTATCTTTGAGGGCTCTGTGATGCATGGTGCTCCCAAAATCAGAAAATGACATCGGTTCTGCACAGCCTCTCCCTGAAGGTGATGTGTCTGTGCTCAGGCTGTTTTGAAGTAAAGGGGTTCAAGTGCCTACTCCATGAATATTCTTCTTTGCTGTAGGAGATATGTGAGGAGTAAGGAATGACTCCTCCCAACCCTTGGATCTTACTTGAAGGGAGGGGACAGGGAGGAGAACAAACACACATGAAATAAGCAGAGAGTAATACTAGCGAGGATATAATCAGTCACCAAATTGTAGGTTTCATGCCAAAACACTCTCCCAGTTCACGCAAGGGAGATACAGGTGATGTTTGTATTATCCTTCTGTGTGTTTTTAATCACTCAGTAATTTCCTATCAGGTGTTTGCATTCCATTCTTTGATTCTCTCAGTGGAGTGTATTAACCCTCCTTTACAGGGGAGTTGAGGAAGTTGTAGGGGAGGGCTAATTTCTCCAAATTATATTGTAACACAGTTCAGGAGAGCCAAGGATGAAGTGTTCTTGGCATGTTGGTGTCTCATCCTTGCACTGGCAGTAAGAATAGAAGTCAACTGCCTTCTGATGGCTGATGACCATTAGGTTCTTATCTCTGTTACTTGAGTCTAGATTTCTGTAGGGCTAGCTAGTTCATTTAGAGGCAAAATTAGCTGGGCGTGGTGGTGCACGCCTGTAATCCCAGCTCTTTGGGAGGTGGAGGAGGGAGAATCGCCTTAAACCTGGGAGGCGGAAGTTGCAGTGAGCTGCGATTGTGCCACTGCACTCCAGCCCGGGTGAAAGAGTGAGACTCCATCTCAAATATCCGGAGGAAAGAGCATCCAGGCTGCAAGGACAGTTAGTACTAAGACTGTTAATTAGGAAAGAGCTTGGTGTTCAAGGAACGAAAAGGCCAGTGTGGCTGGGCCAGCATGGGCAAGGGGAAGAATGGTTCTAGATGAAGATGGAACCAGGCAGGAGTCAAGGTATCTTAGCATTTTGTAAGCTAAGGTAAGGAGCTTATTTTTTACTCTGTGTGTAAAGTAGAGCTATCGTAGAGTTTAATGGAAGAGTGTGACATGGTCTAGCTTATATTTTAAAAGATCCATGAGGCATTCAGTGAGGAGAATGGCTGCCACAGAGGCCAAGGTAGAAGCAGAAAGAGCTGGTAGGAGGCTGTTGCAGTATCTAGTTAAGAGATGAGTAGGGTGCTAGCTGTACAGATGGAGAGGAGCGTGGATGAATTCAATGTATATTTTGTAGACAGAGGCAAAATAGGACTTGGTTCTGTGTGCCTCACATACTGTACATGGAGGTTAAGGTAAAGAAAGGAATAAAGGATGACTCCAAGGTCATAGTGATGTTAATGGAAATAGGGAAGCCTGGAGGAGTATTGAGTTTGCGGGGAAGGGAGGCTCATTCTATTCTTGCCCTGTTAAAATGTAGATGTCTATTAGTCATTGCTATAGTCAAGGTAAGTTCAACAAACATTAATTGAGTACCTTCTGTATGCCAGACATTCTGCAAGGCTCTTTCATGTATGTTCCTTCATTTTATCATAACAACCTTTTGGAGGGACATTTTTATCCCCTATTTGCAAATGGAAGAATGGAGCCTCAGAAGAGGTGAGGTGGCTTATCTGGTTTGAACCCAGATTTTCTGACCCTAGGGCTCTGGGCTGACTTGTTGCTTAGGGCAGATGTTGAAGGAGGCTGATTAGTGTTATGTTGATAGCTTCTACTTAAAGAGAGGATGGGGACCTTACATTGGCTCATCAAGGCCTGATTCTGGACGAAGGGCCTGTCACAGGAATGCCTATGTTCAGTGAGCTGTTGTAAATCTTGATATTGTCAAAATAGTGCAAGCTTGAAAGAACATTTCAGTAGATTTTCAATCCCCTTAGAAACGCCACATTAATGATGACGCTTTGCATTAAGTGAGCAATTTTGTGAAAACGTTAAGTAAAATTAGCCACAAGGAGCTTAAAAAACAATTGAGGAAACATAGAGATGCTGTTTCAAATCTTGATTGCTACCTCTTTATTGTGGGGCCCAAATTGGAGCTGAAGATGAAGAAGAGGCAATTTCTTATATTCTCAGAGTTTCAATTTCCAGTTTTGAGACCTAACTAGGAGCATTATTAGGTTATCCAGAATCCTTGGTTTTCTCCAGACACTGGTATTTAGAACAAAGATAGTAAGTGGCTTTACAAGCCTGGGAGCAGTGCTGAATGTGGCTGCAGGCCTGCAGGGTAACGCTTTTACAGTGTTCTGGGAGCCACATTGAGGAACCAGAAGGTCCAGAGGGGCAGATACTGCTGAGCATACCAATGAGAATATCTTTAATAGAGTCCCTCCTCAGGCTTTTAGGCCAGATACTTTTCTTACATTTTAAGCTGTTTCTTCTTTTTATAGCATGGGCCAGATAAGAGCTAGTGCTGACGGAGCAGATTTGTCACACTCTCAGCATACCAACACCACTACTGTCAGAAAACCAGATTTATCAGGGTGCTCCGACCCCCACTGTTCTCTTAAGCATCACTCACATAATGCCAGAACTTCTTGCCATGCCAAAAAAATTGCTGTGCTAAGTAATTGGAACCTTTATGTTTAACAGGAGTCACTGCCCATATTACAATCAAAATACATATGAATAGAAAATTAATCTTGGAAAAATGCTGCAAGAAACCATAGGATGCATTTACATTTTGACTAGCCTTGTCTGTCATTGTAGGTTGACTCTGTCTTACATTGAGCTTAAATCAGTCTCCAGTTCTCCATGGTCCTCACTTTATTCTCTTATCAAGTCTTTTGTATTTGCTGTCAGACTTCTTTAGGGCTTAACCCAAGTACTTCCTGGCCCAGGGCTTGTGAAGACGTGCTTATTCACATGGATGGTTACCCATAGCCTGCTTTCACGGGAATCATCCTTCCCTGCCATCTTCTATCCATGTTCCCTGGTCCTTTCCTAAGTGAGACTGGCTGCCATTCAACTTCAAGGGGCTGCTTCTGGGAGGAAGAGCGGGATTTGAAAATGGAGGCTAGCTTGTGTTTACCTCATTTGCCAAATTACTTTCTCAGTAGTCTGAAGAGAAACAGAAGCCCTTGTGTGGAACAGAGAGAGTTTTTGTTCTCCCCTGAAACCAGCCACTTGGCTCTCAGCCGGGCCATCTCTGTACTACCATAGAGCAAGGTAGCAATTCAGGTCTAAGAACAGGTATTTCAGGGGATGTGTCTGTGCCTGCTAAATACTTCTTGAGACACAGTGATAGGACATGAGACTCTTCATGGGTGTTAGAATCAGGAAATGGAGCTGACTGAGGGCTTTTGTGGCGGAGGAGCCAGGGACAGTGAGTAAAGCCAGAGGACTTTGCAATCTCCAGATGGGTTTGGGGAGCCAGCATTTAATAGGCAGCCTTTGTTTGTCGAGGGTAAGCCTGGAGTAGTGGTAAGAGATCAAAAGGGTGGTGGTGTGCGGGAAACACAGGAGCTGACTGAGGTTGTAGGTAAATCACCATTCTTTAGGGACCTTACTTTCTTCATTTGGGGCCTGCTGTGGTGATACCTAACCTGCCCTTTTAGGTATTTGTGAATATTGAATGGAATCGCCCAGGGACCTCACTCACATCCCTTTGCTCAGAGTGCTGAACCAGAAGCTCTGCCATTAGCAAGCTGAATGTGTTTGATCAAAAATGATGAAATTTAGGCCAAGCACGGTGGCTCACACCTGTAATCCTAGCATTTTGGGAGGCCCAAGGCGGTAGATTGCTTGAGCTTAGGAGATGGAGACCAGTCTGGGCAACATGGTGAAACCCCATCTCTACTAAAAAAAAATTAGCCGGGCATGGTGGTGTGCACCTCTAAGTCCCAGCTACTTGGAGGACTGAGGCAGGAATGTCGCTTGAACCCAGGAGGTTGAAGCTGCCGTGAGCTGAGATCGTTCCACTGCACTCCAGCCTGGGTGACAAAGTGAGACCTTGTCTCAAACAAAAAAAACAAACAAAAAAAATTTTAAGACTTCAGTATTCAGAAGCCATTACTCTGGTTCATCTCTTCTCAATGTATGAGTCTTTTTGAAAAAAAAAAAAATTAGTATTCTAGTAACATCCCATAACCTGGAACCTCAGTTTCCTTATGTTTAACATAGAGATAAAAATATCTGCCCTGCTTACATCAATGGGTAGTTCGGAGGGGCAAATAAGATGATGAATGTAAGCACAGTTAAAGCTGCTTAGTTAAAGCTCCTTATAAATTGCAGTAGATGGTGGTGGTGGTGATGATGCCGTGACTGACAACTCTTTTGGCAAAGAAGGCAGCATCCATATTAGGGAAAAAAGTTTGAAGAACTGTCTCTAGGTCTGATCAAATGACAGCTATTTTGTGTTGGCTTTTTAAAAATTACCTTTCTTCTAATGTTAGAGTGTAAAATTCATCTTAGTGCCTAAACTCTGCAGCTCAAGATTCATTTACTTAGAACCCTGGGTTTATTTAAGCTGGTACAAGTTGGGATGGGGAACCCAGGAGTTGCTATTAAGATTGTGCAGTGTATGTGAAATGGTGGTCACTTGCTGCTGGATCTGCCCTAGGCACATAGAAGATTTGCTCTTTACCCTCATCTGCCAGAGATCCACCAGCTGATCTTATGGTAGAACTGAAGGCTGTTTGGGGACTACTGAGTGCCACACAAGTGCTGTCACTCAGAACTTTGGCCCTGGACAAAAGGAGAAAGGGGGAGATAAAGAATGAGAGGGAGTAGTGGCAGCTGGGCTATGCTTCTGATGCCTTGTGTCTTTAGGGCTTTCTCATCATGGCCAGGAAGCTGCCCCCACTCAGACTCCTAAGGGAAAGGGAAAGCAGGTTATCATACAGAGAACATATAATTTAGAAATAGAAGACCTGGAGTCATGTTCCAGTCTTATCACTTTTTTGTTTGTTTGTTTTTGGGACAGAGCCTCACTCTGTCACCTAGGTTGGAGTGCAGTGGTGCAATCATGGCTCACTGCAGCCTTGACCTCCTAGCTCGGGTGATCCTCCCAACTCAGACTCCCAAGTAGTTGGGACTACAGGTGCGTGACAACATGCCTGGCTAATTTTTGTATTTTTTGTAGAGACAAAGTTTCACCACATTGCCCAGGCTGATCTCAAACTCCTGGGCTTAAGTGATTCACCCGCCCCAGCCTCAGGAAGTGCTAGGACTACAGGTGTGAGCCACTGCACCTGCCCCATGTCTCAGTCTTATAATTTATCAATAAAGTTATCTTGTACAAGGCACCCCCCCATTCACCTCTCTGAGCTATTCACCTGTCTAAAACTGCAAAGCATTTTTAGAGATAATCACAGATAGTGGTGTTAATGCTTTATGATTATTTCCGTTATGAGCATGGCTTTTTTTCCCTCCAGGTGGAAATGAGGCAGGTTTAGATTTAAAGTTTGCATTTTCAGATTCTCTGGCAAGTGGAGATAAGTCTCTAGAAAAAGCTGGGCCAGGAGTGGTGTCTCACACCTGTAATCCCAGCACTTTGGGAGGCTGAGGTGGGCGGATCACCTGAGGTCAGGAGTTCAAGACCAGCCTGGCCAACATGGTGAAACCCTGCCTCTACTAAAAATACAAGTTAGTCAAATGTGGTGGCAGGTGCCTATAATCCCAGCTACTTGGGAGGCTAAGGCAGGAGAATCACTTGAACCCTGGAGGCAGAGGTTGCAGTGAGTCGAGATCACGCCATTGCACTCCAGCCTGGGTGACAGAGCAACACTCCATCTCAAAAGAAAAAAGGAAAAGCCGGGTGTAAATAAAGCCTAACCCTTGAACGTGGTGCAAAGATTTTTAAAACACGTGTTAAGAAGGCCTGCTTCTGCTTCTTGTCCTTATCTTAGATGCTCAGACTTAACTCTGCTTTTTTGGGAAGACTAGTCTGCTGTCTGCCAAATGAGGTCACAGAATTCCACAGGCTTGCCTGGGACCAGGAGCAGGGAATTCAGAGGCTGGCTATGGTTGGGAAGGGTGACAGTATGGTGAGGCGGTACACAGTTGCAGGACTAAGGAACAGCCTGGCCTCATGGCTGGCTTCACATTTGGCTTGTTAGTGTTCAGGCTGCTCTAACCCTCAGTGCCCAGATTACCCCAGACACCTGGACATTGGAGGTTCTGACCAGGCATTAGGGTGGAGTAAAAAAACTTTCTAGGCCTAGAGAGTTTTTCTTTTATGACCTTTGTGCTATGCTGATTTAGACATAGTAATCTCTAGGGAGGCTTAGTCCTCAATTTGGAGATGGGGCTAATATTTTAACAATACCAGCTGATGATCTATTTATTATGAAAGCATTTTAACTGTCTGTATTAGGAACTTAACAAATGACCATGCTTTTTGATTCAGTAATTTTACCTTTGAGACTTTAACCCAAGGAAAAATTTGAATTGCAAAATTCAAATTACATTGAAAGAGATATAAATTATAATAGTGGCAGGGGAAGGCACCTAAAATATCTAGCATTAGAAGAGTATAAATCTTTCTAGAATGTAAATACCACGGGATAAGGACTTTTTGTTCACCTTTTATCCCCAGTACCTAAAGGAGTGCCTAGCACATGGGTGCCCAGTAGACAACTTTCTGAGTGGTTGTATGAAAAAAAAAATTACATTTGGCCAGGCATAATCCTAACACTTTGGGAGGCAAGCCTGGTGGATCACTTGACCCTAGGGTTGAGGCCAGCCTGTGCAACATAGTGAGATCTCATCTCTACAAAAAAACCCAAAACTTAGCTGGGCATGGTGGCATGTACCTGTAGTCTCAGCTACTCCGGAGGCTGAGGTGGGAGGATCACTTGAGCCCAGGAGTTTGAGCCTGCAGCAAGCCATGATCACACCACTGCACTCCCGCCTGGGCAACAGAGCGGGACCCTGTCAAAAAAATTTTTGTTTACATTCATATGATAAGACTATTATTCAGCTATTTCAAATAAAGAAGTCTTAATGATATAGGACTTTTTCTATGTTAATAGGATGTGAAAAAACAGGACAGATTTTTATATACACTAAAATCACTCTCAGTAGCCTAAAGTGATTCTTTTTAAGTAGAAGAAAATTTAAAACTTGGAAGGGGAACATACCCGGGTATATCTCCACATAGAGAGGTCATGGGTGACTTTTTACTTTCTACATTTTGAAAAATGTCTACAGGTGGGGCACGGTGGCTCACCTGTAATCCCAGCACTTTGGGAGGCTGAGGTGGGTGGATCACTTGAGGTCAGGGATTTGAGACCAGCCTGGCCAACATGGGGAAAGTCCATCTCTACTAAAAATACAAAAATAAGCCAGGCGTGGTAGTGCATACTTGTAATTCCAGCTACTTGGGAGGCTGAAGCAGGAGAATCACTTGAACCCGGGAGGCGGAAGTTGCTGTAAGCCGAGATTGCACCACCACTCTCCAGCCTGGGTAACAGAGTGAGACTCTGTCTTAAAAAAGAAAAAAAAAAAAAAAGAAAGAAAAGTCTACATTTACTATGTTTTGAAAGAAATTTAAATAAATCATATTTTGTTTTTAAAAGAGGAGGGTTAGTTTAGTTTATTTGTGGAGCAAACCAACAGTCTCTAGAGCCAGCTCCTCCTCCCTTTCAAAGAACCAAGCAGCCTTTGTTGATGCACAAAACACCTACACACTTTGTTTGTGTGTGTCAGCTTGGTGTGGAAGCTGATCCTTCCTAACTTCAAAAGGGTGATAGAAACTCCACTGTGCTGAAATTGTGCAGGTCATGTTGCAGAGACATGTCCATACATTTATATCCCATCATTGAAGTGAAGACATTTTGTAGTAGGGAGAAGAATTTTCAGAAGATAGATTTTTCTGGGTGGGTGGTTAATTCTTAGAATTCTTTCGCTAGATTCATGGATTTGGAAGCTGTCGGAAGTGTCATCTGCTTTCCTTCATTCTTGTTTTAGCTCATACTGTCTTAAAGTGTTACTTTTTGTTCATCGTCTCAGTTTGCTGGAGTAAGTACTTCATGGAATGTCTCTCCAAGATGCAGTATTCTCTTGGAGCCAAGACTTCCTTAGGAGTCTCCCTGTCTCGTAGGTGGGCTCTGGCACCTGAGCTGGAAATTCTTGGGCTTTTCTTAGTGTGGCGGGGTTCTGACAGACTAAGTGTGTCTCAGAGGAAAGGCCCACATTTCTCCCACTGTGAGAAATCTTTGATGACCAGGGTCACCAGACATTGCTGACTGACCTTTCGTGTCTGTACTCCTTCCATTCACACGAATTCTCACTCATCATCTTTCTTTCTCTTTAGCCATAACCAGCAGACCACAGCATTCAGGCATCCTGTGACGGGACAATTTTCTCCGGAAAATAGTGAATTCATTCTTCAAGAAGAGTAAGTATTTTTATGTTTTCTCCTTATCTGGGCAGAGTATGGGAGACTAAAGGCATTTGCTGAAAACAAAACTTGCTGGACTGTTTTCTCTGAGACAGGGGCTTGGAGTGAGTGGGTTGGTTGATTCAAACAGGAATATGCGAAGAATTTTATTTTTCAATCTTCAGACTTCTTTCAGTGGCAAGATATGGAAGAGGAGAGTTGACACAGGGATGCGCTATGATGGATAATGTCAGATCCTCTTTAAAGTTCCCTTTCCCCTGAATGAACCCTTTCTCCTGATACATCTTCTGGCACATTAGCCCTGTTTGAAGAGGACCCACTCATCTGGGTGAAAATATAGCTGGCGCACACCTGTATTACCGGATACTTGGGAGGCTGAGGTGGGAGGATGGATATGAGCCCAAGAGTTCAAGGCTAACAAGACCCCATATCTATTTTTTTTTTTTTTTGAGGCAGGGTCTTTTTGTCACCCAGGCTTTGTCACCCAGGCTGGAGTGCAGTGGCACAATCTTGGCTCACTGCAGCCTTGGCCTCCCTGGGCTCAAGCAGTCCTCCTGCCTCAGCCACCGAAGTCGCTGGGACTACAGGCATACACCACCACACCCAGCTTATCTTTGTATTTTTTGTAGAGATGGGGTTTTGCCATGTTGCCCAAGCTGGTCTCAAACTCCTGGGCTGAAGCAATCCTCCTGCCTCAGCCTCCCAAAGTGCTGGGATTACAGGCATGAGCCACCACATCCTGCCCTAGACCCCATCTCTTAAAAAATGTGTGTGTGTAGTATGTGTGTGTGGGTGGGGGTAGGGGGTGTACCCTCAGACTGAGCTGAATCAGCCTCCCAGGGAAGCCTCAAATAAGAGTCCAAAGTCCAAAGAGAGGAGAGCTGGTAATCCCCATCGTCCGTGGACATTCTGAGTTCTTTCTGTTCTCTTTTCCTAACATGGGAACTTTCCTGCTCCTCAGCTCAGTTTCAGCAGGGCTCTCAGGTGCTCAGGTGGGCTCTACCACCCAGGGCTTGTCTACATAAAAATACATGTACAGCCCAAGCAGGATGTGTTTTCCCAAAAAAGGAAGGCAAGAAATGTGCACAGGTGGCTCTGCCCCCTTCCATTCATCGGAGACAGTTCTATTTGAAGAAAACATTTGTGTTTTGGAAAGTAACAAATAGATGTTAGCTTTAAAGGTTTTTTTCTTCTTCAAATCATTTTTCCTCTGTTTAGTCACGTAGACCAAATATGATCTTAAAATAAACTGTCAGTATTTATATTTTTACAGCATTTCCCTCCCTTAGTATCTACCCCTTTAAACTTTTTATTATGGAAAAAAATTAAAATATACAAAAAGAGATATGGTAATAAATTCAATATACTCATTTCCCATCTTCAACAATTTCCAAAACATGGCTAATTTTATTTTATTTATCCCTTCACCTTCATCCCCTAGATTATTTTGAAGCAAATTCCAAACATATCATTTCATCTCTATAGTATTTTCAGCTTAGAATCATTATCCCACAGTACATTTAAAGCTAGAAAGCTATAATTATGGTGAAACTGACATCCTTGCGTGTATGCTCTGTGCCAGGGGCATTACATGCATATCCATTTAATAGGATCATCCTGAGTGATAGACCATCACCATTTTAGAGATGAAGAACCTGAGACCCAAAGAAGTGCCCAGAGACACACAGCTTAGGAGAGCCAAGATGCTGTCCCAGGTTAGCCAGGCTTCAAGGCCTGTGCTGCCTTTGCGTGGTGTTCCCTTCATCAAGTCCAACTCCTGTCATAGTCAGAGGCTACTTCCTAAGTTATTTTGATGCTAGTGGTCCATCGGAGATGACAGTCAGGGGCTGGGGTTGGGAATCTGACTTTGGAAGCATTAATACTAGTAAAGAGAGTGAGTGGAAGGTAAAGATTGTCTTGTCTTCTAGGTTGATAAAGAACTGCTGTGTAAAAAGAGCCAGGATATGTGGATTCCCCAAATTCCAGCTCAGAATGAATTTGTTTATAGAATCCTGAAGGTCAGAAGCTCTTGGGAGGTCATTGAGTTCAGTCCTCAGGCATCCCGGAGACACGGGTGCCTGTTGTTATTAAATCTGGATGGAGAGTCCATCAGAACCTTTAGCTTGGGAAGTTACCAACTTCCATAAGAGCTGCTAGAAAATGCAGACCTACCATTACAAAACACTTGTCACACACAATTCCTTTTGCTCTCATTCTTAACAGGAGACTTTGTCTACTGACCACTTCTCTTCAGAAGATAGTCTCTTTCCTACTACCGAAACATCTGTGTAGTTAATTTCAATACCATCCAGCTTCCAAGGAGAAGATGCACTTTCTTTTCAAGGCTTACTTTTTTCCTCTAGATCCCATCTCCTGGATGTCATGGAGGTACCTGCCTGTCTCAGGTGGTGTGTGGCACTGATTGGCCAGACATTCCTTGCAACAGGCAGAATATGCTATAGGCATTGAGAAGAAGGGAGGATTCCTGCACTTATACATTAAATACCTAGTGAGTACCTACATTGTGTCTGGGGCTGTGCTGGACTCTGCAGGTACAGCAGCAGGCAACACAGATGTGGTCCTGGTGGTGAGGAGCTTACAGTTGAGTAGGGAATTTGCCTGCCCTTATTGGTGTGAACAGATACATCTCCCCACTGTTGGCAGGTGGGACTCACCTGAGATGCTTGGAATAATGTGTGCATGCCCCTCAAAGGATAGTTTCTCATTTTACAGATTAGAGGCATGGAGAAGAGAAATAATGTAAAAGCTATAATCTGATGGTTCCAGGGGACATGAGTTCTGAGTGTTCTAATTCCTGCGTCAGTCATATAGAATCAGTCAGGATAGGCTAGGGTCTGCTGTGGTAATAAGAGATCACAAATGTGATAAATGTTCATGATAGAGGGAACATAGGGTTCAATGGGAATTGATAAAGGGGACTCTAACCTGGCTTAGGGACCGCAGAAGGCCTCCTCATCTGGGAAGGGATGTGGTTTAAATTGAGATCTGTCTAGTCAAGGTGAACAACCTGGGCAAAGACTTAGAGGGGAAGGAGGGTAGAGCATGGGGGATCTACACCAGTTGAGTTTAAGTGAAAAATGAGGAGCACTGGATGGATTCTGGAGGTACTTGGGAAGTAAAATGAACAGAATTTGGTGATTGATTGACTGTGATAGGGATGAAAGAGGGGAAAGACTTTCTTTTGAAGCCTTTGGCCTTAAACTGGAGGAAGAGGGAAGATTTAGATAAGGGAAGGTAAGTGTGTACATGTGCATGTGTGTAGGTGTCGTTCACAGCTCAGGAGAGTGTGACCAGCCTTGGTGGGGTCAAAGTGCAAGAAGGCTGACTTGCAGTGGAGGTTTGTGAAGGGGAGTGTGTAGATAAGGTTGAAGAGGGGGGCTGCAACCAATTACCTAAATTGCTTCCTCCTAAATGAAATACACTTAGATTTACCTCCTGGGGAAGCTCTGGAGGGTGAGTGAGGCATGATGTCTCCTCACAGAAACAGTTTTTTAAAATTATGCAAATGAATGAGCTTCTTGTTTTGTTCCCTTAGAGGAGCTTAATTTTGTTGTGTAGTGTGTTATGACTCAGACTAATGTCTGGGGTGGAAAAAGGAAAACTGGCTCCTTTCTTTTTCTTCTCCAAAGAGAATCCACTAAGGCCAAGCACTGGCGAGTTGTAACCACATTGACTCCTCTTGCCAGAGCCTCCACTCCCCATTTGCTTGTAGCTAATTCTTCTGGAGCAGCGGTTCTCAAAGTGTGATCTCTGAATCAGCATCACCTGAGAAGGTGTTAGAAATGTAAATTCTTGGCCCCAACCCAGACCTACTGAATCAGAGACTCTAGAGGTAGGGCCCAGCAATCTGTGTTTTCACAAGCCTTCCAGGTGATTCCGATGCAGGTAAAAGTTTAAGAACCACTGATTTAGGCAACTTGCTCTTTTCATCCCTTCTCAATTACTCCCTAGTTCTTTTCTTCACCCCCAGGTATCTTCCCACTTCACACCCCCCCAAGTGTCCATCCATTCTCTGGGCTGCAGTGACAGTCTTAGGTAGATTTTAGTCACATAATCTTGAGTTTCTTCTTCTGTGGGAATAAAAGAAAAAAAAAATTTCAAACCCATCCCATGGTGACTTCTCCTAGGGCATTATTGGTGTGAACAGACAGATCTCTCCACTGTTGGCAGGTAGGACTTGCCTGAGCTGCTTGAAATAACCCATACATGCCCCTCCAAACGATGGTTTCTCATTTTACAGGTCAGAGGCATAAACAAAAGAAATAATGTGAAAGCTGTGATCTAATGGGGCCAGAGGACATGAGCTCTGAGTGTTCTTGTTCCTGTGTCAGTCATATAGAATCAGGCTAGATAGGCTAGGGTCTGCTGTAGTAACAACAGACAAAATCTTCATGATTTAAAATAGCAAAGGTGGATTTCTCATGTTCACTTCAGGTCCATCATAGGTCACCTGATGGACTCTGCTCTGCCCTCTTTTTTTTTTTGAGACAGAGTTTCACTCTTGTCGCCCAGGCTAGAGTGCAGTGGCTCACTCTTGGCTCACTGCAACCTCCGCCTCCCGGGTTCAAGCAATTCTTCTGCCTCAGTCTCCCGAGTAGCTGGGATTACAGATGCCCGCCACCACACCCAGCTAATTTTTGTATTTTTAGTAGAGACGGAGTTTCACCATGTTGGCCAGGCTGGTTTTGAACTCCTGACCTCAGGTGATCTGCCCGCTTTGGCCTCCCAAAGTGCTGGGATTACAGGCATGAGCTACTGTGCCCAGCCTGCTCTGCCCTCTTTACTGAGGGTGGCTTCATTTCTGTAAGGGAACTTGTAAATTGGGCACTGGCTCTTCCACTCGCATTTCTTCAGCTAAAGTAAGTCACGGGACCACTTCAAACTTCAAGGGGAGAAGAGAAGCGCATATTTATTATGGACCTGAGAAGAGAATCAGAAGTATTTGTTGGGCTGGGTACAGTGGCTCACACCTGTAATCCCAGCACTTTGGGAGGCCGAGGCGGGTGGGTCAGGAGATCGAGACCACCCTGGCTAACACAGTGAAACCCCATCTCTACTAAAAATACAAAAAATTAACCTAGTGTGGTGGTGTACACCTGTAGTCCCAGCTACTTGGGAGGCTGAGGCAAGAGAGTCACTTGAGCCCGGGAGGCAGAGGTTGCAGTGAGCTGAGATCACGTGACTGCACTCCAGCCTGGGCGACAGAGAGAGACTCCATTTCAATAAATAAATAAATAAATGAAGTATTTGTTGGACAGCACTAATCGTTACCCTTAATAAACCACAGTCCAGATTTATCAAGGGAAGCGGGACCTTTTGAGTCTCACTAAGAAGCTGCTTTTGTTGTATGACTAGAGTGCTCGTTTCTTTTCTTTTTTTTGACACAGTGTCTCCCTGTGATGCCCAGGCTGGAGTGCAGTGGTGTGATCTTGGTTCATTGCTACCTCTACCTCCTGGGTTCAAGTGATTCTCCTGCCTCAGCCTCCTGAGTATCAGATGCCTGCCATCATACCCAGCTAATTTTTGTATTTTTAGTAGAGATGGGGTTTCACTGTGTTGCCCAGGCTGGTCTTGAACTCCTAGCCTCAAGCAGTCCATCTGCCTCAGCCTCCCAAAGTGCTGGGATTACAAGCATGAGCCACCCACCTGGCCTAGAGTGCTAATTTTCTCATTTGACCTTTTCTGTTATGCTACCCAGTTTTTTGTTATACCCCCTGAGGGGAGTAGGCATCAGTCAATGGGTTCTGTAGCCTTGTTCCCCCAGGGGACACTCCCCAAGCCAGCAGGTAGGTGAAAATGCCTCATGGGAGAGCTAATACAAGCTCAGGCTGTACTAATAAAAGTACAATGCATACAGAAAGGGGGAGAATAGTTCTGTTATATCGTGGTTTTTGTGAACCACTTCATTCATTCATTCAATACAAATTGATGGAGTACAAAGGGCATGCCAAGCTCCAAACACCATGTTCTAGATACTAAATTTTAAGAGAGATGTTGAGCAATTGATATTCCCCTGAGGAGGGGGACCATTATGGTGAGGGTTCTAGAAGCCCTATCCTGTGACCTATTGTGATTAATCTACAGGAGAGAAGATGGAGGATGTGGTAAAAGTCTTCAAGAAGGGCTAGCAAGTGGAAGTGGGGTACATTTATCATGTGGCGGGCAAAGGCAGGTGTCAGATCAATGGGTGAAAGCTATAGTCACACAAATTTCAACCCAGTCCATAATTTTCTAAGAAAGACACTATTAGTCTGTTCTCATGTTGCTAATAAAGACATACCCGAGACTGGGTAATTTATAAAGGAAAGAGGTTTAATTGACACAGTTCCGTGTGGCTGGGGAGACCTCATAATCATGGCGGAAGGCGATGAGGAGCAAAGTCACATCTTACATGGATGCAGGCAAGAGAGCGTGTGCAGGGGAACTCCCCTTTACAAAGCCATCAGATCTTGTGAGACTTACTATCACAAGAACAGCATGGGAAAAACCCGTTGCCATGATTTAATTACCTTCCACTAGGTCCCTCCCATGACATGTGGGAGTTATGGCAGCTACAATTCAAGATGAAATTTGGGTGGGGACACAGCCAAACTGTATCAGATACTTTACAGCATCCCTTGTTTCAGGATCTAGAATTTCCTCTTTAACATTAAATGAAGTATTCTACCTCCTAGAATAAGAGTTGGGAGCTTTTAAAATGAATAATATTAATAGTATTGCTAGTATTATTATTATTTTTATAGCTAACACTTAGCACCCTTACTATTACCAGGTACTTTTCTAAGTGCTTTACATGTATTTAATTTTCACAGCAATCCTGTGAGGAAGATACCATTATTATCATGAATACTAAGGCACAGAGAGGTTAAGAGTCTTGCCAAAGGTCACACAGAGAGTAAGTGGTGGAGTCAGGATTTGAATCCAGATAGTCTGGTCCTAGATGCCATGCTTCTAAACACTATACTATACTGCTTCTCATTTCAGAGGTCTTCCGGGGACAATCCTCTTCCTTGTCAATACTCAGTGTGCTGAGTGAGTAGGCTACTGCTGCAGAGAGGTTTTAATTGTAATTGTATTTGTAGCAATGAAATTTCATCTGTAATAACTTTGCACTTGTTTGAAAGATGCCAAGCCTCCTTGGTAGTCTTTTCTTCAGAAAATGTTCTCAAACCTTTTATCTTGGGGCCTAATTTCCAGGTATTGGATCATTTTGCTCCTCTTCTAAGCCTCTTTCCTGATTCTCAGTGACTTTCTTGAATTGTGAGCTTGAAGCCAGACCCTTTCTGGCTAAAAGAGCCACACGCAGGGCCCCTCCTAAAGGGGTAGTCCTTGACACAGAACTTCCAGGACTATGGTTTTGATGTTTGGTGCTCATGCACAGTAGTGTTTTCTCCTCAGTGCTGGGCTGCCCAGGGAGCCACTGACAAACGCCTCTGCAGCTCTCGGGGAAGAGGAGAGAAGCGTTCCCGAGCAGTGACGCTAGCAGCTGACTGACAGCAGGCTGTGTACACCGATCCCCAGGCTCTGCCAAGCATTTGATGTTGAGGTGGGGCCTAAGGTTGAGAGAAGAGAGTGTGCGCTTAGGAAGTTCAGGGGCCCGCTTGTGTGCCGAGACGCCAGCTGCAAGGCATGCAGGATCACTTTGGAGGCTCCAAACCTGGAGGGTGCCCTTGCTTGACCTGCCTTTCCTGGCATCCCAGTGAGTTTAGCTTGTTGTTTCCATTGGGGTCTGAGCAGCCTTCAGTTTTCTCATTGGATTATTTGGAAAAGAAACACAAGTTGGAATTTCCTGGAATGTTGTGAGTGGTGTTTGGAGGATAGCACTTAAAAAAGATACTGTCTTTCCAAAGGTAAGAATTATCTTCCAGATCTTTGACCTCTTTGCTAAAGGCGGTTCATTTTGCAGGTTGCAGGGTGAGACTCATCTATGGCATGTGCTGATTATGGGTTCGGGGGCGGGGTATCACTTGCTGCTAGGAGATGGCTGTCTCCTATTCCTCCTGCAGCTACAAGTTGGTAAAGCTGGCAGTGAGATTTAGAGCACTGGAGAGGGGAGTTGCTCCTAAACTCCCACAGGAGTCTGTCCTGTTGCTCATCTGCTGAGCCCCGGGCTGTGAGGCTGATGCTTTGCTGTCTGCAGCTGATATAGCCAGCACCTTGTCTCTAGATGCTGGCAGTCTTGGGCTAGCTTTGCCTGTTGTATTTGGTTGCCATGGTAGCAGAAAAATGAGGAAAAATGGAAACACCTGGCAAGCAGATGCAGAAACTTGACTGTTCAGTTTTCTTCCCTGGACTAGGAGACAGTGTCTGTGATAGTCGCACGTAGGGGAAGAGATGGTGATGGGGCCTTTAGTTCATTCAAACACCTGGGTGTTGGCTGGGCCTTTGGTATTGCTGTTTTGAAGGGCATCGGCATTGGGGATGCAGTCATTGCCACACAGCAACCATGTCTTTGGCTCTGTCTTTGGCTCTGTCTGTGCTGGGCAAAAATGCTGCAGTGGTGGCTTTGCTGTGTGAGGAAGGGAAGCTGCTTCCTGTAAGTAGTAATTTTGTTTCTTCCTGTGACTTCCCTTCTTGTCCTCTTCTTTTACCTCCCGCTAGTCTTGGATGTGCTCAGATCTCCAATAAAAAATATCATTATCTAATGAGAGAAGTAGCTACTTGTTAAGCTAGGAGGAGCAGATAGGCTAGAAGAGGGCTCACCAAAGGCACTGGTTAGAAGAGACTGGCCCAGGGTCATACAACAGAAAAGGACTTGTGCCAGGTTTGGGGCAATACTCCAATTTGAGGAACAGGCGTGGGGAGGTGGGGATGGCGGCACACAGTGCTTATGGGGTTATTTTCATGCCAGGTGAGAGGCTACTGTTTGGGCTGGTTTCTAGCTCCTGGGGTAGAATGGGGTGAAGAACTGCAGCCTGTGTTCAAGAAAGGACTTGAGGGGGAAGGAGAAGGAACACAATAAGCCATAGTTGAGTAGTGAGACCACAGTTGCTGAATGAAAACCCGTGTCAGACAGCCTCCCCCAGGCTGTTGGGAGTTTACAGTGAGCGTTGGCGGTCTGTCTGTGTGTGTCTCTTTCTCTGAGAAGAGGGGGTGTGGGAGGGAGGTGTCTGCCTGTTTGGGATAAGAGCTTTCTTTTGTTTCCTAGTTTTCATTGTGCATTGCTTTCCCCAAACCCTTAGCTGATGGGTGTAAGCTACTAAAAAAAAGTGCTGGTGTTTGTGTGTCCTCTTCTCATTTACTTTTCCTCTATATCAGTAGTTTTAGCCGAGCTCTCTGTGTGTAGATTCCTTGAGGACAGAGCATGACTTTGGGGGCCAACTTTCCCAGGAATTAATGGGATAAAGGTGTCATTTAATAAGGTGTTCTCAGTAAAAGATTTGTGTTTCCTTATGGCTTTCTAACCTCCCATCATAGCGTCGATGACTTATTTATTTAATGAATGAGACCAAGTCTCGCTCTGTGCCAAGGCTGGAGTGAAGTGATGTGATCTCGGCTCAATACAGGCTCTGCCTCCCAGGTTCAAGCAGTTCTTGTGCCTCAGCCTCCCGAGTAGCTAGGACTACAGGCGTGCATCACCACTCTCGGCTAATTTTTGTATTTTTCATAGAGACGGGGTCTCATTATGTTGCCCAGGTCTTGGGCTCCTTAGCTCAAGTGATCCGCCTGCCTTGGCCTGAGATTACGGGCCTAAGCCACTGCGCCTAGCTGATTTTTTTTTTTTTTTAATTTTAATAGAGACAGAGTCTCAAGACCAGACTGGATTTGAACTCCTGGCCTCAGATGATCCTCCTGCCTTAGCCTCCCAAACTGCTAGGTTTATAGGCATGGAGCCACTGTTCCCAGCCCTTGATGATTCTTGACATTACTGTTCTCCTGGGGAAAGAATGGGAACCCAGTCCTCCAGCCACGGAATTACTGTGCTTTAAACAATTTTTTTTTATAAGATGCTGTTGGGATGTTTATAGGAGATGACTGTTGTGTAGAAGTTACTTGTTTGGCACCTTGAGCTTTCTGGAGACATATGCCTTGGAAATAAAGTGTAGCTGGGATTTAAATTCTGGGGTCTTCACTGGTAACAGTTCCAAATAATGCTTTGTATGCCATGGGTGCTTTATGGTTTTCAGTGTCATTTCAATCCACACAACTACTTTGTGAGATGAGAGGTGGTTTCCACTTATTTTGCAAAACTGAACACCAAGGTCCAGAGAACTGATGTGACTTGTGGAGGAGTCAGTAAGCTGCAGGACTTGGCTGAGATCCAGTTATTCTGGGCTCTTGCTCTTTCCACCATCACAAGATTTCCTTGACCTGGGGGTTGGTCTTAGGGCTGAAAAGAGCAAAAGCCTGCTTCTCTCAGACCTTGGGACCTGCCATAGGGTCTTTCTGTGGCAAAGCCCAGGTTTTGGAGTCCAGTTTCTATCTCGAATAAGTTATTTGTCTCTGTGAGCCTTAGTTTCCTCCTCTATAAATAGAGATACTAAAACTGACTTGGCAGGGTTAAGTGAGATAATGCAGGCCAAGTGCCTGGCATGCATGCAGTAGGTGCTCAACAAGTACAGCCTAATCCCTCTGCTTGCTTGACTTTGTGTACCTGTCCTGAAGAGGTGGTGATCATTGTCTTGGTGACCACTTGTTGCAGCATCATAGACATCTTGCTCTGATTCCTTCATTCTGCTTCAGCTCACACCGTTGATTGAGAGGCTCCCATTAACCAGATCTCATTGACCAAACCCACCTAATTTCAGACCCAACAAAAAAAAAATAGCTTCTGTATCTATAACCTCTCTTTCTTACTACATCTGTCAGTGTCATATGCATTTAGTGCCGAATATGCAGGAAGCAGAAGCACTCCTTTTATAGATAGGGACAGAGAAAGTGTCTTCCTGCTCAGGCTCACTTCACACATCCTTGACAAAGTTCAGATAAAAATCAAGTCACTTTCCAACTGGGCTTCCGCAGACTGATTTTGTCTAGTCCTAAGTTCTTTTGTTCATTTCACATGGGAGGAGGTTGGGTTCAAACTCTAGCTCACTGTTTTCATCTTCAGCCCACAATCCTCCAGCAAAATAATCAGCATTCATGTAGCCCAAACCAGGGAGAGAGAAGTCTTTGTTCAAATCATCCCATTGTACTTTGGGATTTCCGATAACACAGAAACCTGGCAAACAGGCTTTTAAGTCAATAGGTTTTATTTGAGGACAGCAGCAGTCTGTGTGTGCAGGTTTTTGGGTCTCCTCTCCCAGGGGTCTGCGTGACTCAGTGTGCCTGAGGGCATGCTGCTGGGAACTGAATGCCTTTCAAGGTTGCTCAGCTCAGGGGCACAGGCTCTTCTCTGGGAAGAGAAGATGGTTCTTAGATGAGACTCGGTTCTTAGGTGAGACTCGTCAGCAGAGTGCACTCATTCTGAGGAGTTGAGGACAAATCATTGTCTGCCCCACCAGGCTCTTAATGGGAAACATGCCTGTGGGATGTAACTGGCTGAAGCAAATGTATCAGAATGCCCTCATCCAAGTGAAGGATGTTCCTTTCAGTGTTGTCTCTTCGGGAGGCTGTACATATGCACTGTTGATGTCCCATTGCTCATTACCCATTGTGGTAAACCACCACTAGAAGTTTCCATCAGAGCCAGGTTTTCAGCCAAGTGAGAAAATTGTTTTTGAGACTTTTTTCATATGGATAACAAATGGCATCCCCAAGCATAACCACCATTTTTTTTTAACTAGTTGTTATTCCAGATAACTTGTAGTTATTTCCAAAAGTCATAGTCATCCTTAGAAAACCTGAGAGATCATGTTCTACACTGAGAGCGTCAAAGAAACATCCTCTGAAGGCCGATCTTGTTACTTGGACAAGTGGGTAGCTGTGTGTGCCTTGTCCTTTCAAAGAGCCAGGTCAGGGACTGCCAAGTATGAATTGAGTCTATTCCTTGAGTTGGGAGCTGTCCCTGCTCATGGGGGGCCTTGGTGAAGACATCCTCCCTGTTTGTAGACAACACAGTCCCTTCCCTGGGGCATATATAGTTTGAACTTTAGTCACGTCTCCTAATAAGCTTTCTATGGGTGTGGCTGAGCGATGTAGACCATGAGGAGTCGAGCTGTCTTCATGTGTGTTTTTGTATTCTTTCCCCAGTCCTTGCCCATCACTGCCCCTCACTGACGTCCAGCCAGCTAACATCCCAGAAGCTAGGATGGGGAGGAGACGTGGGGTTAGAATATGTGGGTTTGGGGGGTGTCAAGTTAAATGTCAAGATTGTAAGGTGCTTTATACTGCACTGGTGAGATGATTTAAAAATCTTTTTTTAGGCTGGGTGCGGTGGCTCACGCCTGTAATCCCAGCACTTTGGGAGGCCGAGGCGGGTGGATCACTTGAGGTCAGGAGTTCGAGACCAGCCTGACCAACATGGTGAAACTCCCTCTCTACTAAAAGTACAGGTGTGGTGGCATGTGCCTGTAATCCCAGCTGCTCGGTAGGCTGAGGCAGGAGCATGGCTTGAACCTGGGAGGCGGAGGTTGCAGTGAGCCGAGATTGCACCATTGCGCTCCAGCCTGGGCAACAAGAGCGAAACTCCATCTCAAAAAAAAAAAAAAAAAATTTGTTAAAGATTGTAAGGTGCAAAAATGGCAAAAGTAGCTATTTGTCCTGGATTTCCTGGCCAGTCACAAATCCAGATGGTCTTTTCTTTGTCCTGTAGAGGTGGAATGACACATCTAAAGTTGATGGAATGTGATGCAGTTATTTGAAATGATGTCGAACTGGCTTAAACTAACGGAGAAAGTGTTTACATTACAATAAGTTTTTAAAATGAAGATGTGAAGTCACATATATAATTTTGATCATATGTAAACAAAAAAGCACCCTTTTTCTCCCCACCCCCTTCCCCTGCAGAAAACCCAGGCATATAAAAAGAATGGGAGTAACTATACCAAGTGTTACAAATGGTTTTCCTTTCAGTAGCTGGACTATGGGTGATGTTTTTCTCTCAGTTTTTTTCTTGTATTTGTCAAATATTCTGTAATAAGCCTAAAATGTCTTAAGTGGGAATAAATTACATTTGATAAAATCCCAAACAGGCCAGGTGCTGTGGCTCACACCTGTAATCGCAGCACTTTGGGAGGCCGAGGCGGGTGGATCACCTGAGGTTAGGAATTTGAGACTAGCCTGGCCAACATGGTGAAACCCCGTCTCTGCTAAAAACACAAAAATTAGCTGGGTTTGGTGGCAAGCGCCTGTAATACTAACTACTTGGGAGGCTGAGGCAGGAGAATCACTTGAACCCAGGAGGCGGAAGTTGCAGTGAACTGAGATCGCGCCACTGCGCTCCAGCCCGGGCGACAGAGCGAAACTCCATCTCAAAAAAAAAAAAAAAAAAAAATCAAACAAATCTTTTTTGTCGTTGGACCTTGTGTCCTGAATTTTAGCTTAGAGATACAGCTGCCATAACTGAAGCAACCTGAGAGCTCTTTTTCCTTGTCTCAACCTCCAGAAGTCTGAAGAGTTAGACAAGACCAGGTTCCAGGATGTTTTGGACATAGTTCTGTCTGGAGAAAGGGGATGGACAAGGCAGCCTCTTGGAGCCTCTTCCTGCTCCTGATCAGCGGTTATCTTGCTGCATACAGCCTCTGCCAACAGCAAATGTGGTGACATTCTCCCTCTGAGTGGGGAGCAGCAACAAAAGTCTGGCTGGGTTGGAGGCCGGGGGCGTGGAATCTGGAGTGAGTGTCTGAGCTGCTAAGGAGCCAGTGCTCTTTCTGCCTGGTAGGACTTGCATCTCCTGCTGCCAAGCATCCCACAGGGCCCAGCCCTTCGGGAAGCTGGTACCTGCTACAGTGGTCCTGCTGCTGACATTGCTTGGAAAGTGCAGTAGTCACGGCTACTTCTGCAGAGAACTTCCCTTGTGGTGTAGGATATTGGGTTCTGTCTCGGGGCACAGAAAGGATCACTTATCTTTTGAGCAGCAGGGTCTTCGAAGAAAACAGTATATTTCCATGGTGGAAACTAGGATGTTCCCTCATTGTATCGCTCTAAAAGTGTCTGTGTGAAGGACTTTACGAGTGCTGCTTCGTCAGCTGCGTCCTGCCTGGATTCTCTAGCTCCATCTCCTCAGGGTCCTTGCCCAGGCCTCCAAAGCAGATTTTCTCCACTCTTCAGGCAAAGAGCCTCAGTTTTCTGTGGTCTGCCTTGTCTCCAATGACCTGGATTCTGTTGCCTATCAGAGCAGTGGACAGAACGTGGAGACTTCCACTTTGAGGAAGGCTTGCTGATCCTGGACTTAGCAGGGTCTTGGCATCAGGCATCCAGCTGTCCAGGGATAGGTACTGGATTTGTGTGGAGGGATTTGTCACCGCTGCCTTGAAAGACTGGCAAATGCTGGGGATCTGTGGAAGCAGGTGAGAAGGACTCTTCAGTGGCTCTTGAGTGTCGCACTGAGATGCTCCCAGAGAGTTGGCCCTCCCAGGGCAGCTTCTTGGTGGGAAGTTCCATGTTTCTGGGATGCTAATGGGGAAGCCCCAGAGATTCTTACTGGGGGCCCAAGGCTTATTTCATTTCTTCCTGCTCACCAGGCATAGCACAAGGGGTTAATATCTCTGATAGCTCTATTTTGGGGCAAATGGAGTGTTCGCGGAATAGGCCTCTTTGTTGAGTAGTCTATTTTGGGAGACAAGCCCCACTGGCATTTATGTAAGGGATTCTCTGTGTGTATCTGTGGGTGTGGTTGTGTGCGCAAGTGATTTCTTGTTACTAATTATAAACAGCTTCTTTTGGGAGCCAGGGAAATAGAGGTGTGTGTGAGGGCATGGATTGCTCTTGCATGCTGAGAAGAGTGGCACATCTGTGCATGCCCATCAGATGGGGCAGTTGTCATAGACACCTGATTAAGAGAGTGAGTGTGGGGACTTCCAGACAACAGCAGGGATGACAGTCTGTCCTCCTTTGTTGGGTTGTCAGGCTGTGGAGATGTGCCTATCTGTCATCTTGATTCCTTGAAACACACGGGCAGGCTGGACATTGCGGCCCTCTGGCTGCAGTCTGGAGTCAGGCAGCCTCCAAACAATCAGGGTTGGGTTGTTCTAAGGCCCAACAACCAATTCCTACCTGGAACTGATCTTACTGCACTTCCTACTCTGTAGCTTGGCTCTTACTCACTGGAATCACCTGTCTCTTCACAGGCCGAATCCACATATGTCGAAGCAAGACAGAAACCAAAGACCGTCCAGCATGGTCAGTGAAACATCCACGGCTGGGACCGCCTCCACCCTGGAGGCCAAGCCTGGACCCAAGGTGAGCTCCTGGCCACTTGTTCCTTCCTTCCCCTCTTTTATATTTTGCCAAGCCCTTTTGTGACCAGAAGTCCATTTGATCTTCACTATAGTTTTGTGAGAGAGACCCATAAGAAGTGTTCTCCCCAAATGACAGATCAGGAAACTGAGGCCAAGAGGGATATGTCCCTTGTCCAACAGAACAGGTGATTGCTGACAGACCCAGCACTGGTGTCTATAGGTCCTTGAGCATGTTCTTCACTTTCCTCGTGTGGTTGGGAGGGCCACGTTTCTATTTACATGTAGCTGTGTGTTAAAGCAAGCCTGGAGAGATTTGGTGATATGAGGCCCTGAGAAAGGGTGCCCTTGGGAAGGACCCAGAAGTGTTTGTGCTCCAGGTGTAGAAACACTAAGAATCAGGGTAAAGAACCAGCATTGTGGAGAGGAAGAGAGTGCTGAGGGATGAACCCAGATAGGAGGGGTAAATATCTGGAAATTGGCAAAAAGCTGTGACCAAAAATTAGCTTTGCTCCAGAAAGCCATGGAACATATTACAGCCAACAGCTGCTGCTGAAAGTTGATTGAAAAATTCCTTTTAATTTTTTTTTCTGTGACCCAGCTGGGAGGTTTGCCAGGTCTTGGGCTTGCCTTTTAATTAGAATGCTGTGGCCATGTGCACGCCCGTTCCCTGTCTCCTGGCTGTTCGTTTGATCAAAGGGTGCTGCCATTTAGAGTGATGCAGAGAGAGCCGACGGTCCTCCTAACATACAAGTGCTTTTTTGTGTCACCTTAAATTCCCTGCTGCTAAAGTTCAGTCTGCTTTTCCGTAGATCATAAAGTCCAGCAATAAAGTCCACAGCTTTGGGAAGAGAGACCAGGCCATTCGGAGGAACCCCAATGTTCCCGTGGTGGTGAGGGGCTGGCTGCACAAGCAGGTGAGGAAGCCGAGGAGTGAGAATCCTGGAGGAAATGGCTCTGGCTGAGTTCTCTCCTTTCCTGGCCCCAGGAAGCTAGGGCCAGGGATGGGCACATAAGCTTCCTGTTCCTGAGTTTGTCTGAGGCAGCTGGATTCTACCTGCTGCACTGCATTATTTGCTGTTTGTTCTTATGAGTGGACTGTCTGCTCAATGGTTACAGCTTCTCTCCCAAAACCCACTTGACCACTTTGGCTGTCCTGGGGCCCAGGCCGCAGTGTGGGTGGGTCAGCTTGAATCCAGCCTTCCTGCCAGTTCTCTAACAGCACTTGCCTTCCTGGTGTCAAAGAGTCTTTGTTATTATTTGGCTGAAAATTTTCATCTTTTCCTCTCCCCCTTGTCTAGCATGCATGTCCACCTAACGTCTCAAATTCCAAATCAGCCAAACTCAGCTCATCATCTCCTCACCACCCTGGCCTGTCATTTCCCCGAGACTGCTTTTTCCGGATCTTAGTAATGGTACCACCATTCTCCCAGGCACTCAGGTTAGAAACCTCAGCACTATCACCAGATCCTCCTTCCCCGACATGCATTCATTCAGGAAGCCCTGTCGGCTGTGTCGGCTGAGGCCATTCTTCATTGGAATCCCCACTGCCGGTTGACCTGCCTGGGGTTCTCTGTTCACGGCTGGGTTGTGAGTTCCCAGAGCTAGAGACCCTGTCTCTTTTGCTCTCCTTCTCTCCTTGCCAGTCATTCATTCGTCCATTCTGCAAAGTACCTGCCATGTCCTAAGTTGCTAAGAGCAAGTATCAAGAGCAAGTAACGTGGTTCCTGCCCTCGAGGAACTGATCAGCTACCAGGAGAAGCAGATAGCATATCTCTCACTTGTCACATTGTCACCCAGCCCTGTCTCTCACCTAGCATAGCATCTAAAAATATCAGAGCAGCAATGTAAGTTTTGGTGAAGCTTTGTGGGAAGACAGAGGAGGGCATTACATTGAACAGCACACAGGAGAAATCCCAAAAGTCCCCTTAAAATCTTCCTCCGCAGCTCTGGCCCCATGGCAGCTGCAACAGCTCCCGGTCTCTTCTGTTGGACACTCCTGGTACCACCCTCTCCTGCTCCCACTTGCCCCTCACAGCCCTGTCGTCCGTCTCTTTTCTTACATTTGCCCTTGTCTTTTTCTCACTTGAGTCATTTAACCCTCTGACTTCTTCCGTTTGCATCCCTGTCCCCGTTAAACAAAGGATGTCCCTTTAACATATGGAGAGAGAGGGAAGTATTTGTAAATAATTCCCAGCACCTGGGCCAGGCCCATTGGCTGTGCTGTAACCATAACAGGGATCTGTGTGCTGTGGACACACAACAGAGAGTGGCTATACTGGGGAGTGTCCAGAAAGGCTTCCCGGAGGAAGTGATATTTGAACCAAGCATGGAAGCGTAGATAAGAGGTCTCCAAACAAAGCAAATATCATGTACCAAGACCTTAGAAATCATCTCGTTGATTTGCAGAAGATGAAACAGATAAATAGTTGAAATCATCAAGTTACATTTGCTTTTAGCATTTTAGTAAGTGGAGGAGGAACAATCCTCATGCTGTATTTCAGTTTAGAAATTGTCAGGTTTTTTTCAAGCTTGTCAAAAACTTCTGCAGAAGGAAGACAATTTAACAGCCATCTCTGTTTTTTAAATGAAAAAAAAAAATTTTTTTTTGTATAGTTGGGGTATTGCTATGTTGCCCAGGCTGGTCTTGAATTCCTGGCTACAGGCGATCTTCCTGCCTCAGCCTCTCAAAACACTGGGAGTACAGACGTGAACAGCCATCTCTAAAACTAAAAGATGCTCTGGGGTATTCCTAGGTTTGAGAGAAAACTCACCCTAAAACATTCTGTTTTCCTGCCTTTGCCATGTTTTTGAAAAGTATTCACAATAATTTAAAACATTATTGATAAATACAAACATTTACATTTCAGATGAGTAAAGACAGATTTTTCTTATGAGACAATTTGATAGCAAAGAGAATCCAAATTCTTTTATATTGAATGGAAGGAAAACACAACAGCAGAATACATCCTATATGGCACAGAACTGAGCATAGTCTAATGAGAACTTTGCCTCACTTAATTCATTAGGTAACTTAAACTCTTTTCAATAGTTTAATGTAAATTCAGTTTTCCAGTCAGCATAAATGAAGGTATTTTATATCTTAACAAAAACTTTTTGTTAAGAGCTGATTCCTCTCTTAATTTACTTTCTAGAAGAAAGTGACTTATAATATTATACATTAATTTGCTTCTAGGAGACAAAAATAAAAACCCTTCTTTCTTAGGATAAATCATCATTTAATCTAAGTTCTAATGTCCTATTCAAAGAATGGCTATTCAATAAAACGGTAATTTATTAAAACAGTGAATATGGGCAAATATTTGGTTCTGGAATCAGGTTGTGCATGCTTGGAAAGGGACAACAGTATGCTCAGATATTACCCTGACTAGTTTTCTTTGCTTTGCAGGACAGTTCTGGGATGAGGCTGTGGAAAAGGAGGTGGTTTGTGCTTGCTGATTACTGCTTATTTTACTATAAAGGTGAGCTAACAAGTAGCCTGTTACCCTGCCGAAGTGTTCAGTTTTACATATGTGGATGGTTGGTGACTTCAGGTTTACCAGTCCTAACACAGGAAGTTCAATCTGTTGGGTTAAAATAAATAGAATCCAGTTTGCCTGCTACTAAGGGTCTCAAGATTCAGAGTCATTTCCGTTTTTGTCCCATTTGGGACATAGGTCCACCTTTGAGGTACTCTGGAGAGGTGAGAAGTGTGGATCATTGATTGTATCTTGTAACCTGTCATCTGGATTTATTGGATGTTGGATGGGCAACTGGTGAATTGAATTGGCCATCTGAGCTTCTGTGGAGCCCCAGAACATAAAGTTAGGGACTATGTGTTGTTAAGAGGGAATCTCAAAATGTGGAGAAAGAGCTTACTTTTAAGATAAGGCTAGACTGCTACTGGTGCTTTCAAAGCAGTTCAGGGAGACTGAGAAGTGAATTCCATCACTGGAGAATCTGAGGAGGCTTCTTAGAAGAGAGAGAAGAGATAGGCTTTTAAGAATGGGTAGAGCTGGCTGGGCACTGTGGCTCACGCCTGTAATCCCAGGACTTTGGGAGGCCGAGGCAGGCAGATCACCTGAGGTCAGGCATTCGAGACCAGCCTAGCCAACATGGTGAAACCCTGTCTCCACTAAAAATACAAAAATTAGCCAGGCGTGGTGGCGCACGCCTGTAATCCCAGCTACTCAGTAGGCTGAGGCAGGAGAATCTCTTGAATCTGGGAGGCAGAGGTTGCAGTGAGCTGAGATCATGCCCTTGACTCCAGCTGGGGCAACAAGAGCAAAACTCCGTCTCAAAAAATAAAAAAATTAAAAAAAAAAAATGGGTAGAGCTTTGCCTGTGTGTGGGTTGGGGGAGGATGGACATTACAAGGGGAGGAAACAACTTGGCTGAAGTTCTGGAAGCAGTGGGACGGATGAGCCCAGGGAAGCTGCCCAGAAGGTTGTTCTGATGCGTTTTTCCATTCAAAGACAGCCGAGAAGAAGCGGTCCTTGGGAGCATCCCCTTGCCCAGCTACGTGATCTCTCCTGTGGCCCCTGAGGATCGCATAAGCCGCAAATATTCCTTTAAGGTACTGCCCCTGCACCTCTAATGCAGCCATTCTGTCTAAAGAAACTGTGTTCTCAAAATGTCTTCATAAAAGCAGTCGCTTTTGTCTGGAGGGGGAAGAAGCTAAGAAGCTAGAGAGTTTCAGATTCAGGTTAACAAAGTTGTAAGTTATTTAAACAAGAATAATATCACATGACCAGTACTGTCATTTGACTCTAAGCTTTGGAGTCGCCCAGACATGTTCAAGTATTCAGACCCCTCCTTCCTGTCACTGCCAGTCTTGTGGTTACCTATCGAAGCCCTTCTTGAGCTATCTTATCACTGTACTCAGCCAGCCTAACTAGCATCCAGCCATTTCATGCAACTGGTGACCCCTCATAATGGGTTTATATCCATTGTATTATGAAAACTCACATTGAAGGTTAGGGGCCTGCATGTTGAAGAGGCTGTCAGCTTTGTCCACTTTGTTTATCTTGTTGAAAAGCAATTAGAATGAAATTTGGTTTATCTTCTGGATCGTAGAAGATTTCCAGGCAGATCCCTTTACCAGTAAAACCCCTTTCCTGCTTGTTCTGTGTCTGTACCATTTGGGCTGAGTGAGGCCATGATAATTGTAGTTTCCCCCTGTAGCACCTGTGAGGTCAGGTGTGGAGGCTCTTGGAAGGTGTGTTTAGGCTCAAACATGGGGAGTCCTGAGTCTTCTCCGTTGGTGGCCTCCACAGATTTCCTTCACTGCAGGTGTTAAGATCTTGGGTTCCCCAGGGAAGGTAAGGGTGGGGTGGATTGAAGATCCACTTTACTGGCAGTTGGAGTGGAAGTCCTAGAGAGCACTGAAGCAAGCAGCCCTTGGTGCCAGTCGCCACAGGGCACGGCCCTCTCTTGGCTGCTTAAGATGTGAGGCAATGTCGTACACGTCAAGCTGGAGTAGGGGCTCCTGTCCCCACTACACTTGTTGCTTGGCCGTTTCCATGTTGGAGGCACAAGATGAACACTAGATAATAGGTCATAAAACAGAGATTGAACAGAAGTCATGCTTTCCAGCTGTAGATAAAGGACCACGGGAAAGCTCAAGGTAAGACGCCTGCGATTCTCTGGAAGGGATAAAGCAAAGTGTTGGTCTGTGGTGTCCATGGTGTGAGCAGCTGGTCCTTCATCTGTGAGGGGCTTGCAAAGTGAGAGTCTCCATCAACACCTTGATCTGGAGCCATGGTGGTGCTGGTGGTTGGAAAGTCAGCCTCATCTTCCTTCTACCTTTCCTTCCTAAGGAGGCACAGAACTGAGCTGATGTTGTGGCTTTACTCATCAACAGGTTTGAGTTGTTCCTCTCTTTCCCTCGAGTGACGCTAATCCAGAATTGCTATGGATTGGTGATACTGGGATACTGCTCTGTGTCATGTTGCATGGAATACTGTTGCCTTATATCTTTAAAACATGACATGGGAAGTACTTTGATACACGTGACCTCATTTAATGCTCATGGTGAGGGAAGGATATGAGAGCTTAAGAAACTTGCCCAAAGTCACAAAGCTGGAAGATGACAGAGGCAGAACTTGGCCCTGAATTCTATTCTCTTTCAGTTTTCTTATAGGGCTCCCACTTTGTATTATTTTCTCTTCTTCCTTGCTTTTCTTCCATGTCTCATCTTGGTCACTTGCTGCACAAACATCACAGGAGGTAGAAGGTGGTTTGAATTGACATTAATTGTATCATTTTAGAAACTTATTGCTGACTCTGAAAACATTTTGTTCAGTGCCTTTCAGATTCATCCTTTACAGCCTGAAAAATCTTCCTTAGGAAACCCTCCTTTCTAGAGTTGAGCACTGCCCAGTTGGGCAAACAATTGGGATAGTGATGTTGCATATGATGTTTTGGGAACAACATTTGGCATATCCTTAAAGTAACATATCATAACTATATATATATTTTTTATCTTAACCCTTCATTGGAGGTGTGAAAGTAGATTCTAGGCAAACATCTTTAATCTCTCTTAGATTTCTTTTCTTTTCTCAACATTTTTCTTAGAAAGACTTTACTAAGAGTGTTCCCTAAATCTTTTGTCTGGGAGACAGAAGGTATCATGTGTTTGGGAGAGGTCTTTGAGGTCCTCAGGATCTGAGAGCAGAGAAAAGCTACTACAGACAGATCTGGTGGTGTTTAGATGGTTCTCCAGAAAGGGCAATGGTTCCGTGAGTCTGAAAGAGTTATCTTTTCATTTGAGTTGCAGCATCCTTCTTTTAGGGGCCAGAGGGTAGGCCCTGGGGGCAGCTCAGGGTCTATATTCGTGGGCATACTAAGGAATACACAGTGTTTTGTGATTGGCCTTGACACCTGTCTTTGATGTTGGTCCTTCTCTGTATGTAGAGCTGAAGTTCTCAGACTGGTGCTAGGGTACCTTGTTGGAGACAGTTCTGAGTATCCACTGTACTTGGCCTACTCTTTAACCTTTAACTGAAATATAACATCTCTTTCAATTAAGAAAGCAGGTCACAATGTGTATCAGCAGTACCTGTGACTTGGTCACCAATAGAAACCATAGATATCTTCATAACACATTACAGTTGTTGCAGGTATCTTGAAATATCATTTATGCTCATCACCATTTTAAAATCACAATAACTATTACATCTGCCACCAGATCCATTATGCAGTACGTTAGTAAACAAACACCTGCATCACTAGATCACACATTTAAAAAATATTTTAAGAACTATATTTCAATATAATAGATTTCCCTTATTTTGCATGCTTAACATTCTGGAAAAGGTTCATAGGATTTATCGAACTGTTGATGTCCATGCCACAAAAAGTGTTAAGGTCCCTGCTCTAGATTCTGAAGACATGCCAAGAGGCATGGTTTTTCACTTATGTAGTTCTATTTGAAAACTTCTGTTGCACACTCTGATTGTCTATGGGGTAGTATAACAGATGCTAGGGATACAGCAATTAATAGGACAAAATCCTTGCTTTTTTAGGGCTTATATTCTCAAGTTTGCATCAGCATGTGTATTATTACAGGATGAGAAGACAACAAGAAAGAGCTGCCTTTTTTCTCTCTCCTTTCGATTTTGTTCTTTGTATATCTATCAAATTCATCTCCTCCTCTCCACTTGTGCTGCCACTATTCTGTGTTGGCCACCACCATCCCTCCCCTGGGAAGCACACTATAGAGCAGGACCTAGTGTATAGTAAGTGCTCTGTAAGCATTGGCTGTTGCTGATTCAGCCTTGGAACTCCTCTGCAGCCTACAGTTCATCCTCTATGTTGTTCCTAAGTTGCACCCTTGTTCAGGTTGTATTCCTACCATAAGCCCTTCAGTGGTTCCCCATTGCTTTCAGGATAAAGCCAATTTTTTTTTTTTTTTTTTTTTTGAGACAGAGTTTCGTTCTTGTCGCCCAGGCTGGAGTACAATGGCACGATCTTGACTCACTGCAACCTCTGCCTCCCGGGTTCAGGCAGTTCTCCTGCCTTAGCCTTCCGAGTGGCTGGGATTACAGGCACCTGCCGCTGTGCCCAGCTAACTTTTTTTTTTTTGTATTTTTAGTAGAGATGGGGTTTCACCATGTTGGCTAGGCTGGTCTTGAACTCCTGACCTCAGGTGATCCACCTACCTTGGCCTCCCAAAGTGCTGAGATTATAGGCGTGAGCCACTGTGCCCAGCTGATTAAGCCAATTGTGATTTACGAGGTGCCAGTTTATATCTCCAGCCACATTTTTAGCCACTCCTATCTTATGTCTTTCCTCTAGCCATATGCAGTTGCCTAAGGCCCCAGGACATTTCTTGCCTATAGGCCTTTACTTAAACTTCAGCCACAGTTGGCCGGGCGTGGTGGCTCAGCCAGTAATCCCAGCACTTTGGGAGGCAGAGGGGGGCGGATCACAAGGTCAGGAGATCGAGACCATCCTGGCTAACACAGTGAAACCCCATCTCTACTAAAAATACAATTTGCCGGGTATGGTGGCTGGTGCCTGTAGTCCCAGCTGCTCGTGAGGCTGAGGCAGGAGAATGGTGTGAACCGGGGAGATGGAGCTTGCAGTGAGCTGAGATTGTGCCACTGCACTCCAGCCTGGGCGACAGAGCGAGACTCTGTCTCAAAAACAAACAAACAAACAAACAAAAAAACACTTCAGCCACAGCCTGGAGTGCTGTTTCCCCAACTCTTACTTGTCCTTCAGTTCTCTGCTCAGAGTCACCTTGTCTGGGAAGCCTTCTCTGAGCCCTCTGGACAGGTTAAGTACCCTTTTTCTCTACTTCCACAGCTCTGTCTCACTGCACTGTAAATGGTTGATTCACCCACCCAGACCTTTCACCGGGAAATCTGATTCATCAGCTAGTTCTGCTAGTCCCATTCTGTAGACAGAGACCACAGGGAGCATTCATGTGTAATTGGAATCGTGGCCAATGACAGTGCTTATACCTCCCAAGATATGGTGGGTTCAGGCTTATTGTATTTTGTATTTAGTTCCCTATAAATTTGTGATGGAGAGGGAGGAAGAAGAGTCTTAAAGTTTCCAGAATGCTCTTTCAGCCAACCTCCCTATGTTGCTCAAGTGACTGCTCCTTCAGTAACATCAACTGACATCTTTTGAGCCTTACAGATGCCAGGCTGTGCTCTAAGCAGTGTATATCTCATTTCATCCTCACATGGCCTTGTAAGGTAAATGCTACTTTTACCCATAGTTCCATTTTAAATATGAGGAAACAAGCATGAGGAGGTTGAGTAATTTACCCAGGGTTACCCAGTGGGCAAGAAGCAGAGTCCACCTTGGACCTCAGGCTGATTCTAAGAGCCCAAGTTCTTACCCTGTTCACTGTGCTGCTTGGAGTCAGCCTAAAGGTTGGACGTGAGAAGTTTTGTTTCGTTTCTTTTCTCTTCTATTCTCTTTTCTCCCTTTCCTTTCCTTTCCTTTTGCTTTCCACAGAGTCTTGCTCTGTCACCCAGGCTGGAGTGTAGTGGCGTGATCTCCGCTCACTGCAACCTCTGCCTCCCAGGTTCAAGAGATTCTCCTGCCTCACCCTCTTGAGTAGCTGGGGCTACAGGTGCCCATCACCACGCCAGGCTAATTTTTGTGTTTTTAGTAGAAACTGGGTTTCACCATGTTGGCCAGGCTTGTCTCAAACTCCTGAGCTCAGCTGACCCACCCACCTCGGCCTCCAAAAGCACTGGGATTACAGGCATGAGCCACTACACACGGCCCCTTTTCTTAATCTCAATAAATGGTCACCACTACCTCTGCAAGTTGTAAACTTGAGACTCTTATCCTTTATACCTGGTGTTCCCTCTCCTCCCGTATCCAGTCCATTGCCAAGGCCTGCAGGTATTACCTGCAAGTTCTCTCCAGACCCTGTCTGCTCCTCCCCTTCTCTGCCTCCACCACCATCTCTCACCTGTGCTCCTGTAGTAGCCTCCTGACCCATCCCCCCTTACCTGTTTCTGCTGACTCGAACCTCTTCTCTGTACTGCAGCCAGAGTGGTCTTTCCAAACAAAATCTGAGCACATTGTTCCCCAGTTTAAACCCTTTAATAAGGCTGGGTGCAGTGGCTCATGCCTGTAATTTCAGCACTTTGGGAAGCCAAGGTGGGTGGATCACTTGAGCCCAGGAGTTCCAGACCAGCCTGGGCAACATGGCAAAACCCCATCTCTACAAAAAATACAAAAATTAGTTGGGCGTGGTGGTGCATTCCTGTAGTCCAGGCTACTCAGGAGGCTGGGGTGGGAGGATTGCTTGAACCAGGGAGGCGAAGGTTGCAGTGAGCGAAGATAGTACCACTGCACTCCAGCCTGGGCAACAGAGCGAGACCTTGTCTCAAAACAAAGCAAGGCAAAACAACATAACAAAACAAAACAAAACACTCTTTAATAGTTTCTCATTGCTCTTTCATTAAGACAAAACCCTACATGATCTGCAAGGCCCTGGTGGTCTCGCCCTGCCAACTTCGGCAGCCTCTCTTCATGCTGTTTTCCCCTCCATTCCTCGGCGCTAGTCATGCTGGCCTCATCCTTGAAGATGAACACACTGCGTGCACGTGTCCTTCATGGGGTGCTACCTAGCTCCTCCCTGCTATTACTTAAATGGCTACCTACTACATAGAAGGCAGCTGCGATGTCAGTTCCTCAGGGATCTAGCTGGGCTCACCTGTTCTCCTCACAGCATCCTGACCTTCTTGATGACACTTAATACAGCTGTAGTTACTTGTCCATAGTATTTCTCTTCTATGTGGCTATAAACTGTCATGGCCTTGTTTAAGGCTGTCCCTCCAACTTTGGTAGGGTGCCTTTCACATAGTAAATACTCAATAAATGATTCATTATTATTAAACAAGTTCCAAACTTAGCCAGCCAGTTTATGGGCCCTGGCCTTTTGGGTGCTCTTCTATTTTCCACTGAGGTTTCTCTATTCTAAAGGCTGATGTTAGGGGCTTGAACCATGAGGATTCTGGCTCCTTCACCAGTGCTGTGTCTAGAACTGAGGTCCAATAGCCAGGAGAGCAACCATATCCTAGGGGCATCATGTCTTTGAGGTAAGTTCTTCACTCACATCCTGATTTCCTTTAGGCATAGCTTGTTTTCTATTCAGTTATGCAAAGTTGCTTCATAGGATTATGTTAACTGGAAAGCAAAGAGCAGAGAAAACAGTACCATCTGAGTTGAGACTAGGGCAGGAGTGAGAAGATTCACATCATCTGGGTCCTAGGCTCAGGATACTTTGGACTTGGGTCACTTGGCCAGATGAAAAGGAAACTCCCTGTACTTCTTGCCTTCACAGTTAATCCATTGAATATGCCCTCACACAGGCAGAATGCAGTTGGAATCTGTTCTTCAGAGTCAAAAGCAGCTGGGCACAGCACCTGCTGGTTTGATTAGTGACCAGGGTTATATTTGCAATCTATGTGTAACTCCTTTGTAATGGTAGATGTAACTCTCAAGGCTCATTCGCAAATAGACATGCAAACCCATGTCTGCATGTTTGAGGCATGTCCCATGTTGATTTCCTGGACAAGGCTGGCTCCATGAATTTTTTGTACAGCAGGGATCTACTGTTTTTATTGTACCTTGGAGGGCTCCCTGTGCTTGTGTCTAGTGGGATAGGTACCTGTCCCAGAACCCTCTATGGCTGGGCACAAAAGGCTGGGAGAGTGTGTCAGAGATCTTGTGGGATCATGGTCCAGGGGATATTTTCCAAGAATTTCTGCTGATTTTCAGTAAGACACGCACAGGTTCCTTCTTATTCTGTTCTGTTTTTTTTCTTTCTTTCTTTCTTTCTTTTTTTGAGACAGAGTCTCACTCTGTCACCCAGGCTGGAGTGCAATGGCTCAATCTCAACTCACTGCAACCTCCACCACCTGGGTCCAAGCAATTTTCATGCCTCAGCCTCCCCAGTAGCTGAGATTACAGGCATGTGCCACCATGCCCAGCTATTTTTTTATTTTTAGTAGAGACAGGGTTTCAATATGTTGCCCAGGCTGGTCTTGAACTCCTAACTTCAGGTGATCTACCTGCTTTGGCTTCCCAAAGTGCTGGGATTACAGGTGTGATCCACTGTGCCTGGCCTTATTCTGTTCTTATTGGCACATTTCCACCTTGCTTAAAATAGAAGGAATCCTTCCTGTGATAGTGAATGATAGCTTGTACATGCAAAGGAAGGATATCAGGTTTGCTTCAGCCACTATAGGGATCCTTGGCTGCAGGCCAAGTTTGCCTAGACTCCCTTGGCACTAAGCCGGATGGACTCAGATATGTAAATGTCAGAAGCAGGCCCATTTTTACTATGCATTTTGGATCTGGATTTTAAGAGGGCAGGGAGGAGAAGTAAATGCTGAAGGTTCATTTGAGAGGTTTTCATCTATGACCATTAGTGATTCCAGAAGCATGTCATTGTCTAGTTTTTCATTGGTTCTCATTTTGTTTTCTCTGCCTGGTCCTTGCATGGGGTCTGCCTTTCATGCTGGATTCAGAGTATCGAACCAGTTATCTGTGTAATCACTCTCACTTCTGGATAGAACCTGGGAGCAATATACAGAGAAGCCTGGACTTGGAGTCAGACCTGGGCTCTAACTCTTCGTTCTTTCAACAAACGTTTATTGAGCATCCACTATGTGCCAGGCACTGTTCCTGGGGATATAGTAGTGAACAAAATAGCAAAGTTCCTACTCTCATGTAGCTTATATTTGTAGAGGAAGGAGACAGGTGATAAGCAGGAAATAAACAAGTGTGTAAAATAAATAGCATCAAGTAATGGTAAGTGCTGTGAAGAATCTGTTACCAGGTGTGGAAATCTGAGAAAGTTACTTAACATCTCAGAGCTTTGTTTGCTACATCTGTAAAACAGAGATTCTGTCTCCACCTCTCAAGGCTGTTAGGATTACAATAAGATTAAAGTTGTGGAAGTACCTAGGAGACACACAGTAGGTACTCAGTAAATCTTCCTCTTTTCACATCATCTTCTTATGTAGATTTGGTGAGATTGTTCCTTGCAAATTTAAAAGATAGGTCTCTGGTTTATCAGAGCACAAGGGGAAAAACTGGTGTTGTCTCTAATTTGCAAATCTTCCCAGTCATTTTTCAGTGGTCATTCTGAGTACCTTTTTTTGAGATTTTTTTTTTTTTTTTTTTTTTTTTTTGCAAGGATACATGTGAAAGCACCTTGAGGCAGAAGGACACAGTAGGTTTGCAAGAATATTTAGTTAACTGTTGTTCAGCTTTGTCCACCTCTGTAGTGCCTCTTTGGAGAGCTTGTTTGGAGGTTCTAGCAGGGGACTGCAGCTACTAGTATACCCTTGACCGAAGACCGGTCCTCCTCTCTCAGGGATGGTCCTCCTCTTTGACTGGTGTGCAGCTTCAGGAGGGACGCACGTGGTGCAGTGAGGGAGGAAGGGGACACCCTCCTAGCCAGCCAGATCAGCCGAATCAACCCTGGCGATCAATGGGGTGACAGATGTCACAGCCAGATTGCTCTCACCTCCTGTAGTGCCTCTTTTGGAGAGATAGAACAGCAGCTTCTTTGAGGAGCACACATCACACTTCATGCCTAAGCAGTGAAGCACAGTGAACATCCACATCAAGCCACCTGCTGTTGCAGCCAGTTTTGAGTCAATTCTTGTCTGATTATAGCCAAAGCAGGAATCACAGGCTTTAGCAAAACCAAAACAGGGATTCCCAAGAGTCTGCCTCTATGAAATGAGGGTTTTCTGAAAAGCCTGTTTCTCACATAAGCCTTGACTTTGTGCACACTTCCAACCCCCAAAGCAGGAGTAAGATAAATAGGAAACAGTTACAGCTGCAGGGCTTTTACTATGGAGAACAGACAGCTGTCACTGGGCCTGGCTGCACTAAGAAAGAGAAATCTAGCCTATGATGTTTTCTAGGTGTGGAAACAAGTTGGGTGGTACTTGGGCTTTTAGTCTAGAAGGGCCATAGTGCCTCCTTGCTTTTGCTCCTGTAAAGGAAATGTGTGATAATCTCCCTCTGACCTGCATTGTCTTCATGCTACAGGCTGTGCACACGGGGATGCGAGCCCTCATCTATAACAGCTCCACGGCGGGCTCTCAGGCCGAGCAGTCGGGCATGAGGACCTACTACTTCAGTGCCGACACCCAGGAGGACATGAACGCTTGGGTCAGGGCCATGAACCAGGCTGCACAGGTGCTGTCTCGATCATCACTGAAGAGGTTAGTCCTGATGGAGGGTCCCTGCCACAGCACCTCCTACACTAGGATTGGGACCCAGATAGGTCCTCTTGGGTGCCTGAGATTCCATTTACTCACTTATATTAAGCATTGCCCTCTCTTTATAAACTTTCTTCATTAAACAAAAACACTAAGGCCTGGAAGAGTGAAATGACTGCCTGGGATCCACAGCCATGGAAACTGGCATGTGTGGGCTTCTCGGTTTTTCTTCTCTTATGTATGGTGGAAGGGAAAACCTTGGGGCACCAGGTAGGGAGAGGACAGGCAAGAAAGGTCTTGCAAACTGAAAATCTGCTACAGACTAACTGCCATGTTGCTGGGAGCTGACCTGGGAGTGATCTTCCGGTTGCTCCCTCTCTGAAATAGTTAAACCAAGCATATAATCAGAGATCTTGAAATTCCTGAGTCTGTTGGCTGTAGGTGATTCCCTGAGAGAAAACAAGAGGAAGATGAGTGGAGTCGAGGGCTGAGAGAGAGAGATCAGAGTGGCCCTGAAAAAGTCTGGGTATACCTTTATCTGGCCTTCATCTCACATTGGGCCCATTCCTTCCTATCCTGACACTTTGCTCTTTGACAGTGTTCTTTCAATGAGGCCTCAAAACTCAAGCATATTCTCTTGTAACCTAAGGGTGGAACTTTATAGTGACTGGAAATGGATTGCACTGGTATGTTTAGCTTGTGAATCTTTCCACCTCACATATATGTGGTTTTCAGAATTCGTGGTACTTCCTAGCTTTATGATCTCTTTCATGCAGTGTACAGACCTCATGAAATATAAATACAGCTATAAATAGTGACCTCCATCAAGAGGCCAGGGTATAGTCAAGCCCTACCTTCTGGATCTCCCATAGCACTTCAGTCTGAGCATTTTTCACACTGTTTTTGTTTCCCCCTTCTGTCTACTTTTCAGTATCCTAGGCTTAAAGCAGATATCATCTTTGTATCTTGGTTTTGTTTTGTTTTGTTTTGTTTTGAGACAGTCTCGCTTTTGTCGCCCAGGCTGGAGTGCAATGGCATGATCTTGGCTCACTGCAACCTCTGCCTCCTGGGTTCAAGCTATTCTCCTGCCTTAGCCTCCTGAGTAGCTGGGATTACAGGTGCCCGCCACCACGCCCAGCTAACTTTTTGTATTTAGTAGAGATGGGGTTTCACCATGTTGGCCAGGCTGGTCTTGAACTCCTGACTTCAAGTGATCCACCCACCTTGGTCTCCCAAAGTGCTGGGATTACAGGCATGAGCCACCACGCCCAGCCTGTCTTTATATCTAAATGCACAACATCTGATACATAGTAAGCTCTCAAATGTCTGGTGAGTGAGTGAGAGAGATTCGATGAATGAATGAATGAAGATGTTGAACAGGACAGGACCAAAGACTTCCCTAGGAGCTTCCCCATGCCCTGAATCAGTAACTAAGTCAGTTTTGGCTGTACTTCCAGCATTGTCATCCAGCCTGCATTTTTCTATTGTTTCCATAATAATGATCTGAAAGACTCTGCCAGTAGCCTGCAGGGCTCAGCTCACAGTGTGGTTGGCATTTCCCTTCTCACCCCAGGAGAAGGAAACTGGGTAGATTTGACACATCTTACTCCTAGTGCACAGGCTAGTCCCCAACAGTCACTGTTTCCTGGTCTTTATTTTTCATTCTTTTAATATATATATATGTTTACAGTATATGTATGTAGTCGTTCCTTGGTATCCATGAAGGACTGGTGCCAGGAAGCCCCACAGATACCAAAATACTCAGAGTCCCTTATATAAAATGGTGTATTTGCATAACCTATGCACATACTTTAAATCATTGCTAGATTGCAAGATTACATATAATACTAATACAATGTAAATGCTATGTAAATAGTTGTTATACTGTGTTGTTTAGGAAATAATGACAAGAAAATAAGTCTGCATGTGTTCAGTACAGACACAACCATCCTTTTTTCCCCCTCTAAATATTTTTAACTTGTGGTTGGTTGAATCCATGGATATGAAACCCTAGATACAGAAGGCCGACTATGTCTATATGTGTGTGTGTATATATATGTATATATTTATAATTAAGTATATACAAATTATTAAATATATATTAAGTGTATATTTAACTATATAATAAATGAAAACATTCTAAGTATAAAAATGCAAAAACCGAAGACAAAGATATCCCAAATCACCTTCCCAAGGTAATCTCTATGATCAGGTTAATTGGCTTTTAAACTATTTTCTATGTATTTATATACGTATATGGACTTACAGAAATATATAGGTTTCTTTTGTGCTTTCTGAAAGCATGAATAATGACATCTTAGGGATCACTCAATATCAGTATATATGAATCACCTTTAATTTTTACTCATGGTATTTCATAGTGTAGATGTATTGTAGAGTATTTTTAAAACCTGTATTTAAAATTTTTATATTAACCTTCTACAAGCCTCTGCATGTGTGAGTCTTTCAGATTGCTGAGTAAAAGTGTAATACATTTTTAATTTTAATCGATACCACCAAACTGCCCTTTAAAGAAAGCTGTGTGGCCGGGCACAGTGGCTCACGCCTGTAATCCCAGCACTTTGGGAGGCCGAGTCAGGTGGATCATGAGGTCAGGAGATTGAGACCATCCTGGCTAACACAGTGAAACCCCATCTCTACTAAAAATACGAAAAATTAGCAGAGTGTGGTGGTGGGTGCCTGTAGTCCCAGCTACTCGGGAGGCTGAGGCAAGAGAATGGCGTGAACCCGGGAGGCAGAGCTTGCAGTGAGCAGATGAGCAGAGATTGCGCCACTGCACTCCAGCCTGGGCAACAGAGTGAGACTCTGTCTCAAAAAAAAAAAAAAAAAAAAAAAAAAAGCTGTGTATTTCACTAGTGAGTGTGTCATTTCCCCATATCTTTGCCAATAGTTGATGTTATGTCTTAATTTTACTGGTCTGATACATAAATAGTATCTGATTATCTTAATTTAATGTATATTTCCATGATGGTTAGGTTCTTTTATATTTATTTCCACTTTTTTTTTTTTAAGACACGGAGTCTCTATCTATCACCCTGGCTGGAGTGCAGTGGTATGATCATAGTTCACTGCAGCCTTGAACTCCTGGGCTCAAGCAATCCTCCCATGTCAGCCTCCCTAGTAGCTGGGACCTCAGCTGTGGGCCACCACATCATGCCTGGCTAATTTTAAAACATTTTTTAGAGACAGAGGCTCACTATGTTGCCCTGTCTGGTCTCGAATTCCTTGCCTCAAGCAATCCTCCTAGCTCAGCCTCCCAAGTAGCTGAAATGACAGTCACCAGCCACCATGCCCAGCTCAATGGGCACGTGTATTTCCTATTAAGGGAATTGCCTGTACCTATCCTCTGCCCATTTTTCTACTGAGTTGTTTGCCTTTTCTTGCTGCCTCCTTTCCTGTGTGCTCTGAAATCTGCCAGGTTAACAGTGCTGCTTAGCCTCTTGCAGAGGTTGATAATAGGCTATGGAATTTGTTTTTCCTCTTCTTTGAAAATCAGAATGCTGTTTGCCAGTTTCTAATATTCTGGTCTTTCCCCCCTTCCCTATGATTCCTCGGAGATCACCCAATAGGTTTCTCAAGCCCAACTTCCCTTATGTTGCTGGGGCACCACCAATAGCTGGGCCTGGAGCTCAACTACAGGAGAGTAGGGCTTCCTGTTCTTCCTCCCCATCGTGGACTTTCAGGCTCTCTTAACCAGGTTTGTTCCCTTTTTCCTGGTTAAGGTCATTCTTCTTAATGAAAATGTGGAATTAAACCCAGAAGCTGGAGAATTCTGCCTTCTCTGTTTATGCTGGGTCATCTTCCCTAAGCAGAGACACCTACATCTCTTTTTTTTAAACCCCCATTTATTTTAATAAACAGAAATTTTGTTTTTGTTTTGTTTTACTTTGAATAAACAAACAGCTCCTTCTAGACTTTACTTTTTCTGCCATTGTTCATGTGGACCCATTCCACTATGGATTTGTGCCCCACCTTCCATTTCTTGTACATGTCCTTTTATAATTTGAGCTTCAAGAGTTCCCTGTGTTATTACACTAGAAATGGCAAAATGGGTTTCTTCTAGTGTCCCAACTTTGCTCAATTCATTGTGGCTGACTAGGATGCTAGGTGAGAGAGAATTTGAGAACGAGATTGAACTTTATAGGAAAAAAATGCATGATTGATAAATGATGTCTGGCTAGAACCCTTGAGGATTAATCTAGATAGCTGAGATTTGGGTATTTTTTAGCATCAGATTTTGGTGTTGGAAGGGCTCCTCCCCTTTCCCTAGTCTCAGGCCATTGTATCATCCCTAGTTTTTCTCTCACATTGAGATGTATTCTTATTATGCTCTTAATAAACTCTTAAAACTCCATGATTATGTTTGCCCAAGGTTTCGTCCCTTTAAAAATAAAAAACACAGGCCAGGTGCAGTGACTCATGCCTGTAATCCTAGCACTTTGGGAGGCCGAAGCAGGCGGACCACTTGAGGTCAGGAGTTCAAGACCAGCCTGGCCAACATGGTGAAACTCCATCTCTACTAAAAATACAAAAATTAGCTGGGCTTGGTGGTGGGTTCCTGTAATCCCAGCTACTCAGGAGGCTGAGGCAGGAGAATCGCTTGAACTCAGGAGGCAGAAGTTTCAGTGAGCCAAGATCATGCCATTGCACTCTAGCCTGGGCGACAGAGTGAGACTTTGTCTGAAAAACAAAACAAAACAAAACAAAACAAAAAACAGAAAAATCAAAAACAAAAAAGCCCAAGAAACTAAAACAAAATAAAAAACACAAGTTTTTCCAGCTTCTGAGTCACAATAAAGACATAAGAGCATTTCTCCATAAGTTTCTGAGAGCTGAAATTTTCAGCCAAGCAAATACAGACTTATTAAGTGTTCTATTTTTCCAGAATAAGATGTTCAGACATTTGGTTGGTTAAAATTATTCGTCAGGCAGACTAAATCTTGCCTGTCTTCCAGTTTGGTGTTTTGCCTTGGAAAAGCTCCATCTCTGTAAGTGGGTGGCCCCAACAGTAGCATTTCATTCGCTCCCTCTGTGATTCTCACCCAGAGGCTTCTCTCTTTATTCATACAGGCAGATGCTTCCTTTATTAGTGGTGGTGTGTATTAGGACTGTTGACTGCAGATAACAGAAAATACAGAGAAATTTACCTTTAAAAGGAGGGAATTTATTGGTTCATGTCACTGAAAAGCTCAAGATAGACCTGGCTTTAGAAACAATGGGGTTCAAGGCTCAGACGATATCACTAGAAGTCATATTCTCAGACTCTGGGCTCTTCCCACCTGTATGTTGAATTCA